>NC_058081.1:491437635-492084965 GCF_014858855.1 Bufo gargarizans | reverse complement strand
GAAGAAGAGGAGGAGGAAGCCGAGAAGGAGGAGGTGGCAACAGGAGGCAAAGAATGTTGCCCTGCGATCCTTGGTGGCGGAAGGACGTGCGCCAAACAGCTCTCCGCCTGGGGCCCAGCTGCCACTACATTTACCCAGTGTGCAGTTAGGGAGATATAGCAACCCTGGCCGTGCTTACTGGTCCACGTATCTGTGGTTAGGTGGACCTTGCTACAGATGGCGTTGCGCAGTGCACACTTGATTTTATCGGATACTTGGTTGTGCAGGGAAGGCACGGCTCTCTTGGAGAAGTAGTGGCGGCTGGGAACAACATACTGTGGGACAGCAAGCGACATGAGCTGTTTGAAGCTGTCTGTGTCCACCAGCCTAAATGACAGCATTCCATAGGCCAGTAGTTTAGAAATGCTGGCATTCAGGGCCAGGGATCGAGGGTGGCTAGGTGGGAATTTACGCTTTCTCTCAAATGTTTGTGAGATGGAGAGCTGAACGCTGCCGTGTGACATGGTTGAGACGCTTGGTGACGGAGGTGGTGGTGGTGTTGGTGGTACATCCCCTGTTTGCTGGGCGGCAGGTGCCAACGTTCCTCCAGAGGCGGAGGAAGAGGCCGAGGCGGCAGCAGCAGAAGAGGCCAAGGCGGCAGCAGCAGAAGAGGTAGCAGGGGGAGCCTGAGTGACTTCCTTGGTTTTAAGGTGTTTACTCCACTGCAGTTCATGCTTTGCATGCAGGTGCCTGGTCATGCAGGTTGTGCTCAGGTTCAGAACGTTAATGCCTCGCTTCAGGCTCTGATGGCACAGCGTGCAAACCACTCGGGTCTTGTCGTCAGCACATTGTTTGAAGAAGTGGCATGCCAGGGAACTCCTTGAAGCTGCCTTTGGGGTGCTCGGTCCCAGGTGGCGGCGGTCAGTAGCAGGCGGAGTCTCTTGGCGGCGGGTGTTCTGCTTTTGCCCACTGCTCCCTCTTTTGCTACGCTGTTGGCTTGGTCTCACCACTGCCTCTTCCTCCGAACTGTGAAAGTCAGTGGCACGACCTTCATTCCATGTGGGGTCTAGGACCTCATCGTCCCCTGCATCGTCTTCCACCCAGTCTTGATCCCTGACCTCCTGTTCAGTCTGCACACTGCAGAAAGACGCAGCAGTTGGCACCTGTGTTTCGTCATCATCAGAGACATGCTGAGGTGGTATTCCCATGTCCTCATCATCAGGAAACATAAGTGGTTGTGCGTCAGTGCAGTCTATGTCTTCCAACGCTGGGGAAGGGCTAGGTGGATGCCCTTGGGAAACCCTGCCAGCAGAGTCTTCAAACAGCATAAGAGACTGCTGCATAACTTGAGGCTCACAGTTTCCCTGATATGCATGGGGGTGATGTGACAGACTGATGGGGTTGGTTTTCAGGCGCCATCTGTGCGCTTTCTGCAGAAGACTGGGTGGGAGATAATGTGAACGTGCTGGATCCACTGTCGGCCACCCAATTGACTAATGCCTGTACCTGCTCAGGCCTTACCATCCTTAGAACGGCATTGGGCCCCACCATATATCGCTGTAAATTCTGGCGGCTACTGGGACCTGAGGTAGTTGGTACACTAGGACGTGTGGATGTGGCAGAACGGCCACGTCCTCTCCCAGCACCAGAGGGTCCACTAACACCACCACGACCATGTCCACGTCCGCGTCCCTTACTAGATGTTTTCCTCATTGTTATCGTTCACCACAACAACAAAAATATTATTTGGCCCAATGTATTGTATTCAAATTCAGCTGAATATAAATTTGAGGCCAAGTATTTAGGCGCTGGGTGACCGGTATGGATTTACTGACAGAATTAGACTTGGAAATGCACAGTAGCGTGTGTGTGAAGTTATTCTGAATGACCCTATGTGCACCTTGAATATTATATACCCTTTTAGGGATAGATTTCAAATAGCTCTGATATAGCAGAAACCACTAAATTATTAAATTGCTAAATTGGGAATTGTATTTCAACCCAGAACAAAAAATGTGCTTTGACGGACACTAAATAACTTGCCCAGCCACGACAGTACAGCGGTAACGACAGATTTAGCGGGATATAAATTTGAGGCCTAGTATTTAGGCGCTGGGTGACCGGTATGGATTTACTAACAGAATTAGACTTGGAAATGCACAGTAGCGTGTGTGTGAAGTTATTCTGAATGACCCTATGTGCACCTTGAATATTATATACCCTTTTAGGGATAGATTTCAAATAGCTCTGATATAGCAGAAACCACTAAATTATGAAATTGCTAAATTGGGAATTGTATTTCAACCCAGAACAAAAAATGTGCTTTGACGGACACTAAATAACTTGCCCAGCCACAACAGTACAGCGGTAACGACAGATTTAGCGGGATATAAATTTGAGGCCTAGTATTTAGGCGCTGGGTGACCGGTATGGATTTAGTGACAGAATTAGACTTGGAAATGCACAGTAGCGTGTGTGTGAAGTTATTCTGAATGACCCTATGTGCACCTTGAATATTACAGGGAGTGCAGAATTATTAGGCAAGTTGTATTTTTGAGGATTAATTTTATTATTGAACAACAACCATGTTCTCAATGAACCCAAAAAACTCATTAATATTAAAGCTGAATATTTTTGGAAGTAGTTTTTAGTTTGTTTTTAGTTTTAGCTATTTTAGGGGGATATCTGTGTGTGCAGGTGACTATTACTGTACATAATTATTAGGCAACTTAACAAAAAACAAATATATACCCATTTCAATTATTTATTTTTACCAGTGAAACCAATATAACATCTCAACATTCACAAATATACATTTCTGACATTCAAAAACAAAACAAAAACAAATCAGTGACCAATATAGCCACCTTTCTTTGCAAGGACACTCAAAAGCCTGCCATCCATGGATTCTGTACGTATTTTGATCTGTTCACCATCAACATTGCGTGCAGCAGCAACCACAGCCTCCCAGACACTGTTCAGAGAGGTGTACTGTTTTCCCTCCTTGTAAATCTCACATTTGATGATGGACCACAGGTTCTCAATGGGGTTCAGATCAGGTGAACAAGGAGGCCATGTCATTAGATTTTCTTCTTTTATACCCTTTCTTGCCAGCCACGTTGTGGAGTACTTGGACGCGTGTGATGGAGCATTGTCCTGTATGAAAATCATGTTTTTCTTACCTTGCAGACTTCTTCCTGTACCACTGCTTGAAGAAGGTGTCTTCCAGAAACTGGCAGTAGGACTGGGAGTTGAGCTTGACTCCATCCTTAACCCAAAAAGGCCCCACAAGCTCATCTTTGATGATACCAGCCCAAACCAGTACTCCACCTCCACCTTGCTGGCGTCTGAGTCGGACTGGAGCTCTCTGCCCTTTACCAATCCAGCCATCTGGCCCATCAAGACTCACTCTCATTTCATCAGTCCATAAAACCTTAGAAAAATCAGTCTTGAGATATTTCTTGGCCCAGTCTTGATGTTTCAGCTTGTGTGTCTTGTTCAGTGGTGGTAGTCTTTCAGCCTTTCTTACCTTGGCCATGTCTCTGAGTATTGCACACCTTGTGCTTTTGGGCACTCCAGTGATGTTGCAGCTCTGAAATATGGCCAAACTGGTGGCAAGTGGCATCTTGGCAGCTGCACGCTTGACTTTTCTCAGTTAATGGGCAGTTATTTTGCGCCTTGGGTTTTCCACACGCTTCTTGCGACCCTGTTGACTATTTTGAATGAAACGCTTGATTGTTCGATGATCACGCTTCAGAAGCTTTGCAATTTTAAGAGTGCTGCATCCCTCTGCAAGATATCTCACTATTTTTGACTTTTCTGAGCCTGTCAAGTCCTTCTTTTGACCCATTTTGCCAAAGGAAAGGAAGTTGCCTAATAATTATGCACACCTGATATAGGGTGTTGATGTCATTAGACCACACCCCTTCTCATTACAGAGATGCACATCACCTAATATGCTTAATTGGTAGTAGGCTTTTGAGCCTATACAGCTTGGAGTAAGACAACATGCATAAAGAGGATGATGTGGTCAAAATACTCATTTGCCTAATAATTCTGCACGTAGTGTATATACCCTTTTAGGGATAGATTTCAAATAGCTCTGATATAGCAGAAACCACTAAATTATGAAATTGCTAAATTGGGAATTGTATTTCAACCCAGAACAAGAAATGTGCTTTGACGGACACTAAACAACTTGCCCAGCCACAACAGTACAGCGGTAACGACAGATTTAGCGGGATATAAATTTGAGGCCTAGTATTTAGGCGTTGGGTGACCGGTATGGATTTAGTGACAGAATTAGACTTGGAAATGCACAGTAGCGTGTGTGTGAAGTTATTCTGAATGACCCTATGTGCACCTTGAATATTATATACCCTTTTAGGGATAGATTTCAAATAGCTCTGATATAGCAGAAACCACTAAATTATGAAATTGCTAAATTGGGAATTGTATTTCAACCCAGAACAAAAAATGTGCTTTGACGGACACTAAATAACTTGCCCAGCCACAACAGTACAGCGGTAACGACAGATTTAGCGGGATATAAATTTGAGGCCTAGTATTTAGGCGCTGGGTGACCGGTATGGATTTACTAACAGAATTAGACTTGGAAATGCACAGTAGCGTGTGTGTGACGTTATTCTGAATGACCCTATGTGCACCTTGAATATTATATACCCTTTTAGGGATAGATTTCAAATAGCTCTGATACAGCAGAAACCACTAAATTATGAAATTGCTAAATTGGGAATTGTATTTCAACCCAGAACAAAAAATGTGCTTTGATGGACACTAAATAACTTGCCCAGCCACAACAGTACAGCGGTAACGACAGATTTAGCGGGATATAAATTTGAGGCCTAGTATTTAGGCGCTGGGTGACCGGTATGGATTTAGTGACAGAATTAGACTTGGAAATGCACAGTAGCGTGTATGTGAAGTTATTCTGAATGACCCTATGTGCACCTTGAATATTATATACCCTTTTAGGGATAGATTTCAAATAGCTCTGATATAGCAGAAACCACTAAATTATGAAATTGCTAAATTGGGAATTGTATTTCAACCCAGAACAAAAAATGTGCTTTGACGGACACTAAATAACTTGCCCAGCCACAACAGTACAGCGGTAACGACAGATTTAGCGGGATATAAATTTGAGGCCTAGTATTTAGGCGCTGGGTGACCGGTATGGATTTACTGACAGAATTAGACTGGGATATGGCCAAAAAATAACCACACTATTGCTGGTTAAATGCACTTGGTGTGACAGCTTGACCAACCACACTACTGAGGGTTAAATGCACTTGGTGACAGGCGCAGCTTGCCCCTGATGTAGTATATGGCCAAAAAATGAACAGACTATTGCTGGTTAAATGCACTTGGTGTGACAGCTTGACCAACCACACTACTGAGGGTTAAATGCACTTGGTGACGGGCGCAGCTTGCCCCTGATGTAGTATATGGCCAAAAAATGAACAGACTATTGATGGTTAAATGCACTTGGTGTGACAGCTTCACCTTGATGTAGGCTTTAGCCAAAAAACAACCACACCATTGAGGGTTAAATGCACTTGGTGACAGGCGCAGCTTGCCCCTGATGTAGTATATGGCCAAAAAATGAACAGACTATTGCTGGTTAAATGCACTTGGTGTGACAGCTTGACCAACCACACTATTGAGGGTTAAATGCACTTGGTGACGGGCGCAGCTTGCCCCTGATGTAGTATATGGCCAAAAAATTAACAGACTATTGCTCGTTAAATGCACTTGGTGTGACAGCTTGACCAACCACACTACTGAGGGTTAAATGCACTTGGTGACGGGCGCAGCTTGCCCCTGATGTAGTATATGGCCAAAAAATTAACAGACTATTGCTGGTTAAATGCACTTGGTGTGACAGCTTGACCAACCACACTACTGAGGGTTAAATGCACTTGGTGACGGGCGCAGCTTGCCCCTGATGTAGTATATGACCAAAAAATGAACAGACTATTGCTGGTTAAATGCACTTGGTGTGACAGCTTCACCCTGATGTAGGCTTTAGCCAAAAAACAACCACACCATTGAGGGTTAAATGCACTTGGTGACAGGCGCAGCTTGCCCCTGCTGTAGTATATGGCCAAGGCCAAAAAATAAACAGACTATTGCTGGTTAAATGCACTTGGTGTGACAGCTTCACCCTGATGTAGGCTTTAGCCAAAAAACAACCACACCATTGAGGGTTAAATGCACTTGGTCGCAGCTTGTGCTGGCGCACCACAAGACACAAAATGGCCGCCGATCACCCCAGAAAAAAGTGACTGACAAACGGTCTGGGCAGCCTAAAAACAGTGAGCAATTGAATTTCAGCAGCTCAATGATGCACAGCTGCAGATCGATCAATAATCAAGTCCTTTGGAGGAGTTAATCTGCCTAATCTCGCCCTACTGTCGCAGCCGCAACCTCTCCCTACGCTAATCAGAGCAGAGTGACGGGCGGCGCTATGTGACTCCAGCTTAAATAGAGGCTGGGTCACATGTTGCTCTGGCCAATCACAGCCATGCCAATAGTAGGCATGGCTGTGATGGCCTCTTGGGGCAAGTAGTATGACGCTTGTTGATTGGCTGCTTTGCAGCCTTTCAAAAAGCGCCAAGAAAGCGTCACAAAAGCGCCAAGAAAGCGATGAACACCGAACCCGAACCCGGACTTTTACGAAAATGTCCGGGTTCGGGTCCGTGTCACGGACACCCCAAAATTCGGTACGAACCCGAACTATACAGTTCGAGTTCGCTCATCCCTACCTGTGAAGTGAAAACCATTCCAGGTGACTACCTCTTGAAGCTCATCAAGAGAATGCCAAGAGTGTGCAAAGCAGTAATCAAAGCAAAAGGTGGCTACTTTGAAGAACCTAGAATATGACATATTTTCAGTTGTTTCACACTTTTTTGCTATGTATATAATTCCACATGTGTTAATTCATAATTTTGATGCCTTCAGTGTGAATCTACAATTTTCATAGTCATGAAAATAAAGAAAACTCTTTGAATGAGAAGGTGTGTCCAAACTTTTGGTCTG
This sequence comes from Bufo gargarizans, assembly GCF_014858855.1. Lineage (NCBI taxonomy): Eukaryota > Metazoa > Chordata > Amphibia > Anura > Bufonidae > Bufo > Bufo gargarizans. The sequence goes on along the minus strand of NC_058081.1, from coordinate 492,077,924 downwards.
TACTGTATATATATATATATATATATATATATTTTTTTTTTATTTATAAATCTTTATTGCTGTTTTACACAATTCATTACAAACATCAGCAGTATTAATTATTTTTACATTATAAAACAGTATGAATACACTTCATTAATTACCCACCCAAATTAACCCCAGTGCATGTTGCTCCCCTTGCGGGGGCGAAAAAAATAAAAAAGAGAATGCTCCCGATCTCGCACCTCTACCGACTCCCCCCCCCCCCAGTCCCAAGTTTTTATTCAATTGACCATTTCTGCCACAATTTAGTAAACCTACATTTTTTCTTTATCGATACCAGATGGAATTTCTCTCTGGCAATCGAGATTCTAGCAAGATTCTCCCATTCCTTGACCATGGGTGACCCACTACTGCCCCAGTGCCCAATAATGCATTTCCTGGCCTGAAATAGGAGTTTAATTGCTATTTCTCTGTGGTTTAGGTTATCTATCCCATCCATCACCCCAAAAATACATGTTTCAAATTCTACCGGGACTCTAAACCCATGATATACCTCTATTTTTTCATTTACCCTCCACCAGAAATCTTGGATCTCTCTACATGTCCAAAGTATATAGACATCATCCACACCTATTTGCCCACATTTTTTACAGCTGAAATCTTTGGATTTATAGAATTTCATCAGATCTTTAGGGTAGTAATATAATCGGTATATTATGTTGAATTGGGTGACCCTATGGGAAAAGTTATGTGAAACCCCATTTTTTGCATGAATCACCTTCTCCCAAAACTCTGTCTGCTGGGAAAAATATTTTTGCCATTTATCCCTCAGACAATTAGCTGCTTTTTTTTTTTTTTGTTCTCTGCTATAGTAAACCTTGATATATCATTGAAGTCAGCTTCTTACCTGCAGTTAGGTTGGCTATATTGACTATGGGTTGTGGATGGGGAGGTATGTATGTTCCCCTTCCCAACGACACCCGCAGGGCTTGTTTCAGTTGTAGATAAAAGAAGGTCAGGTCACTCGCTCCAATTCTACAGATGTTTATTAGGTCTGAGTATGCGATTATATCCCCCTCCTTCCATACCTGTCCCACTCTACAAATTCCATTTTTCCAGCAGACTACTTGTTAAATTGACTCTAGCTCTCTAAGATAGGTGTTATCCCACAGTAGAGTATCCATATGTACTCCAGTTTGGGACCACATGCCTCTTACCTCTTTCCATATTTTGGTCCATAGCCCAAATAGTGATACTTTATTGGTTGGTTGTTGTGACAGAATGTCAGCTTCCAGCAATTGGAAAATACTACAATTGTTTAGTTTTTTGTTAATCCCTTCTACCATAGCTTTATATCTTTGTGAATTGATCCAGTTTATCATGTTTCTAATATGGCCAGCCAAAAAATAAAGTTCCAAATCTTGAGCCGATAGTCCGCCCTCTTTCTCTCGGATATACAAAATTTGCACTCCTATTCTAGTTTTTTTACTGCGCCATATCAGGTACGTCAATAGGGAAACTATCCTTTTAAGGATTCTCTTAGGAATTATTGCAGGCGCATTCCACATAAAATAGTTCAAGGAGGGTAAAATACACATTTTCACCAGTGAAATGCGCCCCGCCATTGATACATGTATTTTTTTTCCATATTTCAACTTTTTTCCTTATTTTCTGTATTTTGGGGATCACATTTGAGTACAGGTAATACTTAGGGTTAGGTATAATCTGAATGCCTAAATATTTTAGCGGTTCATCTATTTTCTTACTTTCCAGTTGGCCCGGTATTAAAGAGGACCTTTCACCTAAAAAAAAAATTAAACTAAGACCATAGCTTAACTTACATGCCCCGATAAAGTCTTGATCGTTTTTTCTTTTTTCAAACTGTGCCCCCGTTTGTCCGCTATGCCCTCCGGAATAATTCCCGCCGTCTATGCTAATGAGCCAGCCTCAAATGGGCTGGCTTTAAAAGTTCTCCTCGGCGTGCCTTTCATCTTCTCCCTGGCACGGAGCGCATCCAATCAGCACGCTCCGCTCTTAGCCGGATAGACGAAATCGCTCCAGTTCTCTGAAGTCTCGCGAGAACTGGAGCGTCTTCTCCCTGGCTAAGAGCGGAGCGCGCTGATTGGATGCGCTCCGTGCCAGGGAGAAGATAGAAGGCACGCCGAGGAGAACTTTTAAAGCCAGCCCATTTGAGGCTGGCTCATTAGCATAGACGGCGGGAATTATTCCGGAGGGCATAGCGGACAAACGGGGGCACAGTTTGAAAAAAGAAAAAACGATCAAGACTTCATCGGGGCATGTAAGTTAAGCTATGGTCTTAGTTTAATTTTTTTTTTAGGTGAAAGGTCCTCTTTAAGTTGTTTAGAGGGTCAATTGGAATACAGGCCGATTTAGCCCAAAAAAATTTAAGTCCAGCATATTTGCTATAGTCATCAAATATCTGGAAAATCCTAGGGAGTGAACTATGTGACCCCACAAACAGCATAATATCGTCTGCATATAAGACAATTTTTTCTTCGTGGGATCCATACCTGAATCCCACAATCTCCCTATCTTGCCTGATCATGTCTGCTAGGGGTTCCATAGCTATGGCAAACAGAAGGGGGGAAAGGGGGCAACCCTGTCTAACACCCCTACCAATGGGTATATTATCAGAGTGCTCTCCATTCAATATAACTCTTGCAGATATTTCGGTATATAATATTTTAACCCAAGAGACAAATATGTCACTGACTCCAGGGGGAGAGAAACAGAACTGGATCGCACATCCACAATGCTATGCTTTGATCTAACTCGCTTATCAGTGCTATATTAAAGTGTACAGCCCCTCATACTGCATGCTGTACAAGGCATTAGTGTACATTTTGATCAAAAGGCATAAGCCCACTCACCACGCCAAGGTCACCTCTTTGAGTGGGACCTACTCTGACAAAAAGGCGCAGCGCAGTGCGGTGACAAAGCGGCACTGCCCTGGTAGGCGGCGGGACCCAGGAGTCAAAACAGCAACCCTGCTGTCTGACAATGCCACCCATGGTACTGGGTCCCACCAACCCACCAGAACAGCACCACAAAAACAAAGGCCACCACGCAGTACTGTACCATGTGAACAGTCGTCTAACACAACATGTCCATTGCTATCAGGAGCTACAGGTCAATGACCACTATATGCAGACTTGTGTGATTAAAACCACCTGTGTGGAATGGGAGGAGTGCTGATACCAGTAAAGAAAAAAATAGACCATTAATATACCAGGGGGAGAGAAACAAAACTGGATCGCACATCCACAATGCTATGCTTTGATCTAACTCGCTTCTCAGCGCTATATTAAAGTGTACAGCCCCCCATACTGCATGCGGTACAAGAGGCATTGGTGTACATTTTGATCAAAAGGCATAAGCCCACTCACCACGCCAAGGTCGCCTCTTTGAGTGGGACCTACTCTGACAAAAAGGCGCAGCGCGGTGCGGTGACAAAGCGGCACTGCCCTGGTAGGCGGCGGAACCCAGGAGTCAAAACAGCAACCCTGCTGTCTGACAATGCTAACCATGGCACTGGGTCCCACCAACCCACCAGAACAGCACCACAAAAACAAAGGCCACCACGCAGTACTGCACCATGTGAACAGTTGTCTAACACAACATGTCCATTGCTATCAGGAGCTACAGGTCAAAGACCACTATATGCAGACTTGTGTGATTAAAACCACCTGTGCCGAATGGGAGGAGTGCTTATACCAGTAAAGAAAAAAAATCGACCATTAATATACCAGGGGGAGAGAAACAGAACTGGATCGCACATCCACAATGCTATGCTTTGATCTAACTTGCTTCTCAGCGCTATATTAAAGTGTCCAGCCCCCCATACTGCATGCTTTACAAGAGGCATTAGTGTACATTTTGATCAAAAGGCATAAGCCCACTCACCACGCCAAGGTTGCCTCTTTGAGTGGGACCTACTCTGACAAAAAGGCACCGACTCCCATTTTCTTTAATGTTGCCATTAAAAATGGCCACTCTATGGTGTCAAAGGCTTTTGAGGCATCTATAGTTAGAATCATACGCTCACCACTATTTGTGGGTTCCATTTGGGTATTTGCATAATATTTTTGGTTGTTGTTTTGCCCGACATGAATCCCGTCTGATCCTCATGTACAAGCACGGGCAACACCTCCCTGAACCTAGCCGCCAATATTCTTGCTAGTATCTTATTATCAGTGTTGATCAGTGAGATGGGACGATAAGAATCTGGGAAAGTTGGGTTTTTCCCGGGCTTCAAAATAAGAGTAATTAGGGCTTCCCTCAAGGAGTCAGGCAATTTCCCTGATTCTCTCGAGACCTCCCACATTTTAAGCAATTTCAGAATTAATATTTCTCTGTATTGGGAATTTTCAATTTATCCCTTTGATCTATAGTTAATGTGGTAATAGTGATTCTCTCCAAAAATTGTTGTATTTGCACTGTATTCTTCTTTATTTTACTGCAATATATATTCTTGAAATGTTCTTTAACCTCTTGCCGTCACGATAACGCTGATAGGCGTCCGGACGGCAGCGCTCTCAGGTCTCAGTGAGAGACAGGAGCGTGCGTTCACAGGATTGCGCAGTATTCAAGTTTAACTACATCCTGCCAGCGCTGATCATTGGTTGGCAGGCTGTAGATTTTTAAAAGAAATAGGTATATCAGACGTTATTTTGTAAATAGCATCTGATATACCTGCTACCTGCTCCTCTGGTGGTCCCTTTTGCTTGGATCGACCACCAGAGGACACAGGCAGCTATGTAAGTATCACCAAGCACCACACACACACATTACACCCCCCCATCACTTATTAACCCCTTATTAATCCCTGATCACCCCATATAGACTCTCTGATCACCCCCCTGTCACCTCCCTGTCATTGATCACCCCCCTGTAAGGGTCCCTTATTACCACCAGTTACTTAGCTACTTGTTAGGTAGTTAGCGCCCAGCCCACCGCACCGCACCGCAGTCACTGATTAGTCGCTGATTAGCGTCATCGCTGTCGCTAATCAGCCCTAGTACTATATAGTATCTGTAAGTGATCAAGACTGATCGCAATCAGATCTATATCAGTACATTAGGGTCACCTTAGGCTCTCCAAAAAACGCAGTGTTCGCCCGATCAGGCCTGATCTTGTGCCCACACTTGCATTCAGTCCGCCCCACCGCAGTGACAGATTTTTTTTTCTGATCACTGCAAAAACACCGTAAAATCGCTGCGGCGCTATAAAGATCACTTTTGAGCTTTTTGGATCTTTATTAGCGATCGCAGCTTTACTTCGCAAGCACTCCTTTTTACTAGGCAGGTGTGCTCTTTTTCCTGGGTAGTCTCAGAGGAATACCCCCTAAATTTAGTTAGCCCAAAATGTCAAAAAAGGGGTATTCCGCTGAAGAGGCCTACAGGATTCTGGCCCTGATGGATGAACGCGATGGGGACGCCTCACCCGCTGAATCCAGTGGTTCAGAATATGAACCTGTAGACAGGAGTGGCACTCTAACCGCTAGTGAAGATGACGAGGTTAAAGTCCCTGCTATGGTCAGGCGTACCCGACCCCATGTAAGTGTTCTGCATACCCTGTGTGATGAGCCTCATTTGCAGCAAAGTGGTGCTGGCGCTGATCTTTTTTATGGTGTGGCATACACTAGCAGCACATCCTGGACCTTCTACCAGCACTGCCGTATTCCCTGGTGAAGTGGCGAGCACCAGAAAGGCAGTTCAAGCTGGTACGGTGGCACGTGCAGTAACTCCCCCGTCGCAGCCACCACGTTCACAGGCCCGTAGAGCCCTTAGTCTCCCAGAGGTGCTGGCAAACCCAAATTTGCAATCCCCTGCTTCCGCCACACCCGTATTGCCCCCTTTCACCGCCCAGTCTGGAGTTTGCGTGGAGACAGCTGATTTAGGATCAGCCCTTGAGTTTTTTGAGCTGTTCTTCACCACGGATCTCTATGACTTAGTTGTGGCAGAAACCAACTGCTACGCCACACAGTATATAACCGCCAATCCGGAAAGCTTCTATGCCCAGCCTTTCCGGTGGAAACCAGTCACAGTTTCCGAATTTAAAATATCTTTGGACCTTATCCTCAGCATGGGTCTAACACAAATTTTTTTATTGCAGTCCTATTGGTCTAATGACCCAATACATTACATGCCCATGTTCTCTGCTGCAATGTCCAGGGCACGTTTTGAGGTCATCATGTGCTTTATGCATTTCACTGACAATAAAACCTGTCATCCAAGAGGCCACCCTGCTTATGACTGGCTCCACAAAATTCGGCCCCTCATAGACCATTTATCTTCCAGGTTTGCAGATGTGTATACCCCCAATCAGAATATCTGCATAGATTAGTCCCTTGTACAAATTACCGAGCGCCTTGGCATCAAACAGTACATCCCCAGCAAGCGTGCCCGGTATGGGGTTAAACTGTATATGCTCTGTGAAAGGGCCACAGGCTATACATATCGTTTTAGGGTCTATGAGGGAAAAGACTCAAAACTGGAGCCGGTCGGATGCCCTGACTACCTGGGGAGCAGTGGCAAGATTGTCTGGGACTTGGTGTCACCCTTACTCCACAAGGGGTACCACTTATACGTGGACAATTTTTACACAAGCATGGTCCTCTTTCGGCACTTACATATAGTCGAGATTCAATGCTGTGGCACGGCGCGACATAGTCGCCAGGGCTTCCCCCAACGGTGCGTTAATACCCAACTTGCACGGGGGGAGAGGGCTGCCTTGTGTGACCAAGAACTGCTCGCGGTGAAGTGGAGGGACAAGAGGGACGTTTACCTTCTGTCCACCATTCACGCAGACACGACTGTACAAATTGAAAGGGCAACTGGAGTCATTGAGAAACCCCTCTCTGTCCATGACTATAACCTTCACATAGGAGGGGTGGACTTCAATGACCAGATGTTGGCTCCCTATTTAGTGTCCCGCCGCACCAGACGCTGGTATAAGAAGGCGTCTGTTTATTTAATTCAATTGGCTGTGTATAATAGTTTTGTTTTCTACAGTAAGGCTGAGAGAACGGTATCCTTCCTAAAATTCCAGGAAGAGATCATTTCGGAACTCCTGTATCCAGGAGGGTCCGTGCCCCAAGTCCCTGATGTAGTTAGCCGGCTACATGACAGACACTTCCCGAGTGTCTATTCTGGTACCCCAACTCACCGTTCCCCAAGAAAAAGATGTCATGTCTGTAGCAGGGCTGGAATAAGGCATGACACCACCGTTTTTTGTCCTGACTGTCCTGACCAGCCTGCCCTATGCATAGGGGAGTGTTTCCGCAAGTACCACACACAAGTACACCTTTTAGTGTAGGGATCGCGTGACACAGGACAGGCACACAGGGGTCTTAGGGCCCGTATGCTCAATATAAGGAGAATAGCAGAAACTCCTAATGCTGGCCATACATGCAATGATTGTGGAGACCCTCAAATGCCAGGGCAGTACAAACACCCCACAAATGACCCCATTTTGGAAAGAAGACACCCCAAGGTATTCGCTGAGGGGCATATTGTGTCCATGAAAGATTTAACTTTTTGTCACAAGTTAGCGGAAAGGGAGACTTTGTGAGAAAAAACTAAAAAAATCAACTTGTGCCCCCCCAAAAATCTTCTATGAACTCGCCATGCCCCTCACGGAATACCTTGGGGTGTCTTCTTTCCAAAATGGGGTCACATGTGGGGTATTTATAATGCCCTGTCATGAGAAGAAGTTTGGAATCCAATTGTCTAAAAATGCCCTCCTAAAAGGTACTCATTGGATTTTGGGCCTCTTTGCGCACCTAGGCTGTCACACATGTCGTATCGCCGTACTCAGGAGAAGTAGGGCAATGTGTTTTGGGGTGTCTTTTCACACATACCCATCCTGTGTGTGAGAAATATCTCTGTAAATTGACAACTTTGCATAAAAAAATGGAAAAAGTTGTCATTTACAGAGATATTTCTCACACAGTATGGGTATATGCAAAAATACACCCCAAAACACATTGCCCTACTTCTTCTGAGTACGGCGATACCACATGTGTGACACTTTTTTGCAGCTTAGGTGCGCAAAGGGGCCCAAATTCCAATGAGTACCTTTAGGATTTCACAGGGCATTGTTACGCATTTGAATTCCAAACTACTTCTCACGCTTTAGGGCCCCTAAAATGCCAGGGCAGTATCGCCGTACTCAAAGGAAGTAGGGCAATGTGTTTTGGGGTGTATTGTTACATATACCCACACTGTGTGTGAGAAATATCTCTGTAAATGACAACTTTTCATTTATTTTTTATACAAAGTTGTCATTTACAGAGATATTTCTCTCACCCAGCATGGGTATATGTAAAAATACACCCCAAAACACATTGCCCTACTTCTTCTGAGTACGGCGATACCACATGTGTGACACTTTTTTGCAGCCTAGGTGCACAAAGGGGCCCAAATTCTAATGAGTGCCTTTAGGATTTCACAGGGCATTTTTACGCATTTGGATTCCAAACTACTTCTCACGCTTTAGGGCCCCATTTTTTGCAGCCTAGGTGCGTAAAGGGGCCGAAAGTCCAACAAGTACTTTTAGGCTTTACAGGGTTGCTCACAATTTAGCCCCGCCCAAAATGCCACAACAGTAAACACACCCCACAAATGACCCCATTTCGGAAAGTAGACACCACAAGGTATTCACTGAGGGGCATAGTGAGTCCGTGGGAGATTATTTTTATTTTTTTGCCAGAAGTTAGCAGAAATGGAAACTTTATTTATTTATTTTTTTCTCAGAAAGTCTCATTTTCCGCTAACTTGTGAAAAAAAATTAAATCATACATGAACTCACCATGCCCCTCCGCGAATACTTTGGGATGTCTTCTTTCTAAAATGGGGTCATTTAGGGGGTATTTATACTATCCTGGCATTCTAGCACCTCAAGAAACATGACAGGTGCTCAGAAAGTCATAGCTGCTTCAAAATGCGGAAATTCACATTTTTGTACCATAGTTTGTAAACACTATAACTTTTGCGCAAACCAATAAATATACACTTATTGGATTTCTTTTTTTATCAAAGACATGTAGCACAATAAACTCTGACACAAACTTGTATAGAAATGTAATTATATTTGAACAATTTTACCAGAAAAACTAAAAAATACATTTTTTTTGAGAAAATTGCGGTCTTTTTTATTTGTGAGAAGAAAGGGAGGTAAAATTCATTTGGGTGCCAAGTTGCAGACCGAGCAATAAACCCTTAAAGTTGTGAAGTGCCGATTTGTAAAAAAGGGGCCGGTCACTAGGGGGTATAAACCTGTGGTCCTTAAGTGGTTAAGCAGATCTATTTTAGCTGCTTGTTCAACGATATTATGCCCCAATTTATCTACCAAGCAATGTATGTACCTATTGTCACCGCCAGTTCTGTGAAAAGGTCTGACAGACGTCCTTCTCTACCTCTTGCATGATGTTCTTTGTTTTGGTTTCACTTTCTCATCTTATTTCCTTCTCCCAGGTGTCACCTATTTAGACTAATTCTCTTTCCTTTATATTCCCTCCCATACTGCCTCATATTGTGTTTCCTTGCTGGCTTGATTCTAGGTGACCCTGACTCCCTCCGTATGAAGTGCAGGGAGCCGGTGGTCGTGTCCCCTCACTATTATAGGGTTTTTAGGTGTCACACAGTCTTAGGTACGTGGGCATACAATCGTCTACCTTTGAGACCCTTGTATGTGCTTAGCAGTCAGGGTGAGCTCTTAGGGTTTTATAGGGGTCACCTATATGCTCCTTAGTTTGGGATCAAGCCAGTCGGACGTTTATTCATACTTCCAGCTATCTGCAACATCATCCGTGACACCTATTTTTATTTATCTGGGCTGCCACCAAGCTAACTTTTTACCAGGAATATGCGCGTAAATGTAGTTGTCTCTCACAATATTTTCTTTTTGTTGTTCCGCCATCAAAAACAATTCGTCTTCCATTTTGGTAACTTTATCTAACCATTCTTTATAGATTTGCTCTGTTGAATTCTCAATACATTTTTTCTTGCATCTTTCCGCTTCGTGTTCTAATTCTAGTATTTTCCCCCTTGATTTTTTTTGTTGTTGTATTGCCGTGTATTTTACAATGATCCCTCTAATGAAGGCCTTTGCAGCCTCCAAAACCATGTTCGTTTCTGCTGAGCCCTCATTTATGAGAAAATATTCCTTTATCTCTTTCAAAATTTTGTCATGTGCCTCCGTTATATTCATCCAGCTTATATTTATATTCATACCTCTTGTTTTTTTCCCACCACCCGTTTTCATGTTTATAATAATGGGGTTATGATCTGAAATCCCCTGTTGTCCAAAGTTTACTCGTTCAATTTCTAGTGAACCTCTATTATTAGTGAAAGCTAAATCAATCCGTGATAGACTTTTGTGCGTTTTTGAAAAACACGAGTAGACGGCCCTGTGTACCTCACACCAAACATGTGAATATGTCACTCACCGAACTAACAGACGGATTAACTATATTAATTTCCCTGTCACGTATGCAGTACAGGTGTATCTCCAGGGCCGTCTTTAACGCGGGGCAAAAGGGGCAGCTGCCCTGGGCCCAGTTGCTCCTGGGGGGCCTAAGGCAGCTGCCTCTTGAGCCCCGCTGGCCACTGGTTGCGTAGGGGGCGGCGGCAGAGCACAGGGAGATGAGCCCTTCCATTGTGGAAGCGCTCATCTCCATAGTCATCTGTATCGCCGTCCTCAGGACAGCGATACAGATAGAAGTGCTGCAGCGGGGCAGGGGAAGGAGCGGCGTCTCCCTTCCCCATTCCTCTGATAGACTGCAGGCACTAGGTCGGCAGCCTATTACAGACCGGTGCAGGCGGTAAGATGATGTCATCGTGACATCTGAGCCGTACAGCGCAGGACACAGGCCGGAAGAGGCCTGCATCGCATGATGGAGGTAAGCATAAGTGTTTATTTTTGCTATATGGTACTACTACTGGCACATGATTGGGGGGCATCTATAGGGGCGCCTGTTACTGGCACATGATTGGGGGCATTTATGGGGGCACCTGTTACTGGCACATGATTGGGGGCATCTATGGGGGCATTTGTTATTGGTACATGATTGGGGGGCACTATGTGGGCACTTGTTACTGGAACATAATTGGAGGAATCTATGGGGGCACTTGTTATTGGCATATGATTGGGGGGCATCTATGGGGTAATTGTTAATGGCACATGATTGGGGGGCATCTATGGGGGCATCTATGGGGGTATTTGTTACTGGCACATGATTAGTGGACATCTATGGGGGTACTTTTTACTGGCACATGAATGGGGCATCTATGGGGGCACTTGTTACTGGCACATGAATGGGGCATCTATGGGGGCACTTGTTACTGGCACATTATTGGGGGCATCTATGGGGCACATCTTACTGGCACATTATTGGTGACACTTTTTACTGGCACATTATTGGGTTGCACTATGGGGCCACTTCTTACTGGCACATTATTGGGGGCACTATGGGGGCATCTACTGAGGCCACAAAGAAGGGGTATTTTATATGGGGGAGGGGGGAGAGGAACACTATGGGGGCTTCTACTGAGGCCACAAAAAAGGGGTATGTTATATGGGGGGCTCTGTATAGGGGAAATTTATACTGGGGCACATTATGGTGGGTACTATGGGAAGGGGGAGAGAGGAGTACTATGGGATCATCTATGGGGGCAATAAGAAGGGGTAATTTATACTTATATTTAAACTTAATTCATTCTTAAATTATTGGGGACCCTAAGGGCATCTACTGGGGCACTATATATGGGGCATTTTATACTGGGACATAATGGGGGCACTACGAAAAAGGAGAGAGAGAAGCAATATGGGGCATTTACTGGGGGCACTATATAGGGTTATTTTATACTGGCACATTATGGGGACACTATAGGAACATTAGCTCAACTGGGGGCATTAAAAGGGTGTATTTCTTTGCACTGGCACATTATAAGGAGAATTATTACTACTGGGGGCATTATAATGGGCTTTATTACTACTGGGGGTCTATGGGGAACATGATTACTAGTATGGGCACTATGGCAGCATTATTACTTCTGGGGCACAGTGGGGACATGTTGGGGGCACTGTAGGAGCACTATTACTACCATGTGTGCTCTAGCAGAGAATTATTCCTATTGGTGGGACTTTTGGGAGCACTATTACTGTGGGGGCACCTTGGCACAATATCAGCTTACCATAATTATTTTTGGGGGACGTTATGTTTACACTATTAGTGTCAGGGGCACTATTTGCTGGGCGCAGTTATTTTAGGGCACTATGTGCCAATCATTATTGAAGGGCACTATCTGCATGGTACTACTATCAGGGGGTTTATCTGTTTCTGCAGTATAGTATTGGGGAGCACAGCGGCACAGTATTGGGGGTGGTAGGATGATTTGTCCAGAAGAAAAAATATGGGTGGACAGCACTCCTTGGTAATGATGTATCGGGTGCTCGTCTCCAGGAGGGGTGGTAAAAAGCCCCTAGTAGAACAACTTGTAGATATCCAGAAAAATAAAAAACGGAGACAGCACGTCCAAAAAGGTGCAAAAAGTGGAATTTATTCCGGTTGTCCAGAAGAAGGGAGGATGACAAACTGCAGAGTTTGTTAAACTGCAGAGATGAGAAATGGTTGAAAAATGATGGTCTGGTCTGAAGGTCTGAAAGGAGAAGATGAGGAGAGAACATCTACATCCAAGAGACCTCACTGGATGTAATCATGTATGGTATTGTTTAATATGCCATTCATGTAATTTGGCAGGTAGACTTTTTACAATTATAATGTTATATAATATAATTATATATAGTATATTTCTAATTCAGGATGATAGTGTAGTAAACAGCAATAAAATAGGTATAAATAAATAGGTATATGGGTCTTTAACCCCTTGAAGTGCAGAGATTTATAAATACATGCTGATATATACAGTATGCTGCTGTCACAGTGAGAGATTTATGGACACATTTTGTCTTTACTACTACAGGTACAGTATAGTGGAGATACAGTATATCGATACAGGCTGCTGTAATTGCCAGAGCGGAGAATTATTACCTTTACAGTGTCAATTGTTACAGCGGAAAGTTATTGACGTGCCTGCTGAAAGTAACCCTAACCCTGTCCGACTGCACATTAACCCTTTCATCCCCTTTCCTTTAAAATAAATATAGGGGAAAGTGCTATAATAGTTTAGAATTGGCAGCTGAAAAGACAGAGCCAGTCTCTCAGTATATTGTTCCCCTTAGGTTCACTTTAGTTCACTTATGTAACCAGGAACTGTACTGCCGATTAACTATTTTATACCCTACATTTTACATCCTTAATTTTTAACAAAGCAATTTTTTTCTTTATATTTTCAGGATATCAGAAGAATAACAGTGTAGGGTTGAGGGTAGCCGGTAAGGTTGCAGAGGAGGATTAGGCATAGTGTATTGTGTAGTCAGTGCAATTACCTAGTTTAGGTTAACACTGCCATCTACTGGCTTTGTTGTGTATTGCAGTTACAGTGGTTGTTTCGTTCATAGCGAAGGATGAGAACTCGCGCTTCAGCAGTATCGTTATGCGATGTATAACGATGTATCTGTATGTGGTGCTGTATTACCCTCTATGTAGGAGTGGGTGGAAGGGTTAGTAGTACAGTACTATCTGCACATTGTAAAAAAAGAAAAAAAAGAAAAGTAATCTGCAAAATACTATATATTTGTGTCAGAAGTTGTGCTTTTTTAATTTTTAAAATAATGATACATCCATTTTATTTGATACTTTTGTGCTGATTCTATTTTTTTTCTCTCTATATTAAGGGACCCTATAGTCACCAGAACCACAACAGCTACACGTAGTAGTTCTGGTGTCTATAGCATGTCTCAGCAAGCTTTTTAATGCAAACACTGCCTTTTCGAAATAAAAGGCATTTACATTACTGCCAAGGAACACCTCTAGGGCCACTCATCGTTATTAAAGTTTACTACTCTACGAGGTGTGCAGATTTTTTTCGTGCATGGTGGAGGGCGTGATTGCATGCTAGGGTGTGGGAAGGCGGGATCCAGGGGGCCCAAGTAAATTCTTGTCCAGGGTCCAATCAATATTAAATACGGCCCTGTGTACCTCACACTAAAAATTTGTATATGTCACCCACTGAACTAACAGTCAGAGTAACTATATTAATTTACCTGTCACTTATGCAGTGCATGTGTACCTCACACCAAAAATGGGTATATGTCACCGGCCGAACTAACAGTCAGATTAGGGCACTTTCACACTTGAGTTTTTCTTTTCCGGCAAAGAGTTCCGTCCTAGGGGCTCTATACCGGAAAAGAACTGATCAGTTTTATCCCCTGCATTCTGAATGTAGAGAAATCCGTTCAGGATGCATCAGGATGTCTTCAGTTCAGTCTTTTTGACTGATCAGGCAAAAGATAAAACCGCAGCATGCTACGGTTTTATCTCCGGCCCAAAAAACTGAATACTTGCCAGAATGCCGAATCTGGCAAGGAATAGGAATAGGAATATATTAGTGCTGGATCCGGCATTCAAAATACCGGAAAATCTGAAAATTAAAAAAAAATTGAAACAGATCAGTTTGTCCGTATGACAAACGGACAGACGGATCCGTTCTTGCAATGCATTTGTAAGACGGATCAGGATCTTGATCAGTGTTAAAATGCAATTACAGGGAGTGCAGAATTATTAGGCAAGTTGTATTTTTGAGGATTAATTTTATTATTGAACAACAACCATGTTCTCAATGAACCCCAAAAACTCATTAATATCAAAGCTGAATATTTTTGGAAGTAGTTTTTAGTTTGTTTTTAGTTTTAGCTATTTTAGGGGGATATCTGTGTGTGCAGGTGACTATTACTGTGCATAATTATTAGGCAACTTAACAAAAAACAAATATATACCCATTTCAATTATTTATTTTTACCAGTGAAACCAATATAACATCTCAACATTCACAAATATACATTTCTGACATTCAAAAACAAAACAAAAACAAATCAGTGACCAATATAGCCACCTTTCTTTGCAAGGACACTCAAAAGCCTGCCATCCATGGATTCTGTCAGTGTTTTGATCTGTTCACCATCAACATTGCGTGCAGCAGCAACCACAGCCTCCCAGACACTGTTCAGAGAGGTGGACTGTTTTCCCTCCTTGTAAATCTCACATTTGATGATAGATCACAGGTTCTCAATGGGGTTCAGATCAGGTGAACAAGGAGGCCATGTCATTAGTTTTTCTTCTTTTATACCCTTTCTTGCCAGCCACGCTGTGGAGTACTTGGACGCGTGTGATGGAGCATTGTCCTGCATGAAAATCATGTTTTTCTTGAAGGATGCAGACTTCTTCCTGTACCACTGCTTGAAGAAGGTGTCTTCCAGAAACTGGCAGTAGGACTGGGAGTTGAGCTTGACTCCATCCTCAACCCGAAAAGGCCCCACAAGCTCATCTTTGATGATACCAGCCCAAACCAGTACTCCACCTCCACCTTGCTGGCGTCTGAGTCGGACTGGAGCTCTCTGCCCTTTACCAATCCAGCCATCTGGCCCATCAAGACTCACTCTCCTTTCATCAGTCCATAAAACCTTAGAAAAATCAGTCTTGAGATATTTCTTGGCCCAGTCTTGACGTTTCAGCTTGTGTGTCTTGTTCAGTGGTGGTCATCTTTCAGCCTTTCTTACCTTGGCCATGTCTCTGAGTATTGCACACCTTGTGCTTTTGGGCACTCCAGTGATGTTGCAGCTCTGAAATATGGCCAATCTGGTGGCAAGTGGCATCTTGGCAGCTGCACGCTTGACTTTTCTCAGTTCATGGGCAGTTATTTTGCACCTTGGTTTTTCCACACGCTTCTTGCGACCCTGTTGACTATTTTGAATGAAACACTTGATTGTTCGATGATCACGCTTCAGAAGCGTTGCAATTTTAAGAGTGCTGCATCCCTCTGCAAGATATCTCACTATTTTTGACTTTTCTGAGCCTGTCAAGTCCTTCTTTTGACCCATTTTGCCAAAGGAAAGGAAGTTGGCTAATAATTATACACACCTGATATAGGGTGTTGATGTCATTAGACCACACCCCTTCTCATTACAGAGATGCACATCACCTAATATGCTTAATTGGTAGTAGGCTTTCGAGCCTATACAGCTTGGAGTAAGACAACATGCATAAAGAGGATGATGTGGTCAAAATACTCATTTGCCTAATAATTCTGTACTCCCTGTAGTTGGCATACGTTTTGCCGGATCGGAACTGCCTGCTGGATTCCTTTGCCGCAAGTGTGAAAGTACCCTTAACTACAGTCAGGTCCATAAATATTGGGACATCGACACAATTCCAACATTTTTGGCTCTATACACCACCACAATGGATTTGAAATGAAACAAACAAGATGTGCTTTAACTGCAGATTGTCACTTTTATTTTGAGGGTATTTACATCCAAATCAGGTGAGCGGTGTAGGAATTACAACAGTTTGCATATGTGCCTCCCACTTGTTAAGGGACCAAAAGTAATGGGACTGAATAATAATCATAAATCAAACTTTCACTTTTTAATACTTGGTTGCAAATCCTTTGCAGTCAATTACAGCCTGAAGTCTGGAACGCATAGACATCACCAGAAGCTGGGTTTCATCCCTGGTGATGCTCTGTCAGGCCTCTACTGCAACGGTCTTCAGTTCCTGCTTGTTCTTGGGGCATTTTCCCTTCCGTATTGTCTTCAGCAAGTGAAATGCATGCTCAATTGGATTCAGGTCAGGTGATTGACTTGACCATTGCATAACATTCCACTTTTTTCCCTTAAAAAAATCTTTGGTTGCTTTTGCAGTATGGTTTGGGTCATTATCCATCTGCAGTGTGAAGCGCTGTCCAATGAGTTCTAAAGCATTTGGCTGAATATGAGCAGATAATATCGCCCGAAACACTTCAGAATTCATCCTGCTGCTTTTGTCAGTAGTCACATCATCGATAAATACAAGAGAAACAGTTCCATTGGCAGCCATACATGCCCACGCCATGACACTACCACCACCATGCTTCATTGATGAGGTGGTATGCTTAGGATCATGAGCAGTTCCTTTCCTTCTCCATACTCTTCTCTTCCCATCACTCTGGTACAAGTAGATCTTGGTCTCATCTGTCCATAGGATGTTGTTCCAGAACTGTGAAGGCTTTTTTAGATGTCGTTTGTCAAACTCTAATCTGGCCTTCCTGTTTTTGAGGCTCACCAATGGTTTACATCTTGTGGTGAACCCTCTGTATTCACTCTGGTGAAGTCTTCTCTTGATTGTTGACTTTGACACACAGTCGTGGCCAAAAGTTTTGAGAATCACACAAATATTAGTTTTCACAAAGTTTGCTGCTAAACTGCTTTTAGATCTTTGTTTCAGTTGTTTCTGTGATGTAGTGAAATATAATTACACGCACTTCATACGTTTCAAAGGCTTTTATCGACAATTACATGACATTTATGCAAAGAGTCAGTATTTGCAGTGTTGGCCCTTCTTTTTCAGGACCTCTGCAATTCGACTGGGCATGCTCTCAATAAACTTCTGGGCCAATTCCTGACTGATAGCAACCCATTCTTTCATAATCACTTCTTAGAGTTTGTCAGAATTAGTGGGTTTTTGTTTGTCCACCCGCCTCTTGAGGATTGACCACAAGTTTTCAATGGGATTAGGATCTGGGGAGTTTCCAGGCCATGGACCCAAAATGTCAACGTTTTGGTCCCCGAGCCACTCAGTTATCACTTTTGCCTTATAGCACGGTGCTCCATCGTGCTGGAAAATACATTGTTCTTCACCAAACTGTTGTTGGATTGTTGAAAGAAGTTGCTGTTGGAGGGTGTTTTGGTACCATTCTTTATTCATGGCTGTGTTTTTGGGCAAAATTGTGGGTGAGCCTACTCCCTTGGATGAGAAGCAACCCCACACATGACTGGTCTCAGGATTGTTGTCTGTTGACATGACACAGGACTGATGGTAGCGCTCACCTTTTCTTCTCCGGACAAGCCTTTTTCCTGATGCCCCAAACAATCGGAAAGAGGCTTCATCGGAGAATATGACCCTAGTCCTCAGCAGTCCATTCACCATATTTTCTGCAGAAGATCAATTTCTTTTTTTGGGAGAGAAGTGGCTTCTTTGCTGCCCTTCTTGACACCATGCCATCTTTCAAAAGTCTTCGCCTCACTGTTTGTGCAGATGCGCTCACACCTGCCTGCTGCCATTCCTGAGCAAGCTCTGCACTGGTGGCACTCCGATCCTGCAGCTGAATCCTCTTTAGGAGATGATCCTGGCACTTTCTTGGATGCCCTGAAGCCTTCTTAACAAGAATTGAACCTCTTTCCTTGAAGTTCTTGATGATCCTATAAATTGTTGATTGAGATGCAATCTTAGTAGCCACAATATCCTTGCCTGTGAAGCCACTTTTATGCAACGCAATGATGGCTGCACACGTTTCTTTGCAGGTCACCATGGTTAACAATGGAAGAACAATGATTTCAAGCATCACCCTCCTTTTAACAGGTCAAGTCTGCCATTTTAACCCAATCAGCCTGACATAATGATGCCCAGCCTTGTGCTCGTCAACATTCTCACCTGAGTTAACAAGACGATTACTGAAATGATCTCAGCAGGTCCTTTAAGGACAGCAATGAAATGCAGTGGAAAGGTTTTTTGGGGATTAAGTTAATTTTCATGGCAAAGAAGGACTATGCAATTCATCTGATCACTCTTCATAACATTCTGGAGTATATGCAAATTGATATTATAAAAACTTAAACAGCAACTTTTCCAATTTCCAATATTTATGTAATTCTCTAAACTTTTGGCCATGACTGTACACCTACCTCCTGGAGAGTGTTCTTGATCTGGCCAACTGTTGTGAAGGGTGTTTTCTTCACCAGGGAAATAATTCTTTGGTCATCCACCACAGTTGTTTTCCGTGGTCTTCCATGTCTTTTGGTGTTGCTGAGCTCACCGATGAGTTCCTTCTTTTTAAGAATGTCCCAAACAGTTGTTTTGGCCACGCCTAATGTTTTTGCTATCTCTCTGCTAGGTTTTTTTTTTTTTTTTTTTTTTTTCAGCCTAATGATGGCTTGCTTCACTGATAGTGACAGCTCTTTGGATCTTATCTTGAGAGTTGACAGAAACAGATTCCAAATGCAAATAGTACACTTGAAATGAACTCTGGACCTTTTATCTGCTCATTGTAATTGGGATAATGAGGGAATAACACACACCTGGCCATGGAACAGCTGAGAAGCCAATTGTCCCATTACTTTTGGTCCCTTAACAAGTTGGAGGCACATATGCAAACTGCTTTAATTCAAACACAGTTCACTTGATTTGGATGTAAATACCCTCAAATTAAAGCTGACAGTCTGCAGTTAAAGCACATCCTGTTCGTTTCATTGAGCCAAAAATGTTAGAATTGTGTCGATGTCCCAATATTTATAAATTTTCCTGTCACGTATAAAGTACACGTGCCACACCAAATTTTTAATGCTTTTGCTTGCCTGTTGAGTTTTGCATTAGAATAGTTTTTGTAATTACATTTAATGAAGTTTTAATTACGTTTTAAGAGTTAAAAGTTCATACTGTGAGCCCTTTTAGTATTTGGGACATTATTTTATATTTTTGAGACTTTTGAAACGTATTTGAGAATTATTTTACACTTAGTTAGACTTGAGATATATATTATATATGTATATATATATATACACAGTATATAAATAAATATATATATATATATATATATATTTATATTTATATACACTATACAAACAAAAGTATTGGACCCCTGCACATTACACCTACAGTATATAAACTTTTAAGACATCCCATTCTAAATCTATAGGCATTAATATAGAGTTTCCCCCCATGAAGCTAAAATAGCTTTCACTCTTCCGGGAAGGCTTTCTACAAGATTTTAGAGTGTGTTGAAGTGTCTGGTGTTCAGTAGGGTTGAGGTCAGAGCTTTGTGCAGGAAACTCAAGTTCCTCCACAACAAACTCACCCAACCATGTTTTTAGGGACCTTGCAGTGGGGCAAAGTCATGCTAGAAGAGAAAGGGACTTTCCCCAAATTGTTCCCACAAAGTTGTAAGTATACAATTGTCCAAAATGTTTTGGCACCCTGAAGTATTAAGATTCCCCTTCACTGGAACTAAAGGTCCTCAAAAACAAACCCATAGCATTATCCCTCCACCAAAATGTCAATTTAGCACAATGTAGTCAGGCAGGTGGCGTTCTCCTGACATTCATCCAAACCCAGAATAATTAATCAGACTACTGCAATAATACCCCTCACAGGTGAGTGTGGGCTCTAGGAGGGAAGACATTTTCCCAAACTGACTTTTTACAACAGTGCCATCCTATTACAGTACCATCCTCAAATTCAGTGACTTCTTTAGAATGACCCATTCTTTCACAAATGTATGTAAAGGCTGACTGAATGGCTAGGGGCTGTACATCTGTGGCAAGGGTCCGACCATCTCCAAGTCAAGACTATATTACTGCCAACATTTCATCTGTATCCTTATATATTGTTTTTTTACCATTTCTTATAATCTTTTATCATTGTATGCTGCTTTTATCAAATTTTATTGTCATAATTATAGTTTTTACGCTATTAGTTATAGATACACATTTTTTATCGGGGTTTATTGATTGATCAGAATCATTAGAACATTATACAAGTAAAAACGCCCCTATAAGAGAAAAACCGCAACAAAAATACACCAGAACCGCAACATGGCAGAAATGGTCAAAAACACTCCAATCTTGGATTATGGAAACCAGGTTTCACAGAGGACCGTATGAACGTATAAAAAGGAGGCGGTAAGGAGTGCAGGATATACCACTGAGGAAGGGATTGGAATCATCCCGAAACGCGTCTGGGCTATCAGACACTCCGCTTATACCTCCCTACAAAGGACTTTGCATGGCCATGCAATAAAGAGAAACATTTACCTAAGAACTGCTACTTGATGATCAGCTGAACAGCTCTAACCACCTGAGTGAGTACTGAGACCGGACGCAAGTCCCACTCGTACAATTGCGAGATCGGGCTGGACTGTTAGTTCCTGTAAGCCGTGAAGACGCAGCGGCGAGTCTAGCAGTTTTCCTTCAGGGTTCACAGCAAGTAACCTCTTTTCCGGAGGTAAGATTGTTCACATCTTAGGAAAGATTATCCTCTGGACAGAGGTAAGACTACAGGGGATAAGATAAAATAGACTGTGTTAAAAGTTTGAACAGCCGACCATTGCCAGCGGATCACAGTGTCTGTTGCGGTCTAGAGCATACTGAGTGCCTCGGATGGTTTTGGTTGCTACAGGAAGCAACACAAGTATAAGAGTGTGTATTAACACGCAGCGCTCCATCAGGTGCCCTCTTCACCTACGTACCTCACATTTTATCACCATTATGGACATTATTTAAACACTATTCTATTAAGAATAATTTATCACTCCCCTTTTTCTTACTTTGTTCCTATCACCGATGTATTTGGACACCACTGGAGAATTGATTATGCACCAGCAAGTTTCCTACATGCTTGAATAAGCCCCTTATGCAACAATTGTGAATTTTATCAGTGTTATATTATGGTCGACCTATCATATAGTGTTTTATTTATTTAGCATTTTAAATATTGTGTTTTATCATTGGATTATTTCTGAAGTGCAATCAATTGGCATTTTTAATTAATTAATAAATCTGAGTATTGCCATAGAGCGAGTGCTCGCTTCAATATTTCTATTAAAATAATTAAATGTTTAGTCTCAATTAACCGTTAATTTTCTGTAAAACAAAAAGCTTTGAGGTTTGTCCAAATATTTTTTGTATTTTTATTTTAAAAAAATGGAAAGGCAAAAATATTTAACAAAACCTGGGACAATGAACTGACCGCGTTGTGTAATAATCATCATCATTATAATTATATAATGTTGTAAAATAGTTGAGCAACTTAGTGCTGCTGACCCATGTTTATCTATCTATCTATATATATATATATATATATATATATATAAAAGGACGTATGTGTGTACATTCCGCAATCACTCAAAAACGTAACCATTGATTTCAACGAAACTTGGTGTACACATCCCTTGCTACCTGGAAATAAATCTTGTGGGGGGTCACAGCTCTCTAGGACGTACCGTTCATTAAATATTCACAAAAAATGACCTCCATTAGCCAATACAAACCTGCAAGTTTTTCACTCATATCCCAACTGCCATACACACGGTCACATGTCCCTTATCAGCCAATAGAAGCTCTCAGGCCCTTAGTCTCCACAAACACACAGTTTTACTCCAGGTTTCCATAACACCCAGCCAACCCAAGTTGCACGACACAAAGGGCGCAACTACACTGCTACATGCATCCATCTTAGATGGATTTTTTAGCAACTGTCATGTCGCAGTCGCAACATGTCGCAGTGCGACACCATAGCCTATCATTATAAAAAATGTTGAGACAAAATGGCGTGCAGCGCATGTTGCCGTGTAGCCCGCGCCTTAAAGGGGCAGGCCCTGTGGAGGTCGCTGTTAAATGGGCGGGCACAGTGTAGGTCACTGTTAAAGGGGAGGGCACTGTGGAGGTCACTGTTAAAGGGGCGGGCACTGTGAAGGTCACTGTTAAAGGAGCGGGCACTGTAGAGCTCACTGTTAAAGGGGCGGGCACTATGGAGGTCACTGTTAAAGGAGCGGGCACTGTAGAGCTCACTGTTAAAGGGGTGGGCACTGTGTAGGTCACATATAGGGGCAGGCACTGTGGAGATCCCTTAAAGGGGCGGGCACTGTGGAGGTCAATGTTAAAGGGACGGGCAGTGTGGAGGTCACTGTTAAAGGGGTGGCACCTCGGAGGTCACTGTTAAAGGGACGGGCACTGTGTAGGTCACATAAAGGGGTGGGCATTGCGGAGATCACTTAAAGGAGCAGGCACTGTGGAGGTCACTGTTAAAGGGATCACCACTGTGAAGGTCACTGTTAAGGGGGCGGCACTGTGAAGGTCACTGTTAAAGGGGCAGACACTGTGGAGGTCACTGTTAAATGGGTGGGATGCTGTATAGGTCACTGTTAAGGGGGCGTGCCCCTGAGAAGGTCAATGTCAAGGGAGTGAGGTGCTGAGAAACTCACTGTCAAAGGGGTGGGCTGCTGTGAAGCTTAAATTTAAATGGACAGGCTGCTATAGACGTCCCATTGTAAGGAGGTGGGGCATTGTGGGGGGGGGGGGGGGTCAGTGTTAAGGAAGGAGTGAGGGGCAGTGAAGTTCACTGTTAAGGGGGCAGGGTGCTGTAGAGTTATGGGGGACACTGTGGATATCTTTTGAAGACACACAAAAACATTAAATAAAATAGATGAAATATACCCGAGCAAAGCCGGGTTCTTCTGCTAGTTGATGTATAAAAGAACTAGCAAAACATTTTTTTTAGAATACTGTGCAGGCAGTGAATTTATGTTGTGATGTTTAATCCTAATCTCTTGAATTAATTAAATGTAACTAGAAGTAGGGGATTTGCATCGCATTCTTGGCTCCTGTGTTTTTACATGTCCTTACATCTCGCTATTATGCAATGCTACTGTAGAAATGCCTAAATAGATAATACACAAGCAGAATACAGATCCAGACCCGATGTATGCCAGTCCTATAACAGAGAAGTGGATTGTAAGAGGAGAGCTGATGATATCAGAATATCTATATATATATATAAAAGAACGTAAGCATCGATTTCAACTAAACTTAGTATACACATCCCTTGCGACCTTGTGGGGGGTCACAGCTCTTTAGGACGTACCGTTCCTTATATATTCACAGAAAATGACCTGCATTAGCCAATACAAGCCTGCAAGTCTCACTCATATCCCAACTGCCATACACACGGTCACATGTCCCTTATCAGCCAATAGAAGCTCGCAGGCCCTTAGTCTCCACATACACACAGTTTTACTCCAGGTTTCCATGACTCCCAGCAAACCCAAGTTGCATGACACATAGGGCACAACTACACTGCTACATGCATCTATCTTAGGCCCCCTGCACACGAACGTGTGCTGACTGTTTCCGTATTGCGGACCGCATTTGCGGTTCCGCAATACACGGGTGCCGTTCCGTGGGCATTCCTCATCATGTATGCGGACCCATTCAAATGCACTGTGTTAGTGCATTGCAGCCCGCATTTTGGGGGCCCCAGCATGACCACGGGGTGCACAAGTTCGTGTGCAGGGGGCCTTAGATAGATTTTTTTGCGACTGCCGTGTCGCAGCATGTCACAGTGCGACATCATAGCCTTATCATTATAAATATTGTTAAGACAAAATGTTGCGCAACACATGTCGTCATGTAGCCCTAGCCTTAAAGGGGAAGGTACTGTGGAGGTCACTGTTAAATGGGCGGGCACAGTGTAGGTCACTGTTAAAGGGGCAGGCACAGTATAGGTCACTGTAAAAGGGGCAAGCACAGTGTAGGTCACTGTTAAAGGGGAAGGCACCGTGAAGGTCACTGTTAAAAGGGCGGGCACTATGGAGGTCACTGTTAAAGGGGCGGGCACTGTAGAGCTCACTGTTAAATTGGCTGGCACTGTGCAGGTCACATAAAGGGGCAGGCACTGTGGAGATCCCTTAAAGGGGTGGGCACTGTGGAGGTCACTGTTAAAGGTGTGGGCACCTCGGAGGTCACTGTTAAAGGGGCGGGGACTGTGAAGGTCACAAAAAGAGGCAGGCACTGTGTAGGTCACATAAAGGGGTGGGCATTGTGGAGATCACATAAAGGGGCAGGCATTGTAGAGGTCTCTGTTAAAGGGATCACCACTGTGAAGGTCAGTGCTAAGGGGCTGCACTGTTAAGGTTACTGTTAAAGGGGCAGACACTGTGGAGGTCATTGTTAAAGGGGTGGGGTGCTGTATAGGTCACTGTTAAGGGGGCGTGCCCCTGAGAAGGTCAATGTCAAGGGAGTGAGGTGCTGAGAAACTCACTGTTAAAGGGGTGGGCTGCTGTGAAGCTTAAAGTTAATGGGACGGGCTGCTGTAGACGTCCCATTGTAAGGAGGCGGGGCACTGTGGGGGGGGGCAGTGTTAAGGAATGAGGGGCAGTGAAGTTCACTGTTAAGGGGGCAGGGTGCTGTAAAGGTCACCGTTATGCGGGATACCGTGGATATCTTTTAATGACACACAGAAACATTAAATAAAATAGATGAAATATACCCGAGCGAAGCTGGGTCCTTCTGCTAGTTGGTGTATAAAAGAACTATGAGCACCAAAATGACTCACAAAAGTGAGTACCCGTGCAGAGCCAGCACGTGTGGTAAGACACCAAAAAAGAGAAAGTAGGGCTCGCACTAAATAGTATTATGAATATATAAATTTTATTAGTGTCTCCATATGAGACAAATCACAATTAAAACACATAGGAAACAATGGATGGTGAAAAATGAGCACACAGAATGACATGGAGCACGACCAAATTACTAAAAATGGCAAATAGATACAAAAATGAGTATATAGATATAGCACTAAGTGTGCATGTAAAGCAAATAGAATGTTAGTAATACATATAATCAGGCAAAACTATACAGGCTAGGTAATGATATCATACATAGTGAAACCAAAGTCTGCATATAAAGTGACCAGTGCACATAGTCAGAATAGATATATAGCCAACGCTGAGTAAATCATTATAACGCCATAAACCAACTACCTGTATAGTGCTCCAGCAACCCCGGGGTTGCTGGAGCACTATACAGGTAGTTGGTTTATGGCGTTATAATGATTTACTCAGCGTTGGCTATATATCTATTCTGACTATGTGCACTGGTCACTTTATATGCAGACTTTGGTTTCACTATGTATGATATCATTACCTAGCCTGTATAGTTTTGCCTGATTATATGTATTACTAACATTCTATTTGCTTTACATGCACACTTAGTGCTATATCTATATACTCATTTTTGTATCTATTTGCCATTTTTAGTAATTTGGTCGTGCTCCATGTCATTCTGTGTGCTCATTTTTCACCATCCATTGTTTCCTATGTGTTTTAATTGTGATTTGTCTCATATGGAGACACTAATAAAATTTATATATTCATAATACTATTTAGTGCGAGCCCTACTTTCTCTTTTTTGGTGTCGTATAAAAGAACTAGCAAAGCTTTTTTTCTAATACTGTGCAGGCAGTGAATTTATGTTGTGATGTTTAGTCCTAATCTCTTGAATTAATTAAATGTAACTAGAAGTAGGGGATTTGCATTGCATTCTTGGCTCCTGTGTTTTTACATGTCCTTACATCTCGCTATTAGGCCTCATGCACACGACCGTTGTGTGCATCCGTGGCCGTTGTGCCGTTTTCCGTTTTTTTTTTTGCGGACCCATTGACTTTCAGGCTAGAATATACTAAAAGAACTGTGTACATGACTGCCCCCTGCTGCCTGGCAGGTGCGGACCCCCCCCTCCCTCCCCTGTAGTTAGCTCATTGGTAGCCAGCCCCCCCCTCCCTCCCCTATAGTTAACACATTGGTGGCCAGTGCGGCCGCCCCCCCCTCCCTCCCCTGTAGTTAACTCATTGGTAGCCAGTGGGCCCCCCTCCCTCCCCTGTAGTTAACTCGTTGGAAGCCAGTGACAGCAATTCGCTGCACAGACCTGTCGCTTACCAGTAGGAGGAGCTCCCGGCCGGACACAGACATCGCAGCTCGCAGGTAAGTATGAGGCTTCTACAAATTTTGCTAAGTAACCATGGCAACCGGGACTGCAGTAGCGCCCCAGTTGCCATGGTTACCGATCGGAGCCCCAGCGATTAAACTGGGACTCCGATCGGTACTCTCCACTGCCACCAATGATAGGAGGGAGATTTTAATTAGGAGGGGGAGGGAGAGGAGAGGGCCCACTGGCCACCAACGAGTTAACTACAGGGGAGGGAGGGGAGAGGGCCCACTGGCTACCAATGAGTTAACTACTGGGGAGGGAGGGGGGGCTGGCCACCAACGAGTTAACTACAGGGGAGGGAGGGGAGAGGGCCCACTGGCCACCAGCGAGTTAACTTCAGGGGAGGGAGGGGAGAGGGCCCACTGGCTACCAATGAGTTAACTACAGGGGAGGGAGGGGGGGCCCACTGGCTACCAATGAGTTAACTACAGGGGAGGGAGGGGGGGCCCACTGGCCACCAATGAGTTAACTACAGGGGAGGGAGGGGGGCCGGCTGCACTGGCCACCAATGAGTTAACTACAGGGGGGGAGGGGGGGTGGCCGCACTGGCCACCAATGAGTGAAAAACAGGGGGGGGGGGGGGTTTGCCTGCAGCAGGGGGCAGTCATGTACACAGTTTTTTAGTATATTCTAATCTGAAGCGTCCCCATCACCATGGGAACGCCTCTGTGTTAGAATATACTGTCGGATCTGAGTTTCACGATGTAACTCATATCCAACAGTATATTCTAACATAGAGGCGTTCCCATGGTGATGGGGACGCTTCAACTTAAAATATACCATCGGATTGGAGAAAACTCCGATCCGATGGTATAAAAGGGACTCCTGACTTTACATTGAAAGTCAATGGGGGACGGATCCGTTTGCAATTGCACCATATTGTGTCAACGTCAAACGGATCCGTCCCCATTGACTTGCATTGTAATTCAGGATGGATCCGTTTGGCTTCGCACGGCCAGGCGGACACCAAAACAACTTTTTTTTCATGTCCGTGGATCCTCCAAAAATCAAGGAAGACCCACGGACGAAAAAACGGTCACTGATCACGGACCTACGGACCCCGTTTTTGCGGACCGTGAAAAAAAACTGTCGTGTGCATGAGACCTTATGCAATGCTACTGTAGAATTACGTAGAAATCCCTAAATAGATAATACACAAGCAGAATACAGATCCAGACCCGATGTATGCCAGTCCTATAACAGAGAAGTGGATTGTAAGAGGAGAGCTGATGATATCAGAATAGGCACCAGAAAGAAACCCAGAGTGTCCAAGTAACTAAACTAAAAGAGCACCTGGTGTAAGGGCTGTTGAGCTGTTACCTATAGAACAATATTTACTGCTTTGCATTGCTGTGGTTGTCCCCTACAAATGAGTATTGTTTCTGGAAACTGTTCACATATAGAAGTTTAAGCGACATTCAGGTTGCGTGCTGTCACGCTATTTGTTGCATCATATTGTTATGCAGTAAAGAATCGCAGATGGCAGATTCCCAGCTTGTCTAAACCTATGAAGGTGCACAATAGTATTATTCTAACTTCCCTTGCCCGACCTCTGCCTGTTTACCAGATTGACCCTGTGCTGCCTGTCCTGACTCCTGCCTGATTTTCATATTGACCCTTTGCCACCTACCCAGACCTACTACCTAATTTTGTTTATCTGGTGTCTCTTGACCTCTCTGGATCTCAGCCCCCTGGATCTCACAGGCAAGCAGGCTGTAAGTGTATTACAGTGTGTAATACACTTACAGACAATGCATAACAATGCAGAAATATTATCATGCATTGTAAAGGGGATCAGACCCCCAAAAGTTGAAGTCCCAGAGTAGGACAAAAAAAAGTGAAAAAAAAAGTTTTTTAAAGTTTCAAGTAGAAAAAAAGCGGCTTTTACCCAAAATAAAGTAATTTTTTTTCTAAATAGGGAAAAAAATAAAAGTATACATATTAGGTATTGCCGCATCCGAATTGACTGTCTCTATAAAAATATCCCATGACCCAACCCCTCAGGTGAACACCGTCAAAACAATTAAATAAAAACTGCGCTAAAAAAACATTTTTTTTTGTCAGCTTACATCACAAAAAGTGTAATAGCAAGCGATCAAAAAGGTATATGCCCCCTAAAATAGTACCAATCTAACCATCACCTCATCCCGAAAAAGATCAGCCCCTACCTAAGACAATTGCCCAAAAATATAAAAAAATATGGCTATCAGACTATGGAGACACTAAAACATATACAGGTCCTTCTAAAAAAATTAGCATATTGTGATAAAGTTCATTATTTTCTGTAATGTACTGATAAACATTAAACTTTCATATATTTTAGATTCATTACACACCAACTGAAGTAGTTCAAGCCTTTTATTGTTTTAATATTGATGATTTTGGCATACAGCTCATAAAAACCCAAAATTCCTATCTAAAAAAATTAGCATATCATGAAAAGGTTCTCTAAACGAGCTATTAACCTAATCATCTGAATCAACTAATTAACTCTAAACACCTGCAAAAGATTCCTGAGGCTTTTAAAAACTCCCAGCCTGGTTCATTACTCAAAACCGCAATCATGGGTAAGACTGCCGACCTGACTGCTGTCCAGAAGGCCATCATTGACACCCTCAAGCAAGAGGGTAAGACACAGAAAGAAATTTCTGAAGGAATAGGCTGTTCCCAGAGTGCTGTATCAAGGCACCTCAGTGGGAAGTCTGTGGGAAGGAAAAAGTATGTCAGAAAACGCTGCACAACGAGAAGAGGTGACCGGACCCTGAGGAAGATTGTGGAGAAGGACCGATTGAGTCTGGAGTAGAAACATCCAGAGCCACCGTGTACAGGCATGTGCAGGAAATGGGCTACAGGTGCCACATTCCCCAGGTCAAGCCACTTTTGAACCAGAAACAGTGGCAGAAGCGCCTGACCTGGGCTACAGAGAAGCAGCACTGGACTGTTGCTCAGTGGTCCAAAGTACTTTTTTTGAATGAAAGCAAATTTTGCATGTCATTCGGAAATCAAGGTGCCAGAGTCTGGAGGAAGACTGGGGAGAGGGAAATGCCAAAATGCCTGAAGTCCAGTGTCAAGTACCCACAGTCAGTGATGGTCTGGGGTGCCATGTCAGCTGCTGGTGTTGGTCCACTGTGTTTTATCAAGGGCAGGGTCAATGCAGCTAGCTATCAGGAGATTTTGGAGCACTTCATGCTTCCATCTGCTGAAAAGCTTTATGGAGATGAAGATTTCATTTTTCAGCACGACCTGGCACCTGCTCACAGTGCCAAAACCACTGGTAAATGGTTTACTGACCATGGTATTACTGTGCTCAATTGGCCTGCCAACTCTCCTGACCTGAACCCCATAGAGAATCTGTGGGATATTGGGAAGAGAAAGTTGAGAGACGCAAGACCCAACACTCTGGATGAGCTTAAGGCCGCTATCGAAGCATCCTGGGCCTCCATAACACCTCAGCAGTGCCACAGGCTGATTGCCTCCATGCCACGCCGCATTGAAGCAGTCATTTCTGCAAAAGGATTCCCGACCAAGTATTGAGTGCATAACTGAACATAATTATTTGAAGGTTGACTTTTTTTGTATTAAAAACACTTTTCTTTTATTGGTCGGATGAAATATGCTAATTTTTTTAGATAGGAAATTTGGGTTTTCAAGAGCTGTATGCCAAAATCATCAATATTAAAACAATAAAAGGCTTGCACTACTTCAGTTGGTGTGTAATGAAACTAAAATATATGAAAGTCTAATGTTTATCAGCACATTACAGAAAATAATTAACTTTATCACAATATGCAAATTTTTTGAGAAGGACCTGTATATTTTTTTTGTTTCAAAAATGCTATTATTGTGTTAAATGTAAAAATAATAAAACGAGTAGACATATTAGATATCACTGCATTTGTAACAACCTACTCTATAAAAATACCACATGACATAACTCCTCGGGTGAACATCGTTAAAAAAATAAAATAAACGTGTAAAAAAAGAGCCATTTTTTGTCCCCTTACTTCACAAAAAGTTTAATAGCAAGCGATCAAAAAAGTCATATGCACCCTAAAATAGTGCTAATCAAAATAAAAAAAATAGGGCTCTCAGACTATGAAGACACTAAAACATGATATTGCGTAAAACTTACATAAATAAAAAATGTACATATTAGGTATTGCCACGTCTGTAAAGACCGCCTATATAAAAATATCACATGACCTAACCCCTCAGATGAACACTGTAAAAAAAACGAGACCCTACCTAAGACCATCACCCAAAAAAAAAATAGGGCTCTCAGAATATGGAGACACTGAGACATAAATAAATTTAAAAAAGTATACATTAGGTATCGCCGCATCCGTAACAACCTGCTTTATAAAAATACCACATGATCTAACCTGCCAGATAAACATTGTAAATAACAAAAGCAGTGCCAAAACAGCTATTTTTTGTTATCTTACCTCACAAAAAGTGTAATATAGAGCAACCAAAAATCATATGTACCCTAAAATAGTATCAACAAAACTTTCATCTTATCTCGTAGTTTCCAAAATTGGGTCTTTTTTTGGGGAGTTTCTACTCTAGGGGTGTTATACTAATCATAATTTTCATCCTGCAGTCCGATGCTGCATAAGGTCAGAAAACGATCCCATGCACTGACAGAGGGCACCGCACATGCGCGAGACGTCGGAAAACTAAGCCTAATTGCGGGCTGTCACTCAAAGGCAAGAGGGAGTGTGGTTACCTTGACTTGAAGAAAGGAGGCCACTGCCCCCTTGACTTCACACTGAAATGCAAAATAGCGCGGACAGAGGATAAAAATTGTTTTCTGACCTTATGCAGCATTGAACTACAGGATGAAAAATATGATTAGTATCACACTGCGGGCTACCCTGAGGTACTACTGGCGGGTTTACATGCATTTAGGAGGTGACAGGTTCCCTTTAAAGCCACAGTTTGAAGCGTCATTGTCATTTCCCACATTGACAACATGAGAATAATTACATCTCCAAAAGCAATAAAATTCTCATAAGTACTAATGCAACTGTTTTATATAAAGGTAATGATTAAATAGTTAAAAGCTAATAATACTAGATTTTTAACATAAACAAGCATGGGAGTGGTTTTCTTTGGTAAACAAATTGTGGGATTTTACTAGTTATACGACGTAAAGTCATGATTTTAGTAAGACACGGAGGCGAGTATTGTTATTCTCTTTCTTTACTAAAATTATAGCAGCAAATACACAGGAAGAGAAAAAAAGTGCCCTGGTAACCAAGGCAACCAGCCACTCCCCCGGACCAGCCGGTATAAGAACCAGCTCTACCACACAGTCCTCCTCTTTCTTTGTAACCCATCACAGCGAACAGGAAGAACAAACAACTGGAAACTGTGGAACTCCAATAAACTTGGCAGACACTTGACCGCATCAACCGGAAACTGAACAGTCCTGGCACGGTTTGTCAACGTAGAACTAATCGCCAGGTAGCGAAAACGAAGGAACATCTGGAACTGCGAATCCTGGAGGTACTTCTGGAACTGCGAAGTCTGGAGGTATCAACCTAAAAGGCAAAAAGACAAGACGCGGTGACTCAACACCGGCCTACTACGGAAGGAACCTCTCAGGCATGCAACTGGCAATACAGAGAATATCATCAATAACCACAACGCATCATGCATAGAAGTAGTTACCATACCCAAGACCAAACAAGGGTGGGAGCAGAAAAAACAGGGAGGGGCAATACTCGCCTCCGTGTCTTACTAAAATCATGACTATACGTCGTATAACTAGTAAAATCCCACAATTTTAGAACAGACACGGAGGCTCGCGACCAATCGGCCGCCCTGAGGATATCCTGCAACTGAGCCCCAGAAGTCAACATAGAAGTGGCCGAAGCGCTACGCGTGGAATGAGCCGTAAAGGTGGAAGTGTCTACCCCAGCCAGAGAAAGAATGCACTTGACCCAACGGGCCAAGGTGGTGGTAGAAACAGGGGCTAAGGGAGCGCGATAGGAGAGGAAAAGATTCGGACAGGTAGGAGAGCGGTGCGCCTGAGTCCTAATCTCATACTCACAAAGGCATGCGACTGGACACAAGTCAGGCCTAGCCGCAAAAGTCGGGTAAGAGACCGAACGAGAGGAAGTCTTCATGCGCCTAGAAACTATAAAGGATACCCCATCGGGCGTGAACGACCTAGCCGCAAGGTCCAGAGCCTGGACGTCGGAAACCCGCCTGCAAGACACCAAACACAGGAGGGAGACAAGCTTGGCCGAAAGTTGGCGCAAGGAAAGATCTGTGTTAGAAGGCCAGGGCGAAAAAAGCAACAGAACCAATGAAACGTCCCAGGTAGTTGTATACTTAGGCTTAGGGGGACGAGACAGCCGTGCACCCTTAAGAAGACGGCACACTAGGGAATGTTGTCCAACTGGACGACCATCGAAACCTTGGTGGGCTGATGAAATTGCAGACCGATACACGTTGATGGTCCGGTAGGCCCGGCCCTCCTCGAACAAAGCCGTCAAGAGACTAAGGACGGCCGGAACAGATGCTGATACGGGATCCAAGTCCCTTCCCATGCACCAACTAGCCCAAGCCTTCCAGGCGGAACGATATGCGCGTCTAGTGCCGGTGGCCCAAGCGTTGGCCAGTAGGCGTCTAGTAGAGACCGGAGGTCCCCGGAGTTCCCCGGAGATCCCGAGATCCTCCAGGCCAGGAGAGACAGGGAGCCCCCCATCAGAAGGGGGTGAGACTGACCGAGGGGGCCTAAGATCAGGTCCGGAAGGGCCGGCAACAACCTGGGGATATCCACCGTCAACTCCAGGAGCTGAGGGAACCACGCCTGAGACCTCCAAAACGGAGCCACCAAAACCAAATCGGCCAACTGGCATCTGACCTGAAGGAGAACCCTGGGAATGAGGTCAAAGGGGGGGAAAGCATAAAGGAGCGTGTTGGATCAATCCTGGAGAAAAGCGTCCACCGCTTCCGCCGCTGGATCCGGCCTCCAGCTGTAGAACCGCGGAAGAGGAGGCCCAGAAGGTAGTCCGCACGGACAACCAGATTCTTGGAAAAGCAATAGTTCCAAAAATCCTTCGCCAAACGCGCTAGCAAGGCGGAGCGAGTGCCGCCTAAGTGGTTGACATACCTCACAGCGGACACGTTGTCCATGCGGAGGCGAATGCAAGCATTCACCTTGTCGCTCGTAAAACTCCAGATCGCAAAGGATCCGGCTAGCAATTCCAGGGCATTGATATGGAGGTTGGACTCCTCCTGAGACCATAGGCCCCCGTGGACACCACGTCGCAGTGAGCACCCCATCTGAGTAGGCTGGCATCGGAGTCCACGGTGAACTCTGGGCGAGAGCCAAAAATGGCCCTGCCGTTCCAGGCCGACAGGTTGTGGATCCACCAAGACAGCTCGTCTCGTGTCTCGGCATCCAATGAGATGACATCTGCATAGAAGGAACCCCCCCGAAGGTGGGCGATCTTCAAGCGCTGAAGGGCCCGATAGTGGAGGGGCACTGGGAAGACCGCCTGGATGGATGCCGAAAGGAGGCCGATTATGTGGGCCAGATAGCGTAGGGAAACATGGGGGCGCCGTAAAGTACGTCGCAACTCCTAGCGAATGGCGCGCACCTTTTCCAAGGGAAGGCTGAGAGACTCGGACTCCGAATCCACCAGGAAACCCAGGAATTCCATGCGCCTGGACGGTGACAGGCCTGACTTCTCCCAATTGAGCAGGAAACCCAGCTGCGAGAGGAGGTCTGTCGCCCACCGAAGGTGGGACAGTAGCGTATCCCTGCTTTGGGCCATTATAAGGATGTCATCCAGATAGACAATGAGACGGACACCCCTGGCCACTACCGGCCGCAGGAGCTTGGTGAAACCCCAAGGAGCGGAGGAGAGGCCAAAGGGCAGACAAGTAAAACGCCAGGTCTCCCCGTTCCAGAGAAACCTGAGAAGGTCCCGGGACTGAACCGCAATCGGGACCGTAAGATAAGCATCTTGGAGGTCCAGCTTGACCATCCAGTCTCCAGTCTCCCGGGAGAAGAAGGTCCTGCAGGAGATGGATGCCCTCCATTTTGAAGTGCCGGTAGCGCACTAGAGCGTTCAGGGTGCGGAGGTTGATAACCGGGCGCATCTGACCTCCCTTTTTCTCGACCAGAAAGATGTTGCTTACTACCCCGGGGAAGAGGTGAGAGCATGCTCCACGGCTCCTTTTTCGCATAGGGTGGAGAGTTCTTCCTGGACCAAAGCGCGGTCTGCTGCGGAAAGAACAATTGGGTGGGGGCGCGAAATGTGGTCTGGAGAAGCAATTAGCTCTATCTGGAAGCCCTGGACCGTGGAGAGGACCCAACTGTCCGATGTAATAGTCTGCCAGGCAGGGAAAATTTTTTGGAGTGTGCCCCCTACAGGTGGATTGAAAGAAACATGAGGAAACGGCAATCTTACCATACGGGCATCTAGATCCGGGAGTGCCTCTGAAACCTTGGGAACGCCATGGTCTTCCACGGGAAGGGAAGAACGGGGTTTGTTGGCG
This sequence comes from Bufo gargarizans, assembly GCF_014858855.1. NCBI lineage: Eukaryota > Metazoa > Chordata > Amphibia > Anura > Bufonidae > Bufo > Bufo gargarizans. Next base: position 492,042,704 of record NC_058081.1, on the reverse strand, counting down.
TGAGTCCTGGTAGGAGGATCCTTGGAAACCAGGTGGTTGGGAGAAGGAGCCTCGTCCCCCGGTACGGGCCTGGTAGGATGAACGGCCGGACAGGCGGCCCCTGACACTGCCGGCCCTGGAAGAGACCCGTCCCTGACACACCCTCCTCATGGAGGATTGCGCCTTATCCAAGGCTGTGAAGGCACCTACGTAGCGACCCAGATCTTTAATAAACGAGTCCCCGAATAAGAGGCCCTGGGCGTCCTTGCCCGGTTCAGTGAGGGCGAGATTTGCCAATTTGGGTTCTATTTTAAATAAGATGGCTTTTCGCCTCTCGATGGACAGAGATGTATTGACGCTACCTACAATACAAATCGCCCGCTGCACCCAACCCCGGAGATCCTCCGGATCCACTTGCCTATTTTCCACTCTTGGGGACTCCGCCAGGTCAAATAATTTTGCCAGGGGCCCAAAGATGTCAAGCAGCTTGTCCTGGCAAGCTTTCAACGCAGAATCCAGGCCATTACGTGGATTCCAGCCCAGTTTTGCAAGAAATTGTGTCATTTTGGGATCCACGGTAGGGGTATCACACACTGTATTGGGGATAATTGGTCTAGGGCACTCAGCCTTAAGCTTATTACGCGCCGCTTTGCTAAGCGGACGACGGACCCAATTTTCCAGATAACTGGATACGTGCTCCGCAGGGAGCCATTCCGCCGACCTGGGATGGTGTAAGGCATTAGGATCAAAAAGCGGGTCCCCAAAAGGGTCTAAAAGCGCACCTTCCGTAACAACAGAAAGATCGCCCGGTGCGCCAGAAGGGCGTACGGCTAGAGGCGGAGGGTCAGAGGGACCCGGGCCCTCTGTTTCTGTGGCGTCCCCAGAATCGTGAGTGTACTCATCCTCAGCCTCCTCACTAGACCCGATTTCTGAGTCGGAGTCGCTCTAAAATTGCGCTCTGGCGCATTTCCACTGCTGCGCCCGTTCCGCCTGGCGTGGTAAGGCTCTTTTGCGTACCTGCGGCACACTATCCTGTGGGTGAGACAAGTCACCGGTCATAAGGGTTCTGGAGGCCTGAGTATCCTGTTGGGGCTCATTCACAGCAGTGGATGAGGTAAGCCCAGAGGGTGACCCCTGCGCCACAATTCTGCACGTCACCGGAGTGGGCCCGGAGCGCTTGAGACAGGGTATGGGAGATAGTGGCTGAAACAGAGCCCATAGCAGAAGCAATGGCATCCGCCACCGCCTTCTGAAAGAATGAGGCAGCATCAAGGACCGGAGCAATGCCGGTGGAGGATGGGGCATTAGACAAACCAGCCAGAGGGATATTAGGAGGAGCACCATCCCCAGGGGGAGAAGGGTTAATGGACGGGTCAGACATGACACAGACAACCCTTAATATGGCCACAACTAAGGAGACCTAACTGAAGCGATGGCACTAAATATGGCCGCAAACAAGTAGACCTAACTGAACAGGGGAGCAGGGTCAGCAGGGCACGGCAGGCAACAGATGAATCCCCAAGATGGATGCTGAAGTCACGCGAGACTTCCGGCCAGCGGGGAGTGCGCATTGCCGTGATCTCGCGAGACTTCCAGTGCAACCGCCGGAGCCATGGCGAGATTACTCGGGATGGAAGCGGAGAGGGGGGAGAGGCAGGGAGACTAACTTAGAACAAAAGGAAAGACCCCACCTGGCGAAACAACGCACAGGCGGAACCGCAAGACGGCTAACAATACAGCCGATCGCACACACTGTAAGGAAAAAAACAAAAGTCAGGTAAACGATATTACGATATTACACAGGTGTAATGACAGATACTCATCTTCCTGTGAGCAGCAAAGAAAGAGGAGGACTGTGTGGTGGAGCTGGTTCTTATACCGGCTGGTCCGGGGGAGTGGCTGGTTGTCTTGGTTACCGGGGCACTTTTATCTCTTCCTGTGTATTTGCTGCTATAATTTTAGTAAAGAAAGAGAATAGCAATACGAAGCCTCCGTGTCTGTTCTAAAATCAGAGATTACAAAGGCGGAGAACCTACAACTTCCTCACCGTAGTAGTCCCAGTTTCAGGCCTCATACACATGACCGTATTTATTTTGCGGTCCCCAAAAAACGGATCTGCAAAAAATACAGATGACGTCTGTGTACATTCCGTATTTTGCGGAATGAAACAGCTGGCCCCTAATGGAACAGTCCTATTCTTGTCCGTAATGCGGACATTAATTAATTAATTAATTAATTTATTTATTTTATGCACTTATATAGCCCTACTATATTCTGCAGCACTTTACAGACATTAGCATCCAACTGTCCCCAAATGGGGCTCACAATCTAAGGTCCCTATCAGTATGTCTTTGGAGTGTGGGAGGAAACCGGAGTCCCCTGAGGAAACCCACGCAAACATGGGGAGAACATACAAACTCCATGCAGATGTTGTCTTTGGTCAAATTGGAACCTAGGACCCCAGCGCTGTAAGGCACCAGTGCCCCCATTATAGTCAACGGTGACATAGCGGCAATCGGGGGCACATGTGAACTAGGGCTAGGATGGATCCGACAGGCTGTTCACAAGCCGGAACTGCCTGCCGGACTAAGGAACAAACCTGGCCTAAATCTTTAAGTGTGTATTGATCCCACTACTTAGTCAATCAATCATGCTATTTAGACATCTATCTCCACCCATAAACATATTATCTCGATCACTCCAAGTTGACACCAGTGAAACTGCATGCTTAACTGAACTGGAGAGAAGCCAACTGAAAGCAGATACCAAAAATGTATATATCTACTTTGGCCATTTTATGAGGATCCTAGTTTTAGAATAATCACAGGTAGTCTGTAATTTTTTTAAGTGTAATTAACCTATGCCAGCATTTGTATTTCTTATAACCAATTTTTGTATTTTGTCTTTTGCAGCTGTGAGACATACTTTTTGGTCCCTGAAAATTATAATAATGGGTAGAGATAAAATGAAGTCCACATCTAGAGTCCACAATAGTAAGTGAAATAAGTCATAACATATAAAATCTTGCATGCGTTTTTAACATCTTAAAGTGGTTCTTCAATTTGGACTTGTTAGAAAGGTTCCTTGACAATAAGCTGTTTACAAAGTGTCCTCCCGTTGGGACCCCCTGTGATCTGCTATGATCAGCTGTTATCTATGGGGAAAACTGGCACACATATCTGTTTTGGCACATTTAGATGCGCCAAGTGAGGAGTCAATTATCGGTCAGGAACCATTAATACCTAACAACTGCCTACTCGTAAATGATGGTGAAGAGCAGTATTAGAATGCAGTGATCACTTCCACTGTATGGAGAGGAGCCATGGTATTATGCAGTGCCCATTCAAATCAATATGTTATTCACACAATGCAGGACAGGAAAGGTCCTTCTGAGTAAAAAAATGTTCTTTGTGACTGCTCTTCACTCTGACCAAGAGATAAACAGAGGGCACTTTGATATTAACTCAACATTCCCTAATTTAGTGTTGGTATTTGGTTTGAAAGTACGTTTTTTAAAACTGGACAACCTTTAGGTTTATTTTTAGCCCCCATAAAACACTTTAATGTACCTTTAGCCCCCATATAACACTTCAACATATCTATGAAGAAATGATGAATGCAATGCACACTGATGACCCTTGTATCAACTTATATTATTTTATTATTTTAGTTGCTCATCAATTTTTGTCCAGCCTAAAACGTAAACAAAAAAAAGGTGAAACTACAGATGGAAGTGATGGAAAAGCACCCACAGCAAAGAAAACCCCTCCCCAAATGCACATGAATTTAAAAAGTGACAAGAGGTAGGTGAGCTTAAAAAACCACTATGCCTTCAAAATGCTTTGCACAACCAAATGAACAATGTGCCAAAAAGTACTATGCTTTTTATTAATGTTTATGTCCATTATTTAGTTTTTAAATATATCTGGATAAAGGTATTGGCTGCAGGTACCTCTAGGGGGAGCTTTTTGAATATGGATTAAGGCAATTAGCATAGAACACAATAGGAGCGATAGTCTGTACACGGTGAGCTCCCCCTAGTGGTAGCCACTGTAACAGTGACACAGGAAGCAGGGAAAGCAATCAAGTGCTGAATATTCTTATCAGGAGCACTATAGATTATTGAATTTAAACTCTTAGGTTGAAGGTTCTGATAAGCAAGAGAAATCCCACATAGACAATAAAACTGACTAAGGCCTCTTTCACACTTGCGTTGTCTGGATCCGGCATGTACTCCACTTGCCGGAATTACACGCCGGATCCGGAAAAACGCAAGTGTACTGAAAGCATTTGAAGACGGATCCGTCTTCAAAATGCTTTCAGTGTTACTATGGCACCCAGGACGCTATTAAAGTCCTGGGTGCCATAGTAGTAGTGGGGAGCGGGGGAGCAGCATACTTACCATCCGTGCGGCTCCCGGGGCGCTCCAGAATGACGTCAGAGCGCCCCATGCGCATGGATCATGTGATCCATGCGATAACGTCATCCATGCGCCTGGGGCGCCCTGACGTCACTCTGGAGCGCCCCGGGAGCCGCACGGATGGTAAGTATGCTGCTCCCCACTCCCCACTACAGTTTACCATGGCTGCCAGGACTTTAGCGTCCCGGCAGCCATGGTAACCATTGAGAAAAAGCTAAACGTTGCATCCGGCAATGCGCCGAAACGACGTTTAGCTTAAGGCCGGATCCGGATCAATGCCTTTCAATGGGCATTCATTCCGGATCCGGCCTTGCGGCAAGTGTTCCGGATTTTTGGCCGGAGCAAAAAGCGCAGCATGCTGCGCTATTTGCTGCGGCCAAAAAACGTTCCGTTCCGGAACTGAAGACATCCTGATGCATCCTGAAGGACGGACTGTCCATTCAGAATGCATTAGGATAATCCTGATAAGTATTCTTCCGGCATAGAGCCCCGACGACGGAACTCTATGCCGGAAGACTATAACGCAGGTGTGAAAGGGCCCTAAATCTAGCATGTTCTTGTAGGGTAGGAGGCCAGGTTGATGATGGAAAGAGGGTTCTCAAATGTGGTAGAGATGTAAAAGAAGGAGAGGGGGCCTCTGAGTGACAGAGGAAGTTGGTTGACACTGAAAGCTGTAAGCTACTTCTTGCTCCAAAAAGTTATCTGGAATATACAGTTCAAGGCCGTCTTAACACATTTGTGGGCCCAGTGCAGAAGTTTTAATAGTGGCCTCCCCACCTTTCTGAACATTTTCACATCCTTTACAGTAGTGATGCTGCCTTAGTCCCCCCACACAGTAGTTATTTCACCTTACTGCCCCCTCACGTTTGTTATGCCCTCTTAGTTTCTCCTCACATTAGCTATGTTCCCAGATGCCACCCTTTAGAGTAAGAATTACATAGTTACATAGTTAATACGGTTGAAAATAGACATAAGTTCATCAAGTTCAAACAAGGCATATGTGGGTACGAGAATCCCAGAAGGAAGTGAGACTCAGATTTTTACACATTTTCATAAGCATGACCCTTTAGTGCTCCTGACACAATAGTATTGCCCCCTACGGCCCCCTTTACAATAGTTTTGACCCCTCAGTGCTCCCCTTATAATAGCGTTGCCCCCTTAGTGCCCCCTCACAATAATGCTGCCCCCTCATAATAGTGAAGAGCCTGTAGTTTTAATAAAATAAAATAGTAATCACCTAGCCTCCTTCCCCTGATCCCCTGATGAATGGAACACATTATCCCCCAGCGCGTGCGCTCTCCTGCTCAGCAGGCATGATGACGTCACTGTATCACACCTGCTGGGGAGAACACAGGCCTATGAATCGTAGAGCAGGCAACTGAGGGCTCCCTGCTTCACCAATCTATTCCGATGTATACACTGGCAATTGAAATCAGGACATACCGCAGCCTTCACGGGACCGTGGGACGGAATCTGAAATCTAGAACTGTCCCACTGGATGTGGGACGAATTGGGGGCTTTGATAGTCATGTGACTTGCATGTGGACCCTGTGCTTTTGCACAATTTGATCTATGGTTAAGGCAGCAATGAAACAGTTTAGTAGTAACTCACTGCATAGGTTGCTGATGCTTGCTATATCTGTATTCTATTGACTACGCTACATCACTGAATGAAAACTTATTTGTATATTTTGCCTCTGTTCGCAGTTAGTCGAGTTATACATCCTGATGATCTGAACACTGTACCAAGAACAGGAATTCTGTATTTTTATAACTTGGACATTTGCATTCATAGCTGGAAGATCATTATGTTACCAGGATGGGTCGTTACCAGGCCGTAAGGATGGGTATCTTCGCATTAGGGTCTTTGGCAAGTCTACCCCTACGGGCATCATATGGTAAAACTAGTGCATATGGTACAGAATGAGATTCTGACTGGTTACTATGGGCAATTTTTCATAGATGAAATGATTTTTATCTGTATCTCTGTAATGATATTTCATTCTTGTATATATGCTGACTTTTTTTTTTATAAATCAATAAATTGACAACTGCAATTAGGATGATAAATGTATAGGCTGACATGTTTACTTTGACTTGATATTTTTTACACTTTCTATTCTGTACTGTAAAGGACTTTTGTAGACTATATTTTAATAAATGCATATACAAAAGTAGGAATCATATTTGGTTTCTCGATTTTTGTTTTTCAGACCATAAAACACAATGGGGCACATTTACAAAAAGTTGATTTAAAGGAAATGTGTCACTAAACATTTTATCTGCCAGTTAAAACCAGATAGTGACAGTGAAAAAGCATGAGGGAGGAAGAAGAAAGGTGCTCACATGATCCTGAGAGGAAGTGGGGGTGGGAGGGCTTGTCCTGATTGGGTCCCAGGCTGACAGACAACCTGGATGAGCCAATCAGTGCTGTAGCAGGCAGTCAGGTGCCCTTGCAGAACGTCATTCTCTGTTGGGCTGTGAATAAGGGTGGATGAGCATTGTCAGCCAGAAAAACGAGCTGAGGGACGGCTTCTATTCTACTGCCTGGAAAAAAGAAAGGAAACACGGAAATTAAATAATACACAAAACTATTTTACGTGTTTTACCATCAAGACAAAACATGTAGCATTTGAAATCTCAATGGCCATACCTGAAATACTAGTCCAAACTCCAGTCAGGCCATCTTCACATAGTTCATTTAATTCTTTTTGGTTTAGGTTTTGAAACCAGCATATATTTGTCTAACAATACAGAGTAGAGAAATAAAAGTGACATAATAGGCATAAATTCATCTCAAACAGAGAGGTACTGGAATCCATCAGTGACTCTGAACGTACATCAACAATGAAGAATGTATATCTCAATTATGATCATCTTCCAGTTGAGAACGTACTTGGATTGGGATGGAATGTAGAGAATTACAAGTTCTTCTTTGAAGTACCTATTGAAGTGAAAGTTGCAACTAGACTTACCATTCTTTCCGCAGTGGCTTCTATATTTGATCCATTAGGATTCTTGGCCCCAGTAATCCTCAGAGCAAAAGAAATACTGCAAGACAGAAGTTGGGATGGGACGAGCCCATATCTGAAAATTTGAGGCCAGAGTTGAATAGGAACTTGACAAGAAAGGAAAACGTCTCACTACTCCACTCAAGTTGTTCTACTTGAGAGTGATAAAAGACACTTGGAAGTTGAGAACCTGTTGGAAAATTCCTCAAATTCATGTTTAAATCCTACAATTAAGAACTGGCCAGCTAAGACCTGTCCTAGGCTGCTAATATAGCTTGTGTGTTTAAACAGCTAGACCTGACAATAACCTTAGTACAGTTCCTATGTTTATAAATTAAAGGGGTTATCCGAGTTATTTTTTTGTTCTTTCTATGTTCCTAACTAGGCAAATATATTAACTTTACAATTAACTCACTTTATCTGCAGTGCCTGGTTTATCAGATTTGACTGAGGGTCACATGACTTGTGATGTCAGCTTCTCTCCCTGCTCTGATAAAGTTTGTTGCACAAGCCTGTAAACGAGACGTCACTGTGCTGGCCACGCCCCCTCACTGTCAGGCTGTCTGCTCTCTCTTAGGATTCTTAACCCCTTCAGCTGCACAGACTGGGTAGCTGCAGGCAATGAGGAGACAATGCTGGGCACTGGAGCTGACAGACTAGAGAGAGCATTGCACAAGTACAGTAGGTAGGGGGAAGATCCTGTGTGTATTAGCAGTGTCATTATACAGCTGCGACTTGTAGTTCTACACATACAAGTTGCTGTTGATTCTCCCAGCACTCAGGGTAGCTCTTGTATCCACTCCCTTAGCAGTGTCATTATACAGCTGGGACTTGTAGTTCTACATATACAACATGCTGCTGAGTCTCCCAGCAGGCAGACATGTCACTCAGGGCAGCTCTTGTATCCACTCCCTTAGTAGTGCAGGTGGAGGGGCAAAGATTGTTTTTATTGCATGTTAACAAGGGCCAGAAGAGAACCAGGGAAATGAGGAAATATATATTTTTTTTTACCTGAAACTTGCTTAGCTTAGTATATATTGCTGCCCATCAGATTTTCAGTGCTATATATATTTTTTTTCATAACTCGGACAACCCCTGTAATGACAAAAGCAGAGTTATTTACTGTGACTTCATGTTTGGATGTCATATAACTGTTACATGCAGTGGATATAAAAAGTCTACACACCCCTTTTAAAATGTCAGGTTTCTGTGCTGTAAAAAAATGAGACAAAGATAAATAATTTCAGAACTTTTTCCACCTTTAATGTGACCTGTAAACTGTACCATTCAATTGAAAAACAAACTGAAATCTTTTAGGTGTTATGAAACCAAAGTTGAACCAAGGTTGAACTTTTTGGCCATAATTCCAAAAGATATGTTTGGTGCAAAAACAACACTGCACATCACCAAAAGAACACAATACCCACAGTGAAGCATGGTGGTGGCAGCATCATGCTTTTGGGTTCTTTTTCTTCAGCTGGAACTCGGGCCACGGGCTCTGTGCGTGGTTCCAGGAGGCGGGGATGGCCAAGGTGCACTCACGTCATCAGCGCGCCCGGCATCGCCCGTTCCCGTGGTAACCACACTAGGGCTGAGTGCTGAGCTGATCACTTGGTGCTCGGCTGTATTAGAACTCAGGAGTCATGTGACGCTGGCCACGTCACATGACTCCCCTAGCGCCCTATTTAAACAGGCAATCTGCTGGCCACAGACTGCCTGTTATTGAGGTCCTTCCTGCGATATTACTTACCTGGTTTGTTGGTCCTGCTTGTCTTCTAATTACCTGTCTGTCTCATCCCTTGGTCTTGGCATTTCCTCCTAGTTCTGACTTCGGCTTCTCCTGACGATCCTCCGCTTGCTCCTCTGGTACCGTGTTGCTCTCTTGGTTTCTGACTCGGCTTGTTTGATTACTGTGTTGCATGTATTGTCTGTCTTCCCTGCACTAATCCTAGCTGAGCATTTGTTGATCAGTTGTCCCTTGTTGCTAGGACTTGCGAGGCAAGTAGGCAGGGACAGGGGTACGGGTTGAGCTCAGTGGTCACTTCCCCACCCCCTGCCAAGTTGAAATGTGCCATGCTGATAGACACATACCCAAATAGACTGAGTGCTGTAATAAAATCAAAAGGTGTTTCAACAAAGTATTAGTTTAAGGGTGTGCACACTTATGCAACCATATTATTTTATTTTTACATTTTTTCTTTCCTCTACCTAAAAGATTTCAGTTTGTTTTGCAATTGAGTTGTACAGTTTATAGGTCACATTAAATTGGAAAAAGTTCTGAAATAATTTTATCTTTGTCTCCTTTTTTTACATCACAGAAAACTTACATTTTAACAGGGGTGTGTAGACTTTTTATATCCACTGTATATTGTGTTCACAGAAACAGAAAAAAATGCCTTTTAAATTCATTACATAATGTAAGGTAAGCTCAATGACACAGCAGAAACAACATAAAGTGGTGGTCTGTGGATGGCACTATTACTGGGGATCTGGGGATGGCACTATTTTGGGGGGATCTGGGGATGACACTATTTTGGGGGATCTGTGAAGGACACTGTTATGGGGGGATCTGTGGATGACGCACTGTTATGGGGGGATCTGTGGATGACGCACTGTTATGGGGGCATCTGTGGATGACACACTGTTATGGGGGGGATCTGTGGATGACACACTGTTATAGGGAGATCTGTGGATGACGCACTGTTATGGGGGATCTGTGATGGACACTGTTATGGGGGGGATCTGTGGCTGACACTGTTACAGGGGGGATCAATGGCTGGCACTGTTACAGGGGGATCTGTGGCTGGTACTGTTACAGGGGGGATCTGTGGCTGGCACTGTTACAGTTGGGATCTGTGGCTGGCACTGTTACAGGGGGGATCTGTGGATGGCACTGTTACAGGGGAGATCTGTGGATGGCAGTGTTACAGGGGGGTCTATGGATGGCACTGTTACAGGGGGGGTCTGTGGGTGGCACTGTTACAGGGGGGATCTGTGGATGGCACTGTTACAGGGGGAGAATCTGTGGGTGGCACTGTTATGGGGGATCTGTGGGTGGCACTGTTATATATGTGCCATCCACAGACCCCCCAGCCCATAACAGTGCCATCCACAGACCCCCCACCTATTAACTGTGCCATCCACAGCTGTTCCCCATAAAACTGTCATCCACAGATCCCCCGCCGCTCCAGTGCTGCAGTATACAAATATAAAATGTATCAATCAATTAAAAGGGATTAAACATGCCCCCTCACTCCTAATATTACCGTACATCCTAACAGCTTCTGTACAATGCAGGCAGGACGGCCGGCGCATCACTCACTGACGTCACTTACCTGCGCCGCCTGCTTCATTAATAGACGGCGCAGGCACGTGACATCAGGGAGTTACGCGGCCTGCCTGCATTCTACAGAAGCTGTTAGGGTGTACGGTAATATTAAAAGTGTGTGTGTGTGGGGGGGGGGGGGGCATGTTTAATCACGTTTAATTGAATGAGACATTTTATATTTGTATAGTGCAGGAGTGGGGAGCGGCGGGGCCGGACTACGGTGACTGAACCGCCCCGCCGCAATTACCGGACCCCAGCTCTTCCTCCCAGTCCCTCCCCGCTCGCATATACATCGCAGCCTGCATTTTCCCCCCATTTTGGGGGGGAGGGGAAGTACGTCTTATGGGGCAAAAAATACTGTATCTACTTTGGCCATTTTATGAGGATCCTTGTTTTAGGATAATTACAGGTAGTTCTGCACATTTTGGACAACTTGTCACCTGCAATATGTGGATCAGCTGAAGACCTTCATGAATGGTGATGAAGGTCCTAACAGTTGCCATTGATGACCTGATTTTGCAGCCTAAACTGACTATTGGAGGAGAACCTTTGCTATGTATGATAGAGCTACAAATCTATTGCCAACATTGGCTTCTGTTCTTAGCAGCGTTAGGAAGCAGAATGTAGACTGTTCAGCCTCTGTGACACTGTAGATGAGAATGGAGTATGTATACAAATTTGTGAACACAAGTTGTCAGAACAAATGTCTCAGTCTACTTTCACACCTGCGTTAGGTGCTGATCCGTCTGGTATCTGCACAGACGGATCCGCACCTATAAATGCAAACGCTTGTATCCGTTTAGTACAGATCCATCTGCATAATTAAGTTAAAAAAAAGTCTAAGTCCAAGTGTAAGTCATACGGGTCCTGACTTACATTGAAAGTCAATGGGGGACGGATCCGTTTACAATTGCACCAATATTGTGTCAATGTAAACTGATCTGTCCCCATTGACTTACATTGTAAGTCAGGACGGATCTGTTTGGCTCCGCACCGCCAGGCGGACACCAAAACACTGCAAGCAGCGTTTTGGTGTCCGCCTCCAGAGCGGAATGGAGGCGGAACGGAGCCAAACGGATGCATTCTGAACGGATCCTTATCCTTTCAGAATGCATGGGGGCTAAACTGATCCGTTTGGGGCCACTTGTGAGAGCCTTGAAACGGATCTCACAGGCGGACCCAGAAACGGCAGTGTGAAAGTAGCCTCAGTCTGTAATTTTTTGAAGTGTACTTAACCTATGCCAGCATTTGTATTTCTTATGACCATTTTTTGTATGTCACTTACAACACGCAGTGTAGCGGACAAAATTATCTGTGAGTGATAACATGAGCGAATAATTGGTGACCCCACCGGGGCCTACCAACCATTCCTCCCCTGTAATACCTCCCTCCTTAACCCTTTCACTTCCACCTCCCCCTTACCAATAAGACACAGAGACTTGAGTCGGATATAAATCGGCCACAGCAGCCGTTATTTATTAAACAAAAATACAGCTGCGTTGGCGACTTCTTCCTCCACTTCTGCCTTCTCCTTGTGCTTTCACCGAGCTCCCGCTGTTAGGTGTGAATGCCATCAGCAATGCATCTACCAGCGTTCGCTTGTACTCGCGCATCTTCTGATTACGCTCCAGTGACGAAATTAAGGACTGCACGTTGTCCTTGTAGTGGGGATCCAGCAGGGTGGCCACCCAGTAATCAGCACTGGTTAGAATGTGGGCAACTCGGCGGTCATTGTGCAGGCACTGCAGCATGTAGTCGCTCATGTGTGCCAGGCTGCCCAGAGGTATCGTCTGTGTCCTCTGTATCCCCCCAGCCACACTCCATTGATGCCCATAATCTTCTTTGGGTGCCACCCTGTTGTGAATACGGCTCCTCCTGCTCATCATCGTCCTCCTCCTCATCCTGCAGAACTGTGCCCTGGCTGAACAGTTGTGTACCTGGCCTCTGTTGGTGCAGGAATCCACCCTCTGAGCCATTTGTGGATGACTGGCCTGATATCCGTGGAAATGATCCTCCTGTGCTACATCCTCTCCCATCATCGCCCAAAGTGTTTTTTCAAGGAGATATAGAAGTGGGATAGTAACGCTGAGGACTGCGTTATCTGCACTGGCCATGTTGGAGTTCTCGAAGCAGCGCAACATGGCACTATGACACATGACAACTATCGCCTGCTGCTGCTCGCACAGTCTCTCCAGCATGTGCAAGGTGGAGTTCCACCTCGTGGGTACGTAGCATATGAGGAGGTGAGCGGGAAGGCCGAAGTTACGCTGCAGCGCAGACAGGCGAGCAGCAGCAAGACAGCCCGCAGTTTCTGCAGCAGCTCTGACATATTGGGGTGATTTTTCTGGAATCTCATACCCACCAAATTTAGCACATACACCAGGCAAGGGATATGCGTCAAACCGGCTAGTCCCAGAGCTTCTACGAGATTTTGCCCATTATCGCACACCACCAGGCCAGGCTTGAGGCTCAGCTGCACCAACCACTCATCGCTCTGTTGTTCCATGCCTGTCCACAGCTCCTGCGCGGTGTGGGATTTTTCCCCCAAACAGATGAGTTTCAAAACAGCCTGCTGTCGTTTCCCCCTGGTTGTGCTGAAGTTGGTGGTGAACGTGTTACGCGGACCGGATGAGGAGGCGGTAGAGGAGGAAGCGGAGTAGGAGGAGGAGGCAACAGAGGCAATGAGTAATATCCTGCAATCCTCGGTGGTGGTAGGACATGCGCCAAAACTGCTATCCGCATCAGGCCCGGCCAGTACTGCATTTACCCAGTGTGCAGTTAGGGAAATATAACGTCTCTGCCCGTGCTTACTGGTCCATATTGGTAGTTATGTGGACCTAGCCACAGATGACCTTGCGCAGTGCACACCTGATTTTGTTCGCCATTTGGTTGTGCGGGTAAGGTATGGCTCGCTTGGAAAAGTAGTGGCGGCTGGGAACCACGTACTGTGGGACAGCCACCGCCATAAGGTTTTTAAAAGTCTCTGTCTCCACCAGACGGAATGACAGCATTTCAAAGGCCAGGAATTTTGAAATGCTGGCATTTAGGGCCAGGAATCGCAGGTGGGTAGGGGGGTACTTCCTCTTTCTCTCCAGTGTTTGGGGGATGGACAGCTGAATGCTTTCATGGGACAGTATGGACATGCTGGTTGACAGTGGTGGAGGTGGTGTTTGCACTATCACTTCAGGGAGGGGGGGGGGGAGGCCGAGACCATAGCAGAATAGGGAGCAAGAGGAGCCTGAGATCTTTTGTGGTTTTTCAAGAGTGTACTTCACTGCAGCTCATGATTTGCATTTAGATGCCTGGTCATGCAGGTGGTGCTCAGATTTGAAACATTTATGCCTTGCTTCAGGCACTGATTGCACAGGATGCAAATGTAGCACTCCAGAGTGGCATTACCACCAGTTAATATATTGTCTTCATGTGTATTTATTGCCAAGGTCTTCAAAATGTGTATTCCCATTTCCCTGTAATGTGATATTAACATGTAATGTGCTTGTTTCACCAGCAGGTGGCAGCAAGCTTGGCAGAGCTAGTTTTACGTAGAATGGAACCTTCTATCCATTTTAGTCCTCTCTAGAGAGGGAGGAGTTTAGTTAGTGAGGAGTTCAGAGTAGCCCCTTTATGGGGAAGGCAACAGGCCCTTCCAAAGCCAGCAGAGCACCATCAACAAAAGAAGGAGCAGAGAGCTTCCGGAGCCAGGAGGAAAGATTTTCTGGATAAAGATAAAGATACCGGAGAAAGATAAAGACAGAGTCAGACTACAGAAAGCCAAGCTCAGCAGAAAGGAAATGTTTCTATTTAATCCTGATAGCACAGCAGAACAAAAAGTGACAGATGTAGCAGAGCCGAATGTGTCTGCCTGCCAAAATTTAAGCCAAAGCCTGCTGGCGACAAAGATAAAGTTGGAAGATTGTTCTCTGATGCAAGTTTATTCAAATAAAGCTGTTGTTCAGCGTTATAAAAAGTCTTGATTTCATTTCTTTCTCCATCCCCTTCATCAACTACCCTCTTTTCTGCAGCTGACGACCACGCCTGGGGTTCCAGCGTATCTAGGTAGGAACACCATGACACGTGCACAGCCACACCTAAAGGGACATTATAGGCTACCCTTATACCACTCTGGTATTCCTACATCTGGGTACCACCATCACCATCTACTTAGGGGGACTCCATCCCTCATTGCTGAAATGCAACTGGCGTCACGACAAAAACTCTCATAACACCTTAAATGGACCCGTAGTAAAGCCGCGCCTGCCCGCTGCACAAACCTCTAGCGTGGCTAGGGGACGGCCACTCTGCTTTTGCTGTGTGGCTGGCACCGTGTGACCACCACCTCTTCCTCCAAACTGTACACGTCACTTGCATGACCTTGATTCCATGTGGGATCTAGGACCTCATCATCCTCCACATCATCTTCCACCCACTTTTCACCCCTGTCCTCCTTGCCAGTCTGCACATGGCATAAAGCCGCAGCAGTTGGCACCTGTGTTTTGTCATCATCATCAGAGATGTGCTGCGGTGATCCTCCCATTTCCACAACCTCAAACATAAGTGGCTGGGCATCAGAGCACTCAATCTCTTCTACTTCTGGGGCAGGGCTAGGTGGATGGCCCATGGAAACCCTGCCAGCAGAGTCATCAAAAAACATAAGAGACTGCTGCATGACTTGGGGCTCGGACTGCTTGGCTGATTTGCAAGGGGGTCAGGTGAAAAACAGATGCCCATGGGCTGCAGGTGCCAACTCTGTGGTTTCAGCAGGGGACCGGGAGGCACTGTCAGCCATCCAATCTACTACCGCTTCTACTTGTTCTGGCCTCACCATTCGTACACCGGTATTCGGGCCTGAACGTCCTGTCACCTACATGCACCTGAGGAAGGTGCTTCATTTGGGCGTGTAGCTGGAACAGATCAACCACGTCCTCTCCCTGCAACAGGAGCTCCACCAGCACCAGCAGCACCACGACCAGCGTCACGTCCCTTATTTGATGCTCTCCTCATTCTTTGAGGTCACCCACTGAACTAACAGACAGATTAACTATATTTATTTTTTTATTTTATTTATAAATCTTTATTGCTGTTTTACACAATTCATTACAAACATCAGCAGTATTAATTATTTTGACATTATAAAACAGTATGAATACACTTCATAAATTACCCACCCAATTTAACTCCAGTGCATGTTGCTCCCCTTGCGGGGGCAAAAAAAAAGAGAATGCTCCCTATCTCGCACCTCTATCGACTCCTCCCCAGTCCAAAGTTTTTATTCAATTGACCATTTCTGCCACAATTTAGTAAATCTATGTTTTTTCATTATCGATATCAGATAGAATTTCTCTCTGGCAATCGAGATTCTAGCAAGATTCTCCCATTCCTTGACCGTGGGTGACCCACTACTGCCCCAGTGCCCAATAATGCATTTCCTAGCCTGAAATAGGAGTTTAATTGCTATTTGTCTGTGGTTTAGGTTATCTATCCCATCCATCATCCCAAAAATACAGTGCTCCCCTTATAATAGCGTTGCCCCCTTAGTTCCTCCTCACAATAGTGCTGCCCCCTTAGTGCCCCCTCACAATAATGCTGCCCCCTCATAATAGTGAAGATCCTGTAGTTTTAATAAAATAAAATAGTAATCACCTAGCCTCCTTCCCCTGATCCCCTGATGAATGGAACACATTATCCCCCAGCGCGTGCGCTCTCCTGCTCAGCAGGCATGATGACGTCACTGTATCACACCTGCTGGGGAGAACACAGGCCTATGAATCGTAGAGCAGGCAACTGAGGGCTCCCTGCTTCACCAATCTATTCCGATGTATACACTGACAATTGAAATCAGGACATACCGCAGCCTTCACGGGACCGTGGGACGGAATCTGAAATCTAGAACTGTCCCACTGGATGTGGGACGAATTGGGGGCTTGGATAGTCATTTTGACTTGCAGGTGGACCCTGTGCTTTTGCACCATTTGATCTATGGTTAAGGCATCAATGAAACAGTTTAGTAGTAACTCACTGCATAGGTTGCTGATGCTTGCTATATCTGTATTCTATTGACTACGCTACATCACTGAATGAAAACTTATTTGTATATTTTGCCTCTGTTCGCAGTTAGTCGAGTTATACATCCTGATGATCTGAACACTGTACCAAGAACAGGAATTCTGTATTTTTATAACTTGGACATTTGCATTCATAGCTGGAAGATCATTATGTTACCAGGATGGGTCGTTACCAGGCCGTAAGGATGGGTATCTTCGCATTAGGGTCTTTGGCAAGTCTACCCCTACGGGCATCATATGGTAAAACTAGTGCATATGGTACAGAATGAGATTCTGACTGGTTACTATGGGCAATTTTTCATAGATGAAATGATTTTATCTGTATCTCTGTAATGATATTTCATTCTTGTATATATGCTGACTTTTTTTTATAAATCAATACATTGACAACTACAATTAGGATGATAAATGTATAGGCTGACATGTTTACTTTGACTTGATATTTTTACACTTTCTATTCTGTACTGTAAAGGACTTTTGTAGACTATATTTTAATAAATGCATATACAAAAGTCGGAATCATATTTGGTTTCTCGATTTTTGTTTTTCAGACCATAAAACACAATGGGGCACATTTACAAAAAGTTGATTTAAAGGAAATGTGTCACTAAACATTTTATCTGCCAGTTAAAACCAGATAGTGACAGTGAAAAAGCATGAGGGAGGAAGAAGAAGGGTGCTCACATGATCCCGAGAGGAAGGGGGGCGGGTGGGAGGGCTATCCTGATTGGGTCCCAGGCTGACAGACAACCTGGATGAGCCAATCAGTGCTGTAGCAGGCAGTCAGGTGCCCTTGCAGAACGCCATTCTTTGTTGGGCTGTGAATAAGGGTGGATGAGCATTGTCAGCCAGAAAAACAAGCTGAGGGACGGCTTCTATTCTACTGCCTGGAAAAAAGAAAGGAAACACGGAAATTAAATAATACACAAAACTATTTTACGTGTTTTACCATCAAGACAAAACATGTAGCATTTGAAATCTCAATGGCCATACCTGAAATACTAGTCCAAACTCCAGTCAGGCCATCTTCACATAGTTCATTTAATTCTTTTTGGTTTAGGTTTTGAAACCAGCATATATTTGTCTAACAATACAGAGTAGAGAAATAAAAGTGACATAATAGGCATAAATTCATCTCAAACAACAGAGAGGTACTGGAATCCATCAGTGACTCTGAACGTACATCAACAATGAAGAATGTATATCTCAATTATGATCATCTTCCAGTTGAGAACGTACTTGGATTGGGATGGAATGTAGAGAATTACAAGTTCTTCTTTGAAGTACCTATTGAAGTGAAAGTTGCAACTAGACTTACCATTCTTTCCGCAGTGGCTTCTATATTTGATCCATTAGGATTCTTGGCCCCAGTAATCCTCAGAGCAAAAGAAATACTGCAAGACAGAAGTTGGGATGGGACGAGCCCATATCTGAAAATTTGAGGCCAGAGTTGAATAGGAACTTGACAAGAAAGGAAAACGTCTCACTACTCCACTCAAGTTGTTCTACTTGAGAGTGATAAAAGACACTTGGAAGTTGAGAACCTGTTGGAAAATTCCTCAAATTCATGTTTAAATCCTACAATTAAGAACTGGCCAGCTAAGACCTGTCCTAGGTTGCTAATATAGCTTGTGTGTTTAAACAGCTAGACCTGACAATAACCTTAGTACAGTCCCTATGTTTATAAATTAAAGGGGTTATCCGAGTTATTTTTTTGTTCTTTCTATGTTCCTAACTAGGCAAATATATTAACTTTACAATTAACTCACTTTATCTGCAGTGCCTGGTTTATCAGATTTGACTGAGGGTCACATGACTTGTGATGTCAGCGTCTCTCCCTGCTCTGATAAAGTTCGTTGCACAAGCCTGTAAACGAGATGTCATTGTGCTGGCCACGCCCCCCTCACTGTCAGGCTGTCTGCTCTCTCTTAGGATTCTTAACCCCTTCAGCTGCACAGACTGGGTAGCTGCAGGCAATGAGGAGACACTGCTGGGCACTGGAGATGACAGACTAGAGAGAGCATTGCACAAGTACAGTAGGTAGGGGGAAGATCCTGTGTGTATTAGCAGTGTCATTATACAGCTGCGACTTGTAGTTCTACACATACAAGTTGCTGTTGTTTCTCCCAGCACTCAGGGTATCTCTTGTATCCACTCCCTTAGCAGTGTCATTATACAGCTGGGACTTGTAGTTCTACACATACAACATGCTGTAGAGTCTCCCAGCAGGCAGACATGTCACTCAGGGCACCTCTTGTATCCACTCCCTTAGCAGTGCAGGGGGAGGGGCAAAGATTGTTTTTATTGCATGTTAACAAAGGTCCAGAAGAGAACCAGGGAAATTAGGAAATATATTTGTTTTTTTACCTGAAACTTGCTTAGCTTAGTATTTATTGCTGCCCATCAGATTTTCAGTGCTATATATATTTTTTTTCATAACTCGGACAACCCCTGTAAAGACAAAAGCAGAGTTATTTACTTTGACTTAATGTTTGGATGTCATATAACTGTAACATGCAGTGGATATAAATGTCTACACACCCCTTTTAAAATGTCAGGTTTCTGTGCTGTAAAAAAATGAGACAAGGATAAATAATTTCAGAACTTTTTCCACCTTTAATGTGACCTTTATACTGTACCACTCAATTGAAAAACAAACTGAAATCTTTTAGGTGTTATGAAACCAAAGTTGAACCAAGGTTGAACTTTTTGGCCATAATTCCAAAAGATATGTTTGGTGCAAAAACAACACTGCACATCACCAAAAGAACACCATACCCACAGTGAAGCATGGTGGTGGCAGCATCATGCTTTTGGGTTCTTTTTCTTCAGCTGGAACTCGGGCCACGGGCTCTGTGCGTGGTTCCAGGAGGCGGGGATGGCCAAGGTGCACTCACGTCATCAGCGCGCCCGGCATCGCCCGTTCCCGTGGTAACCACACTGGGGCTGAGTGCTGAGCAGATCACTTGGTGCTCGGCTGTATTGGAACTCAGGAGTCATGTGACACTGGCCACGTCACATGACTCCCCTAGCGCCCTATTTAAACAGGCAATCTGCTGGCCACAAACTGCCTGTTATTGAGGTCCTTCCTGCGATATTACTTACCTGGTTTGTTGGTCCTGCTTGTCTTCTAATTACCTGTCTGTCTCATCCCTTGATCTTGGCGTTTCCTCCTAGTTCTGACTTCGGCTTCTCCTGACGATCCTCCACTTGCTCCTCTGGTACCGTGCTGCTCTCTTGGTTTCTGACTCGGCTTGCTTGATTACTCTGTTGCATGTATTGTCTGTCTTCCCTGCACTAATCCTAGCTGAGCGTTTGTTGACCAGTTGTCCCTTGTTGCTAGGACTTGCGAGGCAAGTAGGCAGGGACAGGGGTGCGGGTTGAGCTCAGTGGTCACTTCCCCACCCCCTGCCAAGTTGAAATGTGCCATGCTGGGCAGGAGTCTTGACCAATCACAGCCAGCCTTACACACAGTCTGTGTGGGAAATTCCCCTAGCAGGAACTGCTAGAATCATTACAGAACAGATATTCACTCTACTAACTGTGTAGCAGTGTTTTATGGAAGCAGAGAGGCCAAAAATAGGTATTTAAAACAGTTATATAATGTTCCTACTGTTAATATAGTGATTAGAACTGTATACTGAACCAGTTATATGTGTGTTTACTTACAGTTCCACCAATTGCAAACCACAAAGTTCACAATCCAAATTCAAATTCCATATTACAATCCAAATTGCATACAACCATACCAGATCATACTCAAGCAATCTGCAAATAGTTACTGCTAACTGCATATTGCAAATTGCGACCAAATTCAGCAAGTGAACTATTAGTTAGACCTCAGAAATACCTCTCAGAGAGATCATAAAGTGCTTAAATAACTTAAAGTGAGAGTACAGATACTGATACTCAAGAGAGAAATATATCCACGATTTTATGTTGACTGACAAGATTGAACAGTTGAACCACCATCTTTTGCATACCTCCATTTTATGATATCTTTTCAACATGTGCTATGTACATGGACTATCTGCTGTGGCGGCGGCAGCGTTATATATGAAGAAAAGTTGAAGTTAATAAAGAAGTTATTTCAAGCATTTGGTGTGCTCTTTAAACCTACTGTTTCCATAGAATGGCACTAGAGGAATTGCAGAGTAACAGACAGGTTAGACTAAAACTCAGAGATATCAAAATTCTTCTAGTGCCACAGTGCAAAAGGCAATTCATAGTGCTGCACCTGCCACACCTGTCACCTCCTAAATGCATGTAAACCCGCCAGCAGTACCTCAGGGTAACCCGCAGTGTGATACTAATTATACTTTTCATCGTGGAGTCCGATGCTGCATAAGGTCAGAAAACGATCTTTTATCCTCTGTCTGTGCTATTTTGCATGTCAGATTGAAGTCAAGGGGCCAGCGGCCTCCTTGCTTCAATTCAAGGTAACCACCCCCCCTCTTGCCTTTGAGTGACAGCCCGCAATTCGGCTTCACTTTCCGAAGTCTCGCGCTAGCATGGTGTCCTCTTTTTTACTGCGCGATCCAATGCCCTTTTAGTCCGGCTGTCTCTCACCCTACACTGCCGTGCTGCCGCCAACTCCACCCGCAATAGTAATGGAGTGGCAGTCCGGGGCACACGTGAACTAGCGGTAGGACAGATACGGCAGGCTGTTCACCCGCCGGAAACGCCTGCCGGACTCCCCTGCCGCTAGTGTGAAACTAGCCTAACTCCAAACCTGGCCTAAATCTTTAACCCCTTAAGGACCAGGCTCATTTTCACCTTAAGGACCAGGCCATTTTTTGCAAATCTGACCAGTGTCACTTTAAGTGCTCATAACTTTAAAACGCTTCGACTTACCCAGGCCGTTCTGAGATTGTTTTTTCGTCACATATTGTACTTCATGACACTGCTAAAATTGGGTCAAAAAAGTTAATTTTTTTGCATAAAAAAATACATTTTTTACCAAAAATTTTGAAAAATTAGCAAATTTCAAAGTTTCAGTTTCTCTACTTCTGTAATACATAGTAATACCCCCAAAAATTGTGATGACTTTACATTCCCCATATGTCTACTTCATGTTTGTAGCATTTTGGGAATGATATTTTATTTTTTGGGGATGTTACAAGGCTTAGAAGTTTAGAAGCAAATTTTGAAATTTTTGAGAAATCTTCAAAATCCCACTTTTTATGGACCAGTTCAGGTTTGCAGTCATATTGTGAGGCTTAGATAATAGAAACCTCCCAAAAATGACCCCATTCTAGAAACTACACCCCTCAAGGTATTCAAAACTGTTTTTTCAAACTTTATTAACCCTTTAGGTCTTCCACAAAAGTTGATGGCAGATGGAGAAACAATTTTGAAATTTCTATTTTTTGGAAAATTTTCCAATATAATCAATTTTTTCCAGGAGTAAAACAAGGGTTAACTGCCAAACAACACTCAAAATGGGTTGCCCTGATTCTGTAGTTTGCAGAAACACCCCATATGTGGTCGTAAACTACTGTTTGGCCGAACGGTAGCACATAGAAGGAGGGGAACACCATATGGGTTTTGGAAGGCAGATTTTGCAGGACTGGTTTTGTTTATACCATGTCCCATTTGAAGCCCCCTGTTGCACCCCTAGAATAGAAATTTCAAAAAAGTGACTCCATCTAAGAAAGTACACCCCTCAAGGTATTCAAAACTGGGTTTACAAACTTTGTTAACCCTTTAGGTGTTCCACAAGAATTAATGGCAGCTGGAGAAACAATTTTGAAATTTCTATTTTTTGGAAAATTTTCCAATATAATCAATTTTTTCCAGGAGTAAAACAAGGGTTAACTGCCAAACAACACTCAAAATGGGTTGCCCTGATTCTGTAGTTTACAGAAACACCCCATATGTGGTCGTAAACTACTGTTTGGCCGAACGGTAGCACATAGAAGGAGGGGAACACCATATGGGTTTTGGAAGGCAGATTTTGCAGGACTGGTTTTGTTTATACCATGTCCCATTTGAAGCCCCCTGTTGCACCCCTAGAATAGAAATTTCAAAAAAGTGACTCCATCTAAGAAAGTACACCCCTCAAGGTATTCAAAACTGGGTTTACAAACTTTGTTAACCCTTTAGGTGTTCCACAAGAATTAATGGCAGCTGGAGAAACAATTTTGAAATTTCTATTTTTTGGAAAATTTTCCAATATAATCAATTTTTTCCAGGAGTAAAACAAGGGTTAACTGCCAAACAACACTCAAAATGGGTTGCCCTGATTCTGTAGTTTACAGAAACACCCCATATGTGGTCGTAAACTACTATTTGGCCGAACAGGAGCACATAGAAGGAGGGGAACACCATATGGGTTTTGGAAGGCAGATTTTGCTGGACTGGTTTTGTTTATACCATGTCCCATTTGAAGCCCCCTGTTGCACCCCTAGAATAGAAATTTCAAAAAAGTGACTCCATCTAAGAAAGTACACCCCTCAAGGTATTCAAAACTGGGTTTACAAACTTTGTTAACCCTTTAGGTGTTCCACAAGAGTTAATGGCAGATGGAGAAACAATTTTGAAATTTCTATTTTTTGGAAAATTTTCCAATATAATCAATTTTTTCCAGGAGTAAAACAAGGGTTAACTGCCAAACAACACTCAAAATGGGTTGCCCTGATTCTGTAGTTTGCAAAAACACCCCATATATGGTCGTAAACTACTGTTTGGCCGAACGGTAGCACATAGAAGGAGGGGAACACCATATGGGTTTTGGAAGGCAGATTTTGCAGGACTGGTTTTGTTTATACCATGTCCCATTTGAAGCCCCCTGTTGCACCCCTAGAATAGAAATTTCAAAAAAGTGACTCCATCTAAGAAAGTACACCCCTCAAGGTATTCAAAACTGGGTTTACAAACTTTGTTAACCCTTTAGGTGTTCCACAAGAGTTAATGGCAGATGGAGAAACAATTTAGAAATTTATATTTTTTGGAAAATTTTCCAATATAATCAGTTTTTTCCAGGAGTAAAACAAGGGTTAACTGCCAAACAAAACTCAAAATGGGTTGCCCTGATTCTGTAGTTTGCAAAAACACCCCAAATGTGGTCGTAAACTACTGTTTGGCTAAACGGCAGGACATAGAAGAAGGGGAACGCCATACGGTTTTTGGAAGGCAGATTTTGCTGGACTGGTTTATTTACACCATGTACCCTTTCAAGCCCCCTGATGCACCCCTAGAGTAGAAACTCCATAAAAGTGACCCCATCTAGGAAACTACGGGATAAGGTGGTTGTTGTTTTGGGACAATTTTTGGGGTAAATTAGATTTTTGGTTGCTCTATATTACTCTTTTTTGAGGCAATGTAACAAAAAAATTTAATTCTAAAATTGTTTCTACATTCGCTATTTAGTTTTGTGGAACACCTAAAGGGTTAACATAGTTTGTAAAGTAATTTTTGAATACCTTGAGGGGTGTAGTTTCTTAGATGGGGTCACTTTTTTGGAGTTTCTAGTCTAGGCTACATCAGGGGGGGCTTCTAATGGGACATGGTGTAAAAAAAAAAAACTGTCCATCAAAATCTGCCTTCCAGAAACCGTATGGAGTTCCCTTCGTTCTATGCCCTGCCGTGCGGCTATATAGCCATTTACGACCACATATGGGGTGTTTCTGCAAACTACAGAATTGGGGCAATAAATGTTTAGTTTTGTTTGGCTGTTAACCCTTGCTTTATTACCGGCAAAATGGATTTAAATTTAAATTTTGCCCAAAAATAGGTGTTTTGGCACCGTTTTTATTTTATATTTTTAACACCGTTCATCCGAGGCGTTTGGTAAAAAGTTATTTTTATAGCGACGACTTTTACGCACGCGACGATGCCCAATATGTATGGCTCTCAGACTTTGGAGACACTAAGCAGGCATCCTAAAACTGCGGCCCTCCAGATGTTGTAAAACTACAATTCCCACTATGCCCTGATGATGGCTGTAGGTTGTCTGGGCATGCTGGGAGTTATAGTTTTACAACATCTGGAGGGCCGCAGTTTGAGGATGCCTGCACTAAAACTAATATTTTTTGGGGAAAGAAAAATTGTTTTCGTGTCTCCAAAGTCTGAGAGCCATAGTGTTTTATGTTCTCTAGTGAACTGTTGGGGATTATAAAAATTTAGTACTCCATGGAAGTGTGATACTCCCTGAAGCAATCGATAATGCAGAGGCCCGGATGATCGGGGCACGTGTCACATTGAGTTGTGGTGTCCTTCCGTATCTCCCTCTTGTGACATACTCTGCACTTTTTTTGGGTTCGTCCCTTCTTTCCAGTATGGGGGACCACACCTGGAAAGTGTTGGCCAGGGACGATCCGGGCGCCTCCAGTTCCCGAGGTACTCCGGCCTGCTCTTTCCCGGTCCGAAAAGATCAGGTCTTTGAGGACTGCCTCATAGAATTGGAGGAATGTCCCTGTGCTGCCAGCGCTTCGGGATAGTACAAAATAGTTGTACATGGCAACCTGCACCATGTAGACCGCAACTTTTTTGTACCATGCCCGGGTTTTGCGCATGGCGTTATATGGCGTGAGGACTTGATCAGAGAGATCAACTCCTCCCATATACCGATTGTAGTCGACGATACAATCGGGCTTGAGGACCGTTGCCGCGGTACCTCGCACAGGGACTGGGGTGGTGCTGTTACCGTGGATTGTGGACAGCATAAGGACATCCCTCTTGTCCTTATACCTGACCAGCAACAGGTTTCCACTGGTAAGTGCACGGGTCTCACCCCTGGGGATAGGTACCTGGAGGGGGTAGGCAGGGAGGCCGCGTTGATTTTTCCGCACGGTCCCACAAGCGAACGTGGATCTGGCGGCAAGGGACCTGAACAAGGGAATGCTGGTATAAAAGTTGTCCACGTACAAGTGGTAACCCTTATCCAGCAGTGGGTACATAAGGTCCCACACGAGTTTCCCGCTAACACCCAGAGTGGGGGGACATTCTGGTGGTTGAATACGGGAATCTCGCCCCTCGTACACACGAAATTTGTAAGTGTACCCTGAGGTACTCTCACAAATTTTGTATAGCTTCACGCCATACCTCGCCCGCTTTGTGGGAATGTATTGGCGGAAACTGAGTCTCCCCTTGAACGCAACGAGAGACTCATCAACCGCGACCTCCCTTCCAGGTACGTAGGCCTGCTGAAATGTGGCCCCAAAGTGATCGATGACCGGCCGTATCTTGTACAGCCGGTCATAGGCAGGATCACCTCGGGGTGGACATGCTGCATTATCGGAATAATGCAGACATTTCCGGATGGCCTCAAACCGGTGACGTATCATGACCATACTGTACAGTGGGGTCTGGTACAGGACGTCCCCACTCCAGTATTGCCTGACACTGGGTTTTTGGACTAGACCCATATGCAGCACGAGGCCCCAAAATGTCCTCATCTCGGCTGCACTGACCGGCGTCCAGCCACCGGGTCTAGCCAAAACTGAGCCTGGGTTTTGAGCGACGAACTGTTGGGCGTACAGATTCGTCTGCTCCACCATCAAATTCACCAGTGGGTTACTGAAAAAAAAACTAAAAAAGTCTATTTCAGTAAACCCCACTGTGGGAATCTGGATTCCAGGATTGCCAGCGAAATCCGGAATCTCAGGCTCAAAGTCCACTGGGGGACACCAGTTAAGTTCATCGGCAGGGGGCTCCGGTGAACTTATTTGGTGGGCCGGGAAACCAGTACGAACCCCAGGGCGGCTCGTACTAGGGTGGGCCACAGGATCCCTAGCATGTGTGGCCCCTGGCTCCGCCTGGCGGCGTCTCCGCTGCCTTGGTGGCTCATTGTCATCCGATGATGATGAGGAGGATGCGGATGACAAAAGGAACGTGGGGTCATCCTCATCTTCACTGGGGCTCTCAGAGTCGGAGACAATCTGGGCATATGCCTCCTCGGCCGAGAACACCCGGCGGGCCATGGGTGTGTGTGTGTGCGTGTGTATGTGCGTGCGTGTAAACCTTTATTCTATGTGCGTGTGTGTGGGGGCACGGGTGTTCACGTACTAAAAAGTCCAGGCAAAAAAAAGTGTTAGGAAAAAAAAAAAAAAAAGTTCAAACTTGCTGATCTGCGGTTCAACGCTGATCAGCGGTCGGTGGGGTGGTGGGGCGGGCGATGCGCTAACAGTGGACGGACGCTAAAAAGTGCCGGCCAGTCAGCGCACGCAGAAAAAAAAAAAAAGTGGTGGTGGGGGAAGGGTCTGGTGGTGGGGGGAGGGGGTTGGTGGGTGGGGGATGGGGCTGGTGGTGGGGCGGATGCGGGGGGGGGGCAAGTGGCAGGGGGGGGTCTGGGGTCTGAAAGTTGAAAAAAAAAAGTTAGGAATAAATGTGCTTTTTTTTTTTTTTTTTTTTTTTTCTAACTTTTCCCTTCTATCCCTGCCTAAAGGTGCCTCTCCCTCACTGACCCTAACCTACCTGGGTGGCGATGGGTGCAGGAGGGTGATGGATGCCGATTTAGGGGGACACAGGAGCTGGTGCTGGACGATGCTGCACGGTCAGGGTGCTGGACAGGAAGAGGAGGGGAGAGAGGAGCGCAGGAAGTTTGAATCTTGCGCCTCTCTCCCCTGCACCAATCAGCACCCTGGACAGCGGCGTTCAGCACCAGGGCCAGCTCCGCCTCTGCAAATCCTCGGACTGCGATTGGTGGTGTAAAATTACGCCACCGATCGCAGTCTTTTTCCGGTTCATCGGGTCACAGGACACCCGAATGGACCGGAAACGCAGAAAACCGCAGGTCTGAATTGACCTGCGGTTTTCTGCGATCGCCGATACGGGGGGGGGGTCCAATGACCCCCCCCCTGCGTTGTTACGGGATGCCGGCTGAATGATTTCAGCCGAAATCCCGTTTCGATTAACCCCCGCGGCGCCGGAATTCAGATTTTAAGTCAGGACGTACCGGTACGTCCTCGGTCCTTAAGGACTCGGGAAATAGGGCGTACCAGTACGTCCTCGGTCCTTAAGGGGTTAAGTGTGTATTGATCCCACTACTTAGTCAATCGATCATGTTATTTAAGACATCTATCTCCCCCCATAAACATATTATCTCGATCACTCCAAGATGACACCAGTGAAACTGCCTGCTTAACTGAACTGGAGAGAAGCCAACTGAAAGCAGATACCAAAAATGTATATACCATATTTTTCGCCCTATAAGACGCAGCGGCCCATAAGACACACCTAGGTTTTTGGGGAGGAAAATAAGAAAAACATTTTTTTAACCAAAAGGTGTGCTTTTGGTGGGTTTGGAATTAGTGGTGGTCTGTGGATGCCACTATTACTGGGGATATGGGGATGGCACTATTCTGGGGGGATCTGTGAAGGACACTGTTATGGGGGATCTGTCGATGATGCACTGTTATGGGGGCATCTGTGGATGACGCACTGTTATGGGGGGGGATCTGTGGATGACGCACTGTTATGGGGGATCTGTGGATGACGCACTGTTATGGGGGGATCTGTGGATGGCACACTGTTATAGGGAGATCTGTGGATGACGCACTGTTATGGGGGATCTGAGACGGACACTGTTATGGGGGGGATCTGTGGCTGACACTGTTACAGGGGGGATCAGTGGCTGGCACTGTTACAGGGGGGATCTGTGGCTGGTACTGTTACAGGGGGGATCTGTGGCTGGCACTGTTACAGGGGGATCTGTGGCTGGCACTGTTACAGGTGAGATCTGTGGCTGGCACTGTTACAGGGGGGATCTGTGGATGGCACTGTTACAGGGGAGATCTGTGGATGGCAGTGTTACAGGGGGGTCTATGGATGGCACTGTTACAGGGGGGGGGGTCTGTGGGAGGCACTGTTACAGGGGGGATCTGTGGATGGCACTGTTACAGGGGGAGAATCTGTGGGTGGCACTGTTATGGGGGATCTGTGGGTGGCACTGTTATATATGTGCCATCCACAGACCCCCCAGCCCATAACAGTGCCATCCACAGACCCCCCACCCATTAACTGTGCCATCCACAGCTGTTCCCCATAAAACTATAATCCACAGATCCCCCGCCGCTCCAGTGCTGCAGTATACAAATATAAAATGTATCAATCAATTAAAAGGGATTAAACATGCCCCCTCACTCCTAATATTACCGTACATCCTAACAGCTTCTGTACAATGCAGGCAGGACGGCCAGTGCATCACTCACTGACGTCACTTACCTGCGCCGCCTGCTTCATTAATAGACGGCGCAGGCACGTGACATCAGGGAGTTACGCGGCCTGCCTGCATTCTACAGAAGCTGTTAGGGTGTACGGTAATATTAAAAGTGTGTGTGTGTGTGTGGGGGGGGGGGCATGTTTAATCACTTTTAATTGAATGAGACATTTTATATTTGTATAGTGCAGGAGTGGAGCGGCGGGGCCGGACTACGGTGACTGAACCGCCCCGCCGCAATTACCAGACCCCAGCTCTTCCTCCCAGTCCCTCCCCGCTCGCATATACATCGCAGCCTGCATTTTTCCCCCATTTTGGGGGGGAGGGGAAGTACGTCTTATGGGGCAAAAAATACTGTATCTACTTTGGCCATTTTATGAGGATCCTTGTTTTAGGATAATTGCAGGTAGTTCTGCACATTTTGGACAACTTGTCACCTGCAATATGTGGATCAGCTGAAGATCTTCATGAATGATGATGAAGGTCCTAACAGTTGCCATTGATGACCTGATTTTGCAGCCTAAACTAAATATTGGAGGAGAACCTTTTCTATGTCTGAGAGAGCTATAAATCTATTGACATTATCAACATTGGTTTCTGTTCTTAGTAGAGTTAGGAAGCAGAATGTAGCCTGTTCAGCCTCTGTGACACTGTAGATGAGAATGGAGTATGTATACAAATTTGTGAACACAAGTTGTCAGAACAAATGTCTCAGGCTACTTTCACACCTGCGTTAGGTGCTGATCCGTCTGGTATCTGCACAGACGGATCCGCACCTATAAATGCAAACGCTGGTATCCGTTTAGTACAGATCCATCTGCATAATTAAGTTAAAAAAAGTCTAAGTCCAAGTGTAAGTCATGACTTACATTGAAAGTCAATGGGGGACGGATCCGTTTACAATTGCACCAATATTGTGTCAATGTAAACTGATCTGTCCCCATTGACTCACATTGTAAGTCAGGACGGATCCGTTTGGCTCCGCGCCGCCAGGCGGACACCAAAACACTGCAAGCAGCGTTTTGGTGTCCGCCTCCAGAGCGGAATGGAGGCGGAACGGAGCCAAACGGATGCATTCTGAACGGATCCTTATCCTTTCAGAATGCATGGGGGCTAAACTGATCCATTTGGGGCCACTTGTGAGAGCCTTGAAACGGATCTCACAGGCGGACCCAGAAACGGCAGTGTGAAAGTAGCCTCAGTCTGTAATTTTTTGAAGTGTACTTAACCTATGCCAGCATTTGTATTTCTTATGACCATTTTTTGTATGTCACTTACAATACGCAGTGTAGCGGACAAAATTATCTGTGAGTGATAACATGAGCGAATTATTGGTGACCCCACCGGGGCCTACCAACCATTCCTCCCCTGTAATACCTCCCTCCTTAACCCTTTCACCTCCCCCTTACCAATAAGACACAGAGACTTGAGTCGGATTTAAATCGGCCACAGCAGCCGTTATTTATTAAACAAAAATACAGCTGCGTTGGCGACTTCTTCCTCCACTTCTGCCTTCTCCTTGTGCTTTCACCGAGCTCCCGCTGTTAGGTGTGAATGCCATCAGCAATGCATCTACCAGTGTGCACTTGTACTCGCGCATCTTCTGATTACGCTCCAGTGACGAAGTTAAGGACTGCACGTTGTCCTTGTAGCGGGGATCCAGCAGGATGGCCACCCAGTAATCAGCACTGGTTAGAATGTGGGCAACTCGGCGGTCATTGTGCAGGCACTGCAGCATGTAGTCGCTCATGTGTGCCAGGCTGCCCAGAGGCAACGACAAACTGTCCTCTGTGGGAGGTGTATCGTCTGTGTCCTCTGTATCCCCCCAGCCACACTCCATTGATGCCCATAATCTTCTTTGGGTGCCACCCTGTTGTGAATACGGTTCCTCCTGCTCATTATCGTCCTCCTCCTCATCCTGCAGAACTGTGCCCTGGCTGAACAGTTGTGTACCTGGCCTCTGTTGGTGCAGGAATCCACCCTCTGAGCCATTTGTGGATGACTGGCCTGATATCCGTGGAAATGATCCTCCTGTGCCACATCCTCTCCCATCATCGCCCAAAGTGTTTTTTCAAGGAGATATAGAAGTGGGATAGTAACGCTGAGGACTGCGTTATCTGCACTGGCCATGTTGGAGTTCTCGAAGCAGCGCAACATGGCACTATGACACATGACAACTATCGCCTGCTGCTGCTCGCACAGTCTCTCCAGCATGTGCAAGGAGGAGTTCCACCTCGTGGGTACGTAGCATATGAGGAGGTGAGCGGGAAGGCCGAAGTTACGCTGCAGCGCAGACAGGCGAGCAGCAGCAAGACAGCCCGCAGTTTCTGCAGCAGCTCTGACATATTGGGGTGATTTTTCTGGAATCTCATACCCACCAAATTTAGCACATACACCAGGCAAGGGATATGCGTCAAACCGGCTAGCCCCAGAGCTGCTACGAGATTTGACCCGTTATCGCACACCACCAGGCCAGGCTTGAGGCTCAGCTGCACCAACCACTCATCGCTCTGTTGTTCCATGCCTGTCCACAGCTCCTGCGCGGTGTGGGATTTTTCCCCCAAACAGATGAGTTTCAAAACAGCCTGCTGTCGTTTCCCCCTGGTTGTGCTGAAGTTGGTGGTGAACGTGTTACGCAGACCGGATGAGGAGGCGGTAGAGGAGGAAGCGGAGTAGGAGGAGGAGGCAACAGAGGCAATGAGTAATATCCTGCAATCCGCGGTGGTGGTAGGACATGCGCCAAAACTGCTATCCGCATCAGGCCCGGCCAGTACTGCATTTACCGAGTGTGCAGTTAGGGAAATATAACGTCTCTGCCCGTGCTTACTGGTCCATATTGGTAGTTATGTGGACCTAGCCACAGATGACCTTGCGCAGTACACACCTGATTTTGTCCGCCATTTGGTTGTGCGGGTAAGGTATGGCTCGCTTGGAAAAGTAGTGGCGGCTGGGAACCACGTACTGTGGGACAGCCACCGCCATAAGGTTTTTAAAAGTCTCTGTCTCCACCAGACGGAATGACAGCATTTCAAAGGCCAGGAATTTTGAAATGCTGGCATTTAGGGCCAGGAATCATGGGTGGGTAGGGGGGTACTTCCTCTTTCTCTCCAGTCTTTGGGGGATAGACAGCTGAATGCTTTCATGGGACAGTATGGACATGCTGGGTGACAGTGGTGGAGGTGGTGTTTGCACTGTCACTTCAGGGGGGGAGGAGGCCGAGACCATAGCAGAAGAGGGAGCAAGAGGAGCCTGAGATCTTTTGTGGTTTTTCAGGTGTGTACTTCACTGCAGCTCATGATTTGCATTTAGATGCCTGGTCATGCAGGTGGTGCTCAGATTTGAAACATTTATGCCTTGCTTCAGGCACTGATTGCACAGCATGCAAATGTAACACTCCAGAGTGGCATTACCACCAGTTAATATATTGTCTTCATGTGTATTTATTGCCAGGGTCTGCAAAATGTGTATTCCCATTTCCCTGTAATGTGATATTAACATGTAATGTGCCTGTTTCACCAGCAGGTGGCAGCAAGCTTGGCAGAGCTAGTTTTACATAGAATGGAACCTTCTATCCATTTTAGTCCTCTCTAGAAAGGGAGGAGTTTAGTTAGTGAGGAGTTCAGAGTAGCCCCTCACCATCAACTCTGCTTTAACAAAAGAAGGAGCAGAGAGCTTCCGGAGCCAGGAGGAAAGATTTTCTGGATAAAGATAAAGATACCGGAGAAAGATAAAGACAGAGTCAGACTACAGAAAGCCAAGCTCAGCAGAAAGGAAATGTTTCTATTTAATCCTGATAGCACAGCAGAACAAAAAGTGACAGATGTAGCAGAGCCGAATGTGTCTGCCTGCCAAAATTTAAGCCAAAGCCTGCTGGCGACAAAGATAAAGTTGGAAGATTGTTCTCTGATGCAAGTTTATTCAAATAAAGCTGTTGTTCAGCGTTATAAAAAGTCTTGATTTCATTTCTTTCTCCATCCCCTTCATCAACTACCCTCTTTTCTGCAGCTGACGACCACGCCTGGGGTTCCAGCGTATCTAGGTAGGAACACCATGACACGTGCACAGCCACACCTAAAGGGACATTATATGCTACCCTTATACCACTCTGGTATTCCTACATCTGGGTACCACCATCACCATCTACTTAGGGGGACTCCATCCCTCATTGCTGAAATGCAACTGGCGTCACAACAAAAACTCTCATAACACCTTAAATGGACCCGTAGTAAAGCCGCGCCGCGCCTGCCCGCTGCACAAACCACTCGCGTGGCTAGGGGACGGCCACTCTGCTTTTGCTGTGTGGCTGGCACCGTGTGACCACCACCTCTTCCTCTTCCAAACTGTACACGTCACTTGCATGACCTTGATTCCATGTGGGATCTAGGACCTCATCATCCTTGACATCATCTTCCACCCACTTTTCACCCCTGTCCTCCTTGCCAGTCTGCACATGGCATAAAGCCGCAGCAGTTGGCACCTGTGTTTTGTCATCATCATCAGAGATGTGCTGCGGTGATCCTCCCATTTCCACAACCTCAAACATAAGTGGCTGGGCATCAGAGCACTCAATCTCTTCTACTTCTGGGGCAGGGCTAGGTGGATGGCCCATGGAAACCCTGCCAGCAGAGTCATCAAAAAACATAAGAGACTGCTGCATGACTTGGGGCTCGGACTGCTTGGCTGATTTGCAAGGGGGTCAGGTGAAAAACAGATGCCCATGGGCTGCAGGTGCCAACTCTGTGGTTTCAGCAGGGGACCAGGAGGCACTGTCAGCCACCCAATCTACTACCGCTTCTACTTGTTCTGGCCTCACCATTCGTACACCGGTATTCGGGCCTACAAAATGACGCTGAACGTCCTGTCGCCTACATGCACCTGAGGAAGGTGCTTCATTTGGGCGTGTAGCTGGAACAGATCGACCACGTCCTCTCCCTGCAACAGGAGCTCCACCAGCACCAGCAGCACCATGACCAGGGTCACATCCCTTATTTGATGCTCTCCTTATTCTTTGAGGTCACCCACTGAACTAACAGACAGATTAACTATATTTATTTTTTTATTTTATTTATAAATCTTTATTGCTGTTTTACACAATTCATTACAAACATCAGCAGTATTAATTATTTTGACATTATAAAACAGTATGAATACACTTCATAAAATACCCACCCAATTTAACTCCAGTGCATGTTGCTCACCTTGCGGGGGCAAATTTTTTTTAAAAAAAAGAGAATGCTCCCTATCTCGCACCTCTATCGACTCCTCCCCAGTCCAAAGTTTTTATTCAATTGACCATTTCTGCCACAATTTAGTAAATCTATGTTTTTTCTTTATCGATATCAGATAGAATTTCTCTCTGGCAATCAAGATTCTAGCAAGATTCTCCCATTCCTTGACCGTGGGTGACCCACTACTGCCCCAGTGCCCAATAATGCATTTCCTAGCCTGAAATAGGAGTTTAATTGCTATTTGTCTGTGGTTTAGGTTATCTATCCCATCCATCATCCCAAAAATACATGTTTCAAATTCTACCGGGACTCTAAACCCATGATATACCTCTTTTTTTTCATTTACCCTCCACCAGAAATCTTGGATCTCTCTACATGTCCAAGTGAAGTATATGAACATCAGCCACACCTTTCTGCCCACATTTTTTACAGCTGAAATCTTTGGATTTATAGAATTTCATCAGATCTTTAGAGGAGTAATATAATCAGTATATTATGTTGAATTGGGTGACCCTATGGGAAAAGTTATGTGAAACCCCATTTTTTGCATGAATCACCCTCTCCCAAAACTCTGTCTACTGGGAAAAAGATTTTTGCCATTTATCCCTCAGACAATTAGCTGCTTTTTTTCTGTTCTCTCATATAGTAAACCTTGATATATCCTTGATATCAGCTTCTTACCTGCAGTTAGGTTGGCTATATTGACTATGGGTTGTGGATGGGGAGGTATGTATGTTCCCCTTCCCAACGACACCTGCAGGGCTTGTTTTAGTTGTAGATAAAAGAAGGTCAGATCACTCGCTCCAATTCTACAGATGTTTATTAGGTCTGAGTATGCAATTATATCCCCCTCCTTCCATACCTGTCCCACTCTACAAATTCCATTTTTCCACCAGATTTCTTGTTGAATTTACTCTAGCTCTCTAAGATAGGTGTTATCCCACAGTCGAGTATCCATGTGTGGTACCACATGCCTCTTACCTTTTTCCATATTTTGGTCCATAGCCCAAATAGTGATACTTTATTGGTTTGTTGTTGTGATAGAATGTCAGCTTCCAGCAATTGGAAAATACTACAATTGTTTAGTTTTTTGTTAATCCCTACCATAGCTTTACAGGGAGTGCAGAATTATTAGGCAAATTAGTATTTTGACCACATCATCCCTTTTTATGCATGTTGTCTTACTCCAAGCTGTATAGGCTCGAAAGCCTAATACAAATTAAGCATATTTTAGGTGATGTGCATCTCTGTAATGAGAAGGAGTGTGGTCTAATGACATCAACACCCTATATCAGGTGTGCATAATTATTAGGCAACTTCCTTTCCTTTGGCAAAATGGGTCAAAAGAAGGACTTGACAGGCTCAAAAAAGTCAAAAATAGTGAGATATCTTGCAGAGGGATGCAGCACTCTTAAAATTGCAAAGCTTCTGAAGCGTGATCATCGAACAATCAAGCGTTTCATTCAAAATAGTCAACAGGGTCGCAAGAAGCATGTGGAAAAACCAAGGTGCAAAATAACTGCCCATGAACTGAGAAAAGTCAAGCGTGCAGCTGCCAAGATGCCACTTGCCACCAGTTTGGCCATATTTCAGAGCTGCAACATCACTGGAGTGCCTAAAAGCACAAGGTGTGCAATACTCAGAGACATGGCCAAGGTAAGAAAGGCTGAAAGACGACCACCACTGAACAAGACACACAAGCTGAAACGTCAAGACTGGGCCAAGAAATATCTCAAGACTGATTTTTCTAAGGTTTTATGGACTGATGAAATGAGAGTGAGTCTTGATGGGCCAGATGGATGGGCCCGTGGCTGGATTGGTAAAGGGCAGAGAGCTCCAGTCCGACTCAGACGCCAGCAAGGTGGAGGTGGAGTACTGGTTTGGGCTGGTATCATCAAAGATGAGCTTGTGGGGCCTTTTCGGGTTGAGGATGGAGTCAAGCTCAACTCCCAGTCCTACTGCCAGTTTCTGGAAGACACCTTCTTCAAGCAGTGGTACAGGAAGAAGTCTGCATCCTTCAAGAAAAACATGATTTTCATGCAGGACAATGCTCCATCACACGCGTCCAAGTACTCCACAGCGTGGCTGGCAAGAAAGGGTATAAAAGAAGAAAATCTAATGACATGGCCTCCTTGTTCACCTGATCTGAACCCCATTGAGAACCTGTGGTCCATCATCAAATGTGAGATTTACAAGGAGGGAAAACAGTACACCTCTCTGAACAGTGTCTGGGAGGCTGTGGTTGCTGCTGCACGCAATGTTGATGGTGAACAGATCAAAACACTGACAGAATCCATGGATGGCAGGCTTTTGAGTGTCCTTGCAAAGAAAGGTGGCTATATTGGTCACTGATTTGTTTTTGTTTTGTTTTTGAATGTCAGAAATGTATATTTGTGAATGTTGAGATGTTATATTGGTTTCACTGGTAAAAATAAATAATTGAAATGGGTATATATTTGTTTTTTGTTAAGTTGCCTAATAATTATGCACAGTAATAGTCACCTGCACACACAGATATCTCCCTAAAATAGCTAAAACTAAAAACAAACTAAAAACTACTTCCAAAAATATTCAGCTTTGATATTAATGAGTTTTTTGGGTTCATTGAGAACATGGTTGTTGTTCAATAATAAAATTAATCCTCAAAAATACAACTTGCCTAATAATTCTGCACTCCCTGTATATCTTTGTGAATTGCTCCAGTTTATCATGTTTCTAATATGGCCAGCAAAAAAATAAAGTTCCAAATCTGGAGCCAATAGTCCGCCCTCTTTCTCTCGGATATACAAAATTTGCGCTCTTATTCTAGGTTTTTTACCGCGCCATATCAGGTCCGTCAATAGGGAAACTATCCTTTTAAGGATTCTCTTAGGAATTATTGCAGGCGCATTCCACATAATATAATTCAAGGAGGGGAAAATACACATTTTCACCAGTGAAATGCACCCTGCCATTGATACATGTAGTTTTTTTTCCCATAGTTCTACTTTTTTCCTTATTTTCTGTATTTTGGGGATCACATTTGAATACAGGTAATCCTTAGGGTTAGGTGTAATCTGAATGCCTAAATATTTTACCGGTTCATCTATTTTCTTAATTTCCAGTTGGCCCAGTATTAAGTTGTTTAGAGGGTCAATTGGAATACAGGCCGATTTAGCCCAATTTATTTCAAGTCCAGCATATTTGCTATAGTCATCAAATATCTGGGAAAATCCTAGGGAGTGAACTATGTGACCCCACAAACAGCATAATATCGTCTGCATATAAGGCAATTTTTTCTTTGTGGGATCCATACCTGAATCCCACAATCTCCCTATCTTGCCTGATCATGTCTGCTAGGGGTTCCATAGCTATGGCAAACAGAAGGGGGGAAAGGGGGCAACCTTGTCTAACACCCCTACCAATGGGAATATTATCAGTCGTGTCGTGTTGGCTCCACCCCCAACAGCACATGATCAGTCACGTGACTCATGACGTATGTAGTCACGTCACCATTTACGATCACATGATTGGGAGCAACACTGAAAGCAGAGCCGTCCCTATGTTACGGCCGAATCTATTCAATATCTGATTGGTCCAATAGTCCAGGGGACGGATGCCTAGGTACACCTGTGGCGAGATGGAAGTGGGCTATTACCACTCCCCAAAAGTTACCAAATAATCCGGCTAGGATATCCATGTGAGGTGCGTCACTCCGTGCTGTCACTGGA
Organism: Bufo gargarizans; assembly: GCF_014858855.1. Taxonomy (NCBI): domain Eukaryota; kingdom Metazoa; phylum Chordata; class Amphibia; order Anura; family Bufonidae; genus Bufo; species Bufo gargarizans. The sequence continues at coordinate 492,004,806 of NC_058081.1, read as the reverse complement.
GGCGCTACCTAGGGTATTTAAATAACAACTTTAATAGGTCAGAGACCGGATAGATACATATCAATGGTTTAGAGGTCATGCATGTTGGTAGGTCAAATTAGTACTCCCCATATATAGATGTTGTATGGGCAGTCTGGAAACAGATCATCTACCGGTGATTGATTTCAATATGAATGTTTTGGGAAGTATGTGGAAATTGTGAACTCTTATTCTTTAATAAACTGGGTGCAGGATAGGTGTATTTATCCTGTCGGGATGGGTAGCTCGTGTTGTGGATCTTAAAATATATATAGGTATACAAATAGGTATACTGGAATAGATGGATCTTCCCAAAATCAATGGGTGGATCTTGCCTCCTCAATGAAGCAGCTGAAGGAAAGCTGCTCATTGAGGTCAGTAGGGTTGGTATTTTTGAGCTCAAAGATCCAGTTGCCCCCTCTCTTCAAGGGTGGGATTGATTCAATGCCCATAAAGGTAATACCCTTATAGTTTCCATTGTGGCTGATTTCAATGTGTTTGGCTAGTGGGGTGTCTCTTTTATGCCTGATGTCCAGTGGCGGATTATAATAGGGACGTTCGGGTCGGCAGCCCCGGGCCCAGCACCGCTGGGGGGCCCAACGCTGACCCGAACGTCCACATACTGCGGCGGGGCACGGGAGCGCATAGCTCCCTGTCCCGTCGCCGATCACCGGCATTCACCGCATAGGCCTCAGGCCTACAGGCCTGAGGCCTATGCGGTAGTGAAATCCCGGCGCAGGCGTGCGTGATGACGTCATCGTGCGCCTGTGCCGGGACGCAGCACTGTGACGCGCCTGACTCATCCCGCCCGCCTTCCTCTGCGAGCAAGCGCCTGGCCCTGGACATAGGTGAGTATTTATTTTTTCATTTTTTGTTCATTTTTTATTTTTTTTATTTCATCACTTGGGGGGGACACAGGAGGACCTATTAGGGAAGATAAATCGATCGAACATGGGGGGGAATGTGGGGGCTGTATGGGGCCAAATTATTATGGGAGGGAATACTATGTGGGGGCAAATTACTAGATGGGGCAGTGTGGGGGCAAATTATTATGAGGGAATACTATGTGGGGGCAAATTACTATGTGGGGGCAAATTATTATGAGAGGGACTACTATGTGGGGGCAAATTACTAGATGGGGCAGTGTGGGGGAAACAATTGTGTGGGGGCAAATTGCTGTGTGGGGGCAAATTATTATGGGAGGGACTACTATGTGGGGGCAAATTTCTATCTGGGGGTAGTGTGGGGGTAATTGCTATGTGGGGACTATGTGGGGGCAAATTACTATGTGGGGGAAACTATTGTGTGGGGGCAGTGTGGGGTAATTGCTATGTGGGGACAGTGTGGGGTAATTTCTATGTGGGGACAGTGTGGGGTCAAATTACTATGTGGGGGCAAATTACTATGTGGGGGCAGTGTGGGGAAAACTATTGTGTGGGGGCAAATTATTATGAGAGGGAATACTATGTGGGGGCAAATTACTAGATGGGGCAGTGTGGGGGCAAATTACTAGATGGGGCAGTGTGGGGGCAAATTACTATGTGGGGAAACTATTGTGTGGGGGAAATTGCAATGTGGGGACAGTGTGGGGTAATTTCTGTGTGGGGTAATTTCTATGTGGGGACAGTGTGGGGTAATTGCTATGTGGGGGCAAAATACTATGTGGGGGCAGTGTGGTGGAAATTACTATGTGGGGGCAGTGTGGAGCAAATTACTATGTGGGGGCAGTGTGGGGCAAATTACTATGTGGGGGCAGTGTGGGGCAAATTACTATGTGGGGGCAGTGTGGGGCAAATTACTATGTGGGGGCAGTGTGGGGCAAATTACTGTGTGGGGGCAAACTACTATATGGGGCAGTTTGGGGGAAATTACTGTGTGGGGGCAAATTACTATGGGGGGATTACTATGTGGGGGCAGTGTGGTGGAAATTACTATATGGGGGTGTTGCTATTGGGGAGGCACTATAGGGGCAATTATATTATTTCTGGGGACACTATACAGGGATTATTGCCTGGAGCACAATAGAGGGTGGTATTATTACTGGGGGTCTCTAGGGGACATTATAGCTGCTGTGGACACTATAGGGACATTTGGGGTAATTTATCAAACTGGTGTAATGCAGAACTGGCTTAGTTGCCCATAGCAGCCAATCAGATTCCACCTTTCATATTTGACAGCTCTTTTGGAAATCCAGTTCTATGTTACACCAGTTTGATAAATTACCCCAATTATATCTTTCAGGGTCACTATTTTTTCAGCAGTATAGTTCCTGGGGCATTGGGGAGCACAACGGGCACAGTATTGGGGGTGGCAGGATGACACTGTGGGGACACCAGGATGAGGAGGTTGATGGAAAAATTGAGAAATCTAACGTGTCTGTGTTACAAACTGTAGAGACGAGATGCGGCTGAAAGAATTTGCCATGGTGGTCTGGGTCAAACGGAGGAGAAGAGGAAAGAGAAGGTCTACATGACAGGAGATGTCACTGGATGTAACAGGTATGTGGTGCTGTATTCTCCTCCATGTCTTTTTTATTACAATTATATGTATTTTAAATTTGACGACCAAATTTTTCAGTTTAGGACCCAATTTGGGGTATTTTTTTTTTGTCTGAAGATGTCATATGGCCTAAGAAGAGACTGTGGCGCTCGTAAAGCACCGCAGCCTCTTCATACAAAAAAAAAAAAAACTAAACTAAAATGGGGGGGCCCAAGTTGGGTAGACAGCCCCGGGCCTATCATGCACTTAATCCGCCCCTGCTGATGTCTCCAAGATGCTCCCCCAATCTCCTTCAAAATTCCTGTGTGGTTTTGCCCACATATTCCATGCCACAATGACATGTGGCCTTATAGATTACTCCACTGCAACCACTGCAGCGAAAGCAACCCACAAGTGGTTTTAGCCACCTACCTGATTGCTCGTTGGTCTCGCTGAAGTGGCTGAGTACTAAACGGTCCCATATGGATCGGCCCCTGCGATATGTGATATTAGCAGTGGGCGCGACAATGTCTTTGATGTCTGGGTCTAACAAAAGAATGTTCCAATGTTTGGATAGGACCTCGCGTACCTCTCTTGCGGCACCATCAAAGGTGCCTATTAGGCGAATCTGTTTTTCCTTTTTCTCTATTTATTAGGATGTAACAATTCTGTACGACTCCTTGAGCGGGCCTTTTGGTATGCTGCTCTGAGAGTCGATTCAGTGTAGCCCTTTTCCCTGAACCTTTCACGTAAATAATCCGCCTGTTGTTTAAATTCTCTCAAGGAGGAACAGTTCCTCCTCATTCGCAAGTACTGTCCAGTGGGTATCCCCCTATTCAGCGGAAGGGGATGGTGGCTGTTCCAACTAAGAAGGGCATTAGTGGATGTGGGCTTTCTATATGTTTTGGTTTGAAGCTCACCCTGCCTCCCTCTCATGATGATTATATCCAAAAAAGGTAGGGAGTCTTTTTGGGCCTCTGACGTAAACGGTAGCCCCACATCATTGATATTAAGTCTTTCTACAAATTGTTGCAGTTGGCCAGCCTCTCCATTCCACAGAAGAAAAATGTAATCGATGAATCTGACCCACGTCCCCGCCTGTGTGATGACATGGGCCAGAGATTCACCGAACACAACTGTCTCCTCCCACCAGCCCAGGCACAGGGGCTCCCCATCGCCGTGCCCCTGAGCTGGTGGTAGAAGACACCATCAAAAAGGAAATAGTTGCATGTAAGCGTGAATTCCAAAAGTCTCATAACCAGATCATTATGGGCATAATGCTGTCGGCCCCTGGTCAGCAGGAAGGTCTCTGCTGCTCTCAATCCCAGATGATGTGGGATTGAGGAGTATAGTGCCTCCACATCAATGGAGGCTAACCATGTATCCCCATCTATGCAGACACCTTCCAGTCGGCCCAAGAGATCACTTGTGTCCCTAATGTAAGACGGTAGAGTCTTCACAAAAGGGGCCAAAATATAGTCCAGATAAATCCCCACATTTTGTCCTAGGGCCTAGGCTGTTCACCCCAGACACTATAGGTCTTCCCTTAAGGGGTGTTGTTCCTTTGTGAACCTTCGGAAGACTATAGAAGGTCGGGGTAGTAGGATATTTTTTATACAAGAACTCAAACTCATGCACTGAGATTAGGCCAGATGTTTTAGCCTCGCCAAGGATGGTTTTCAATGTTGTTTGATAACCAACCGTGGGATCATTTCTGAGTCTTTCATACATGTCTTTGTCCCTCAGTAAATCAAGGCAAAGTTTTTTATAGTCTGGTGTGTCCAGAACCACCACATTACCCCCTTTATCAGAGGATTTAATCGTGATGGTTTTGTCACGTGCCAAGTTTTCTATGGCCTTGTATTCTGCTTTGGAGCAGTTGAATCTGGGTTTCTCCAGGGTCATCTGCTCCAATTCCCGTGACACTTGGTTCAGAAAAACATCTATACAGGAGTGGTCCCCAGCTGGTGGTATTCTGATGCTTCTATTTTTTAATGTAGTAAAGGGCCCCTTACCCTCCTGCATAGAGCTGTCATTCTGATTAAACAAAAGTTTGACATCCTGTAAAATATCTGATGGAATGTCTAGATCTCTGCTTTCCCTTCTGTTGGTCAAGGCAAAGTGTTTGTGTCATTTTAGTTTCCTGGCAAACAAACTTAGGTCCTTGATCCAACTGAACAGGTTGAAGAAGGATGTCGGCACAAATGATAGCCCTTTACCAAGGATTGCCATTTCTGCCTGCTCCAGTTTTCGGGAGGACAGGTTTAGTATCTGCCCACACTGTTTTGACTTGGGGTCGTGGGTGATGCAGCTTGGTTGCGATTTCGCAAGTAGTACGGTATTCCTTGATCTAAAAAACGCACACCACTGTTATCATAGGATCCACGTGAACCACTATTTTCATAGGTTTCCACGTGGCCCTCTTCCCCTTCTGCGTCCACGATCTCTTCCACGAATGGGTTGATTACCCTCCTTTTCGCCTTCCGAGATATCAGTTTCACTTGAGTCAAGCTTCCCTGTTGTTTTTTGGAGCGGACCCAGGACGCATGCAAACAACTTGGCAAGCTAAGTATATCCTGATATACTCACAGGATTGTCTTACTAATTGCTAGCGCCGGTAATTTAGGCCATAACGGGCATATACTGTCTGTTACCTTTTGCTGTTAACCCTGGTATTGGTTGGTCCCCTGATGATCTGGCGTACAGCCAGCCCTAGCAAGTGACTGGTCTATATTACTTCCGACGAAGCTGGGCAGTCAATGTATAGGTCTGAGGGCCATCTAGGGGCAGTCAGAGAGGGATTTATTTTATAGTTAGGACACAGGGACACCTTTAGGGGAAGAGACCCAGTATCTGTCTCCCTCTTATAATCTATCCCTGTTTTTTCCTAACTCACCCTCTGAGTGAGCCAGTGAACACACTAATAATATTTTCGGTTGTTGTTTTGCCCGACATGAATCCCGTCTGATCCTCATGTACAAGCACCGGCAAAACCTCCCTGAACCTAGCCGCTAGTATCTTATTATCAGTGTTGATCAGTGAGATGGGATGATAAGAATCTGGGAAAGTTGGGTTTTTCCCGGGCTTCAAAATAAGAGTAATTAGGGCTTCCTTTAAGGAGTTGGCAATTTCCCTGATTCTCTCAAGACCTCCGACATTTTAAGCAATTTCGGAATCAATATTTCTCTGTATTGGGAATAGACTTCAAACTGAATACTGTCAGTATCAGGGGTTTTATTCTTAGTTATCCTTAGTAAAGTATTATCTACCTCTATTGGGTCTAAGGGAATTTCCAACTTATCCCTTTGATCTATACTTAAAGGGCTTCTGTCACCCCACTAAAGTGTTTTTTTTTTTTTGGGCTGGTGAAATTAGTTATATTGCGATATATCACAATATAATTGTGTCACTTACTTTGATCCAGCAGTTTCTTCAAAAAATGAAGTTTTATCATATGTAAATTCGGTCTCTAACAGCAAGTAGGGCGGCTACTTGCTGCTAGCTGCTGCAGCAAGTAGCTGCTGCTCCGCCCTCTCGTCGTGTTGATTGACAGGGCCAGCCGGGATCTCCTCCTCCGGCCAGCCCTGTCGGCATTTCAAAAATCGCGCGCCTCTGTGGATTCGGCGCAGGCGCTCTGAGATGAGGAGGCTCGTCTCCTCAGCACTCCCTCAGTGCGCCTGCGCCGATGACGTCTTCTATTTCGGTGATGTTATCGGCGCAGGCACACTGAGGGAGTTCTGAGGAGACGAGCCTCCTCATCTCAGAGCGCCTGCGCCGAATCCACAGAGGCGCGCGATTTTTGAAATGCCGACAGGGCTGGCCGGAGGAGGAGATCCTGGCTGGCCCTGTCAATCAACACGACGAGAGGGCGGATTTCTGCAGCAGCTAGCAGCAAGTAGCCGCCCTACTTGCTGTTAGAGACCGAATTTACATATGATAAAACTTCGTTTTTTGAAGAAACTGCTGGATCAAAGTAAGTGACACAATTATATTGTGATATATCGCAATATAACTAATTTCACCTAGCCCAAAAAAAAAAAAATCACTTTAGTGGGGTGACAGAAGCCCTTTAATGTGGTAATAGTGATTCTGCACTGTATTCTTCTTTATTTTACTGCAATATATATTCTTGAAATGTTCTTTAAGCAGATCTATTTTAGCTGCTTGTTCAACGATATTATGCCCAAATTTATCTACCAAGCAATGTATGTACCTATTTTTATTTATCTTGTCTGCCACCAACGCAGCTAACTTTTTACCAGGAATATGCGCGTAAATGTAGTTGTCTCTCACAAAATTCTCTTTTTGTTGTTCCGCCATCAAAAACAATTCATCTTCCATTTTCGTAACTTTATCTTGCCATTCTTTATAGATTTGCTCTGTTGGATTCTCAATATATTTTTTCTCGTATCTTTCCGCTTCATGTTCTAAATGTAGTATTTTCCCCCTTGATTTTTTTTTTTGTATTCCCGTGTATTTTATAATAATCCCTCTAATGAAGGCCTTTGCAGCCTCCCAAACCATGTTCGTTTCCGCTGAGCCCTCATTTATGAGAAAATATTCCTTTATCTCTTTCAAAATTTTGTCATGTGCCTCCGTTATATTTATTCAGCTTATATTTATATTCATACCTCTTGTTTTTTTCCCACCACCCGTTTTCGTGTTTATAATAATGGGGTTATGATCCGAAATCCCCCGTTGTCCATAGTTTACTCGTTCAATTTCTAGTGAACCTCTATTATTAGTGAAAGCTAAATCAATCCGTGATAGACTTTTGTGCGTTTTTGAAAAACGCAAGTAAGTTTGGGTGCATTACCCTCCAATATTAAAGACGGCACTGTGTACCTCACACCAAACATGGGAATATGTCACTCACCGGACTAACAGACGGATTAACTATATTAATTTCCCTGTCAAATATGCAGTGCACGTGTATCTAACACTAAAAATGAGTATATGTCACCCACCGAACTAACAGTACGGATTAACTATATTAATTTCCCTGTGTATCTCACACCAAAAATGGGTATATGTTACCGGACAAACTAACAGTCAGATTAGGGCTCTTTCACACCTGCGTTCTTTTCTTCCGGCATAGAGTTCCGTCGTCGGGGCTCTATGCCGGAAGAATCCTGATCAGGATTATCCTAATGCATTCTGAATGGAGAGAAATTCGTTCAGGATGCATCAGGATGTCTTCAGTTCCGGAACGGAAAGTTTTTTGGCCGGAGAAAATACCGCAGCATGCTGCGCTTTTTGCTCCGGCCAAAAATCCTGAAGACTTGCCGCAAGGCCGGATCCGGAATTAATGCCCATTGAAAGGCATTGATCCAGATCCGGCCTTAAGCTAAACGTCGTTTCGGCGCATTGCCGGATCCGACGTTTAGCTTTTTCTCAATGGTTACCATGGCTGCCGGGACGCTAAAGTCCTGGCAGCCATGGTAAAGTGTAGTGGGGAGCAGCATACTTACCGTTCGTGCGGCTCCCGGGGCGCTCCAGAGTGACATCAGGGCGCCCCACGCACATGGATGACGTGATCGCATGGCACGTCATCCATGCGCATGGGGCGCTCTGACGTCATTCTGGAGCGCCCTGGGAGCCGCGCGGACTGTAAGTATACTGCTCCCCTGCTCCCAGCTCCTACTATGGCAACCAGGACTTTAATAGCGTCCTGGGTGCCATAGTAACACTGAAAGCATTTTGAAGACGGATCAGTCTTCAAATGCTTTCAGTACACTTGCGTTTTTCCGGATCCAGCGTGTAATTCCGGCAAGTGGAGTACACGCCGGATCCGGACAACGCAAGTGTGAAAGAGGCCTTAGGGTACTTTCACACTAGCATTATTCTTTTCCAGTACCGAGTTCCGTCCTAGGGGCTCTATAACGGAAAAGAACTGATCAGTTTTATCCCCATGCATTCTGAATGGAGAGAAATCTGTTCAGGATGCATCAGGATGTCTTCAGTTCAGTCTTTTTGACTGATCAGGATGGAGATAATACCGCAGCATGCTACGGTTTTATCTCCGGCTCAAAAAACTGAATACTTGCCAGAATGCCGGATCTGGCATTTTTTTTTTTTTTACATAGGAATGTATTAGTACTGGATCCGGCATTCAAAATACCGGAAAATCTGAAAATTTCAAAAAATAATTGAAACAGATCAGTTTGTCCGTATGACAAACGGACAGACGGATCCGTTCTTCCAATGCATTTTTTAAGATGAATCAGGATCTTGATCAGTCTTAAAATGCAATTAGTTGGCATACGTTTTGCCAGTATCGGAACTGCCTGCTGGATTCCTTGGCCGCTAGTACCCTTAACTTTGTATATTAATTTTCCTGTCACGTATAAAGTACACGTGTATCTCACACCAAAAATAGGTATGTGTCACCCATCGTACTAACAGACGGATTAACTATTATAATTTTGTGTCATGGGTACAAAGATGGTGCATTGCACCCACAATAAATCACTGTAGGTCACCCAAAGAATTAACAGCCAGATGTATTATTATTATATTTCTGTGTCAGGGGTGCAAAGCTGGTGTATTGCACCCACAAAAAATCATTATAGGTGACCCACAAAACAAATAGCCAGATTCCTAACACTCTCCTTTGCTTCAGCTGCCTGCTTCCTGTGCCTGCACTACTCAGAGCTGATGGGCGGTGCTACACGTGATCCAGCTTGTATAGAGTCTGGGTCACATGATGCACCGGCCAATCACAGCCATGCCCTACAGCCTTTCAAAAGTTTTATTAAATGCCCGAACACTGAACTCAAACCCAAACTTTTCCGACAAAGTTCGGGTATGGGCCAGAATTTTACAGTTCGGGTTCGCTCAATACTATTTATAATCATATATCGTGCTTGTGAATAAAAGCAGTAATGTGTATATCAGCTTTCTGAGCAGATCTCAGTGTGTTAATGCTATAGTACATAGAGTATATGATATGTAGATGCTAGGACATAGCTCTGTCTGCTGATCTCTAGCCGTGTCAATCACGAGAAGAGGGGGGTGTTACAAAGCAGTGCTCAAATGATTGGCATCCGCCTTCTAATGCCCCAACTTGAACACAGATATCTGTGCAGCTATTTAGCATACAGAAAAAGAAAGGTATTGTTTTAATCAGCATGATGAGCCCTATCAGGCAGTATGTCTGGTTTAATAGGGTTGATCCTAGTGACAGAGCCGCTTTAAGATCTTTTGAGGTCTGAGGTCAGGAGGGCTTAAACTAGTGTCCCAGGGGCAAGAAAATTGTACTAGAGAAGAATTAAAGGCCATACATTAATTCCATGATTTCTGAAGATTGGCTGAAGCTATAAAAAAAGGGTTAATTTGTGATAGGACAGGCAAGTCACTACTTTATGAGCATCCTAAGGTGCCAATTTCATATCTGCTTCCAAAGATTCATAAGAACAGTAAGAAACCACCTGGACACCTGATTGTCTCCTGTATCGGGTTTCTGTTGCAACCTCTTGCTATTTATGTAAATTTCTTTCTGCAGAAGATTGTGGTCTGGCCTGAGGGACACTAATGATTTTTTAAATAGGATTGAAACTATGGATTGCAGTGATATCACATTTATGTGTACTCTAGATGTTCAGAGCCTATTGCTTTTCAGCTATAATCAATGATTTGCAACAATGTGTCTCAGATCCCCCACCACGTTACTCCCATGATCTGTCTGATTGACAAGATATAAAAGCGGCTCCTACTTTTTGGTTCTGGCCCAGGCATCTGTTAAATGGTTAGCCATTAATTAAATATAAGGCTACTTTCACACTTGCGTTCGGAGCGTATCCGTCTGGTGTCTGCACAGACGGATCCGCTCCTATAATGCAAACGATGGTATCCGTTCAGACGGAACCGTCTGCATTATATTTTACTAAAAAAGTCTAAGTACAATTTGCATTCAGACGGATCCGTCCAGACTTTACATTGAAAGTCAATGGGGGGCGGATCCGTTTGAAAAATGCACCATATTGTGTCACCTTCGAACGGATTTGTCCCCATTGACTTCCATTATAACTCTGGACGGATCCGTTTGCCTCCGCACGTCCAGGCAGACACCTGAACGCTGCAAGCAGTCGTTCAGGTGTCTGCCTGCTGAGCGGAGCGGAGGACAGACGGTGACAGACTGATGCATTCTGAGCAGATCCGCATCCACTCAGAATGCATTAGGGCCGGACGGATCCGTTCGGGGCCGCTTGTGAGAACCTTCAAACGGAACTCACAAGCGGAACTCCGAACGCTAATATGAAAGTAGCCTAAGGCTGAAGAAATATTTAATTGAGCAAAATTTCTCCTGGAAATAATAGCTAATCATTGTGAATTCAGTCCAGGAGCTGGTCCTACAGCAATAAGCCGACCACTAAAGTGACCGTGTTTTTGAGAAGTGTTTTTTTTTTATTATTTGCTGGGGGGCTGGGATGGGCAGACAAGTGTGAAGGAAGGAACTTCTTAGGAAAAGTAAATGATTAATGGGTATGTGTACAGGCATGATTTTAAAGAATTACACAATGTCGAATTTATGTAATCCAGTCATTGTTCAATATTTATTTAAGATTGAGTCAAAGAGAAATAAAAAGTGATTCTGGACAAACAAAAAATATACTGCATGTACATTGCTGAACCACTCAAAGGATATTACCTGTAATATGAACTATCTGAGAGAAAGGAGCAGTGAGCAGGCAGAACTCACCCCAACCACGCCTCGTAAACACCCATTTCCTGGAAAATCCTTGTATTTAAGACGGCTCTCAGTCTTGATCTCCAGCAGACAAAGAAGCTGTAAGCACACGACATACTCCAGCCCTAACGAAAAAACACAGGTATTATTAACTTAATTCCATATATCACTATATAATCCTTTGTCTTGTTTTTAATGTTTTTGCTTGCCTATTGAGTTTTGCATTAGAATAGTTTTTGTAATTACATTTAATGAAGTTTTAATTTAAGCGTTAAAAGTTCATACTGTGATCCCTTTTAGTATTTGGGAAGATTATTTTATATTTTTGAGACTTTTGAAATGTATTTGATAATTATTTTACACTTAGACTTGATATAGCTATATATATATATATATATATATATATTCTTGCACACTATATAGACAAATGTATTGGACACCTGCACATTACACCTACAGCATATAAACTTTTAAGACATCCCATTCTAACTCTATAGGCATTAATATAGAGTTCCCCCCATCCCCCCATGAAGCTAAAATAGCTTTCACTCTTCCGGGAAGGCTTTCTACAAGTTGTGTTGAAGTGTGTGTTCTTCAGTAGGGTTGAGGTCAGAGCTTTGCACAGGCAACTCAAGTTCTTCCACACAAAACTCACCCAACCATGCTTTTAGGGACCTTGCTTTGTGCAGTGGGGCAAAGTCATGCTAAAAGAGAAAGGGACTTTCCCAAAATTGTTCCCACAAAGTTGTAAGTATACAATTGTCCAAAATGTTTTGGCATGCCCGAGTATTAGGCTTTCCCTTCACTGGAACTAAAGGTCCTCAAAAACAAACCCATAGCATTATCCCTCCTCCACCAAAATGTCCATTTAGAACAATGTAGTCAGGCAGGTGGCGTTCTCCTGACATTCATCCAAACCCAGATTTATCAGACTACTTCAATAATACCAGGTGAGTGTGGGATCTAGGAGGGAAGACATTTTCCCAAACTGACTTTTTATAACAGTGCCATCCTATTACAGTACCATCCTCAAATTCAGTGAGCTCTTTAGAATGACCCATTCTTTCACAAATGTGTGTAAAGGCTGACTGAATGGCGAGGGGCTGTACATCTGTGGCAATGAAATGCTGGATTTTATACACCTGCGGCAATGAAACACCTGCATTTAATGAGTGAGAGATGTCCCAATACTTTTGTTGATATAGTGTATATTTTTCTTGGATGTTTTTCTAAACATGGAGCATATAAAATTATAGCATTTTGAAATATGTATATTTATGAACTTTTTAGCTTTTGGTCCAAAAAGCTAACATTGCTCAGACCTATAATGACAGAAGTGCAGATTGACAGCTCATTTGATGTGCAATTCCAACTAAAATCTTGGGTACCAGTATAAGGGCATATTCACATGTCGCAGATTTTTGGCAGGAATTTCTGTGACTATGCTGTTTATCTAAATGGGGTTAATTGAAATCCATGCACATGCTGCAGAAACAACCCCATTCAGAGGTATGGAATGGATTTATCAGGAACAGGAATGTATGCAACAAATCTGCCACAGAGGCAACAATCAGTTAGTTATAGAGCACATAGTAACCCCCCCCCCCCACAAAATAGTTAAATGTTCAGTTTCAATAAAATGTTATATTCTGTAAATCAAAAAGCTTTGCGGTTTGTGCAAATATTTTTTCTATTTTTGTTTTTAAAAAAGGAAATGCAAAAATATTCAACAAAACCTGGGACAATGAACTGACCGCGTTGTGTAATAATTATCATCATTATAATTATATAATGTTGTAAAATAGTTGAGCAACTTAGTGCTGCTGACCCATGTTTATCTATATATATAAAGAAGGACGTATATATGAATGTATGTGTGTATGTTCCGCGATCACTCAAAAACGCAACCATCGATTTCATCAAAACTTGGTATACACATCCCTTGCTACCTGGAAACAAATCTTGTGGGGGTCACAGATCTCTGGGACGTACCGTTCCTGAGGTATTCCCCCAAAATGACCTTCATTAGCCAATAAAAGCCTGCAAGTCTTTCACTTCATATCTCAACTGCCATACACACGGTCACATGTCCCTTATCAGCCAATAGAAGCTTGCAGGCCCTTAGTCTCCACATACACACAGTTTTACTCCTGGTTTCCATAACAACCCAGCCAACCCAAGTTGCATGACACATAGGGCACAACTACACTGCTACATGCATCCATCCTGGATGGATTGTTTTGCGACTGTCGTGTCACAGTCGCAGCATGTCGCATGTCGCAGTGCGACACCATAGCCTATCATTATGAAAATTGTTGAGGCAAAATGTCACGCAACACATGTCATCGTGTAGCCCTAGCCTCAAAGGGACAGGGCACTGTGGAGGTCACTGTTAAAGGGGCAGGCACTGTGGAGGTCACTGTTAAAGGGGCGGGCACTGTGGAAGTCACTGTTAAAGGGAAGGGCACTGTGGAGGTCACTGTTAAAGGGGCGGGCACTGTGGAGGTAACTGTTAAAGGGGTGGGCACTGTGTAGGTCGCATAAAGGAACAGGCACTGTGGAGATCACAAAGGGACGGGCACTGTGGAGGTCACTATTACTGGGACGGGCACTGTGGAGGGCACTGTTAAAGGGATGGTCACTGTTAAAGGGGCGGGCTCTGCGGCGGTCATTGTTAAAGGGGCGGGCACTGTGTAGGTCACATAAAGGGGCGGACACTGTGGAGGTCACTTAAAGGGGCAGGCAATGTGGAGGTCACTTAAAGGGGCGGGCACTGTGAAGGTCACTGTTAAAGGGGTGGGCACTATGGAGGGAACTATTAAAGGGAGCGCCAATGTGAAGGTCACAGTTAAGGGGGCGGGCACTGTAAAGATCACTTTTAACCCCTTCAGCCCCCCTAGCTTAAACCCCCTTAATGACCAGACCACTTTTTACAATTCTGCACTACACTACTTTCACGGTTTATTGCTCGGTCATACAACTTAGCACCCAAATGAATTTGTAAAATTTTTCAAATAAAACTACATTTCTATATACATTTTTCTCTAACTGTATTGTTCTACATGTCTTTGATAAAAAAAAAAAATGCAATAAGTGTATATTTATTGGTTTGGGTAAAAGTTATAGCATTTACAAACTATGGTGCAAAAATGTGAATTTACACACTTTGACTTTCTGAGCACCTGTCATGTTTCCTGAGGTTCTACAATGCCCAGACAGTAGAAACACCCCACAAATGACCTTATTTCGGAAAGTAGACACCCTAAGGTATTCGCTGATGGGCATAGTGAGTTCATGGAAGTTTTTATTTTTTGTCACAAGTTAGCGGAAAATGATATTTTTTTTTTCTTACAAAGTCTCATAATCCACTAACTTGTGACAAAAAATACAATTTTACATGAACTCACCATACCCCTCACGGAATACCTTGGGGTGTCTTCTTTCCAAAATGGGGTCACTTGTGGGGTATTTATACTGCCCTGGCATTTTAGGGGCCCTAAAGCGTGAGAAGTAGTTTGGAATTCAAATGCGTAAAAATGCCCTATGAAATCCTAAAAGTACTCATTGGAATTTGGGCCCCTTTACGCACCTAGGCTGCAAAAAAGTGTCACACATGTGGTATCGCCGTACTCAGGAGAAGTAGGGCAATGTGTTTTGGGGTGTATTTTTACATATACCCATGCTGGGTGAGAGAAATATCTCTGTCAAATGACAACTTTGTATAAAAAATTGTAAAAGTTGTCTTTTAGAGAGATATTTCTCTCACCCAGCATGGGTATATGTAAAAATACACACCAAAACACATTGCCCTACTTCTTCTGAGTACGGCAATACCACATATGTGACACTTTTTTTGCAGCCAAGATGCGCAAAGGGGCCCAAATTCCAATGAGTACCTTTTAGGAGGGCATTTTTAGGCATTTGGATTCCAGACTTCTTCTCACGCTTTAGGGCCCCTAAAATGCCAGGGCAGTATAAATACCCCACATGTGACCCCATTTTGGAAAGAAGACACCCCAAAGTATTCCGTGAGGGGCATGGCGAATTCCTAGAATATTTATTTTTTTTACCACAAGTTAGCGGAAAATTATTTTGTAAGAGAAGACTTAAATAAATACATTTTCCGCTAACTTGTGCCCAAAAAGAAAAAATTCTAGGAACTCGCCATGCTCCTTACAGAATACCTTGGGGTGTCTTCTTTCCAAAATAGGGTCACTTATGGGGTATTTATACTGCCCTGGCATTTTAGGGGCCCTAAAGCGTGAGAAGAAGTCTGGAATATAAATGTCTAAAAATGTTTACGCACTTGGATTCCGTGAGGGGTATGGTGAGCTCATGTGAGATTTTATTTTTTGTCACAAGTTAGTGGAATATGAGACTTTGTAAGAAAAAATAAATAAATAAATAAATTTCCGCTAACTTGTGGCAAAAAAGTGATCTTTATAGTGCCGCAGCGATTTTTACGGTGTTTTTGCAGTGATCAGAAAAAAAATTCTGTCACTGCGGTGGGGCGGACTGAACGCAAGTGTGCGCACAAGATCAGGTCTGATCGGGCGAACACTGCGTTTTTTGTAGAGCCTATAGAACATGTCCTATTCTTGTCCGCAATTGCGGACAAGAAAAGGCATTTTCTATATAGTTCTGGCAATGTGCGGATCCGCAAAATGCGGAAAGCACATTGCTGGTGTCCGTGTTTTGCAGATCCGCGGTGTCTGTGTTTTGCGGATCCACGGATCTGCAGATCCATCCGTGGATCCACGGATCCGCAAAACACATACGGACGTCTGAATGGAGCCTTACAGGGGGGTGATCAATGACAGGGGGGTGATCAGGGGTTAATAAGTGACAGGGGCTGTGTAGTGTAGTGTGGTGCTTGGTGCTACTTATTACAGAGCTGCCTGTGTCCTCTGGTGGTTGATCCAAGCAAAATGGACCACCAGAGGACCAGGTAGCAGGTATATCAGACGCTGTTCACAAAAGAGCATCTGATATACCTTTCAGGGGTTAAAAATCGCATCTACAGCCTGCCAGCGAATGATCGCCGCTGGCATCCTGTAGATCCACTGGTTTACCTTCAGTTCCTGTGAACACGCGCTCCTGTGTGCGCGCGTTCACAGGAAATCTCACGAGATGACGCGCCGGTGCGTCTAGGAGGAACAACAGGGCCGCCGCCAGGACGCAATCCTGCGTGCGGCGGTCCTGGGATGGTTAAAGGGGCTGGCACTGTGAAGGTCACTGGTAAAGGTATCGCCACTGTGAAGGTCATTGTTAAGGGGGCAGGCACTGTTAAGGTTACTGTTAAAGCTGTGGGCACTGTGAAGGTCACTGTTAAAAGGATGGACACTGTGGAGGTCACCGTTAAAGGGATGGACACTGTGGAGGTCACTGTTAAATTGACAGGCACTGGGAAGGTCACTGTTAAAGGGGCAGACACTGTGGAGGTCACTGTTAAAGGGGTGGGGTGCTGTATAGGTCACTGACATGCCCTGAGAAGGTCAATGTCAAGGGAGTGGGGTACTGCGAAACTCACTGTTAAAGGGGTGGGCTGCTGTGAAGCTCAAAGTTAAGGGGATGGGCTGCTGTAGACATCCCATTGTAAGGAGGGGGGTCAGTGTTAAGGAGTGAGGGGCAGTGGAGTTCACTGTTAAGGGGGCAGGGTGCTGTAGAGGTCACTGTTATGGGTGATACTGTGGATATCTTTTAATGACACACAGAAACATTAAATAAAATAGATGAAATATACCCGCGTGAAGCCGGGTCCTTCTGCTAGTTGGTGTATAAAAGAACTAGCAAAACATTTTTTTCTAATACTGTACAGACAGTGAATTTATGTTGTGATGTTAAATGTAACTAGAAGTAGGTGATTTGCATCGCATTCTTGGCTCCTGTGTTTTTACATGTCCTTACATCTCGCTATTATGCAATGCTACTGTAGAATTACGTAGAAATGCCTAAATAGATAATACCCAAGCAGAATACAGATCCAGACCCGATGTATGCCAGTCCCATAACAGAGAAGTGGATTGTAAGAGGAGAGCTGATGATATCAGAATAAGCACCAGATAGAAACCCAGAGTGTCCAAGTCATTAAACTAAAAGAGCACCTGGTGTAAGGGCTGTTGAGCTGTTACCTATAGAACAATATTTACTGCTTTGCATTGCTGTGGTTGTCCCTTACAAATGAGTATTGTTTCTGGAAACTGTTCACAGTAAAGAATCGCAGATGGCAGTTTCCTAGCTTGTCTAAACCTATGAAGGTGCACAATGGTATTATTCTAACCTCCCTTGCCCGACCTCTGCCTGTTTACCAGATTGACCTTGTGCTGCCTGTCCTGACTCCTGCCTGATTTTCATATTGACCCTGTGCCAGCTACCCAGACCTACTGCATGCCTACTGTACTGCATGAATTTTGTTTATGGTAGATGCCTGTTAGCACCCGTGCAGTGATGTCCATATACCTGTACAAGGGTGAAAGAGTGAACACCAGTTGACCACTTTAGATAATGCCCTCAGGTCATAAATACATAAGAAAGAATATGCCAATGATATTTATAAGAATATAAAGAGAAATAAGATGAAGAAACAGTGGATTGGAAATGTAAAGGACCACTGTAGTTTCAACAAACTTTGTATAAATTAATAGTACAGTTGAATATAAGAAACAATATGAAGGCAATTCAGATATGAATAACATTCTGCGTTATGTATGTCTTGAGTGGCTGCCAGCATTAAAATAAAATCCTGGACAACCCCTTTATAGAGACAGACATGAAGAAAAAGGGAGGAAATGAGATGCTAGATGAAGAAAATGACATTTTTCTCTGATAAAGATATATTACAATAAAAGTGTGCTTCTTGTGTTTGAGCTTGGCCCCAATATACCAGCGCTCAGCACCTATCGCCTGCTTTAACAACTAAAACTAATGTTACCCACCGACCTAATACATTTAGGCAGCAAGGCAGGCCTTCATCAGCAGATCTAGTCTTTCTGTAGAAGTATCTGTTCATAACTTAGTTATACTTTCCCAAGTAAACTACAGCAGCGATGAAAGCCACTGTTCTTATCTGGCTTAACTGCTTAATGACCAACGCCATACATGTACGGTGCAACTGGACGTGACTTAATGCCCAGCGCAGTACATGTACGAATCGCTGATCGGTTGGGTGCAGGAGTTGCGCCTGCCCGATCCTTGGCAGGGGTCCTGAAGTCACTGATAACCAGACCCCTGCTGTATGCGCCAGCATCACTAATGCCGTCGCATTAACCCCTGCACGTCTGCGGTCAGCAGGGAGCAGGGAGAAAGCAGCCATCGGGTCCCCGCGCTGCTGTGACAGGGACCTAATGGCAGGGAAGGCAGCCCGATGCCTTCCTTAGACATCATGGCTGCCTTCTGGGAAAGCCTGTGAGATTCAGCTCCGTGGATCTCATAGGCAAGCAGGCTGTAAGTGTATTACAGTGTGTAATACACTTACAGCCAATGCATATCAATGCAGAAGTATTGTCATGCATTGTAAAGGGGATCAGACCCCCAAAATTTGAAGAGACTGGGACAAAAAATAAAGTTCAAAAAAGAAAGTTTCAAGTAAAAAAAGCGACTTTTTCCCAAAATAAAGTAAAAAAAATTGTAAAAAATAGGGATGAGCTCCTACATAAGACAATCACCCAAATATATATGGCTCTCAGACTATGGAGACACTAAAACATGATTTTTTTTTGTTTAAAAAATGATATTATTGTGTAAAACTTACATAAATAAAAAAAGCATACATATTAGGTATTGCCACGTCTGTAACGACCTGCTCTATAAAATAAAATTTTCACATGACCTAACCCTTTAGGTGAACACCGTAATAAAATAAAATAGAAACGGTGTACAAAAAGCCATTTTTTGTCACCTTACATCACAAAGTGTAATAGCAAGCGATCAAAAAGTCTTATGCACCCCAAGTGCCAATCAAACCGTCATCTCATTCCGCAAAAAATAAGCCCCTACATAAGACAATTGCCTAAAAATAAAACTATGGCTCTCAGACTATGGAGACACTAAAACATATTTTTTTTTGTTTCAAAAATGCTTTTATTGTGTTAAATGTAAAAACAAATAAAACAAGTAGACATATTAGGTATCGCTGCATTTGTAACAACCTGCTCTATAAAAATACCACATGACATAACTTCTCAAGTCACCTTACGTCACAAAAAGTGTAATAGCAAGTGATTAAAAAGTAACATGCACCCCAAGATAGTGCTAATCAAACCGTCATTTCATCCCGCAAAAAATGAGACCCTACCTAAGACAAACGCCCAAAAAATAAAATAAAACTAGGGCTCTCAGAATATGGAGACACTGAAACATGTTTTTTTATTCAAAAATGCTGTTATTGTGTAAAAGATAAATAAATTAAAGAAAGTTTATATTAGGTATCGCTGCGTCCGTAACAACCAGCTCTATAAAAATACCACATGATCTAACCTGTCAGATAAACATTGTAAATAACAAAAAATAAAAACGGTGCCAAAACAGCAATTGTTTGTTATCTTATATAGAGAAACCAAAAATCATATGTACCCTAAAATAGTACCAACAAAACTGCCACCTTGTCCCATGGTTTCCAAAATTGGGTCATTTTTTGGGGAGGTGTGATACTAATCATAATTCATCCTGCAGTCCGATGCTCCATAATTCATCCTGCAGTCCGATGCTGCACAAGGTCAGAAAACGATCCCATGCCCTGACATGGTATTGCGCAGTAAAACAGAGGGCACTGCACGTGCGCGAGACTTTGGAAAACTAAGCCAAATTGCGGGCTGTCACTTAAAGGCAAGAGGGAGCGTGGTTACCTTGACTTGAAGCAAGGAGGCCACTGCCCCCTTGACTTCACGCTGACATGCAAAATAGCGCGGACGGAGGATAAAAGATCGTTTTCTGATCTTATGCAGCATCGGACTGCAGGTACTGCTGGCGGGTTTACATGCATTTAGGAGGTGACAGTTTGAAGCCTCATTGTCATTTCCCACATTGACAACATGAGAATAATTACATCTCCAAAAGCAATAACATTGACATAAGTACTAATACAATTGTTTTATATAAAGGTAATGATTAAATAGTTAAAAGCTAATAATACTATATTTTTTACATAAACAAGCATGGGAGTGATTTTCTTTGGTAAACAAATCTGAGATTACAAAGGCGGAGAACCTACAACTTCCTCACCCTAGTAGTTCCAGCTTCAGGCCTCATGCGGTCCGCCAAAAAACGGACCTGCAAAAAAATACGGATGACGTCTGTGTACATTCCTTATTTTGCGGATCGGAACAGCTGGCCCCTAATAGAACAGTCCTATTCTTGTCCGTAACGCGGACATTAATTATTTATTTATTTATTTTATGCACTTATATAGCGCTACTATATTCTGCACTGCATTACAGACATTAGCTTCCAACTGTCCCCAATGGGGCTTACAATCTAAGGTCCCTATGAGTATGTCTTTAGAGTGTGGGAGGAAACCGGAGTCCCCTGAGGAAACCCACGCAAACATGGGGAGAACATACAAACTCCATGCAGATGTTATCTTTGGTCAAATTGGAACCTAGGACCCCAGCGCTGTAAGACACCAGTGCTAACCACTGAGCCACCATGCTGCCCATAATAGAACACGTTCTATTGTTTTGTGGAACGGAAATACGGGCACACGGAAACGTAATGCACGCGGAGTAGCATCCTTTTTTTTTTGACTCATTGAAATGAATGGTTCCGTATACGATCCGCAAAAAAAAACGGAACAGACACGGAAAGAAAATATGTTTGTGTGCATGAGGCCTAAGGGTACTTTCGCTAGTTCACGTGTAACCCTGGACTGCTGCGCAGTACTTTTAATCTGGTTGCCTCCTGCCATGCACTGCGGTGCTGCCGCTGGAACTCCGCCCCACCCCCATTATAGTCATTACTGACGGAGAGGCAGTCCGGGGGCACATATGAACTAGGGCTAAGACGGATCCAACAGGCTGTTCACCCGCCGGAACAGCCTGCCGGACTAAGGAACAAACTTGGCCTAAATCTTTAAGTGTGTATTGATCCCACTACTTAGTCAATCAATCATGTTATTTAGACATCTATCTCCACCCATAAACATTATCTCGATCACTCCAAGATGACACCAGTGAAACTGCCTGCTTAACTGAACTGGAGAGAAGCCAACTGAAAGCAGATACCAAAAATGTATATACTGTATCTACTTTGGCCATTTTATGAGGATCCTTGTTTTAGGATAATCACAGGTAGTTCTCAGAGTGCACATTTTGGACAGATCTTGAAGATCATGAAGATCTTCATGAATGGTGATGAAGGTCCTAACAGTTGCCATTGATGACCTGATTTTGCAGCCTAAACTGACTATTGCAGGAGAACCTTTGTTATGAATGAGAGAGCTATAAATCTATTGACATGATCAACATTGGTTTCTGTTCTTAGCAGAGTTAGGAAGCAGAATGTAGACTGTTCAGTAGGGCTGCGCATCTTCACTCGTCTCACGATTCGATGCGATTACGATTATCAAGTCCACGATTCGATTCGATTCGGCGATGCATCACGATGCATCAAGATTATTACCCAAGTCCCCTTGTTTTTCAATTTTACATCAAAAAATTAATTCAATCAGTCAGAAATTGCACAAAAATATTTATTTGTATCTGCTATTTAAACAAATCATACCAAGTTCCCTGCATATCATATAGCAAAGTCTGAATGAACAAAACAGTGCAGCAGACAACAGTATTTATTTAAAACAGTACTGTCAGTGTCTCTGTAACATTAAACTGTTGTGCTGGCCTGGCTGGTGCAGTTAGTTTATAAGTTTTACAATAGTTTTACCATATAATATATATCTTATATATTATATAATATTAAACAGTACCTACAAAAAAAGGAGCACTTCAGTTCCTGACTGTAAAACATCACAGTGAGTCAGTGAACCTATAACACAGTCGGTGACTGTGTTATAGGTTCACTCACTGTGATGTTTGCCAGTCAGGAACTGTCTGTCACACAGTGTGTTCAAGTTGTCTGTGTTGCAGAACTTCCTGGTTCACCGTGATTGTTTTGGCAGCAGGAGCAGCACCACCACCACCACCAGCACCAGCACCACCACCAGCACCACCACCACCACCACCACCAGCACCAGATGGGTAGTACGTCTAGATCAGTGCTATAAGCTCTCAGAGTTGTCACTTTACAGAAAACGTTACCTGCACTGAGCACTCAGCAAGCACTCTACCACGATACATCAACTGAAGCCAAGCCATGCCACCATTAGAGGAAGCTGGAAAATCCTTGACAGAATACATTTTCAACTGAATCTGAAAACCTTGGACAAATCTTTATGGGATCACAAACACACACCACAGAATACCAGAAAAAAAATAAACACACATCCTCCTCACTGAATCACAATGGTAAAGGGCAGGCCACAGGACGGGCAATGTGGCACAGCCACCATAGTCAGACATGATGTCAGAAGGTCGGTGTGTGTTTTTTTGGTTTGTGTGAATGTGTATTTGTGTGATCCAATAAAGATTTACTCCAGGTTTTAAGTTTCAATTTATTCTTTCAAGGATTTGCCTTCCTCTGGTGGCTTGGCGGGCGTCAGTTGTCTGGAATTAAATACAGAATTCTTTTGGTTGAAGGTTAAACCCCTAAACAGAGTCAGAAATTCACAGAGCATGACAGACACATTGGGAAAACACCAAAAAACACGTCAGTGTAAAAATACAAAATGGATCGGACGGACAGTCGCATAATAGAAAACCATTCTCCATCTCCTCTCCACTCCAGTGCTGCTAAAAGCTAGAATAATATCATATATTCTGATTAATCATCACAGTGAACTTAGAATATATGATATTATACAATTACAAATATACATATTATAACAAAATGTTACATTCATTGATCGTTTGCAATTGCCACGACCTGCCGACCACTGCCAGTCACCTGCAGGCGGTCACTGCCAGTCTGACTGCCAGTGCCACGACGGCACCCCACCAGTCAGTCAGTCACAGTGACTGAGTGCGTTCCGTTGAGGACGAGAGTGGCATAACTGGCGTTAACCGTTAAGTAACTGGTCTTGTTGACAATGACAGGGATGGAGTTGGAGTAACTCGTCGTGAGGGAGGGGTGGGGAGGAAAAAGGGAAAGGGGGGGAGGAAAAAGGGAAAGGGGGGGGAGGGAAAGGGGAAAGGGGGGGAGGAAAAAGGGAAAGGGGGGGAGGGAAAGGGGAAGGGGAAGGGAAAGGCGAAGGGGGGAGGGAAAGGGGGGGAGAAAGAAAGAAAGACACAGAGACAGACAGACAGACACAGAGACAGAGACAGACACAGAGACAGACACAGAGACAGTCAGACAGACACAGAGACAGTCAGACAGACACAGAGACACAGACAGACAGACACAGAGACACAGACAGACACAGAGACACAGACAGACACAGACACAGACAGACACAGACACAGACAGACAGACACAGAGAGACACAGACATACACAGAGACAGACACAGAGACAGACACAGAGACAGACACAGAGAGCGGTAAACGGAAAAAGAGATAGAGAGACTGAGAGGGAGACAGAACGAGAGATAGAGAGACGGAAAGAGAGATAGAGAAAGACAGAAAAAAGGAGAGAAAGAAAGAAAGAAAAGAAAGAGAAAGGAGAGTAGAATGAGGTAAAATTGAGGAAAGGACTAGTAGGACTAGGAGCCGGAGGAGAGGAAAAGTTCTCCTCCTTTCCTCCTCTAGTCTCTCCCCTTTCCTTCTCTCTCTCTCTCCTTCTTTCCTTCTCTTGGAGAAGGAAGAGGGAGGAGAAGGAAAGAATGAGGAGAGAGGGAGGAAGGAAGAATGAGGAGAGAGGGAGGAAGAAAGAATGAGGAGAGAGGGAAAGAATGAGGAGAGAGGGAGAAGAAAGAATGAGGAGAGAGGGAGAAGGAAAGAATGAGGAGAGAGGGAGGAAGAAAGAAAGAAAGAAAGAAAGAATGAGGAGAGAGGGAGGAAGGAAAGAAGAAGAAAGAAAGAGAAAGAAGAGAAAGAGGAGAGAGAGGAGGAAAGAATGAGGAAGAGGAAAGAAGAGGAGAGAGGGGAAAAAGGAAGGAGGGAGAGAGGGAAAAAGGGAGGGAGAGGAAAGGGAAAAGGGAGGGAGGGAAGGGAAAGAGGAGAGGGAAAGGGAAAAGCGGAGGGAAAGGGGAAAGGGAAAAGGGAGGGAAAGGGAAAAGGGGAGGGAAAGGGAAAGGGGGAAAAGGGAAGGGGAAGGGGAAGGGGGAAAAGGGGAGGGGGAAGGGAAAAGGGGAGTCTGGCAGGGGAGACAAAAAATTTCAGTGGCAGAGACAATGCTATAAACAAAATCTATAAAATTAAAAACACTGCTCAGCATTTGGGAACATGTAGATTTTTCTGTAAGAACACCAATTGATCTACATGGTCTGGTTTGAGGGCGCTTCTTTTTGCAGTTACCACATCTCCTGCAGTGGAGAAAACCCGCTCTGCAGACACGCTTGTACCTGGGATACACAAGTATTGCTTTGACAGCCGAGAAAGGAGGGGAAATATGACCTCATGCTTACGCCACCAGTTCAAAGGGTCCTCAGTGAGAGGCAGAGGTGGGGCTTTACAATAGTTTTCCATTTCCTCTTCAGCCTTGGCATAGGGGGTCTTTTTGGGTTCTATTGTACCTTCAGTGTCAGTGAAAGACTGTCCCAGCAAACTCACGAGCAGCGATCTGGCCTTTTTGGGAGGAGATGGTGGAGATTCAGAATGGTTGTCTTCGATGGGTGAACTGTCCTCTTCTTCCAGAGTTTGTTTTCTTCTAGGCACTTGATGATCCTCTTGTGTCCTCTCACTCTCTGATGTAATCTGTGTTTGAACAAAAAAGAAACGGAAAAAAAACAATAAGTAAAAACACAAATGTCAATGCCTTTGATTCTGATGGGGTGATGAAAAAGCACAGGAAGCGGACAGTACAGTTCCCGCACCGCATCAGATTCAGAAGCGTGGTAGTGCTACTGTTGTTTCAAGAAGAAACATGATGGAATTCTTCAAATTAACTTAATTACCTCCAAGGATGCAGCTTCCTCAGTGACTCCTTTAAATATCTCCAATCTTTCTTCATCTGTGAGGATGAAAGGCAGTCCCTTAAAGCGAGGATCCAGTGCAGAGGCTGTATGAAGGATCTCCTTCTCGGCCTCACTGCTGTACCTCTTCTGGAGATCTGTTCTAATAGAATTCTTGATCTCATGGATCATGGGTGTGTCTCCCATCGTGTCTGTCATGCTCTGGAGAAGTTGTGCATTTATAGGGGCAATGAGAGAAACTGTTGGATTGCGCTCTTCTGACATCAGCATGGTTGCATCCTTCATTGGCTTTAATGCACTCACGGCGTCCTCTGCATTTGACACATCTGTTTCGTTTAGAGTGCAGAGATCGGACTCTCCTCTTCTGACTTCTGGAGACAGCAAGGTGGCACAGACTGCAGGTTGTTGTTCCAAGAACCTCTCGACCATGTCGTATGCACTGTTCCATCTTGTTGCCACATCAGTTATCAGCTTATGATTCTTCAGGCCAAGACATTTCTGTTTCTCTTTTAGACAGTGGCTTGCTCTAGTGCTGCGGTGAAAGAATGTGGATATCCGACGTACTCTGCCAAGAAGCCTAGAGAGAGTGGCCACTTTCAACGCTCGCTGGGATGCAAGATTCAGTGTATGGGCGAAGCATTTCACATGGGGGAATTTTCCAACTTGAGCTGCAACTATCATGTTTGACGCGTTGTCGGTCACAAGCACTACAGATTTATCGGACAGCTGCCATTCTTCCACAACATGAGAAAGTAGCTCTGCCAGATGAGCACCCGTGTGAGACTCATAAATGGCTCTAGTTTGCAGTACATGCGACAAAATCTGCCAGTCCTTACTAACGTAATGTGCTGTTATTGTAACATAAGACTCTGTCGTGACTGAAGTCCAGGAATCACACGTTATTGCGACTCGACTTGCTTGGCTCATTGATGCAATTATCTTAGCTTTGGTTTCGTGGTAGAGTGCAGGTATGACGTTTTCTGTAAAGTGACTTTGTGACGGGATCTTGTAACGCGGCTCTATCGTCTTCAAAAGGTAGCGAAACCCACTGTTTTCCACAACAGAGTAAGGGCGCAGGTCCTTCGCTATGAAAGCTGCCACAGCTTTTGTTATTCTCTTTACCTTTTCAGAGTTGGGCGGCAAAGTTGACTGTAACATTGCATCAATTCTTGGCTGATCTGGGTTCATTTCCTTGGTGGTGGTGGTGGTGGTGGTAGGTTTTAGCATTTCTGGGTGAAAACGGCTGACGTGGTTTCTCAGATTAGTAGTATTCCCTAGATATTTAATTTTTGTGTGACAGATTTTACACCCAGCGTATGACTTGTCCAATTCGTGCTTCCTACTTTTTTCATAAAAGCCAAAATGTTCCCAGATGTTTGCTTTTAAAAAGCTAGGTGCATTTTTTATCTCTCGTTCCTTTTGTTCTACTTCTGCCATTTTTATTTACTAGCAAATGCAATGCATGCCAGGCATCTATGTGAATTTGTGAGTAGGGATGACACAAGTCTTGACGTGACGATGATGTTGTCAAACTCTGTCAGTTTGAAAAAAATAAAAATAAAAATTTGAGTGACTAAGCCTAAAGCCTGCCACGAGATCAACAGAAAAAGTAACACTGCTGGCTGCTGGTGGTGGAGCGATTCTCCTCCTGCCTGTGGTGGACTGGACTGAGCCTGAGGAGTGAGGAAAAACGGACAGGTGAGGTGACAATTTTTTTTTTTAGGTACGGTAATAACAGGCAGTGACCAGCTGCAGTCTCTGTGAGTGGTGTATCTGTGTGATGGTCACCTACCTGTCACAACAAGGTGGCAGAGTCTGGCACCGTGGCACCTGCGGGTCTCCTCTCCTGCTGCCTGTGATGGATGAAGGGACTCGGAGTGTGCGACACAGGGGGAGGGGGGTGTCACTGTCGTCACGTCAGCGGGAGGCGGGAAAGAACTTTTTTTTCCGACTCGGCTCTGCACGGCGGACGCGACGCTGACGTCATCAACATGCATCGATTATTTAAAGCAACCGCATCGATGCAGAATCGCCGGGGGTCGAATCGCGATGCATCGCTGCATCGATTATATTCGACAGCCCTACTGTTCAGCCTCTGTGGCACTATAGATGAGGATGGAGTATGTATACAAATTTGTGAACACAAGTTGTGTCAGAACAAATGTCTCAGTCTGTCATTTTTTGAAGTGTAATTAACCTATGCCAGCATTTGGATTTCTTATGACCAATTTTAGTATTTTGTCTTTTGCAGCTGTGAGACATACTTTTTGGTCCCTGAAAATTATAATAATGGGTAGAGATAAAATGAAGTCCACATCTAGAGTCCACAATAGTAAGTAAAATAAGTCATAACATATAAAATCTTGCATGCGTTTTTAACATCTTAAAGTGGTTCTTCAATTTGGACTTGTTAGAAAGGTTCCTTGACAATAAGCTGTTTACAAAGTGTCCTCCCGTTGGGACCCCCTGTGATCTGCTATGATCAGCTGTTATCTATGGCGCAAACTGGCACACATATCCGTTTTTGGCACATTTAGATGCGCCGAGTGAGGAGTCAATTATCAGTCAGGAACCATTAATTCAACAACTGCCTACTCGTAAATGATGGTGAAGAGCAGTATTAGAATGCAGTGATCACTTCCACTGTATGGAGATGAGCCATGGTATTATGCAGTGCCCATTCAAATCAATATGTTATTCATACAATGCAGGACAGGAAAGGTCCTTTTGAGTAAAAAAATGTTCTTTCTGACTGCTCTTCACTCTGACCAAGAGATAAACAGAGGGCACTTTGATATTGACTCAACATTCCCTAATTTAGTGTTGGTATTTGGTTTGAAAGTACGTTTTTTAAACTGGACAACCTTTAGGTTTATTTTTAGCCCCCATAAAACACTTTAATGTAAAGATCAACGCATCTACGAAGAAATTATGAAGGCAATGCACACTGATGACCCTTGTATCAACTTATATTCTTTTATCATTTTAGTTGCTCAGCAATTTTTGTCCAGCCTAAAACGTAAACAAAAAAAAAATGAAACTACAGATGGAAATGATGGAAAAGTACCCACAGCAAAGAAAACTCCTCCCCAAATGCACATGAATTTAAAAAGTGACAAGAGGTAGGTGAGCTTAAAAAAACACTATGCCTTTAAAATGCTTGCACAACCAAATGAACAATGTGTCAAAAAGCCCTATGCTTTTATTAACGTTTTTTGTCCATTATTCAGTTTTTAAGGTCCACAATATATCTGGATAAAGGTACTGACTGCAGGTACCTCTAGGGGGAGCTTTTTGCATATGGATTGATGCAACTAGCATAGAACACAATGGGAGCGATAGTCTGTACACAGTGAGCTCCCCCTAGTGGGTATCCACTGTAACAGTGACACAGGAAGCAGGGAAAGCAATCAAGTGCTGAACATTCTTATCAGGTGCACTATAGTTTATTGAATTGAAACTCTTAGGTTGAAGGTTCTGATAAGCAAGGAAAATCCCACATAGACAATAAAACTGACTAAATCTAACATGTTCTTGTAGGGTAGGAGGGCAGGTTGATGATGGAAAGAGGTTTTCAAATGTGGTAGAGATGTAAAAGAAGGAGAGGGGGCCTCTGAGTGACAAAGAAAGTTGGTTGACACTGAAAGCTGTAAGCTACTTCTTGCTCCAAAAAGTTATCTGGGATATACAGTTCAAGGCCGTTTTAACACATTTGTGGGCCCAGTGCAGAAGTTTTAATAGTGGCCTCCCCACCTTTCTGAACATTTTCACATCCTTTACAGTAGTGATGCTCCCTTAGTCCCCCCACACAGTAGTTATGTCACCTTACTGCCCCCTCACGTTTGTTATGCCCCCTTAGTTTCTCCTCACATTAGTTATGTTCCCAGATGCCACCCTTTAGAGTAAGAGTTACATAGTTAATATGGTTGAAAATAGACATAAGTTCATCAAGTTCAACCAAGGCATATGTGGGTACGAGAATCCCAGAAGGAAGTGAGACTCAGATTTCTACACATTTTCATGAGCATGACCCTTTAGTGCTCCTGACACAATAGTACTGTCCCCTTTACAATAGTTTGGACCACTCAGTGCTCCCCTTATAATAGCGTTGCCCCCTTAGTGCCCCCTCACAATAATGCTGCCCCCTTAGTGCCTCCTCACAATAGTGCTGCCCCCTCAGTGCCCCTCCACAATAGTGCTGCCCCCTCATAATAGTGAAGAGCCTGTAGTTTTAATAAAATAAAATTGTAATCACCTAGCCTCCTTCCCCTGATGAATGGAACTCATTATCCCCCAGCGTGTGCGCTCTCCTGCTCAGCAGGCGTGATGACGTCACTGTATCACACCTGCTGGGGAGAACACAGGCCCATGAATCGTAGAGCAGGCAACTGAGGGCTCCCTGCTTCACCAATCTATTCCGATGTATACACTGACAATTGAAATCAGGACATACCGCAGCCTTCACGGGACCGTGGGACAGCAGCTGAAATCTAGAACTGTCCCACTGGATGTGGGATGAATGGGGGGCTCTGTACATTTGCACCATTTGACCTATGGTTAAGGCAGCAATGAAACAGTTTAGTAGTAACTCACTGCATAGGTTGCTGATGCTTGCTATATCTGTATTCTATTGACTACGCTACATCACTGAATGAAAACTTATTTGTATATTTTGCCTCTGTTCGCAGTTAGTCAAGTTATACATCCTGATGATCTGAACACTGTACCAAGAACAGGAATTCTGTATTTTTATAACTTGGACATTTGCATTCATAGCTGGAAGATCATTATGTAACCAGCCCGTGGCCGTTGGTATCTTCGCATTAGGGTCTTTGGCAAGTCTACCCCTATGGGCATCATATGTTAAAACTAGTGCATATGGTACAGAATGAGATTCTGACTGGTTACTATGGGCAATTTTTCATAGATGAAATGATTTTTATCTGTATATCTGTAATGATATTTCATTCTTGTATATATGCTGACTTTTTTTTATAAATCAATAAATTGACAACTACATTAGGATGATAAATGTATAGGCTGACATGTTTACTTTGACTTGATATTTTTTACACTTTCTATTCTGTACTGTAAAGGACTTTTGTAGACTATATTTTAATAAATGCATTTACAAAAGTATGGTTTCTCGATTTTTGTTTTTCAGACCATAAAACACAATGGGGCACATTTACAAAAAGTTGATTTAAAGGAAATGTGTCACCAAACATTTTATCTGCCAGTTAAAACCAGATAGTGACAGTGAAAAAGCATGAGGGAGGAAGAAGAAAGGTGCTCACATGATCCCGAGAGGAAGTGGGGGTGGGAGGGCTTGTCCTGATTGGGTCCCAGGCTGACAGACAACCTGGATGAGCCAATCAGTGCTGTAGCAGGCAGTCAGGTGCCCTTGCAGAACGCCATTCTTTGTTGGGCTGTGAATAAGGGTGGATGAGCATTGTCAGACAGAAAAACGAGCTGAGGGACGGCTTCTATTCTACTGCCTGGAAAAAAGAAAGGAAACACAGAAATTAAATAATACACAAAACTATTTTACGTGTTTTACCATCAAGACAAAACATGTAGCATTTGAAATCTCAATGGGTACACCTGAAATACTAGTCCAAACTCTATGTCAGGCCATCTTCACATAGTTCATTTAATTCTTTTTGGTTTAAGTTTTGAAACCAGCATATATTTGTCTAACAATACGCAGGGTAGAGAAAAAAAAGTGACATAATAGGCATAAATTCATCTCAAACAACAGAGAGGTACTGGAATCCATCAGTGACTCTGAACGTACATCAACAATGAAGAATGTATATCTCAATTATCAACGTACTTGGATTGGGATGGAATGTAGAGAATTACAACTTCTTCTTTGAAGTATCTATTGAAGTGAAAGTTGCAACTAGACTTACCATTCTTTCCGCAGTGGCTTCTATATTTGATCCATTAGGATTCTTGGCCGCAGTAATCCTCAGAGCAAAAGAAATACTGCAAGACAGAAGTTGGGATGGGACGAGCCCATATCTGAAAATTTGAGGCCAGAGTTGGATAGGAACTTGACAAAAAGGATAACGTCTCACTACTCCACTCAAGTTGGAACGTCTTATACAGAAGTTAGTTGTTCTACTTGAGAGTGATAAAAGACACTTGGAAGTTGAGAACCTGTTGGAAAATTCCTCAAATTCATGTTTAAATCCTACAATTAAGAACATAGAATTATAGGTAATTTTGGTGGGAGTGTAGCTGGCCAGCTAAGACATGTCCTAGGTTGCTAATATAGCTTGTGTGTTTAAACAGCTAGACCTGCCAATAACCTTAGTACAGTTCCTATGTTTATAAATTAAAGGGGTTATCCAAGTTATTTTTTTGTTCTTTCTATGTTTCTAACTAGGCAAATATAACAACTTTACAATTAACTCACTTTATCTGCCGTGCCTGGTTTATCAGATTTGACTGAGGGTCACATGACTTGTGATGTCAGCTTCTCTCCCTGCTCTGATAAAGTTCGTTGCACAAGCCTGTAAACGAGACGTCACTGTGCTGGCCACGCCCCCTTCACTGTCAGGCTGTCTGCTCTCTCCTAGGATTCTTAACCCCTTCAGCTGCACAGACTGGGTAGCTGCAGGCAATGAGGAGACAATGCTGGGCACTGGAGCTGACAGACTAGAGAGAGCATTGCACAAGTAGGTAGGGGGAAGATCCTGTGTGTATTAGCAGTGTCATTATACAGCTGCGACTTATAGTTCTACACATACAAGTTGCTGTTGATTCTCCCAGCACTCAGGGCAGCTCTTGTATCCACTCCCTTAGCAGTGTCATTATATAGCTGGGACTTGTAGTTCTACACAAACAACATGCTGTAGAGTCTCCCAGCAGGCAGACATGTCACTCAGGGCAGCTCTTGTATCCACTCCCTTAGCAGTGTCATTATACAGCTGGGAATTGTAGTCCTACACATACAACATGCTGCAGAGTCTCCCAGCAGGCAGACATGTCACTCAGGGCAGCTCTTGTATCCACTCCCTTAGCAGTGCAGGGGGAGAGGCAAAGATTGTTTTTATTGCATGTTAACAAGGGCCAGAAGAGAACCAGGGAAATGAGGAAATATATTTTATTTTTTTGCCTGAAACTTGCTTAGCTTAGTATATATTGCTGCCCATCAGATTTTCAGTGTTATATATTTTTTTTTTCATAACTCGGACAACCCCTGTAAAGACAAAAGCAGAGTTATTTACTGTGACTTCATGTTTGGATGTCATATAACTGTTACATGCAGTGGATATAAAAAGTCTACACACCTCTTTTAAAATGTCAGGTTTCTGTGCTGTAAAAAAATGAGACAAAGATAAATCATTTCAGAACTTTTTCCACCTTTAATGTGACCTATAAACTGTACCATTCAATTGAAAAACAAACTGAAATCTTTTAGGTGTTATGAAACCAAGGTTGAACCAAGGTTGAACTTTTTGGCCATAATTCCAAAAGATATGTTTGGTGCAAAAACAACACTGCACATCACCAAAAGAACACCATACCCACAGTGAAGCATGGTGGTGGCAGCATCATGCTTTGGGGTTCTTTTTCTTCAGCTGGAACTGGGGCCACGGGCTCTGTGCGTGGTTCCAGGAGGCGGGGATGGCCAAGGTGCACTCACGTCATCAGCGCGTCCGGCGTCGCCCGTTCCCGTGGTAACCACACTGGGGCTGAGGGCTGAGTTGATCACTTGGTGCTCGGCTGTATTGGAACTCAGGAGTCATGTGGCGCTGGCCACGTCACATGACTCCCCTAGCGCCCTATTTAAACAGGCAATGTGCTAGCCACAGATTGCCTGTTATTGAGGTCCTTCCTGCGATATTACTTACCTGGTTTGTTGGTCCTGCTTGTCTTCTAATTACCTGTCTGTCTCATCCCTTGGTCTTGGCATTTCCTCCTAGTTCTGACTTCGGCTTCTCCTGACGATCCTCCGCTTGCTCCTCTGGTACCGTGCTGCTCTCTTGGTTTCTGACGTGGCTTGTTTGATTACTCTGTTGCATGTATTGTCTGTCTTCCCTGCACTAATCCTAGCTGAGCGTTTGTTGACCAGTTGTCCCTTGTTGCTAGGACTTGCGAGGCAAGTAGGCAGGGACAGGGGTGCGGGTTGAGCTCAGTGGTCACTTTCCCACCCCCTGCCAAGTTGAAATGTGCCATGCTGATAGACTCATACCCAAATAGACTGAGTGCTGTAATAAAATCAAAAGGTGTTTCAACAAAGTATTAGTTTAAGGGTGTGCACACCTATGCAACCATATTATTTTATTTTTATATTTTTTCTTCCCTCTACCTAAAAGATTTCAGTTTGTTTTGCAACTGAGTTGTACAGTTTATAGGTCACATTAAATTAGAAAAAGTTCTGAAATAATTTTATCTTTGTCTCCTTTTTTTACATCACAGAAAACTTACATTTTAACAGGGGTGTGTAGACTTTTTATATCCACTGTATATTGTGTTCACAGAAACAAAAAAGATAATATGCCTTTTAGACTTATTACATAATGTAAGGTAAGCTCAATGACACAGCAGAAACAACATAAAGCATAGAGTTAAACTGTTGTTGCTGGGCAGGAGTCTTGACCAATCACAGCCAGCCTCACACACAGTCTGTGTGGGAAATTCCCCTAGCAGGAACTGCTAGAATCATTACAGAACAGACATTCACTCTACTAAGAGCTGTGTTTTATGGAAGCAGTGAGGCCAAAAATAGGTATTTAAAACTGTTATATAATGTTCCATATTGTTAATATAGTGATTAGAACTGTATACTGAACCAGTTATATGTGTGTTTACTTACAGTTCCACCAATTGCAAAAAACAAAGTTCACAATCCAAATTCAAATTCCATATTGCAATCCAAATTGCATACAACCATACCAGATCATACTCAAGCAATCTGCAAATAGTTACTGCTAACTGCATATTGCAAATTGCGACCAAATTCAGCAAGTGAACTATTAGTTAGACCTCAGATATACCTCTCAGAGAGATCATAAAGTGCTTAAATAACTTAAAGTGAGAGTACAGGTACTATTAGTGAAGAGATAAATATATCCACCATTTTATGTTAAATGACAAGATTGAACAGTTGAACCACCATCTTATGCATACCTCCATTTTGTGATATCTTTTCAACATGTGCTATGTACATGGACTATCTGCTGCGAAGGCGGCAGCGTTATATACAGGGAGTGCAGAATTATTAGGCAAGTTGTATTTTTGAGGATTAATTTTATTATTGAACAACCATGTTCTCAATGAACCCAAAAAACTCATTAATATCAAAGCTGAATATTTTTGGAAGTAGTTTTTAGTTTGTTTTTAGTTTTAGCTATTTTAGGGGGATATCTGTGTGTGCAGGTGACTATTACTGTGCATAATTATTAGGCAACTTAACAAAAAACAAAAATATACCCATTTCAATTATTTATTTTTACCAGTGAAACCAATATAACATCTCAACATTCACAAATATACATTTCTGACATTCAAAAACAAAACAAAAACAAATCAGTGACCAATATAGCCACCTTTCTTTGCAAGGACACTCAAAAGCCTGCCATCCATGGATTCTGTCAGTGTTTTGATCTGTTCACCATCAACATTGCGTGCAGCAGCAACCACAGCCTCCCAAACACTGTTCAGAGAGGTGTACTGTTTTCCCTCCTTGTAAATCTCACATTTGATGATGGACCACAGGTTCTCAATGGGGTTCAGATCAGGTGAACAAGGAGGCCATGTCATTAGATTTTCTTCTTTTATACCCTTTCTTGCCAGCCACGTTGTGGAGTACTTGGACGCGTGTGATGGAGCATTGTCCTGCATGAAAATCATGTTTTTCTTGAAGGATGCAGACTTCTTCCTCTACCACTTGAAGAAGGTGTCTTCCAGAAACTGGCAGTAGGACTGGGAGTTGAGCTTGACTCCATCCTCAACCTGAAAAGGCCCCACAAGCTCATCTTTGATGATACCAGTCCAAACCAGTACTCCACCTCCACCTTGCTGGCGTCTGAGTCGGACTGGAGCTCTCTGCCCTTTACCAATCCAGACATCTGGCCCATCAAGACTCACTCTCATTTCATCAGTCCATAAAACCTTAGAAAAATCAGTCTTGAGATATTTCTTGGCCCAGTCTTGACGTTTCAGCTTGTGTGTCTTGTTCAGTGGTGGTCGTCTTTCAGCCTTTCTTACCTTGGCCATGTCTCTGAGTATTGCACACCTTGTGCTTTTGGGCACTCCAGTGATGTTGCAGCTCTGAAATATGGCCAAACTGGTGGCAAGTGGCATCTTGGCAGCTGCACGCTTGACTTTTCTCAGTTCATGGGCAGTTATTTTGCGCCTTGGTTTTTCCACACGCTTCTTGCGACCCTGTTGACTATTTTGAATGAAACGCTTGGATCACGCTTCAGAAGCTTTGCAATTTTAAGAGTGCTGCATCCCTCTGCAAGATATCTCACTATTTTTGACTTTTCTGAGCCTGTCAAGTCCTTCTTTTGACCCATTTTGCCAAAGGAAAGGAAGTTGCCTAATAATTATGCACACCTGATATAGGGTCTTGATGTCATTAGACCACACCCCTTCTCATTACAGAGATGCACATCACCTAATATGCTTAATTGGTAGTAGGCTTTCGAGCCTATACAGCTTGGAGTAAATCAACATGCATAAAGAGGATGATGTGGTCAAAATACTCATTTGCCTAATAATTCTGCACGTAGTGTATGAAGAAAAGTTGAAGTTAATAAAGAAGTTATTTCAAGCATTTGGTGTGCTCTTTAAACCTACTGTTTCCATAGAACGGCGCTAGAGGAATTGCAGAGTAACAGACAGGTTAGACTAAAACTCAGAGATATCAAAATTCGTCTAGTGCCACAGTGCAAAAGGCACTTCATAGTGCTGCACCTGCCACACCTGTCACCTCCTAAATGCATGTAAAACCGCCAGCAGTACCTCAGGGTAACCCGCAGTGTGATACTAATTATACTTTTCATTGTGGAGTCCGATGCTGCATAAGGTCAGAAAACGATCTTTTATCCTCTGTCTGCGCTATTTTGCATGTCAGATTGAAGTCAAGGGGCAGCGGCCTCCTTGCTTCAAGTCAAGGTAACCACCCCCCCTCTTGCCTTTGAGTGACAGCCCGCAATTCTGAAGTCTCACGCTAGCATGGCGTCCTCTATTTTACTGCGCGATCCCATGCCCTTTTAGTCCGGCTGTCTCTCACCCTGCACTGCCATGCTGCCGCCAACTCCACCCCCAATAGGGATGGAGTGGCAGTCCGGGGCACACGTGAACTAGCGGTAGGACAGATACGGCAGGCTGTTCACCCGCCGGAAACGCCTGCCGGACTCCCCTGCCGCTAGTGTGAAACTAGTCTAACTCTTACAAGGAACAAACCTGGCCTAAATCTTTAAGTGTGTATTGATCCCACTACTTAGTCAATCGATCATGTTATTTAGACATCTATCTCCCCCCATAAACATATTATCTCGATCACTCCAAGATGACACCAGTGAAACTGCCTGCTTAACTGAACTGGAGAGAAGCCAACTGAAAGCAGATACCAAAAATGTATATACCATATTTTTCGCCCTATAAGACGCACCGGCCCATAAGACGCACCTAGGTTTTTGGGGAGGAAAATAAGAAAAACATTTTTTTAACCAAAAGGTGTGCTTTTGGTGGGTTTGGAACTAATGGTGGTCTGTGGATGGCACTATTACTGGGGATCTGGGGATGGCACTGTTATGGGGGGATCTGTGAAGGACACTGTTATGGGGGATCTGGGGATGACGCACTGTTATGGGGGGGATCTGTGGATGACGCACTGTTATGGGGGGATCTGTGGATGACGCACTGTTATGGGGGATCTGTGGATGACGCACTGTTATGGGGGATCTGTGGATGACGCACTGTTATGGGGGGATCTGTGGATGACGCACTGTTATGGGGGGATCTGTGACGGACACTGTTACAGGGGGGATCTGTGGCTGACACTGTTACAGGGGGGATCAGTGGCTGGCACTGTTACAGGGGGGATCTGAGGCTGGCACTGTTACAGGGGGGATCTGTGGCTGGTACTGTTACAGGGGGGATCTGTGGATGACACTGTTACAGGGGGGATCTGTGGATGACACTGTTACAGGGGGAATCTGAGGCTGGCACTGTTACAGGGGGGATCTGAGGCTGATACTGTTACAGGGGGGATCTGTGGCTGGCACTGTTACAGGGGGGATCTGTGGCTGGCACTGTTACAGGGGGGATCTGTGGCTGGCACTGTTACAGGGGGGATCTGTGGATGGCACTGTTACAGGGGGAGAATCTGTGGGTGGCACTGTTATGGGGGATCTGTGGGTGGCATTGTTATATATGTGCCATCCACAGACCCCCCAGCCCATAACAGTGCCATCCACAGACCCCCCACCCATTAACTGTGCCATCCACAGATGTTCCCCATAAAACTGTCATCCACAGATCCCCCGCCGCTCCAGTGCTGCAGTATACAAATATAAAATGTCTCATTCAATTAAAAGTGATTAAACATGCCCCCTCACTCCTAATATTACCGTACATCCTAACAGCTTCTGTACAATGCAGGCAGGCAGGCCGGACGGCCGGCGCATCACTCACTGACGTCACTTACCTGCGCCGCCTGCTTCATTAATAGATGGCGCAGGCACGTGACATCAGGGAGTTACATGGCCTGCCTGCATTCTACAGAAGCTGTTAGGGTGTACGGTAATATTAAACGTGTGGGGGGGGGGGGATGTTTAATCACTTTTAATTGAATGAGACATTTTATATTTGTATAGTGCAGCAGTGGAGCGGCGGGGCCGGACTAGGGTGACTGAACCGCCCCGCCGCAATTACCGGACCCCAGCTCCTCCTCCCAGTCCCTCCCCGCTCGCATATACATCGCAGCCTGCGATGTAAAAATGTCAGCATTCGGCCCATAAGACGCAGGGGCATTTTTCCCCCATTTTGAGGGGGGGGGGGGGAGAAAGTACGTCTTATGGGGCGAAAAATACTGTATCTACTTTGGCCATTTTATGAGGATCCTTGTTTTAGGATAATTACAGGTAGTTCTCAGAGTGCACATTTTGGACAACTTGTCACCTGCAATATGTGGATCAGCTGAAGACCTTCAAGAATGGTGATGAAGGTCCTAACAGTTGCCATTGATGACCTGATTTTGCAGCCTAAACCGACTATTGGAGGAAAACCTTTGCTATGTATGAGAGAGCTACAAATCTATTGACATGATCAACATTGGTTTCTGTTCTTAGTAGAGTTAGGAAGCAGAATGTAGCCTGTTCAGCCTCTGTGACACTATAGATGAGGATGGAGTATGTATACAAATTTGTGAACACAAGTTGTCAGAACAAATGTCTCAGGCTACTTTCACACCTGCGTTAGGTGCTGATCCGTCTGGTATCTGCACAGACAGATCCTCACCTATAAATGCAAACGCTGGTATCCGTTTAGTACAGATCCATCTGCATAATTAAGTTAAAAAAAAGTCTAAGTCCAAGTGTAAGTCATACGGGTCCCTCCTGACTTACATTGAAAGTCAATGGAGGACGGATCCGTTTACAATTGCACCAATATTGTGTCAATGTAAACTGATCCGTCCCCATTGACTTACATTGTAAGTCAGGACGGATCCGTTTGGCTTCGCACTGCCAGGCGGACACCAAAACACTGCAAGCAGCGTTTTGGTGTCCGCCTCCAGAGTGGAATGGAGGCGGAACGGAGCCAAACTGATGCGTTCTGAACGGATCCTTATCCTTTCAGAATGCATGGGGGCTAAACTGATCCGTTTGGGGCCACTTGTGAGAGCCTTGAAACTAATCTCACAGGCGGACCCAGAAACGGCAGTGTGAAAGTAGCCTCAGTCTGTAATTTTTGGAAGTGTACTTAACCTATGCCAGCATTTGTATTTCTTATGACCAATTTTTGTATGTCACTTACAATACGCAGTGTAGCGGACAAAATTATCTGTAAGTGATAACATGACATAATGTTTTTTTTTTATCTCCACACAGTTAAAATTTATTTTGGATAGTTATTAAAACCAGCATATATGTGTCTTATAATACACAGGGTAGTGGACAAAATTATCTTTGAGTGACATTGTGACCTAATAGGCCTAAATCTGTGTTTATTCATCTTCACACAGTTACAATTTTATTTATTTTGGTTAGTTATTAAAACCAGCAAATATATGTTTTACAATATTCAGGGTAGTGGACAAAATATCTATGAGTGATAATGTGGCATATTTGGCATAAATTTTTTTTTTTATCTCCATAAAACTTGAAATTAAATTTTTTGGGTTTAGTTATTAAACCAGCATATACATGTTATACAATATGCAGTGTGCGGACAAAATTATCTGCAAGTGATAATGGGATATATTAGGCTTAAATCTGTGTTTTTCCATCTCCATAGAACTTTAAATTTAATATATTTTGGGCTGAATTTTTGAAAACCAACACAACTGTGTCTTACTATACGCATGGAAGGAGACAAAATTATCTGTGAGTGATAACGTCACATAAAAATCTGTGTTTTTACATCTCCAAACAACTTTACATTTTATTTATTTTCGGTTGAAGTCATTAAAACCAGCATATATACGTGTCTTACAATATGCAGGGTAGCAGTAAAAAAAAATATCTGAGAGTGATAATGTGACCTATTAGGCTTAAAACCGTGTTTTTCCATCTCCACACAGTTCAAAATTAATTTATTTTCTGTTTAATTTTTGAAAACCAGCATATACATGTCTTACAACATGGAGGGTAGCAGACAAAATTATCTGTAAGTGATAACGTGACATTTTAGGCCTAAATCTGTGCTTTTTCATATTCACACAGTTTTTTAATTTGTTTTGGGTAATTATTAAAACAAGGATATACATGCTCTACAATACGCAGGGTAGCAGACAAAATTATCTGTGAGTGATAACATGACATATTAAGCAAAAATCTGTGTTTTTTTTTTTTTTTTATCTCCACACAACTTCAAATGTATTTTTGTTTGGTTGAAGTTTTCAAATCAAACTACAGCAGCGCAAATCCAACCAAAAGGCTGTTCCACTTTTAAGACCACATACAGTCCAAGCAGACTACTGCAGTAAATAGAACAAAAACAATAAAACGGGCAGTAGTAAAA
This sequence comes from Bufo gargarizans, assembly GCF_014858855.1. Classification (NCBI taxonomy): domain Eukaryota; kingdom Metazoa; phylum Chordata; class Amphibia; order Anura; family Bufonidae; genus Bufo; species Bufo gargarizans. The sequence goes on along the minus strand of NC_058081.1, from coordinate 491,964,296 downwards.
TGTAACTTTTAATGTTATACCTTTAAAATTGTGAAAGGCCCACACTTCTATTCATAGACACCACCACTTAATGGGCCCTCACCACCAACAATTCCCTATCATGAAAGTGTGTTAATACCTAAAAAGGGTAAACCAACATACAAAAAGGTATACACCTCTTACCAGAGCACGTGTACAGGTAGGGCCTTGCTTAAAGCTCACACCCCCGTTTTTTTTTATCAGCTTATTTGTATTGAAATAAACATTATCATATGAACATCATAAAGGAGTTCTTAGTTTTTGTATAGATAGAAATAAGTACAAGAAAATACAAAGATATTGGTGTACGCAGACACCTAAGGCAATTATGGGAAATCAAGGTTTATATGAACAATACACCATTAAAATGATTGAAGTATCGTAACATTGTATTCAATAACACCCTCCCCCCACCCCATCCTAACTTGAGCAGAGAGACATCAATGTCCGTAGATTTTAGGACAGGCATACATTTGGTAAAGATAGGCGACCCCTCTCTTTACTTTTTTGAAGCGTTGCAATACTTATCCTCGGCTGCTTTTTCCTCCAAATTAGGGATCTAAAAATCCCCTGTATTTAAAAAAGCAGCCTTTGTGGAATCCAGACTGGAGAATTATGGAGAAGATACAGCAACTGAGGCATAAGTAGGGTTGGGCGATATACCGGTATCACGATATACCGCGGTATTAAAAAAACTGCGATATGGCGATATCGCTGTTTCCTAATTACTGCAGTATTTCGTGACATCATAGAAAAGGTCATGTGCGCTGACTGCTTCAAGATCTGCGTCCGCGGCCGCACGTCCCAGCATCTACCCCCGCTTCTCCATGTAGGCTCCGCCCACTGACGTCTGACGTCGGAATCAGATGACAGGCGAGGCTGAGCAGCGCAGGACAGGACAGGAGCGCCACCAACACTTCTTCTTACAGCCTGCAATACACCTTCTAGTAGGAGATGATACACAAGATTACTATAAACCACTCGTTCTAGTACAGAATTAACCCTGTAATGTTTTTGTTGTTACTAGAAGTCAATCGACTAGTTACAGATACCCAAAATGGTGAAAAATGACATATAAAAGTATAACAATTAACGTCTCCTTGTGGCTGCCTGGCTGTCCCCATACAGTATAATGTCTCCTTGTTGCTGCCTGGCTGTCCCCATACAGTATAACGTCTCCTTGTGGCTGCCTGGCTGCCCCCATACAGTATAACTTCTCCTTGTGGCCCCCATACAGTATAGTGTCTCCTTCTGGCTTCCCCCATACAGTATAACGTCTCCTTGTGGCCCCCATACAGTATAGTGTCTCCTTGTGGCTTGCCCCATACAGTATAGTGTCTCCTTGTGGCTGCCCCATACAGTATAACGTCTCCTTGTGGCTGATCCCATACAGTATAACGTCTCCTTGTGCCTGGCCCAATACAGTATAACGTCTCCTTGTGGCTGCCCCCATACAGTGTAACGTCTCCTTGTGGCTGCCCCCATACAGTGTAACGTCTCCTTGTGGCTGCCCCCATACTGTATAACGTCTCCTTGTGGCCACCCCCATACTGTATAACGTCTCCTTGTGGCTGCCCCATACAGTATAACGTCTCCTTGTGGCTGCCCCCATACAGTATAACGTCTCCTTGTGGCCCCTATACAGTAGTGTCTCCTTGTGGCTGTTCCCATACAGTATAACGTCTCCTTGTGGCCCCCATACAGTAGTGTCTCCTTGTGGCTGTTCCTATACAGTATAACGTCTCTTTGTGGCTGCCCCATACAGTGTAACATATCCTTGTAGCTGCCCCCATACAGTATAACGTCTCCTTGTGGCTGCCTCCATACAGTGTAACGTCTCCTTGTGGCTGCCCCCATACAGTATAACGTCCCCTTGTGGCTGTCCCATACAGTGTAACATCTCTTTGTGGCTGCCCCCATACAGTATAATGTCTCCTTGTGGCCCCAAGTGTTTTTTTCTTCTAAATGGGCATTTATCGTGCTATATATCGTTATCGCAATAAATTTCTTAATATCGTTATCGTGGGAATATTTTTGATATTGTCCAACCCTAGGCAAAAGTACCATTTTTATAAAATTACTGCGACCAATAACTGATAAAAGCAATTTACACCAAGTATTAGATTTAGTGACAAACTTGACAATCAATGGTTCTATGTTCAACTTAATGTAGTCTGTCGGAGATGAGGTCACTATCACCCCTAGATATTTAAATCTGTCAGCCACTTGTAAGGGTAGACCTCTAATATCTAATGAGGCTGGAAGTGGATCAAGTGGAAGGATCGTGGACTTATCCCACTTAATGGTGAGTCTGGAATAAGTCCCAAATCCAGCAATTTCCTGCATTATGGAATCTATGGAATTCTGCAGGTCTCCCACATATAATAACAAGTCGTCCGCGTACAGCTAAACTCTCTCTTCCCGATGATCCAACTGAAAACCCTGCCAGTGTGTCGATGTACGCAACAACCAAGCAAGGGATTCACTGGCGATTGCGAATAGCAAGGGTGATAGGGGACATCCCTGCCGAGTACCTCTATGTAGAGGGAAATATCCAGATAGCAACCCATTCGCCCTAATTCTCGCAACTGGGGAATGATATAATAACTGTATCCAGGAGATAAAACCCTTACCAAAACCCATAGCTGTTAGTACCTCCCATAAATAACTCCATTCTATACTGTTGAAGGCCTTAGCAGCATCTAATGATACTACAGCCCGACAGCCCCCTGTGTGTACCGGTCTTTGTATATTGAGAAACAATCTCCTTAGATTAACAGCTGTGCTTCTATCCAGCATAAACCCAGATTGGTCTTTGTGTATTATCATAGATATGACCTTATTTAACCTATTGGCCAGTGCTTTAGCTAGTATTTTGACATCATGTGGTAAAAGAGAAATGGGTCCATAAGATTCGGGTTGAGTTAAATCTTTATTTGGCTTTGGGATCACTACCACTATAGCTTCACGCAGAGATGCGGGCGGGATACCAACCTGTAAGGCTTCATTGAATGTATTTAATAGGTGAGGGAGAAGACACTCCCTATATCGCTTAAAGAATTCCGCCGGGAGTCCATCCGACCCTGGGGATTTCTCATTAGGAGAGGAGCTTAAGGCCATCTCTAATTCTTCTAGTGTCAGGGGTTCTTCCAGGAGAGCAGCGGATTCCGGGGATAGCCTAGTAAGCCATATATGAGCAAGATACTGTTGAATATCCTCCTTATTTACTGCTATTTTAGAGGCGTACAACTCCCTATAAAAGCCATGGAATACATTTAGTATAATATCATCCTCAACGGAAAGATCTCCGTCAGGAGTCCGTATTGCTGCGATTCTAGAAGGGCCTTCTTGTGAACGAATCACCCTCGCTAATAAGCTACCCGTACTCTCACCCGCCTCAAAATAATTTTGTTGCAGAAAAAAACGATTATTATTAGCAATATGTAGTAAATGCTCATTGAGCCTAGCTTGCGCCTCCTTCCACTTGGCCTCTATATGTGGGGATGGGGCGCCTATAAACCTGTGTTCCCATGTCTGCACCTCTAGTTGCATGGCCTTAGTAAGTGCTCTAGACTTATATTTGGGTCTCTGGATACTCTGAATAAAGAGGCCCCGTACATACGCCTTCATGGTATCCCAAACTGAATTCGTAGACCCTACATTGTTATCAAAGAATTCAATAATAAATCTGGTCAGTGGCTCTTCCTCATCCAATAATTCGATCCAGAATGGATTAAGCTTCCATAATGACATGCCCCGACGACTCCCGGATTCCTCAAGCATCATTACCAGGTGAATGGGGGGAGTGGTCAGAGAGGCTGCGGGGTAAGTATTCCACTGCCGATACATAAGAAGAGGCCTCTAGCGACCAAATAGGCAAATCTATCCTGGACAGAGAGGAGTGGGAGGCAGAAAAGCAAGAAAATTGTCTCTCCATTGGAAATCTAATCTTAACGGGGTGCCGAAGGCGCACTTGGTCTCCCATCAGCCGCAGACCTGCTGCTTAGCTTTGGGAGCGAGGATCTGTGTTTGACCTCGTTCCCAGGGTGGCTTTGCTAGCTGGGAGGCTCCCTGCTCCTAGGTCTGCCTTAAGCGCCGAGCTGATCACTCGGTGCTCGACTGGTTGGTCTGTCGGTCATGTGATGCTGGCCACGTCACATGACCCTCACTCCCCACTATAAATACAGGCAGCCTGCTGGCCACAGGTTGTCTGTTAATTCTAGGTTCCTGGCATTTTGTTGGACTACTGAATACTACCTGACCCTGTTTCCTGACGATCCTTTGCCTTCTCCTCCTGTACTGCGCGTCTCTCCTGGTATCCTGACCCCGGCTTCCACCTGACGATTCTTTGCGGACTCCTGTTGCACTTCGTTTCTATCCTGGTATTTGACCTCAGCTTTTCCTGACTATTCTCTGCTCATTCCTTAGTACTGCGTAGCTCTCTAGATATTGACCCGGCCTGTTCACGTTCCGTTATTTGTCTTGTCTGTCTTCCCAGCACGTATCCTAAGTTAGGGACTGCCGTCTAGTTGTCCCCTGTCATTAGGACTTGCGAGGCAAGTAGGCAGGGCCAGGGGTGAGGGTGGAGCGCAGTGGTCACTATCCTCCCCCCTGTGTGTAGTGTACGTGACCGTCACACTAATCCTCCAGAGATCATATAGAGCTACCTCCCTCAATAGTCTTGCCAATGAGGTCTCTCCAGAAGGCGCCGCAGCCTGGGATGATGAAAACCTATCCAATTCAGGATCAAGACAATTATTAAAATCTCCTACCATCAAAATTGGAATCTGCGGGTTATAAGAGATCCATTCCAAAATCTCCTTAAATGCCACAGTGGAATATGGAGGTGGGACATAAACAGCTACCAACAGGAACTGTACTCTGAAAATAGTGCAATGCAGGCAAACATACCGCCCCTCCGTGTCTAGTTTACTAGAATGGCATACAAATGGAATGGCTCTGTGAACCAGAATACTGACCCCTCTAGCTTGCGAAGAAAAGGTAGAATGAAAGGTTTGTGAAATCCAGGGCTTAGCAAGCAGTCTGTGATGCTGGCGTGACAAATGGGTCTCAGTAAGACATAACATGGCTGGTTAATAAGGTTGAACAGCTGTAAATACCGCCTGACGCTTGATTGGATTACCCAAACCTCTTACGTTCTACGCTATAACATTAGTTTTACCCGCCATCGCTCAATGGTACATATAGCTGAAGGATAATAAGAAATCCGTTATACCAAAGCTCATCGCCCAACAGTATCACCATAAGAAATGTTGTCTCTCTGCTCAAAAAATTCCCCAGTAGAAAGAAAACATAAGAGTAAATTCTACAAAAAGGGACACTCTCGGTAGTCGCAACGGAGAGTGTGAGGCACAGAAAGTTTTCCTGCAACCCACAACATAGAAAGCAATAACGGGCCCACATAAAAAGTAGACATAAAAATAGTTATCAGAACTCCCAAACAGCAACCCCGGCCATTAATAAGTAAACATGACAAGCGGCTGTTTAGTCCTGTGCGGCATTAAAAAAAAAACACCAGAGCAGCAAGCAGCACCCCTGAGAAAGCATATATATTAACCTGCATCAGGAAAGGGCAAAAGATCTTTTTATCGACGGATACTATCCTGCAGGAAAAAAGTAAGGTTAGTGCAAATAGAGAGCAGAATACTCACCCGCCCAAGTGTGAAGGCAAATGTCTGTCTTAGCTACAGAAGGACATCTTCAGGTCTGCGACGACGAATCTTCCCTCGGCATAGCAGAAAGACATCCCGATTGTTCAGTCCAACGAGAGGCTTCCTCTAGCGACTCAAAAAAGTGACTTTTGCCCTGAAATTGCACATATAATTTAGACGGTTAGAGCATAGAATATTGAATTCCATGGGACCTTAGAGTGTGTTTCACATCCAGGAAGCGGGCTCTACGTCGTTGCAGTTCCGCCGAAAAGTCAGGAAAAATTTAGACTTTATATCCACCAATCGAAAGATCTGGATGATTCCGCGCTTTACGAAGAATAATATCCCTGTCCTGGAAATGTAGAAGCTTCATCAAGACTGGTCTGGGAGGACCCCCCGGAGGCGGAGGACGAGATGGCACCCTGTGCACTCTTTCAATAGCAATGAAAGGAGATAGGGAGTCCTTAGCAACCATATTTCTGATCCAATCTTAAAAAAAAAAAATCGGACAGGATATTGTCTCTCAGCTCTTTCTGGAATTCCTATTTAGCGAAGATTGTTACGACAGGACCTATTCTCCAGATCATCCGCTTTATTTATCAGAAGTGTAATATTATGTATGACCTTGACTTAGTTGCGTTTTACCGGTGGAACTTGATCCTCCAGGCGACCCACCCGATCCTGAATTTCTGTAACTCTTTCTGTTATTTTTCGCATATCTTGTCGTATAAATGACATATTCTCTTGCAGTGATCCCACTGAAGTATTCAAAGTAAGCAAAGCGGAGCTGCATTGTTGTACTGTAGCATATATATCTTTACTAGTAGTTGTCTGTGAAGGTTCTCGTTTATCCAGGTCATGGTATATCTGTAAAGAATAAATCAAGGCAACTGGACTTACTGTAGGTTTCTTGAAAACGTTTCACTCGTTCTTCCAACGAGCTTTCTCAATTCTGAGTGACTGTACAAGAATTCTCTGAGAATAAATATGTAACTGAATTAACATCTGGCAATTATACCCAGCATGGGGTTAGAGGTCATTATACCCAACATGGGGTCAAAGGTGTTGACTCCATTATCCTAATTGGAGTCAGTAGGTGATAATGACCTCCCAAAAAAAGGTGTCAAGACAGCAAAACCCCGCCGCCTCCCGATCCTTCTTACCAGATATTGTCATGATCATATAGGGGACGAGGAACAAGGAGGCACCGCTGAAGCTGTAGCAGCTATCCGGAGCAGAAACCAGATGTCTAGCCGCAGGATGTAGGAGGATAGGGCTGGGAGCAGTCAGGAGCTCAGCGGAGTGCGGCTTCCTACATTGCCGGTCAGGCAACGCCCCCCCCCTCACACACATTTTTTAGCCCCAGATTCATCAGGTGACACGGGCTAGTGCTACATCTATATGGGCTGGTTAGTCCCTGATGTAGATGTCCTGAAAGATTTATATTCGCACCTCCGGATCTATTAACCCTTATAGGATGAGGGTACTGTTACATGGGATCACGCCATTAGCGATATATGGCGTCCCATATTACATGTGGCATCATCTTTCAGGACGGCTACATCGGAGACTAACCAGCCCATATAGATGTAGCACTAGCCCCGTGTACCCTGATGAATCTGGGGCTGACAAATAGATGAAACGCGTAGGGACACATATATCTATTTATTTGAGCACTTATATTTAGGTTTCCTAGCACTCTTTACTATTAGTGGTGGGACTTTTGCCCTTTCTGCAATATTATATACACACACACGGACCAGACAGTGAGATATCGGCGTGGTCACAGATGGTGGAATACAGCAGAATCCCCACCGCTCATCTGTGGGGATGGGAACAACCTGATTGGTTGTGAGATTTAAGCAAGGCCCTACCTGTACACGTGCTCTGGTAAGAAGTGTATACCTTTTTGTATGTTGGTTTACCCTTCTTAGGTATTAACACAGTTTCATGGTAGGGAATTGTTGGTGGTACTGGCCCATTAAGTGGTGGTGTGCATGAATAGAAGTATGGGCCTTTCAAAATTTTTAAGGAATAACATTAAAAGTTACATTTTACTACAGCCCGTTTTATTGTTTTTGAAGTTTTCAAACTCAGCAAATTCAGTACGTATAATACGCAGGGTAGCAGATGATATCATCTGTGAAGAAAAAACGTGACATACTAGGCTGAAATACAGTTGTTTCATCAAGGCACTTCAAGTGGTGGTGCTGGTGAGGAAATAATTGCATAGTAGTTTGTGAAGATTTTTTTTTTCTGAATCAATAGCAGTGTCTTCAGTCTGTTTGTGGAAAGGTAAGAACATCGTATTGCGCCTCATTGTCTTTAAGTTCCAGAAAGCAGATTTGAAAACCATTGCATACTTTGTGTGACTGTGTACATTTAGGCCCAAAAATGTAAGGGCTACAGAAGGGTTGCAAATAAAAGACCCAGAGCCAGAATGTGGGTTGTACTAGCACCATCTATCTAGCCAGAAGTAGTAGTGGGCCTCAGTTGTCCCTGGCTTCGGAAAGGCATAACACGATCGTTGAGGAGAAAGAGGATAAGATTGTGGATTGGATGGCTCACTCCTCTTCTCAGTCGCAGCAGGATGACATGGTGGTGACTTCGATGTCTGACACCATGCCGTGTAGCTAGTGGTCACAGCATTATTCCTGCTCCTCCTCCTTGCAGATCCAAAGAAGTCTTTCAGTGGGGTCCTCTCAGTCTTCACTGCCCCTTTTTAGTGGGGAGCCTTCCTTTTTCCTAGAAAGTGGCAACCATGCCCAATGACAGATAGTCAGAGAGTCTCCCTGTTGACGACTTGTGTGAGAGCAGTCATCGTTTGTACTGACCTGAGAAGGAAGTTGCAGACCCCATGCATAGCTGTGTTGGTAGTGGTAGTAGTGACACCTGTAGCCACTTGGGGGCAGTCCAAATGCAGAACAGGGGAGGGAGGACAAAGAACCCACCATGATATTTCACATATACAGCAGCAGGGAGGGTAAGGACTCCAATGACGATTGTGTGTTGGACAGGACCTGGAAGCTGGATTGCGGTGCTTAGGAGAAGGCAACATCAGAGGAGAAGGCTGATAGCAGAAGCAATAAGAAGAACAGCCAGGGCCATGTCTGCTTCAGGATCTGATGGGTGGGTTAGGCCCAAAAGTGTCAGAGCTAAACCAAGGCCTCTAGTATCTCCCATCTGGCAGTTTTTCTCCATGCTGCCAAAGAACAGAAGCATTGCCTTGTGCAAGCTCTGCAAGAAGAAAATAAAAAGTGGGTAGACAAAACACAAACGTAGGCACCATAGCTCTACTGAACCACATGAATCTGGATCACCACATCCTGTGAGTAAGCAAAGGTGGCAGCCAGCTACTGCAACTCCACAGGCAGTATGGCGTCTTTCAAATCATCATTATCCTTTTCTGCTTCTCCCGATCAAACTACTTCCCTGCTCCATCGTCAGCCATCGATAATGGAATGAGTGGTCAGGAAACAACTGTACAAGCCAAGCATGCTTAATTCCCACCTTCGCAAGTTGCTGGCGGTGCAGTTGCTGCCATACTATTTAGTCAAGGCTGCTGCCTTTAGGGAGCTGATGGTGTAGCTGGCCAGCTAAAACCGGCCCTAGGTTGCTAATATGGCTTATATGTGTATACAGCTAGACCTGCCAATAATCTTAATGCAGTTCCTATGTTTATATGTTAAAGACAAAAGCAGAGTTATTTACTGTGACTTTATGTTTTTGGATGTTATGTAACAGTTATATATTGTGTTCACAGAAGCAGAAAAGATAATATGCCTTTAAGATTCATTATATGAATGTAAGGTAAGCTCAATGACACAGCAGACACAACATAAAGCATAGAGTTAAACTGTTGTTACTGCCCAGGAATCTTGACCAATCACAGCAAGCCTCATACTGAGCAGGAGTCTTGACCAATCACATATTCAGTGTGCCCGTACAGTAGTTTACGACCACATATGGGGTGTTTCTGCAACTACAGAATCAGGGCAATAAATATTGTTTTGTATGGCTGTTAACCCTTGCTTTGTTACTGGAAAAAATTGATTAAAATGGAAAATTTGCCCAAAAATTAAAATTCGTAAATTTCATCTTCATTTGCCAATAACTCTTGTGGAACACCTAAAGGGTTAACAAAGTTGGTAAAATCAGTTTTGAATACCTTGAGGGGTGTAGTTTCTTAGATGGGGTCACTTTTATGGAGTTTCTACTCTAGGGGTGCATCAGGGGGGCTTCAAATGGGACATGGTGTAAATAAACCAATCCAGCAAAATCTGCCTTCCAAAAACCACACAGTGCTCCTTTCCCTCTAAGCCCTACCGTGTGCCCGTACAGTAGTTTACAACCACATATGGGGTGTTTCTGCAAACTACAGAATGAGGGCAATAAATATTGTGTTTTGTTTGGCTGTTAACCCTTGCTTTGTTACTGAAAAAAATGGATTAAAATGGAAAATTTGCCCAAAAAACGAAATTCTGAAATTTTATCTCCATTTGCTATTAACTCTTGTAGAACACCTAAAGGGTTAACAACGTTTGTAAAATCTGTTTTGAATACCTTGAGGGATGTAGTTTCTAGAATGGGTGGGTGGCTTCTATTATGTAAGCCTCACAAAGTGACTTCAGACCTCAACTGGTCCTTAAAAAGTAAGTTTTTGAAAATTTCGGAAAAATTTCAAGATTTGCTTCTAAACTTCTAAGCTTTGTAACGTCCCCAAAAAATAAAATATCATTCCCAAAATGATCCAAACATGAAGTAGAAAATAATTACTTTAGTAGTGTAAAGTAATAACTATTTTTGGAGGCATTACTTATCTCAGAATGGCTTGGATAAGTCAAAGCGTTTTAAAGTTATCACCACATAAAGTGACACTGGTCAGATTTGCAAAAAATGGCCTGGGCCTTAAGGTGAAAAGGAGCCCGGTCCATAAGGTGTTAAATAACTCAAAGTGAGAGTACAGATAGTGAAGAGAGAAATATATCCACCATTTTATGTTGAATGACAAGAGTTGAACCACCATCTTATGCATGCCACCATTTTGTGATACTTTATTCAACACGTGTTATGTACATGGACTATCTGCTGCGGAGACGGCAGTGCTATATATGAAGAAAAGTTAAAATTAATAAATAATTTATTTAAAGCATTTGGTGTGCTCTTTAAATCTATTGTTTCCATAGAACAGCGCTAGAAGAATTATAGAGTAAACAGACAGTCTGGTTGTACTAAAAGTTTAGAGATATAAAAATGATTCTAATGCCACAGCACAAAAGGCACTTCACAGTGCTGCACCTGCCACAGATGGTGTGTGCTCAGCCTTGCTGGAAGAGACCTAGCCTCCATTATTCCTCCCAAAAATCCATCCCTACTTTGTACTCTCACGTGGTTGAGACTGTTGCCACTCCCTGCCATTCTCGCTGTGCGCAAGGTTCACGCCACGGTGGATACCTGGAGCAGCTCTTATGGCCAGGGACAGTATATTTCTTTTACAGCCCACTGGGTCAATGTTTTTTCTGCAGTAGTGTTATGGAATATTTAGACAAAATGGATACTTGCTTGTTGAGAACTATACTTTAGCTAAAATGGCGGCCAGTCACCCAGCCAACACCTAGAACAAGAATCTTACTGTTCATCTCAAGCAAGCAGCCTCCCCCATCTAGAAGGGGGGGGGGGGACTTCCTCTTGCACATAGATGTGACAGAAAATACAGAGTTTATAGCCAATAGAAAATATATGCGCCACTTTACACGCCCCCACTCCTTCCTGTTCTATATTCGCTGTCCTATATACTGTCTGCTGTTCCACAATAAACCCGAGATCTTGCTTTGTCTCCCAGGTGTGTGTATCTCAGCTTCATCTTTCACGTATTCATTTAACAATTTGGAACAGTACATCAATCGAACTGGTAACTTGTCCAGATCCAAAACAGTTGGTCCCAATGTGGGGCTCGAGGATAGGATCCCCTGATCCAGCACCCCCAGAGACCAGACGAGGAGGACCTCACTAACAGACACCGGGACTGCAGGCCCATGATAAGAGTTAAGAAAACTGTCTTATCTTTCCTCCATGTGTCATTTGGTGTAGTCCATCAGTGCGTGTCTTAGGACAGCTTGGGACATCCTCGAGGGCATGAAAGTAAGAACCCCATGTGTTTTATAGTCTTGATGTACTGTGTTGTGTTTATAAGTTTTGAAGACTGGACCTTTTAATCTCCTTTGAACCGGATCCCTCCATCACCCCCTAGTGTCCCGGTGGTCTGTACACTGTAACTGATGATAAACCCGGATGACACTTTTATGACTCCCCGTCAGATCACGAGGCCCACACCCATAATAGTGGGAGGTCAGACAGAAGAGCCCGATCAAACGCAGTCTGACGAGGCGGTAGAATCAGTGTTGGGCACAAGGACTCCCACCCCTCCCCAATTGGCACCATGGAACGAGGGTAGCCCTGCTGCACAGAACCCAAACACCGCCCTCCAGTCTCAGATTACTGCATTGCAAAGAAACATACAAGATCTAGAGAGGGGCAATTACGAAACCGTTAGGGAAGCCCTGGCACTAACACATCCCCAGGGCCCGCCCAAGCATGTGTTTTTTACTCCACAACAGTTGTTCACTATAGTGAACTTACTGCGTGATCCTGAGACCCACCCCATGCCCTTTTTCAGGAAACTGTCTCAAGTGCACCAAACATATGGATGCACATGGTCAGACCTGCACAGACCTGCAAAGCATTGTGGAGAACAAGAAAGGCGAATACTCGTCACTGATAATGGACCACATTCCCATCCCTGAGCTGAAGGGTCAGAACTTTGACCCCCGGGATCATGAGTCTGGGGAATACTTTATAGAGAAACTACAGAAATGGTCAAAAGCAAAATTAGCAGATCAATTCACAACATTGTAACACGCCCCTTTACCCAGCTGGCTGGCGAGTCTCACAAGCAGTGGCGTACCGCCCATAGAGGCAGACCACGCCACTGCTATGGGGCCCGCGGCACTAGGGGGCCCGTAGCGCAGCGAAGGCCCCGCCCACACTATTTGGCCCCGCCCACTCATAGCCTGCTGCAGCCGGCTATGCGCTGCTTTTCTCCCCAGGGCCCAGCCCACACATCAACTTATCTTCTGCAATCGCCCCGCCCCCCCTCTGACCTGACCTCCTCCTGACCGTATCTGCCGGAATCAGCATCAAACACCAGCCTGCATGTGGCGCTCATGGCGCTGGCCAATCAGCACAAGGCAACTCTGTTGAGGCAGCTGCTGATTGGCCAGTGGCACAAGGGGGCGGGCGGGAGAATCGGCTCGAACTTCGCCGTCAGCCCTTCACCAGAGTCAGTGCCTGAGCTGAGGAGAGAGAGGGAGTCCGGAGGAAGATTCTGAACTCTGAAGCAGTGAGTAGTACTGTGAGTGAGCACTGAGCAGTGCACCGGTTGTGTCCCTGGCTGGGGCTGGCCTGAACTTGAGTCTTGAAGTAAGTCACTAGTCTCAGACTCAGTCAAGTGAAGTACCGTTCGTTCGTCCCTGCCGTGTCACTGCCGGCTGCACTCCCTGCAGCAGTGCCTGGCCCGGCCGACTAGTCCAAATTCCAAATATATTATAGCACAATGTACCCAGAGATATTTAATTACCACTACTGACTCATGGAACCCCAGAAATAGTGCCCCGGCCCCCAACCATCATGGCTGATGTCCCATGTGACAGGTCCCAAAAATCTAGCAGATGTCCCGATTAAAGGGAATCTGTCACTAGCAATTTACCCCAATTTTTTTTTCATGAATCCATGTTTAACAGAGTACATTTTTTTCCATCTGTCTTGTTATTTTGATTGTAAGTCTTGTAATTTCTTCAAAAAATCGATTCTTATGATATGTAAATGACGCTGTAAGGAGCCCTGAGGGGCGTTATTCTTTCTCCACGGTGCCCAGGAACGCCCCTCTGAAGTGCCGTGCCCGGCTAAATTTGAAAACTAATAACGCCTCCAAGACAAGTTCATCTAAATCGCCTCCCAGAGGCGCGGCTAAGTGCTCAACACCCCCTTCCTCAGCGCCGCGCTCTGCTGCAAACACCCCGATCCTCCTCTCACCGGCATCCCAAATCACGCGCAGGCGCAGTGCCGTCAGTCTTCTTATCATAGCGCAGGCAATCGCCGGCACTGCGCATGCGCGGGATTTGGGATGCCGGCGAGAGGAGGATCAGGGTGTTTGCAGCAGAGCGCGGCGCTGAGGAGGGGGGTGTTGAGCACTTAGCCGCGCCTCTGGGAGGCGATTTAGATGAACTTGTCTTGGAGGCGTTATTAGTTTTCAAATTTAGCCGGGCACGGCACTTCAGAGGGGCGTTCCTGGGCACCGTGGAGAAAGAATAACGCCCCTCTGGGCTCCTTACAGCGTCATTTACATATCATAAGAATCGATTTTTTGAAGAAATGACAAGACTCACAATCAAAAGAACAAGACAGATGGAAAAAAGGTACTCTGTTAAACATGGATTCATGGGAAAAAAAATTGTGGTAAATTGCTAGTGACAGATTCCCTTTAACAGGGCACCCCAAATAAGGAGACCTGCAGGCTGCAGCAGATATCCCATGTGACAGGTCGCCCCCAGGAAACCCCTAACAGTTTCTGTAGGTCATGTATAAATTTATTTAATGGGGGTGTGGCATAGGAGGAGCCAGGTCAGGAAGTGGGAGGGGCCATGGTGGGTAGTGGGCGGGGTTAAGGGGCCCAATTCAGATTTTTGCTATGGGGCCCAGTGATTTCTATGTACGCCTCTGCTCACAAGCCACATTGCAGCTGTGTCTCCCAAAGTTGTCTTCCTAGGACATTGTATCTCTCAAGGTAGCAAACATCGCATTGATGCCAGAAAAAAGACCATCTCTAACATCCAACTCCCGGCCACCCCTCATCAGCTGCAAACCTTTCTGGGGCTCATCTCCTACTGCAGACCCTGGATCCCTGATGCTTCAGTACTAATGCAGCCCCTATAAGACTGAATACCCTGCAATGCTACTACTCCTTTCCAGATGACAATGGAGGTCGGAGTCATTAAAGGCCGCCATTGCTGCATCTGTCCCTTCTCTTGGCATCCCCAACTACAACCTTCCTTTCTGACTGTATCATGAAGCGTCAGGGCCACACGTTTGGAGTCCTTACTCAAACTTATGGTGACTGCAATAGACCCCTGGGTTACTATTCAAAGTGCCTTGACCCAGTAACCAGAGCCGCCTCTTCCTGTGTCAGAGCCTTCCTTGCTGCCTGCTCTCTTTTGGACGTCACATCTGACGTCATACTTGGCCACCCCTCACTATTCTGGATCCCCATGACATTTCTGCCATCCTTCAGCAGACTCAACCTAAACACCTCACTGCACAACGCCACCTCCAGCTCCAGTGTAGTCTGCTCCTGGCAGATAATGTCACCATTCAGAAATGCCACATCCTCAACCCTGCTGCACAAGGGGGGAGTATTCTGGTGATTCTGAAGATTTCATTGATCTACATGCTGAAGAGGAACTATGAACAATAACCTATTCTCTTTACAAGGAACAAGAACATAATTGCATCACAATGATGGAAGCTGAAGTAGGGACTCCACCATCATTCCAAGACATTTTTCTGATAAACCCACATTGGACTTTCTTTGTGGACGGCTCAAGGTACGCCAATGACAAGGGGAAGTTCCATACAGGCATGGCAGTCACTGGTGAGCATGAGGTGCTGTGTGCAAGACAATTGCGCCCATACCAGTCAGCACAGGAGGCTGAACTCATTGACCTCACTGAAGCCTGCCTCATGGCAAAACACTCTACCGCTAATATCTACACAGATTCTAGATATGCCTTTGGAGTAGTTCATGACTTTGGAGTAAAATGGAAGGCCCGGGATTACATGACAGCCGCAGGAACCCCAATCAAGAATGCTTCAGCAGTAGTGGCTCTAATGGCAGCAGTATTCCTGCCAACCCAAGTGGCAGTGATCAAGGTAAAGGCCCATATCTCTGATGCCAGATGAAATGCCTTAGCTGACCAAGCAGCCAGAAAAGAAGCAGTGGAAGAGGAAAGAGTCCAATCAGACCTGATTATGGTAGCACAGGAAGACTTGGAACAAAAAGAAGTCACATAGGACCTACTGAAACAAATGCAGAAAAAGGCCACTCCCATGGAAAAGGAAACCTGGTTGAAAGAGTCAGCCCTCAAAGAAGAATATGGACTCTGGACACAAAGAAAGAGAGTGTGCCTACCCAGAGTCCTCTATCACCTAATAGCCTTAGTAGCTCATGGACCCACCCACCAATCCAAAACCATCATGAAAGAACTAATTGACAAAATATGGGTGGCCCCAGGAATCACCCCAATCCTGGTAAGACATACCCAGTCTCGCCTCATCTGTGCAGAATGTAACCCCGGCATAACCGAGCCCACACCCTGGAAATGTCTCCCAAAGGCCTTATATCCCTTTCAGAGGATACAAATCGACCACATCCAGATGCCAATGTGCCAAGGGTTTCAATATGTGCTAGTAGTGATAGACTTGTTCTTTGGGTGGCCAGAAGCCTACCCCATCCAAAACCAGACAGCAACTACCACTTCTAAGAAACTAATGCAGGAAACTGTTTGTAGGTTTGGGGTATCTGAGGTCATTGAGAGTGATCAGGGCAGCATTCACTGCTAGTCTAACCCAAGAGGTCTGGAAGATTGTAGGGTCACACCTAGCGTTTCACACCCCTTACCGACTCCATACAAGATCTTATTTGGGACAGGGCCAAGAATGGCACAGTATTTTCCGCATCAGCTACAAATGCATTATGAATCTGTTGCAAAATATGTGATAGCATTGAACAAACAATTGTCTAACATATATGCACAAGTTCTTTATTCCATTCCAGATCCAGACTCCCTAAAAGGAATCCACACTCTGAAATCTGGAGACTGGGTAGTAGTCAAGAAACACATCAGAAGCACCCTCGAGCCACGATACGAGGGACCCTACCAAGTGCTGTTGACTACCCCAACTTCTGTGAAACTCGAAGGGAGTCTACTTAGATCCATGCCTCACATTGTAAAAGAGTAAATTCCGTCCTGACGACCCCAAAACAATAAGTTATGAGGATCCACCTACTTATCATGACTTTGACCCATATACCAAGTTAAATGCAGTTAAGATAAGGACCGGGAAGTGTCCTTGCCTGTCGCAGGGTGGGCAGATGCCCCATGGCTTATGATAAACAGATCAGGACCCTCGATAGATTATAGCTCTACCCCCTGGCAAGAGGGACACTGGGCTAATGTCACATGTTTTTCTAGCTGGACACACTGTTATTGTTCACACATACACTCAGGTTGCAATGACTCAAAAACAGACAGCCATGTGCAGTGTATTGGTGTAGATGCCATGAACGGAAAAGACCTACCCTGTAACAACAGTACTGTACAGGATCTCCTGACAGGCATATTAGCTAACAACACCGAAGGTCAGTTAAAAGGATATGAGCTGGTAAAAGGGATAAAATTAGCCAAATTAATTACCCAATTATTAAATAGCACAGCAGTGGCAGTTCCAGAGGACATACAGAATTATATGGGTTTCTGCACAAATTGGTCATAAAATGTGATCTAATCTTAATCTAAGTCACAACAATAGACAATCACAGTCTGCTTAAACTAATAACACACAAAGAATTAAATGTTAACATGTTTTTATTGAACACACCATGTAAACATTCACAGTGCAGGTGGAAAAAGTAGATTAATGACATCTCCAAGAGCTAATTGGAGTGAGGTGTCAGCCAATTGGAGTCCAACCAATGAGATGAGATTGGAGGTGTTGGTTACAGCTGCCCTGCCCTATAAAAAACACCCACCAGTTCTGGGTTTGATGGCTCACACAAAAGACCTCTCAGAAGACCTACGATTAAGAATTGTTGACTTGCATAAAGCTGGAAAGGGTTATAAAAGTATCTTCAAAAGCCTTGCTGTTCATCAGTCCACGGTAAGACAAATTGTCTATAAATGGAGAAAGTTCAGAACTGCTGCTACTCTCCCGAGGAGTGGCCGTCCTGTAAAGATGACTGCAAGAGCACAGAGCAGACTGCTCAGTGAGGTAAAGAAGAATCATAGAGTGTCAGCTAAAGACTTACAAAAGTCTCTGGCATATGCTAACATCCTTGTTAGCGAATCTATGATACGTAAAACACTAAACAAGAAAGGATTTCATGGGAGGATACCACAGAGGAAGCCACTGCTGTCAAAAAAAAACATTGTTGCATGTTTACAGTTTGCACAAGAGCACCTGGATGTTCCACAGCAGTACTGGCAAAATATTCTGTGGACAGATGAAACCAAAGTTGAGTTGTTTGGAAGAAACACAGAACACTATGTGTGGAGAAAAAGAGGCACAGCACACGAACATCAAAACCTCATCCCAACTGTGAAGTATGGTGGTGGGGGCATCATGGTTTGGGGCTGCTTTGCTGCGTCAGGGCCTGGACGGATTGCTATCATCAAAGGAAAAATGAATTCCCAAGTTTATTAAGACATTTTGCAGGATAACTTAAGGCCACCTGTCCACCAGCTGAAGCGCAACAGGACAACGACCCAAAGCATAGAAGTAAATCAGCAACAGAATGGCTTAAAATGAAGAAAATACGCCTTTTGGAGTGGCCCAGTCAGAGTCCTGACCTCAACCCGATTGAGATGCTGCGGCATGACCTCAAGAAAGCGATTCACACCAGACAGCAAGAATATTGCTGAACTGAAACAGTTCTGTAAAGAGGAATGGTCAAGAATTACTCCTGACCGTTGTGCACGTCTGATCTGCAACTACAGGAAACGTTTGGTTGAAGTTATTGCTGCCAAAGGAGGTTCAACCAGTTATTAAATCCAAGGGGTCACATACTTTTTCCACCTGCACTGTGAATGTTTACATGGTGTGTTCAATAAAAACATGGTAAGATTTAATTATTTGTGTGTTATTACTTTAAGCAGACTGTGATTGTCTATTGTTGTGACTTAGATGAACATCAGATCACATTTTATGACCAATTTGTGCAGAAACCCATATAATTCCAAAGGGGTCACATACTTTTTCTTGCAACTGTATACTGAAGAATACTCTCCTGGACTTCCAGAGACAGAACAGCCTGCTGAACACCCCTTAATCCGCAAATTCCAACTCGCTAGAATTGCACATGCTTGAGAGTCTGATCGAGCAGTGAAAAGCCTTGAATAGCTTTGTCATGCACCAGACTTCCTCATGGAGAATAGAGGATGTGTTGTTTCGAGGTCAGGTAGCGGCAGCTCATCTGAGACAATTGTCAGATGCTGAACCCTTTCAAAGAGGCCACAAAATTTGTCAGTGGCATGAGCAATTTCATCCCCCTCATATTTATCTTAGAACAGATGCTGATGCTCATGCAGCAGAAGAACAGCTAACGCATCTTGCTGTCCGTCCTGTAGCTGTAAGAGGAGCAAGAGGACAATGTTGACGCTGGCACTAGCCAAAACGCCTAATCGTCTCAGTGGGGGGCAGTGCCAGAAAGAACTGGCTCCTCGGGCACGCTGGCCAGAATAGCGACCTGTATGCTCACTTGCTTATGCTGTGACAGGCATATCGTTGACAGCGAGCTGTCTGGTGATTACTGGATAGCCATGCTTTTAGACCCTCGCTATTAAAGCAAAAATGGGGGAATGTTTCCCTCCCGCACAAAGGGAGGACAAATTACGTTATCACCACAAAAAACTGTGAAGATTGCCCCATCCTTCAGCGAGCAGATGCCTGCTGTCAGTGTCTCTGAAAGGAAGACCCCTCTTTTCCTCGTGTAGAGTAACCCTCCTCTTGCCGTCACATACAACAGAAGCCACAGCAGCAGTAGCAGCAGCGGCAGCCAGTTCAATCTCCTCGATATGACGAAGAAGTTTTTCCAAACTGAGGACAGTCAGCAAGCTAAGAGCTCCTGCCTCAATGCCCAGGTTCAGGACTACCTACACTAACCAATCTCTGGCGCATAACTTGTTCCCTGACAACATGGATTTCTGGGCAGGCAGACTGGAACAGTGGCCCAAACTGCACAGCACTGTTGCTGTCTGCCTATCTGCTGTCCTGCCCCCATCATGCCTCTGCTGCCATCATGGCACTGCTACAGCCTGTCTAACATCATGTTCTGTACGACTGCTGCTGCTGCCCTCATCATGCCACTAATGCCTTCATGCCTGCCTTGCATCACTTTCCATAAAGCTGCTGCCTCAATCATTCTGCTGCCTGTCTGCTATTTCCAACCTTTGCAGCGGCACACACATAATGTGAAGACGTATACAAGACAGTGGTCTTTAAAAGGGTTTCACGGGACATGTTATACAAGACAGATCTGGTGGCCTGTACCACTACTAATGTCTGGTGGCCAGGAATGTGCACGTAGTCTCCACCAAGGACTACAAAACCTGTAAATGCATTGTAGTGGAGTGTGATCGAGTATGTGTACCCATCTGTACTTTCAAATGGTTGTTTTAGTTTTAACCTCTTAGTAACCACGCACATTTTTTTTTATCGCATTTCAAAAGCTATAACTTTTTTGTTTTTTCATCAATGTACTTGTATGAGGTCTTATTTTTTGCAGGACAAGTTCTACAGTAAAAAGGCATATTAGTGGTCACTAAGGGTATTATTTCCAGGATTCCCTGATTTTTGAAGACATAGGACATATCTAGGTACTGTCCTGTTAGGACAGTCCACCATAAAGGGTTTTTCCTGAATTACATTTTCCAAATTTGGACTCTCTTGACCCGTTTTCACCATGTGGCTCTTTCACACTTGCGTTCTTTTCTTCCGGCATAGAGTTCCGTCGTCGGGGCTCTATGCCGGAAGAATCCTGATCAGTTTTATCCTAATGCATTCTGAATGGAGAGAAATCCGTTCAGGATGCATCAGGATGTCTTCAGTTCCAGTACGGAACGTTTTTTGGACGGAGAAAATACCGCAGCATGCTGCGCTTTTTGCTCCGGCCAAAAATCCAGAACACTTGCCGCATCGACGGATCCGGAATAATAGCCCATTGAAATGTATTATTCCGGATCCGTCCTAACATCTTCAGTTGTTACGACGCAACGACGGATCCGGAAGTTGCATCTGCGCCTGCTCCAGGAAGTAGGAAGGTCTTGGCTGGCACGAACTTCCACAGACAACCCGCGCGGGAGAGGACAGGTCGTGTCTTCAGCTCCTGGAGGTGAGTATTCAGTGTGTGTTTTGTCTTTTAATACATTAACTACATGCATCTACTATGTCCTAGACATAGTAGATGCATGTAGGAGGCAGCAAATTAATGTTGGGGGTAGTAGTCCCCTGGGGAATGCTGCCCCCAGCACCCACCATGCAGTCACCCCAGCTTCAGTCCCAAGTGCTTTTGCTTTGGGACTGCAGCTGGCTGGGGTGACTGCATGGTGGATGTTGGGGGTAGTAGTCCCCTGGGGAATGCTGCCCCCAGCACCCACCGTGCAGTCACCCCAGCTTCAGTCCCAAGTGCTTTTGCTTTGGGACTGCAGCTGGCTGGGGTGACTGCATGGTGGATGTTGGGGGTAGTAGTCCCCCGGGGAATGCTGCCCCCAGCACCCACCATGCAGTCACCCCAGCTTCAGTCCCAAGTGCTTTTGCTTTGGGACTGCAGCTGGCTGGGGTGACTGCATGGTGGATGTTGGGGGTAGTAGTCCCCTGGGGAATGCTGCCCCCAGCACCCACCGTGCAGTCACCCCAGCTTCAGTCCCAAGTGCTTTTGCTTTGGGACTGCAGATGGCTGGGGTAACTGCATGGTGGATGTTGGGGGTAGTAGTCCCCTGGGGAATGCTGCCCCCAGCACCCACCGTGCAGTCACCCCAGCTTCAGTCCCAAGTGCTTTTTCTTTGGGACTGCAGCTGGCTGGGGTGACTGCATGGTGGATGTTTGGGGTAGTAGTCCCCTGGGGAATGCTGCCCCCAGCACCCACCGTGCAGTCACCCCAGCTTCAGTCCCAAGTTCTTTTGCTTTGGGACTTCAGCTGGCTGGGGTGACTGCATGGTGGATGTTGGGGGTAGTAGCTTGAAAATATGACTCTTCTCTGGTCACACAAGTAAGATATGACTCTTTTATGTTCATTTGCATATGTATCAAATCGGTTTTTTTACACAATAAAAGCACACAGAGCTATGGGGACTGAATATTGTGGATGTGCTAGCGGCCATCTAGCAACCCATGTCCTCAGCTCTATACACAAAATCCCGGTGACAGGTTCCCTTTAATCCAAAGTCACACACTTAATACAAACACTCACTTAAAAAACACATGAACGCTCAAACTCGTGTTGTTTGGCTGTTGTATAAGTGCAGCTCTCAAACAAGGGGCAGTATATTGTGCTACACTAAATTAGAGCAATGAAAGAAAAAGGCAGCTCTCACCTGTCTCTCCTTGCCACGAACATAGCGCCTGGATTGCACTATTAGTAGAAACCTCGAAAAAACTTTGCAAGTCCAGCTTCAGTGTGCAAAGTAAGAAACTTTATTCCGGCAGTTTTAAAACTTCCAATACACGGATATACTTATAAAGCGTTTCAGACCACTCTCAATATAGGTCCTTCATCATGACATAACAAAGCTCAAAAGATTGCACTATATATGCCCCACCCGCACCTGACCATGCAATCAGGAAATCACGTGACTCGGGCACCCACAGTGCAATCAGGACAACATGCGATATTTAAAAATATATCAACATCAAATCGTGAAATAAATAAACTCAATTGATATTATTAAAACAATGTGTTGCTAAAGGCTGGCTCATAAGTAGTACCCTAAGGGATATATGACACATAACCTAATACTGCAAAATAAGATTGTCTTTTATTTAACCCCTGCGGGTAACGTGTGGCTAACTGGAACATCCAGTATGCCTCCCTGTTTAACAGCTTTCTTCTGTGGTCTCCTCCTCTAACAGGGACCACTACTCTCTCTATGCCCTGCGCTCTCAATTTGGAGGTGTCCCCACCATGACAAACTACAAAGCGCAGACTAGCCGCAGATACATTGCGGTTTTCATGGTCGGGCACATCAGAAATGTGTTTGCGTACTTTGGCTATTATCTGATTGGATGTACATCCCACATACAGCAACCGACACTCCATACATGTAGTCAGATAAATAGCATTCTTAGTATTGCAGTTGAGGCAGGATATGATCGCAAATTCTTTGTCATTGGCAGTAGATTTAAATTGGTTGGTAACCAGCATGTGGTCACAGCAGATGCATCTGCCATGACCACATTTAAAGCTACCTTTACCGCTGATCCATGTGAGTTTAGAGATAACAGAATCCCGAAACATACTAGCGGTAAGTGATTGGCCAAGGGTAGGAGCCTTGCGTGCTGCACATCTAATGCCACCCTCCACAATATCTGACCACTGATTGTCATAACTAAGAAGAGGTAAATGTTTTTTTTTTATTATTTTGCATATTTCACTGAATTGCTCACTATACTGAGTCACAAAGGTAATAGCATTATTTTTAGTAGAGCACTGCCGATAGCTATCACCCAAGGCTCGTTTCTCAGGAAAGATCAGTGTGTCTCTCTCTATTTTAGAAACCATTTTATAGTGATTTAGAGTTACCCTCCTAGAATATGTCCTACATGAGAATCTCTTCATGATATTATTGGCTTCAAGGTTAAAGGATTCCTCATCCGTGCAATTCCTTTTTGCCCTGATGAGTTCACCCTTCAGGATATTATGGATAACATGTGGTGGATGACAAGTAGAGGCATGGAGGATAGTATTCCATGCAGTATCTTTCCTGTGTGAAAATGTATGAACCACGGACGTATCCACATCCACCCCTCAGACACAAATTCTAAAAATCAATAGAATCCAAGTCATGGTGGACATCCAATGTTATGGAGTCAACACATGAATTTAAGTAGTTTGTGAACAGCGGTATGGCCGCCACATCAACAGACCATACCATAAGAAGGTCATCGATGTAAAGGCCATACCACTGCACACAACCACAAAAAGGAAGAGTGTGGATAAGGAGAAAGCTCTTCTCCCACCATGCCATAAATATATTGCTATGGAGGGAGAGAACTTGGCCCCCATCGACACTCCGGACAACTGAAGAAAAAAAATCATTATTGAAAATAATAGAGTTGTGCCTGAGGAGGAAGTCGATAACTATGCCCATGAATTCCTGCAATTCTTTGGTATAATCACTATATATATATATCGAGAAACCAGGACAATGCCCTAAGGGCCAAATCATGGGGGATATTTGTGTACCGTGACAACACATCCGCGGTGATCCATCTGTACCCCTCACCCCATCGAAAATCAGAGAACGTCTGAAGCACAGACCTGCTGCCCTTCAAAAACCCAGGAATCATGGGAATCAGTGGTTGTAAAAGAGAGTCTACCCACTCGGAAAGTTTTCCCGAAAAAGATCGAATCACGCCACTATAGGTCTTAATGGGGGAGGGAATATACCCTTATGGATCTTTGGCAGGGCGTGAAAGATTGAAATGACTGGATGGGCTACATAAATACTGTATGATCATATTATTTTTTATTGAAAATACCCAAGTCCATGCAAAATGTCAAAATGCTGACCAATTCCACTTGGTAAGGAAGGAGAGGATTGCCTCTCAGTGCGGCATATACAGAAGTGTTATTTAACATCATCTGAACCTGTGATTTATACACCGCTCTATCCAAAACGACAACCTCTCCTCCCTTATCTGCATTTTTTTTATAACCAAGTCATCTCTGTCTTTCAAATCCTGCAATGCCTTTTGTTCTACTGAAGTCATGTTAGAAGGTTTTATGCATCCCATATGGTTAGGATGCCTGTCTAATATGCATTTATCGTTCAGAGCACATAAATCTCTCTCTACCAATTCCTGATAGCGATCCCAAGCCGGAGACCTCGACTGAAGGGGATAACAATTCCTATAACTAGTAGTAAATGAAGAAGGTCTATTCATTAGTTCGAGGTCATCTGGCTTTGTATGCATTTCTTGTAGGGAAGCTAAGTGCATAAAGTCAGAAAACATCTTTGCATTGCCCTGACATACACCAACACCCTGTACGGACACTGATAAATTATGTACCGGGGATTGACTCAGTTCCACATCAACATTTTTAGTGACTACATCCTCAAAATGTTTTTTCAAGATAAGACTGCGAGCAAATCTGTTAACATCCAGAATAGTCTTGTATAAATCAAACTGATATGTAGGAGAGAAGGATAAACCCCTCTTCAAAACATTAATCTGGTCAGTCGACAGAATAGAAGCTGACATGTTTACCACCTGTAAGTCCGCTACTTCTTCCTGTATCGGGAGGGATATCGATGTGTTTTTTCTGTGCCGCCTCCCTGCTCTTAGTTTTTTGCAACCCTTCTGTGATGTGAAACCATTGCCGAAGGAAGACAAACAGCTCAGGCATCAGTTAACCCTGAGTTATCCTTGGTTGCTGAATCAGAGGAGTCAGCATCAGTTGAACTCAATGATGCTTTATGTTTAATAATGATTTCTATCTTCAGGTGTCGGGAGTGTCGATGGGGGGGCCTCTCCCTCCATAGCCAATATATTTATGGCATGGTGGGAGAAGAGCTTTCTCCTCGTTGACACTTTTTGTGGTTGTGTGCAGTGGTATGGCCGTTACATCGATGACCTGCTTATGGTATGGTATGGTGATGTGGCGGCCATACCGCTGTTCACAAACTACTTAAATTCATGTGTTGACTCCATCACATTGAATGTCCACCATGACTTGGATTCTATAGATTTTTTGGATTTGTGTCTGAGGGGGATGTGGATACCTCCGTGGTTCATACATTTTCACACAGGAAAGATACTGCATGGAATACTATCCTCCATGCCTCTACTTGTCATCCACCACATGTTATCCATAATATCCTGAAGGGTGAACTCATCAGGGCAGAAAGGAATTGCACGGATGAGAAATCCTTTTACCTTGAAGCCAATAATATCATGAAGAGACTCTCATGTAGGACATATTCTAGGAGGGTAACTCTAAATCACTATAAAATGGTTTCTAAAATAGAGAGAGACACACTGATCTTTCCTGAGAAATCGGCAGTGCTCTACTTAAAATAATGCTATATTACCTTTGTGACTCAGTATAGTGAGCAATTCAGTGAAATATGCAAAATAATAAAAAAACATTTACCTCTTCTTAGTTATGACAATCAGTGGTCAGATATTGTGGAGGGTGGCATTAGATGTGCAGCACACAAGGCTCCTACCCTTGGCCAATCACTTACCGCTAGTATGTTTCGGGATTCTGTTATCTCTAAACCCACATGGATCAGCGGTAAACGTAGCTTTAAATGTGGTCATGGCAGACGCATCTGCTGTGACCACATGCTGGTTACCAACCAATTTAAATCTACTGCCAATGACAAAGAATTAGAGATCAAATCCTGCCTCAACTGCAATACTAAGAATGCTATTTATCTGACTACATGTATGGAGTGTCGGTTGCTGTATGTGGGATGTACATCCAATCAGATAATAGCCAAAGTACGCAAACACATTTCTGATGTGCCCGACCATGAAAACCGCAATGTATCTGCGGCTAGTCTGCACTTTGTAGTTTGTCATGGTGGGGACACCTCCAAATTGAGAGCGCAGGGCATAGAGAGAGTAGTGGTCCCTGTTAGAGGAGGAGACCACAGAAGAAAGCTGTTAAACAGGGAGGCATACTGGATGTCCCAGTTAGCCACACGTTACCCGCAGGGGTTAAATAAAAGACAATCTTATTTTGCAGTATTAGGTTATGTGTCATATATCCCTTAGGGTACTACTTATGAGCCAGCCTTTAGCAACACATTGTTTTAATAATATCAATTGAGTTTATTTATTTCACGATTTGATGTTGATATATTTTTAAATATCGCATGTTGTCCTGATTGCACTGTGGGTGCCCGAGTCACGTGATTTCCTGATTGCATGGTCAGGTGCGGGTGGGGCATATATAGTGCAATCTTTTGAGCTTTGTTATGTCATGATGAAGGACCTATATTGAGAGTGGTCTGAAACGCGTTATAAGTATATCCGTGCATTGGAAGTTTTAAAACTGCCGGAATAAAGTTTCTTACTTTGCACACTGAAGCTGGACTTGCAAAGTTTTTTCGAGATTGTGCTACACTGTATTATTTGGTTCTTCTGGGATGGTATTTTGCACTGTGGTACTGTTAATACTACCTACTTGTGTTGGCCCAACTTATGGTAATTTGGGCCTGCCTACAACATGGGGCCAATTTTAGTTTTTTTTCCAGGGCCATTTAAAGTTCCCAGTCCGCCCCTGGAGTTGGCTCTATGGACACAGACTGATCACATGAGACCCGGCGCAGGAGGTCACGGTTATGTTATCACAGCCTCTTGCATAGTTCTACCACTACATAGGCTTTAGGCCTAGCGGCTTGAGGCCTGTGAGGCTGAACAGTCGCATCTGCTGTGATTGCACCCCCTCTTATGGGTGGCGAGGTGTCTAAGCAGGCGACTACCCTCACCTACCCGTCACCCTAGCCCTGAGTATGGCCATCTGTTGTACCAAGGTAGGAAATTATGCACATCATTGATATAAAAGTGGAGTCGGATATTATACCATATGCATTTAGAGTGTAAGCTTTTACGGACAAGGATCAATTTACTTTGCCAATTCTGTGATTATGCTAGGGATTAAAATAAAGTTTCTAATTATACTGTACACTGTGTGGAATCTAACGACATTTAGTGTTCATCTGGGGTAAAACAGTGAAAACAAGTCCTCTTTTACATGTCAGTGGGGCCCTTTTTCTATAGAGTCTGTGCCTGTTTTCATGAATATAAAGCCTGTTTCTGACTGTTTTTTTAAATTTTTATTATTTACTTTCAAAAGAAGATATATAGCATACAGGAAGAATACAATAAGCATATGGCTTGAGGAAATACACTCCATCCCAATAGATTCATCAATTAAATCCATCCAAATACACAATGGGGAACATTTATTAAGATCAGCTTTTTAAGCCAATCTTAGTTTGCCCCTCTGCACTGCCACTAGATACGTCTAATTTATAACGTATTCAATTTATGCTACTGGGCCCGTGGCGGGGGAGGGCCCAAAGTGGATGGAAGGTTCCGCCCCCTACAATGTCTGCTGTATGGCTGTCACGGCCATGGCCATGACCGTGACTCCTGAACCGCATGCGGTTGTCAGCGGTTTGGTTAGGTTGTCAATCACAGGTGAGGGCAGTGGTATTTGCCTCACCTGTGGTTGCCGCTGGCAACAGTATGTATGTGGCAGCTTGCACCTAGCAACCTTTCTGTTAGGTCTCTGTGTATGTGTGCACTAGGTTTTATGTTATTGTGTGCACTTCCCCTTTTAGTGGTGTTTTCCCTTCCCTGGTGATGGAAGGGTTAATTCCCTTTCTGTGTGTGTGAGACACTGGGTGTGTCTGTGTGGGTGTGGCCACTTAGGCCTATATAGCTCCTGTGTTTGGCATGGCTCAGTGGGTTGCTTCAACCATGCTTAGCTGGAGCAGCCTCCTGTGAATACCATCTTCCAGTAAGGGCCACCCTTCCGGTCATAAAAATCCATAACCCTGATGTTTAGTTGATGTCCTATGTCTTTGGTTTTAGTGCAGCTATGGATGTCCTGGTTCCTGAGTGTTCTTATGTGTGTGCTGTTTGTCTTATGTTTGTGTGGACAGCGTTATCTGAGCACGGGTTCCAGTCAGCAAGGCTGTGACAGGTTAGTGTGGAACTGTTGGGTTCACCTGTCATATTCATAGATCTGTTTATGTTCCCCTTCTCCATGCTGCTTGGCCAGTGAGACTCCTGTTCCTCCGTGCCGAGGAGGAACAGGTCGTCTTACCCTGCTCCTTAGTTCAGGGCCATCCTGAGGGCTTGTAGGGACTATTAGTTTCCGGGGTATGAGCCCTCCTACCACCAGGGTCGGCTCATACGGACAGGAGACAGGGTCAGTGTTAGGGATGCAACAGGAGGTGACCTGCTCCCTAATTCTGTTGCTCTGACCAGCAGCGACCGGACATTTCTGAGCATCGCACGGCTGAGTGTTTTCCCCATCCTCAGCCGTGACAATGGCTTTTCTTCCATCCCAAGACCCTGCTTCTCCTGTGCTCAGGCCGCCCCCTCCTCCCCTCTTCTTTTACATACATTTTGTTGTGTGCACTGCAAAGACAGTGCACGGACCGGGGGACATGTCTTCAGCCACTCGCTCTCCTCTGTCTGCTGGGCGCTGTACTGGCCAATCAGCTTTTAGCAGTGCTAGGCTCCTGCTGCTGATTGGCTAGGAGAAAGAACTGAGCGGGCAGGATGTGCTCTCTGCCATACTCCAGACTCCAGCCCTCACAGAGAGAGTGAGTAACTCCTGGGTGGTGGGGGAGGAGGGGGACAGCGATTACACCTTCCACAGCAGCAGGGACCAGAGGTTATTTGGGTGGGAGGAGAGGCACACTGTTCTCTATATAAGCATCAGCAGCAAGCAGAGTTCATGGGATCCCCCCCCTAGGCAGCCCCCCTTCCCCCATGAACTCAGTAAGTAACAGAAGCAAGCAGCCAACAAAAAAAACATACTCCATGTGCATTCCGTTTCCGTATGTCCGTATTTCCGTTCCGCAAAAAAAAAAACTAAACATGTCCTATTATTGTCTGCATTACGGACA
This sequence comes from Bufo gargarizans, assembly GCF_014858855.1. Lineage (NCBI taxonomy): Eukaryota > Metazoa > Chordata > Amphibia > Anura > Bufonidae > Bufo > Bufo gargarizans. The sequence goes on along the minus strand of NC_058081.1, from coordinate 491,934,904 downwards.
AGGATAGCACTGTTTTATTAGGGGCCAGATGTTCTGTTCAGAAAAATACAGAATGCACACGGACGTCATCTGTATTTTTTGCGGCTACGTTTTTGGCAGACCGCAAAATACATACGGTCATGTGCATGAGCCCTAAGACTTTTTCCAACCACATGTACCAACTATGTATGGTACCTAATGGAAGGGGAGACAGTGCAGACTTTAAACTGATCCAATACAATGCAGCGGCCAAGAAGTAAAAAACAAGACATTTTTTATTTTGCCTCAGCATTTTCGGATTGACATCCCCTAGCTCTAAGAGCAGATGCACAGGTTTTCATTCCAAGTTCAGAGGGCCATCGTGCCAGTGTTAGAGTAGCTTCCTCTACTAGAAATGAAGTTGTCGAGGATTCACCAGCCTGTGAACAATAAGCACACACAGAGTTGTTGTACAATAGATAGAGTTGGGGGGGGGGGGGGTCCCTTTCTCAGTGTTTAGTTATACACAAAGACACAAACACAAAGCCAATCATAGGGTTATGGTATAGGACACTGATCCAATCAGATTAGAAGAAACAGTGCATGATAGATTCATGTCAGGACAGATCAGGTTATGGTGACCTCACCTTAACCCTGGGCAACCTAAACAAGTTTTGTAGCCCATCACCACCCCTCCCACACTCTGTATTGGAATGTCCAAAGTTTGGAAAAGTTGTTTAAAGACAAGATGAAGTCGGTTACATTAACACCAGAAATGGGTAAGATGGCTCGTGTGTTCTGCACTTGCCAGAATATGCTGCAGTAGCATTTCAATCTGCAGAAATGTGCCTTTTTGGATATGTAAAAACGCACCTTTGACCCACACACATACATACAATCCCTCACCTGTTGATGATTAAGGGTACTGTCGACTCGTTCAATCTTTGCCCTCCTCCACCTCCCCCCTATTCAATACCATAGAGTAGATTGAATTGGCCACGGCAGCTTCGTATTAAAACAAATATAATTACAGTCATAATAAATATCAAATAAACACCATAACAAACCCATGAGACCACCACCCCAAACTTCCAACAAATAAGACAGGGGTGGGTCCTTGCAGCTCCAAAATTTGATGGAGGAGATCTGCCCAACCCCTTGCCAGATAGCTGATGAACAACAGCTCAGAGGCAGAAGTATCAAACTCTCTGCCCTAGCCCAAAACCTTTGCAGATCTTTACCAGATCACACACCCATCTCTATGGGCTTTTTTACTCTTGCGTTCTTTTGTGGCATAGAGTTCCGTCGTCGGGGCTCTATGCTGGAAAAATCCTGATCAGGATTATCCCCATGCATTCTGAATAGAGAGAAATCCATTCAGGATGCATCAGGATGTCTTCAGTTCAGGACCGGAACATTTTTTGGCCGGAGAAAATACCACAGCATGCTGCGCTTTTTGCTCCGGCCAAAAATCCTGAACACTTGCCGCAAGGCCGGATCCGGAATTAATGCCCATTGAAAGGCATTAATCCGGATCCAGCCTTAAGCTAAATGTCATTTCGGCGCATTACCGGATCCGACTTTTAGCTTTTTCTGAATGGTTACCATGGCTGCCAGGACACTAAAGTCCTGGCAGCCATGGTGAAGTGTAGTGGGGAGAGGGGGAGCAGTATACTTACCAGCCGTGCGGCTCCGGGGGCGCTTCAGAGTGAAGTCAGGGCGCCCCACGCGCATGGATGACGTCATCGCATGGTTCTCGTCAACCATGCGCATGGGGCGCTCTGACGTCACTCTGGAGCGCCCCGGGAGCCGCACTGACGGTAAGTATACTGCTCCCCCGCTCCCCACTACTACTATGGCAACCAGGACTTTAATAGCGTCCTGGCTGCCATAGTAACACTGAACGCATTTTGAAGACTGATCCGTCTTCAAATGCTTTCAGTTCACTTGCGTTTTGCCGGATCCGGCGTGTAATTCCGGCAAAAAGAGTACACGACGGATCCGGACAACGCAAGTGTGAAAGAGCCCTATGTCTGGAGAGTTCAGAGCATTTTTAGCTCCCTCCAGAACCATAATTACCGCCAACCCCAAGGACCAAACAGCAAGGAAAACGTCAATCAAAATGATCTAACCTCCCTGTCCGAATAACAAACTGGTCGCAAACTGGTCGAAATAACTGACCTTACTGCTCAAACAACGCAAAAGAAACTGTCCGCCTCTAATCCTCTATAACAACCCCTTTCCTTCAACTTTCAAAAATTTTAGATACCATACAGGATTTTAACAACCACAGCAAAAGAGCTACCTCTGCATCCTGTTCAGCAAGCCACAAAGTCTAAGCATGCTCAAATGCCCCCCAGGTAACTGAGGCCAGAGAACCATTAAGCAGCCGCCCTACCGCTCCGATGGAAGATCCCACAACTAATCGCATCCAAATAACAGAAAAGGGGTGATAAAGTTCTCTGGTATCTTTTCCCCAATTAGCAAAAGTCCTGGGTAGAGATGAGTAAAGTTCTCAAAAACTCGATTAGGTAGTTTTACCAAATTTTTCAAAAAATTTGCTTAAATATGAAATAATTTGTCACAAAACACGTTAAATCAGATCTATCACAGCCTGAAGTTAAACTTTAGGGAGTATGTATGCTGGTGTACATCACTGTGCAGTGCAGCAACATAGTCCTTTCTGGTGGCTAAACGGTTACTGTCTTCTGAATGACAGGCAGGTCACATAGACAGGTCACAACATCCATACAGCATCATTCAGTAAAGCAAAAAAAAAAAAAAGCGCTGTTTGCGCTGTGGATGTCCTAATGACTCTTTAGTGCAGGCATGGCCAACCTGTGGCTCTCCAGCTGTTGTAAAACTACAACTCCCACCATGCCCTGCTGTAGGCTGCTAGCTGTAGGCAGTCTGGGCATGCTGGGAGTTGTAGTTTTGAAACAGCTGGAGAGCCTCAGGTTGGCCATGCCTGCTTTAGTGAAACAACAGAAGGACATGGAGGTGGACCCAATGAGTAGAGGAGAAAAAAAGGTTCTTTTAATCCATGTTATGGCAGTGCACACACATGCGTTTGAATCCCCTCTGTTACTTGACTATTAGGCTTAGTTCACACTTCACTTATTTGGACAGTAATTGTGAGCCCAAAGCAGGTGTGGGTCAAACCCACAGAACAGGTGCAGACCTATTCAGGCTTGGCTCCTGAATTTGCCTCACAATGAGGGCTCATGCACATGACCGTACCGTGTTTTGCAGTCCACAAATTGTGGATCTGGGCAGAAATGCCTATTCTTGTCTGCAAAACGGACAAGAATAGGATATGTTCTATTATTCTGTTTTGCAGGGTCATGGAACAGAGCAACAGATGCGGACTGCACATGGAGTGCCTCATGGCTTGGACGCGGACCCAAACAACAGTGGTGCGCATGAGCCCTAAGTGATGGAAATAACTGACTAAATAACAGAAGTGTGAACGTTGCATTACAGGTCAATGCAAGGCCGACACAGGTTCATGTGGGCCCTTTGGTGATAAATCCCAGTGGGCCCCCCTGAGCCATTTTTTTACATTTACATGTCCCCCTGTGGCTCCCACATGGTATAATGATCCCTAGTGGCCCCTATACAGTATAATGACCACTAGTGGCCCTTCACACAGTATAATGACCCTCCAATGCCCCCTACACTGTATAATGACCCCCAGTGGCCCGACACACAGTATAATGACCCCACAGCGGCCCTCTATTCAGAATAATAATTAATAACCCCCAGTCGCCCCCCCATTCAGAATAATGACCCCCAGTATCCCCCACACTGGGAGATTACTGTATGGAGGGGGCACTGGGGGTCATTATACTGTATGATGGTCACTGGGGGTCATTCTATTCAATGGGGGTTCTGGGGGTCATTATACTGAATGGAGGGTCATTGGGGATCATTATACTAAATGGGGGCCACTGGGGGTCATTATGCTATGTAAAGGGCCCTCACAGTATAATGACCCCACAGTGGCCCTCTATTCAGAATAATGAGCCCCAGTCGCTCCCACACTGGGGGTGTTATACTGTATGGAGGGGGCACTGGGGGTCATTATATTGAATGGGGGCTTTGGTAGTCATTATACTAAATGAAGGGTCAATGGGGATCATTATACTAAATAGGGAGCACTGGCTGTCAGTTTATCGACCCCACAGTGGCCCCCTCACATACCTATCATTGCTGGAGCGCAGGGGAGCCAGCAGTCCTGTCATTCACTAACCGCAGCTCCCTGCGCTCTTTCTCTCCTCAGGTCCGCTGCAGCAGTGAGACACACGTCGTGACGTCCCCCCTGGGCCAGGCCTGGAGGAGAGAAGGAGATGTGACTGGGCCCCACAGCAAATTTTTGTACACCCCCCCCCCCTCCCCCAGTGGGTTCACATCACGTTTTTCCTATCGGTTTGATGTATACAAATGTGCAGCACTCCACATTTTTGTATTCTGCAGAGTCCAGTAAAAAATGCATACGTTAATGTATATGATTTTTTACAATGAAACTGTATGGTGAACGGACGCCAGTGTACAGCATCAGTCTGACGCATCTGTTAATGTATACATTTTTGGTATACATTAAATGGATGGCACAAATGGGATGTGAACCCAGCCTTAGTGTCAGAATAAGCCACTAAACAGCGGACGGAGAGGGGAGGCTGCCATGTACTGACAGAGTGCTAACTGGTCCTGGTGGTCAGGGATGAGGACTGTGTTTCCCAAGGATCATTGATCTATTGGGAAATACAGGGCACAGTATAATTCACTAGAATCTATATACTATAAAGATATTAGCCCTACCCCCGAATAATAATACAATTAGGGAGTCATTTATTATATAGAAATACGGCTATATTAGACATATTTCTGACACAGATTGTGGCGCAAAGGTCCTTAGCACCGCAATCTGTATCTGTATCACAGGAGGTCTGGCAGGGCATCAATAGGAGATAGGAGGGTGGAACAGGAGCTCTGGATACATGAAGGAGGAAAGGAGACAGCAGGGGCCCCATAAGGATGAGATAGGACAGGATATAGGGCAGGGCAAGTGTCATGGTGGCAAACTGCTTAAAGAAACAGTAAAACAACTAAATAGAATGAAGCAGCATCCAGCAACAAATCAAAGAGTCCCCCCCCCTTCTCTTCTCCTACAGAGAAGAGACAGACTCACTGACAACCTGTGTTCACACTTCTGCTCCAGCCCTTCACAATGCAGACTCACTGACAACCTGTGTTCACACTTCTCTACTCCAGCCCTGCCAGTCTCTCTCCTCAGGCAGCATGTCCTGTGTAGAAGGGGCGTGTCTGAGTCTCTGCAGCAGCAGGCCTCATGTGACTCAGAGGGCCCACCAAAGGGGTACTGCGTAAGTGAAATAACAGCAATGAGAGCTGAATTGATGGAAGTGCTCATAGCAGCTCAGTGGGCCCCCTCAGGAGCAATGGGCCCCGGCACTTGCCAAGGTTTGCCGGGTTATGACACCGGCCCTGGGTCAATGCTAACGTCAGCTAATTTATTGACATGCACTTAACCATGCAGTGGCACAGAATTTAAGGAGTGGGCCCATGACAGTGGGTAGGATGTCAGCAGTAAATCTGTGTTCACATGTTTATTTTTCCATTCTTCTGATCGGTCAGAAGAACAGGCCAAAAAAAAGCGGATCATGTAGCTTGAGCATCTGCCTTCACAACTCCAGTTTTTGGTCAGCATTTGATCAGTATTAGTAAGGCAAAAACAGGACACATGTGATGGAAATATTTGCCTGTCTTCTGTGTTTTGGATCCACTCCTGCTTTTGGCTTCCAAATCATGATAAAATCCTGATGCAAAATACTGACAGTGTGATAGAGGCCTCATGCTCAATTTGCATGAGTTTTGGCCATTTGCAACTGAAATATGCTTTATTCAGCTGGAAAAGAAGTCCTGCATTCAGGACTTTTATGGCCTCTATCACACAGTGAGTATTTGGTCAGTTTTTTGCATCAGTATTTGATCAGTATTGGTAAAGCAAAATCATGATAAAATCTCCTATGCAAAATACTGACTATGTGATAGAAGCCTTCTGGACGCTCAAGCAACAGGACCCTTTTTTGTTATTTTTCGGTTCTTCTGATGGATGATGTCAACATGGCCAAACAGGTGATGTCAACACCGCCAAATAGGGACACTAGTGGTGCCATAACAGCGTGGTGAGGGTGGCAAATGCATGAAGAGTTACAACAGTGGCTCCATAACAGAGTGGTGGGAGTGGAAACGGCATAAAGAGTCACAATAGTGGCATCGGAACAGAGTGGGAAGGCACGGCAACAGCAGTGGCAGTAACAGCACAAGATGGTGGCAGATCACAGTAGGGGCTGGTGGCAGTAGAGGCAGCAGGCATGTGGCATTAGGTGGGTGACAGCATCAGAATAGTGGCAGCAGGACGTGGGCAGAAGTAATGGGCCATCTGTCAGAATCTTTTGGTGTGGCAGCACACTACCGTCAGATCATTACTGCCAAAATGATCCAGTCTGTTGTATAAGGCATCGGTGACTGGAAATCCTGGTTGATCCACACCTGATTCATCTTTATAAAGGTTAGTCTCTCAAAATTTTGTGTTGAAAAGCAAGTTCTCTTTGGGGATCCAGGGGATCTTGGATCTAGACTGACAGTGTGCAGTCTAAGCATGACACCACATGCTCGTTCAGGTTCTGCTCCAGATCCTGCTGCTGCTGGGTGGAGAAAAGTATTCAAGAGTTTAGTTGCTGCTGATGGAGCTGGTGCTGCTTCTGCCCCCCCCCCCCCCCAGCCGTCATGGCAGTGGAGCCAAAAGTTCATCATTTTGGACCAGTGGTGATGGTCTAACATTGTGGAGAGCCAGTAGTCCTGCCTCTGCTGAATGGTGACAATGCGGTTGTCACTATGAAAGCAACTCAGCATGCATCTGGCCATTTGTGCAAGGGACTCAGAGGGACTCTCTGCTTCAATCTCTACTGCATACTGCCACAGTCTGTCAGGGTCATCTGCATCATCTTTGTCATCGCCCTCTGGCTCTGCATGCTTCTCGAGCTCCTCTCCTGTCGCTTGGGCAGATAAACCACTTAGATCTGTATAGAGTTGCTGGACATTTATGTCCTCCTCCTCCTCATCCTTCTCCTGTGCCAGTTCAGCCTCCACAGGGTTCAGGTACCCATGAGATGTGGGTGCCACATCTTCTGTCCCCTCGCTCACTAGATTTATCTGTATCCCCTCCAGGATGGGAAGGAGTAGAATGACCTAATTCATCCTATAGTGCTGGTGACTGACAAATAAAGTGGCCTCCTCAAATGTCCTGAGAAAACGTCAGGTGTCATGAATGAGCTGTCACTGTCTAACATCTAAGTTACCCTGAGAAGTAGTCCCGTCTGTCTGCATCATCAAGAAATTGGTCATGGGTCTCTTCTGCTCATACAGTTTGTCCAACATGTGGAGTGTGGAGTTCCAATGTGGAGAAACGTCGCATATGAGAAGATGTAGGAGAACATGCCCTCAAGGAGGACGTGTTTTGCACAGTAAGAGTCGCTGAAGTGCATGCACAGTTTCCTTGATATTTCAGACGTATTGCAGTTGGGTGGAAGACTTCAGGAACTGGGTGACAAGCAGATTGAAGATGTGCACCCTGCAGGGTGCATGGGTCAGCACTCCTTGACGCAACGCAGACAGAATGTTCTTCCTGTTATCAGTGACCATGGTTCCTATCTCCAGTTGGTCAGGAGACAGTCAGGACTCAATTTCTTGGTTGATGACATGGAGCAGTTCCTCCCCAGGCTGATCAGATGCAGAACCGTTTGACTGTGTCTACAGTGGAGGCTGAGGACAAGGTGGAGGATGAGGAGGACACTGGCACAAAAATCCCATGATTACAACGTGGAAGCTGCATTGCCATGACCTGGCTAAGTTGCTGGTGTGCCTGAGCCAGAACCACATATACCAAGTGGGCTGTGAAGGATGTGTATATATATATATATACAGTGGAGGAAATAATTATTTGACCCCTCACTGATTTTGTAAGTTTGTCCAATGACAAAGAAATGAAAAGTCTCAGAACAGTATCATTTCAATGGTAGGTTTATTGTAACAGTGGCAGATAGCACATCAAAAGGAAAATCGAAAAAATAACTTTAAATAAAAGATAGCAACTGATTTGCATTTCATTGAGTGAAATAAGTATTTGAACCCTCTAACAAAAAAAGACTTAATACTTGGTGGAAAAACCCTTGTTTGCAAGCACAGAGGTCAAACGTTTCTTGTAATTGATGACCAAGTTTGCGCACATTTTAGGAGGAATGTTGGTCCACTCCTCTTTGCAGATCATCTCTAAATCCCTAAGGTTTCGAGGCTGTCTCTGTGCAACTCTGAGCTTGAGCTCCCTCCATAGGTTTTCGATTGGATTAAGGTCCGGAGACTGACTAGGCCACTCCATGACCTTAATGTGCTTCTTCTTGAGCCACTCCTTTGTTGCCTTTGCTGTATGTTTTGGGTCATTGTCGTGCTGGAACACCCATCCACGACCCATTTTCAGTTTCCTGGCAGAGGGAAGGAGGTTGTCGCTCAGGATTTCACGATACATGGCTCCGTCCATTTTCCCGTTTATGCGAATAAGTTGTCCTGTGCCCTTAGCAGAAAAACACCCCCAAAGCAAAATGTTTCCACCCCCATGCTTGACGGTGGGGACGGTGTTTTGGGGGTCATAGGCAGCATTTTTCTTCCTCCAAACACAGCGAGTTGAGTTAATGCCAAAGAGCTCTATTTTGGTCTCATCAGACCACAGCACCTTCTCCCAGTCACTCTCTGAATCATTCAGGTGTTCATTGGCAAACTTCAGACGGGCCTGCACATGTGCCTTCCTGAGCAGGGGGACCTTGCGAGCCCTGCAGGATTTTAATCCATTGCGGTGTAATGTGTTTCCAATGGTTTTCTTGGTGACTGTGGTTCCTGCTAATTTGAGGTCATTAACTAACTCCTCCCGTGTAGTTCTAGGATGCTTTTTCACCTTTCTCAGAACCATTGACACCCCACGAGGTGAGATCTTGCGTGGAGCCCCAGAGCGAGGTCGATTGATGGTCATTTTGTGCTCCTTCCATTTTCGAACAATCGCACCAACAGTTGTCACCTTCTCTCCCAGCTTCTTGCTAATGGTTTTGTAGCCCATTCCAGCCTTGTGCAGGTCTACAATTTTGTCTCTGACATCCTTGGACAGCTCTTTGGTCTTTCCCATGTTGGAGAGTTTGGAGTCTGCTTGATTGATTGATTCTGTGGACAGGTGTCTTTTATACAGGTGACTAGTTAAGACAGGTGTCCTTAATGAGGGTGACTAATTGAGTAGAAGTGTCTAACCACTCTGTGGGAGCCAGAACTCTTAATGGTTGGTAGGGGTTCAAATACTTATTTCACTCAATGAAATGCAAATCAGTTGCTATCTTTTATTTAAAGTTATTTTTTCGATTTTCCTTTTGATGTGCTATCTGCCACTGTTACAATAAACCTACCATTGAAATGATACTGTTCTGAGACTTTTCATTTCTTTGTCATTGGACAAACTTACAAAATCAGTGAGGGGTCAAATAATTATTTCCTCCACTGTATACATATATATATATATATATATAGATAGTTACAGCTACACACGTCAGCACTGGCATGAACTGTACCAGACACCGACAGGCTCAAGGACTGGCTCACTTTCTGCTCAGCATATATGTGCAGAGCTGGTACAGCTTTTTTAGAGAAGTGATAACGGCTTGACACTCTACCCCTTGGGTGGGAAGAAGCCTTAAGTTCTCTGAAATGTTCAGAGTCCATGACATGGAAAGGGAGGGACTGTAGTACCAACAACTTGTCCAGGTGCACATTCAGCTTCTGCACCGTGGGATCTCTTTGCAATTGTCTCAGTGATGGATTGCTGGCAAAACACGTGATAAGGAGTAGGAGGAGCATCAGGAGCAATAGATGAAGTGAAGGAATGACAGCTTCCTTCTGCTGAGGCTGAGGAGTCCGGACTTCTGGAGAAAGCATGCGTAGCTGCCATTTTAGGAAACAAATGATTTGTTACAATGAAGCAAAAGTAAATTTGGATTTATGGCGAATATAAGTTTTCCTGAAATTCAGATTTAATTCAATCCGTTTTACTTCGATTCGCTCAACACTAGTCCTGGGTATCAACCTATACTTTCTATATCCTTTTTCTTATCCTCCTTCCTATCAAGGTCAAGATTAAAATGCTCCAGGGAAAGGAGGGAAAAAATATCCACATAATCCCCCCTCTAGATTTTCTTCTTCACCTCCTGTTTCAAATGGACGCCCAATGGCCTCAAAACAAACATACAGCCCCCCCAGGTGCATCATCTAAACGGGAACCCTCCACCTCCTTATCCACGCCCCCATCCATAGCTCCAGAACCGTACGGAATCAGCCTATCCAGTCCCGAGCTGAAAACTGTATATTCCCACCACATGAAGAAGAGGCTATAGCCTGATTTGTGGCGGTTACCTTCTTTGCCAAAGTAGTCCGCAATCCCTTCGTCTCACCTAACCCTTCTGTAGATCTTTTTCCTTCGGAGGGCTGGCACAATTGCTTGCAGTCTGTATGGGAGTTGGATCTCCCTACAGGATCTGCTCCTGCTGCTCTGAGGTATTCACTCCTCAACAGACAGCCATAGACTCCAGAAACTTCCTCCTAGAGAGGAAGGGTGGAGCCAGCCCTGTCTAGCCACATGGGACCTCCCACTCCCTATACAACTTTATAGGATTTGTAGGGCATGCATATAATATATGAAATACAGTGACATTAAGGCTACTTTCACACTTGAGCTAGCAGGGTCCGGCAGGGGAACAGCATGCCGTATCCGTACTAACGCTAGCCCATTTGTGCCGCCGGAAGTCCAGCCGCAGCATTGCAAATATGCCAAGAGGCAGTCGGACATAAACTGCAGCAAACTAGCGTTAGTGCGGATCCAGCAGGCTGTTTCCCTGCCGGTACAGCCTGCCAGACGCTGCTAGTGCAGTGCTTTGCATTATATTTCAGGACACTGCACATCCACCACTAGGGGGCTCCAATGTGCATCAGGAAAAGGCAACACACTCCCACACCAGGCAGGCTCCAGCACCACAGGAAAGCCCGATGAACCCAGTCCTGCACTCCTGTCGCCATGACAGCCAGAGGGACCAGCATCAGAAGACCCCATCACCTAATCCTGCCTGCTGTATAGATTCCTCCTGGTCTGGGACCGATGGGAGAATCTCATCACTGTGTGCTGTCTGCATCCTTGTTACCGTTCCGTGGCCCTGCAAAAAAGATAGAACATGTGCAGTGGCCTGGTTTGGGGCGGCCCCAACGCTACACTGGGTCCCCCGGACACCGTCAAGGTGTCACCACGTGTTCCTGTACTCCGTAAGGGATGGTAAGGCATGGTGCACCCCAATGGGAAATAAGTCCAGAGAGTCAGGGTCTGCAGTAAACCAGGGTGCTTCTTTACTGGAGAAATTTAGGTACAAAACAATACAGGCCTGGCTTCTCCACTCTCCAGCCTCCTCCCTCACAGAAGATGGGTTTGATACTGGAGAAAGGCCTGAGCTAGCTGTCCCTCTCTTTCTCAGAAGGCTGGCATCCTGGTCAAGGGCCCACGGTCTGTAGCTCAAGGGCCCACGGTCTGGGTGTCTCTTTGGTCACAGGGTTAGTGACCCATGGTCTGTGGCTCAGCGTCCCCATCTCAGCATCTTCTTCTGGTCACTCGTGCAGGTTGGAAGGGGACTCCCCCCACAAGCACTGGTCCCTAACTGCAGCACACTATGGGCTCTGACTGCTCTCCTTATATACAGTTTTTGCTAGACTAGAACCTTCTAGTGGGAGGGGTGGAGTGGAGAAACTCAGCACAAACAGATACATTGTATAGACTTACATTAGAGCTTCAATGATACTCAATGGTAATGACAAAGCAGGTTTTCCAGACAAAAACAAGTATCCAGACATAACAACAGGGCTAAAACCAGACATTTAAAAGGTCAGGCTGTCTGCTTTTTGGTGGTAAATAAGTCTGGGGGTTTTGCCTCCAAAACATGGTCTTCTTTAAACCCTATGGCAGCTGTGGAAAATTACCCTAACAGTCTCTCAGCATTTATTAATCCTTTCCACAGAGCCATGTAAATACAATGATAATGAACAGGATATATATCACAACATATAAAATGCAGGACCACAGTATTAAACAGCATAAGTTAACGCTTTCTTGAGAAATAAAGTAAGAAGTTTTAACGTTGCATAGTTAATATAGGCATATGTCCAAATGTCAAAGTACTCCCTGCTCTAGGGAACTACACATGTTCTATTCTTGTCCGCAATCGTGGACAAGAATAGGCATTTTCTATTATGTCAGCATGACACTACCGTCCTGTGAACGTGCCCTAATACCAATATGCCTAGTCTAATTAACGACTTTTAATAAATACTCTGCAAAATACTGACAGCTGAATTATATACACCAGTTTCATTTTCCGCCTAAAAACAGGTGAGTTTGATAAATGTGCAGCATTGACTTCAATGGGTACACAGTCTGGATATGCATCCAAGAATAGGGCATGTTCTATCTTCTGGGCAACTGACATATGGATACTGAAAGAACACTTTCTTCCTGTCTTCCATGTTTTGCAAACTGCAAAAATACTGTATATACAGTCCTGTGACTGTAAGTCAAAGGGGTGGATAGGGTTCTGGTGGTAAAGTGACAAGAGTGTGAGTAGAGGTTAATACCTACAATCTAGAACATTAACCCACGCCAGAAGTCTCAAGCTTCTATTTGTTGCATTGTTGCAGTGATCACCCACTAGAGAAGATGAGGTCTCCTTCAGACAGTTTCTATAGTTTTTAGTTTGTGTATTCCTATCACTATTTGAACATTCAAAGCCACAAACCTCCTCCCTATCACACAGCCATAGATTTAAATGAAAACATTTTAGCTAGCTTCGGCCACTGTTAGGATGAGCATAGGATCTTTAGATGCTTTCCATTGTGTAATAAATCTATACATAGTAAGATCCTAAGCGCCATCTAGTGTTGACTACCCAAAACTGAACTAAAATCTCTGTAAAGATGAATTATGAAATTGATCAGATCAGGATTTTGGATCCAAAAAGTAATACTTTTAGGGTATTTTCACATTGCAGATTTTGTCGACCGTCCAAATCTGCATTGTACTCTGTGGCAGAAACCACTGTGGTTTTTTGCGCGGTTGTTCACTTAAATGCTGTAAACTATGAGCAGACACCTGCCACCGCTTTAAAGGGGTTATGCCATTATTGATGCAAAAATTGAGAATCAGACATCATGTAGTACATGACAATCTTTTCTAACAAAGCTAGAACTAGCCCTGTAGCTCATTTGGATCAGGAGATCTCCTTATTAAAGGCGTTGTCTCATCATAGACAATGGTGGCATATCGCTAGGATATGCCCCCATTGTCTTATGGTGTGGGTCCCACTGCTGGGACCCGCAACTATATAGAGAACGGGGCCCCGAAAATTTAGGAGGGCACACTGCGCATGCACAGCTGCCCTCCATACATTTTCTCCGGCTCGGCTATTTCCTTCAAACTCATAAAAGTGTATAGGAGCGGTGGCCGGTCTTGTGCGGTGCGCTCCCATTCACTTCTATGGGAAGCTGGCTCGGTGGTAGCCGGACTGGAGTCCTCCAGCCACCACCTTGCAGGGCTCCGTTCCCGATATAGGTGCAGGTCCTAGGGATATGCCCCCATTGTCTATGATGAGACAACCCCTTTAAAGGGGTTCCCCATTTTTGCTATATTGATTACCCATCCTGGAAATAGGTTATCAATATCAGATTAATGGGGGCCTGACTGCTGGTACCCCCTACAAATCAGCTGTTTGAAGAAAACGCACAGCTCGCACAAGTGCCGCCTTCTATTCAAACAGCTGATCAGCGGGGTGCAGAAGTCAGGCACCCACCAATCTGATGTTGTTGACCTACCCTGAGGATAGGTAATCAATATTGCAAAAGTGGAGAACCCCTTTAATTGTTCCACTTGCTCTGCTAGATTTAGTTCAAGATGACAGCTCAGTATGTCCTTTCTCAGGGGGGTTTCCTTTCTCTCTCCATGTTACTGCACCAGCTTCTAACAGAAGATATGGCTTCCGGCAGTCCAGTGAGGTGGGATAAGGAAAATCTCTAATGGCAGCTCAGGAGGCATGTCCATGCTCTCCTTATCACAGCTCAGGAGGCAGTTGAAGGATGAAACTGAGCATGTCCGGCCTTCTCAGTGAGCAGATCAAAGAAATAAGAAAAAGAGAAAACAGCAGGTGGCACTATATAGATAAATTTTATTTAATCAGTGATTATACAAAAGTTTTAATTACATACAATTACAAAAGTATTTAGATCCAGATGTTGGTTTGAAAACAATAGAACATTTTTTGTGGGACAACCCTTTTAAGCCTCTGGAATTTCGCTGAGGAGCCTGCGATAAAATTCCAATGCCATAAACCGCTGTGTAAATGGGCACTTGAGTTTGTAATAGTCAGCGTCAGACACAAATTGATACACATCACCCAAATTGTGCTATTGGTCTTGTGATCTTTTTTTAAACTGCAGAATCATCGTGTTTAAAAAATTTAGCAACGCCCTTATACCGGTGTTTGGGGTAATCCACAAGGGTATAGAAGTAGCAGTACAGGCTATAAGAAACGTTGGCAGAGACTCCCAAATAACCTGAAAAGGGGGAAAAAAGAAAGGAACTGGGGGGAGTCCTAACTAAACATGCCCTTTAGGGTGAGGGCAAAACCGGGGGGGGGGGGGCAACCTGAAACATAAAAACACTTAAAAACCACACAATATGCCAGCAGACTCTCACCCTTCAGGAGTAGTCCACGCTGTGGCTCCCAAAGTCATAGTTTTTTTTAAAGGTGAGGTAGTCCAGCTCCTTAGAGGAAGGACTGGATGTCATCATCACTGCTAGAGCTGGAGAACTGGATAAGAGGCTTGTATTCCCTCTGGAAATCCATCTGAGATCTCCTGTGGTGGAAGCCGGAACTGGCCAGATGGTCACACATTTTATCTGCGCAGCCATCTTCTGTTTGATTAGGGCAGCTGCTCTGGTCATTTCAAAGGGATCCAGGACCTCTGGCAAGAGGGGCTCTGGTAAATAAACCTCCACTTGGGTCGGTCGGATTGATAACTCTGGATACTCCCTTGTACCTAACTGCGGGCTGGGATTTCCCAGGTAACTGGTAGGACACAATATTTGGACTGTACACAGGGCTGGTGCAAGGTTGCCACCCTAGGCAAGATAAAAATTGTGGCCCCCCCCCCCTTATCAGATGATCTGCCCATATCATGACATCACATATGTTCCACCCCTTTCTCAGCATTAACATTAAAAGAGAGTTATATGTTGCAATAAAGCCCCCTATTAAGAATGGTGGAGAATAACTATCATAACTTAAGCCATAGCTAAAGAAACAAGCCTGTGTATTAGATTGTTCGCTTACTCGTAAATTTGCCAACTTCATGGTTTCTTACCCAAATTAAGTTCTTTAGTGCAAACAAAATTACTGAATTGTAAAAAATGATCTACATCAGTTATGCTTTCATTTAAGCTACTTTGACCTTAAATTAAAAATTCACTTTTAACCCTGTAGTTTTTGGTTCAAAACACTGACAAATTGCACAAAAGGCCATAATGTAAAATAAAGTGCAAATTTCATTTTATTACATAAACATTCTGAAAGTGCAATACAACATAGAGTTAAGAGAAAAATACATGCCACACATTTTTATTATAGTGGCATACTTGCATAATTTAAGTGCACCAATAGAAATGGTATAGTCATTCAAATAACTCCAAACACATAGCAAAATAAATATATAAATGCAGCATACAATATAAGTGCTAAACAACTTTGGAAACAGCTTAGTAACAGCTTAAATAACTTAAATAGCAGTTATTCTATCTAAAAAAAAATACTTTTCTTGCTTTGGCATTCGCAAAGTCCTTCAGTAATAATTCAGTCAATCTCCTGTGCCGTCCGATTCTCAATTGATATCATGGCAAGTCCCACAAGCCGTTCTTGGGACATTGAAGACCGCAGATAATTTTTTATAATTTTCAGCTTCGAAAAGCTTCGCTCACCTGTGGCAACAGTGATTGGCAAGGTCAACATAATATGAAGTGCAATTGCCACATTTGGAGCAAATCCATTCCTTACTGCGTAGGTCAAAATATCAACAGGTGTCATCGTAGGTTTTCACAGGAGCCAAGACAGCAAGTTCTTCACACAGTTGCCTTCCATCTATATCAGACTCCTTTGATTTTGCATTGGTTAAGACATTCTGCAATTCCATGCAGAGCTTCAGGAGTTCTTCTTTTTGCACATCTTTTAGCTTGCAAATGTCATACAGAAATTGAAAATGCGTGGAATGAAATTTGAGCTGTTCACATCTTTCATGTACAGATTTTATTATTGTGTCTAATATTGTGAAGAAACATTCCACTTTAAATGTATTTTTAGGATCTAAGATAGGGTCATCTGGAACCTCATTCAAAAACGACCTTTTTTTTTTCCTCATCTGATGCACTGGTGCACTGGAGGGGGGAACACTGGGTCTATTTCCATTTCAACTGCTAGCTCTCCTGCTTCCTTAAGCAAATTCTCAAAACCATCATCTGTCCGATAAGATAAAAAAAAGTCTTGATTGATTCCAAGTACATTGACTGGCTTTGAAGAACTTTGCTGACAGAATTAATATGGCTTAATATGTTAAACCAAAGGATGATAAAACACAATAATTTAAACTTGTTCAACTCTTTTGCCAAGGATGCAGCCTCAATTCTTACAAGAGCAGCAAACTTCACATCACCTCCGATTTCAATTAAGGTGCCATGCACTTCAACATGGAACCTAAATGGCCGAATAGCATCAATTCTGCTTGACCATCTAGTATCGGATAGCGGCTTTACTGTCAGCTTACTCACATGTTTTTTTAGAACATCCCATTGATTTGTTGAACCTGATAAAAAAAACATATTTTCTAAAGAATGCCAAAAAATGGATTGCCATCCCTACAGCACATATCAGCATCATTTACTACAGGATTTAAGGAAGGAACACTGCAGGGAACATAGAAAGCATGTGAGTTCAGGTCCATAATTCTTTTTTGTACTCCTGAGTGCTTGCCCTTCATGTTGGAGCCATTATCATATCCCTGACCTCTCATATCACTGAGAGGTATCTTCAGCATTTCATACTCATTCAAAATTGCCTCTGTTAATCCTTCTCCAGATGAATTGCAAACTGGCAGGAAACCAAGGAATCTTTCCTCAATGAGTATTTCAGGATTTGCAGTAGGTGAGTCTCCTTGCTTAACTGATACAAACCTGAAAATCATAGTCATCTGTTCAACAAGAGTGATGTCAGGGGTGTTGTCAAGTATAATAGAATAATTCTTGGCATCCTTAAGCAACCGCAGAATGCGTCTCTGTATTTCTTTTGCAATTAAACCAATTAGTTCATTTTGAATGTCTTTTCCTAAATAATGATGATGAATTTCTGAATTCTGTATCTTTTTCAAGTGGTTTTGCATCACACTATCAAATGTTGCCATCATTTCTACAAGTTTCAAGTAATTTCCATTATTTTCAGAGTACAGCGTGTCACTGCTACCCCTGAAGGCCAAGCACTGCTTCCCAAGGTATTGAACAATGGCTACAAGGCGCTAAAGAACCTGCTGCCAGTGCTGCGTTTCAGTTGCCAATAATCTTTGGTATGAATGGTCAATAGTACTTCCTGACCCAAGTCTTGTTTACAGTTCTGTCCAGTCTCCCATAGCAGTGAGGTGAGATGGAGAAACTTCATGTGTAGCCAGACACTGGGACACATTTTTCCAATCGTTGTAGCCTCCCATTGTCAGGCTCATTTGCGTAGTTGTAAAGAGTTTAGGAGAATAACTAAGCCACTTTCGCAAATTAAAATTCACAATTTCCAAGGCGCCGTCTATAGTGGGTTGATGTAAACCGTCTTGAATGCATCCTTAGGAAATGTAAAGTGCTCTTTTAGCTTTGCCGGACCTTTCATAATGATGGTTTCTTTAAGTGAGTTAGTAAGCGTATCAGGCCAGTCAGCTAGATCCAGGAAGTCTACCAGCTTTTTCCATTTTCATCTTCTGATGATGATGCTGATTTCTGTGAACTACAGTATCTTCCTCAGTGTGTGTATCACTTTCAATACCCAAAGAATGTTCGCCCACAGTTGAAGTAGAAGGTTGTGGTTCGACATCTACAGCTTCGTGATTCTCTTTAGTTTTGCACTCCAACTCGCTTACAGCTTTTTGTACTGGATCAGGTTTAAAGAACTTATTTAATGATCAAGCCATCTTAGAAGTGTCTTCTTCTTGGAGCTGTCTTTTCTTTCGGAAAGCAGAACTAGACAATTTATTTCATGCTGGTGGTGCAGAGATCTTGCTCAATTATCAAAATAACTAGAATAAATGTACATCAAAAATTATTAATATTCAATTAATATTCTCTTTGATGATCATCAAACCACAATAATACTTGAAAATCATTTTGAAACCTACACGTGTGTGTGTTTGAAAGAGACAAATATGTGTGTATAAGACTATGGCTTGCATGTATGAGAGAAGTTGATGTTAACATGAATAAGTAAAAATGGAGAGAGCAAACGAGAGCTGGCACCCCCCATGCACAGACTCACAATCATACACGGTCACAACATAATTACACACAGTCACACATTCACCTACAGTCAATCCCAATTACACACACAGTCACATTACAAAGTCACATACAAAGTAATTCAATCTTCTATCTGGATCCATGCAACAAAATGATATGGCGAGTTACTCCGTGTACCCCCTCCTTCTCGTCACGCAGGGTGTACTATTCCTATTGCCCCCTGTTGACACGCTACTGAAGTGACATTGTTTCAGCTTCAAAATACAGATTAGGTAACAGTACACAAAATAAATCCAGTTTTTAATTTTATGAAGCTTCTTAAAATCACCTATACTAGCAAAAAACTATTAAGATTCAGTTACACCATTTGGCGATTTTGTGTTAAGTCCAACACTATGTCACAGTACCCCAATATCCGTGGGTCCTACACTAATTTTAACATGGGAAATTAACATGCTTGCTGTAGTACTTACTGCCTAAACTGCTTCCAGGACCCACTGATATTTGCGTTATGTAATTAGTCAGCATCTCATAATAGAGTCAAGGCTATGGGCAGCGTTCAGCATGTCCATGCAGAATGTGGTGACGCTGAATTTGTTGTTTTGATCTTTGCAGGGCCTCATCCAGAAGTCTGTGGGACAGCCACTAAACACCGACTTCCACATAAAAGCCAGTATTAAGCTGTAGTGGGTCAGTGGCTATTTCTACCTTAAAGGGAAAATATAGGCAATCTGGCAATTGGCTGAAATTAGGTGTTCTGTGACATTCACTTTGATTCCCCCAAAATCACACTTTTATAAATGAACCTGTTAAAACATAGTTCAAACTGCTTGTTTCATTAAAGAGACATTTTTTTTATGAACCATTACCACTACAAAAGCATACTGGTCTGACACCCCCCCTCCATGTAAGTAGTCAAACCATATTACAGCAGTTTGACTTCTTACCTTACCTGGCCCTACCTTCACTACATCAGCATCTTAAAGGGAATACTATGGCGTCAGGAACACACCTGTATCCGTTACTTTAGTGCAGTCCCCCATCCCTCCTCCTCCCGCCTCCGTGTAGTAATAAAGTGATTTTAACCCCTTCAGCCCAGTGGGAGGGGGACACGAGGGTGCCCCACTCCTAACAACTATATAGTGCCAGGAAAATGAGTTTGTTTTCCTGGCACTATAGTGCTCCTTTAACACCAGTACTGCACAGTGTCCTTTCTCTGCAGGAACAGGCTATAGACACCAGTACCATTACATTAAACTGTAGTGGTTCTGGGACTATAGTGTCCTTTTAATGTGAGGTAAATTTGTTTCCGATGTAGTATTAATAACGAAACAATTACTGTATTTTTCGCTTTATAAGACGCACCTGATGATAAGGTGCATCTAGATTTTTGAGGAAGAAAATAAGAAAAAATATTTTGAACCAAAAGGTGTGCTTTTGGTAGGTTTTGAACTAATGGTGGTCTGTGGATGCCGCACTGTTATGAGGGATCTGTGGATGCCGCACTGTTATGGGGGATCTGTGGATGATGCACTGTTATGTGAGGATCTGTGGATGACGCACTGTTATGGGGGATCTGTGGATGACGCACTGTTATGGGGGATCTGTGGATGATGCACTGTTATGTGAGGATCTGTGGATGACGCACTGTTATGGGAGGATCTGTGGATGACACACTGTTATGGGGGGGTCTGTGGATGACACACTGTTATGGGGGGTCTGTGGATGACACACTGTTATGGGGGGTCTGTGGATGACACACTGTTATGGGGGGTCTGTGGATGACACACTGTTATGGGGGGTCTGTGGATGACACACTGTTATGGGGGATCTGTGGATGACGAACACTGCTATGGGGGAATCTGTGGATGACACACTCTTATGGGGGATCTGTGGATGACACACAGCTATGGGGGATCTGTGGATGGCACACTGTTATGGGGGGTCTGTGGATGACACACTGTTATGGGAGGATCTGTGGATGACACACTGTTATGGGGGATCTGTGGATGACGAACACTGCTATGGGGGATCTGTGGATGACGAACACTGTTATGGGGGATCTGTGGATGACGAACACTGTTATGGGGGATCTGTGGATGACACACTGTTATGGGAGGATCTGTGGATGAAGCACTGTTATGGGAGGATCTGTGGATGAAGCACTGTTATGGGAGGATCTGTGGATGATGCACTGTTATGGGGGGATCTGTGGATGATGCACTGTTATGGGGGATCTGTGGATGATGCACTGTTATGGGGGAATCTGTGGATGACGCACTGTTAGGGGGGGATCTGTGGATGATGCACTGTTATGTGAGGATCTGTGGATGACGCATGTTATGTGAGGATCTGTGGATGACACACTGTTATGGGAGGATCTGTGGATGACACACTGTTATGGGAGGATCTGTGGATGAAGCACTGTTATGGGAGGATCTGTGGATGACGCACTGTTATGGGAGGATCTGTGGATGATGCACTGTTATGGGGGGAATCTGTGGATGACGCACTGTTATGGGAGGATCTGTGGATGATGCACTGTTATGGGGGGAATCTGTGGATGATGCACTGTTATGGGGGGAATCTGTGGATGATGCACTGTTATGGGGGGAATCTGTGGATGATGCACTGTTATGGGGGGATCTGTGGATGATGCACTGTTATGGGAGGAGCTGTGGATTATGCACTGTTATGGGGGGATCTTTGGATGGTGCACTGTTATGGGGGGGGGGGATCTGTGGATGATGCATGGTGTGAGCATTAGGTGGGCCGAGCTAAATACAGTTCTGGTTACTCACGGTTATGTCGTCCCTGGGCAGGCCTGCACAAGTGATAAGCAGAACGGCACAGGAATTCTATGGGGCAGATGATGGTTCGAGGTGCCCTTGATAGTCTGTATTAATGTGCCTATAGCAAGGTCCCTTGTAATCATGACGCCAGTACCCTTTGTGGTGGTACAACCATTTACTGTAGTGTTAACTGTGGAGTTGGAGACTAAGACAAGGATGGTGAAATCCAGCTTATAACTTTTACTGAACGTTGCTCCTGGTAACGGTTACATCCAAGTATAAAACAGTCTCTAGTACATCCAGATATGAAATACAGTCTCTCATGCATACGGGGGTAGGATATTGCAAGTCCTCAGGTAACACAGGCTGTTTGTCTGCTATATATATGAAAGCTACTGCTTCAGACTAGGCTTTTGAAGTATAAAAGTCTTAGGCTGGTATTAACTCTCGCTTTATTCTAACCTGCAATAAAGGGAACCTGTCAACTGGATTTTGGGTATAGAGCTAAGGACATGAGTTGCTAGATGGCCACTAGCACATCCGCAATACCCAGTCCCCATAGCTCTATGTGCTTTTATTGTGTAAAAAAAACAATTCGATACATATGCAAATTAACCTGAGATGAGTCAGAGCTTGAAAATATGACTCTTCTTTGGTCACACAAGTAACATATGACTCTTTTATGTTTATTTGCATAAAAAGCAGGAAGTACAAAAATGATTATTACTTATTGAATCCGTCTGCAAATGAAATTAAAAGTGTAATTCATGTTTAGGGTAACACAATGAACATTTAGAAACGCTCAGTGAGGGTAGCATAGTAGAGGTGACAGGTTCCCTTTAAAGGTGGTTTTCAGAATCCTTGAACCTCTATTTCCAGTGCTTTTCTGACAGTTGGCCTAACTGTCCTCAGGATTTAAACTGGAGCTGTGTCCTACACCTAATTGCAAAGGTGCCTGGGAAGCCCATGAGTACGGCCGTTTGCTATCCTTATACTAGTCCCCTTGAATACTTGCTGTTTGCAGCTTATCACTGGTCACCCCGGAGGAGCGAGCTATAGAAGTAGATTTCTCACCTCTAGGCTGAATCTTGTAGGCTTTAACCCTGGACTGTGGAGCCAACAGGGAGAGAGCAGAGAGGCAGGAGGCCTCTCTCCAGGAGGCAGCTACATCATGGCTGCTCACTGACAAGACTTCAGAAAAAGACTGCCTAACTAGGCCTGAGATAAGCTATATATAATTCAAAAGGACAATGAGACACCTGCATCAAAGAATCCACACCTAGGAGCTTAGGTCTCCTGGAGAACCCTCATCATAGGTTTGCTCTGTCATCACATTTGAATGAAACTTTATCTTCTTTCCTATCATCTGGAGGATTTATGTTATTCACTGGTATATTTACTGTCCCATGATGAACCAGCTGTGAAGTTGGGGAAACTCTGTGTCAGGACATATGAGAAGGGATGCACTTCTTGTTGCAAGCATTTTTTTTTTTACATTTTTTCCTAAGTTTCCTGTTTTTAAAGGGAGTCTGTCACCACATTTTAGCATGTTAGACCGTTAAAATAGGGTTATGTGATCCAGCCAGAACATAAAAACGGTACCTTTGTGGTAGAAAATGGACTTTTCTTTTTGCCGAAAATGAAGTTATAAGATTATGTTCTGAGTAGGGATGAGCGAACTCGAACTGTATAGTTCGGGTTCGTACCGAATTTTGGGGTGTCCGTGACACGGACCCGAACCCGGACATTTTCGTAAAAGTCCGGGTTCGGGTTCGGTGTTCGTCGCTTTCTTGGCGCTTTTTGAAAGGCTGCAAAACAGCCAATCAACAAGCGTCATACTACTTGCCCCAAGAGGCCGTCACAGCCATGCCTACTATTGGCATGGCTGTGATTGGCCAGAGCACCATGTGACCCAGCCTCTATTTAAGCTGGAGTCACATAGCGCCGCCCGTCACTCTGCTCTGATTAGCGTAGGGAGAGGTTGCGGATGCGACAGTAGGGCGAGATTAGGCAGATTAACTCCTCCAAAGGACTTCACTTGATTAATCGATCGATCTGCAGCTGTGCATCATTGAGCTGCTGAAATTCAAATGCTCACTCACTGTTTTTAGGCTGCCCAGACCGTTTGTCAGTCACTTTTTTCTGGGGTGATCGGCGGCCATTTTGTGTCTTGTGCGGTGCTGCGACCAAGTGCATCCAAGCTGCGACCAAGTGCATTTAACCCTCAATGGTGTGGTTGTTTTTTGGCTAAAGCCTACATCAGGGTGAAGCTGTCACACCAAGTGCATTTAACCAGCAATAGTCTGTTCATTTTTTTGGCCATATACTAAATCAGGGGCAAGCTGCGCCTGTCACCAAGTGCATTTAACCCTCAATGGTGTGGTTGTTTTTTGGCTAAAGCCTACATCAGGGTGAAGCTGTCACACCAAGTGCATTTAACCAGCAATAGTCTGTTCATTTTTTGGCCATATACTACATCAGGGGCAAGCTGCGCCCGTCACCAAGTGCATTTAACCCTCAGTAGTGTGGTGCGTCAAGCTGTGACACCAAGTGCATTTAACCAGCAATAGTCTGTTCATTTTTTGGCCATATACTAAATCAGGGGCAAGCTGCGCCCGTCACCAAGTGCATTTAACCAGCAATAGTGTGGTTATTTTTTGGCCATATCCCAGTCTAATTCTGTCACTAAATCCATACCGGTCACCCAGCGCCTAAATACTAGGCCTCAAATTTATATCCCGCTAAATCTCTCGTTACCGCTGTCCTGTTGTGGCTGGGAAAGTTATTTAGTGTCCGTCAAAGCACATTTTTTGTTCTGGGTTGAAGTACAATTCCCAATTTAGCAATTTCATAATTTAGTGGTTCCTGCTATATCAGAGCTATTTGAAATCTATCCCTAAAAGGGTATATAATATTCAAGGTGCACATTGGGTCATTCAGAATAACTTCACACACACCCGCTACTGTGTATTTCCAAGTCTAATTCTGTCACTAAACCCATACCTGTCACCCAGCGCCTAAATACTAGGCCTCAAATTTATATCCTGCTAAATCTCTCGTTACCGCTGTCCTGTTGTGGCTGGGAAAGTTATTTAGTGTCCGTCAAAGCACATTTTTTGTTCTGGGTTGAAATACAATTCCCAATTTAGCAATTTCATAATTTAGTGGTTTCTGCTATATCAGAGCTATTTGAAATCTATCCCTAAAAGGGTATATAATATTCAAGGTGCACATTGGGTCATTCAGAATAACTTCACACACACCCGCTACTGTGTATTTCCAAGTCTAATTCTGTCACTAAACCCATACCTGTCACCCAGCGCCTAAATACTAGGCCTCAAATTTATATCCTGCTAAATCTCTCGTTACCGCTGTCCTGTTGTGGCTGGGAAAGTTATTTAGTGTCCGTCAAAGCACATTTTTTGTTCTGGGTTGAAATACAATTCCCAATTTAGCAATTTCATAATTTAGTGGTTTCTGCTATATCAGAGCTATTTGAAATCTATCCCTAAAAGGGTATATAATATTCAAGGTGCACATTGGGTCATTCAGAATAACTTCACACACACCCGCTACTGTGTATTTCTAAGTCTAATTCTGTCACTAAACCCATACCTGTCACCCAGCGCCTAAATACTAGGCCTCAAATTTATATCCTGCTAAATCTCTCGTTAACGCTGTCCTGTTGTGGCTGGGAAAGTTATTTAGTGTCCGTCAAAGCACATTTTTTGTTCTGGGTTTAAATACAATTCCCAATTTAACAATTTCATAATTTAGTGGTTTCTGCTATATCAGAGCTATTTGAAATCTATCCCTAAAAGGGTATATAATATTCAAGGTGCACATTGGGTCATTCAGAATAACTTCACACACACCCGCTACTGTGTATTTCCAAGTCTAATTCTGTCACTAAACCCATACCTGTCACCCAGCGCCTAAATACTAGGCCTCAAATTTATATCCTGCTAAATCTCTCGTTAACGCTGTCCTGTTGTGGCTGGGAAAGTTATTTAGTGTCCGTCAAAGCACATTTTTTGTTCTGGGTTGAAATACAATTCCCAATTTAGCAATTTCATAATTTAGTGGTTTCTGCTATATCAGAGCTATTTGAAATCTATCCCTAAAAGGGTATATAATATTCAAGGTGCACATTGGGTCATTCAGAATAACTTCACACACACCCGCTACTGTGTATTTCCAAGTCTAATTCTGTCACTAAACCCATACCTGTCACCCAGCGCCTAAATACTAGGCCTCAAATTTATATCCTGCTAAATCTCTCGTTAACGCTGTCCTGTTGTGGCTGGGAAAGTTATTTAGTGTCCGTCAAAGCACATTTTTTGTTCTGGGTTGAAATACAATTCCCAATTTAGCAATTTCATAATTTAGTGGTTTCTGCTATATCAGAGCTATTTGAAATCTATCCCTAAAAGGGTATATAATATTCAAGGTGCACATTGGGTCATTCAGAATAACTTCACACACACCCGCTACTGTGTATTTCCAAGTCTAATTCTGTCACTAAACCCATACCTGTCACCCAGCGCCTAAATACTAGGCCTCAAATTTATATCCTGCTAAATCTCTCGTTAACGCTGTCCTGTTGTGGCTGGGAAAGTTATTTAGTGTCCGTCAAAGCACATTTTTTGTTCTGGGTTGAAATACAATTCCCAATTTAGCAATTTCATAATTTAGTGGTTTCTGCTATATCAGAGCTATTTGAAATCTATCCCTAAAAGGGTATATAATATTCAAGGTGCACATTGGGTCATTCAGAATAACTTCACACACACCCGCTACTGTGTATTTCTAAGTCTAATTCTGTCACTAAACCCATACCTGTCACCCAGCGCCTAAATACTAGGCCTCAAATTTATATCCTGCTAAATCTCTCGTTAACGCTGTCCTGTTGTGGCTGGGAAAGTTATTTAGTGTCCGTCAAAGCACATTTTTTGTTCTGGGTTGAAATACAATTCCCAATTTAGCAATTTCATAATTTAGTGGTTTCTGCTATATCAGAGCTATTTGAAATCTATCCCTAAAAGGGTATATAATATTCAAGGTGCACATTGGGTCATTCAGAATAACTTCACACACACCCGCTACTGTGTATTTCCAAGTCTAATTCTGTCACTAAACCCATACCTGTCACCCAGCGCCTAAATACTAGGCCTCAAATTTATATCCTGCTAAATCTCTCGTTAACGCTGTCCTGTTGTGGCTGGGAAAGTTATTTAGTGTCCGTCAAAGCACATTTTTTGTTCTGGGTTGAAATACAATTCCCAATTTAGCAATTTCATAATTTAGTGGTTTCTGCTATATCAGAGCTATTTGAAATCTATCCCTAAAAGGGTATATAATATTCAAGGTGCACATTGGGTCATTCAGAATAACTTCACACACACCCGCTACTGTGTATTTCCAAGTCTAATTCTGTCACTAAACCCATACCTGTCACCCAGCGCCTAAATACTAGGCCTCAAATTTATATCCTGCTAAATCTCTCGTTACCGCTGTCCTGTTGTGGCTGGGAAAGTTATTTAGTGTCCGTCAAAGCACATTTTTTGTTCTGGGTTGAAATACAATTCCCAATTTAGCAATTTCATAATTTAGTGGTTTCTGCTATATCAGAGCTATTTGAAATCTATCCCTAAAAGGGTATATAATATTCAAGGTGCACATTGGGTCATTCAGAATAACTTCACACACACCCGCTACTGTGTATTTCCAAGTCTAATTCTGTCACTAAACCCATACCTGTCACCCAGCGCCTAAATACTAGGCCTCAAATTTATATCCTGCTAAATCTCTCGTTAACGCTGTCCTGTTGTGGCTGGGAAAGTTATTTAGTGTCCGTCAAAGCACATTTTTTGTTCTGGGTTGAAATACAATTCCCAATTTAAGCAATTTCATAATTTAGTGGTTTCTGCTATATCAGAGCTATTTGAAATCTATCCCTAAAAGGGTATATAATATTCAAGGTGCACATTGGGTCATTCAGAATAACTTCACACACACCCGCTACTGTGTATTTCCAAGTCTAATTCTGTCACTAAACCCATACCTGTCACCCAGCGCCTAAATACTAGGCCTCAAATTTATATCCTGCTAAATCTCTCGTTAACGCTGTCCTGTTGTGGCTGGGAAAGTTATTTAGTGTCCGTCAAAGCACATTTTTTGTTCTGGGTTGAAATACAATTCCCAATTTAGCAATTTCATAATTTAGTGGTTTCTGCTATATCAGAGCTATTTGAAATCTATCCCTAAAAGGGTATATAATATTCAAGGTGCACATTGGGTCATTCAGAATAACTTCACACACACCCGCTACTGTGTATTTCCAAGTCTAATTCTGTCACTAAACCCATACCTGTCACCCAGCGCCTAAATACTAGGCCTCAAATTTATATCCTGCTAAATCTCTCGTTACCGCTGTCCTGTTGTGGCTGGGAAAGTTATTTAGTGTCCGTCAAAGCACATTTTTTGTTCTGGGTTGAAATACAATTCCCAATTTAGCAATTTCATAATTTAGTGGTTTCTGCTATATCAGAGCTATTTGAAATCTATCCCTAAAAGGGTATATAATATTCAAGGTGCACATTGGGTCATTCAGAATAACTTCACACACACCCGCTACTGTGTATTTCCTAAGTCTAATTCTGTCACTAAACCCATACCTGTCACCCAGCGCCTAAATACTAGGCCTCAAATTTATATCCTGCTAAATCTCTCGTTAACGCTGTCCTGTTGTGGCTGGGAAAGTTATTTAGTGTCCGTCAAAGCACATTTTTTGTTCTGGGTTGAAATACAATTCCCAATTTAGCAATTTCATAATTTAGTGGTTTCTGCTATATCAGAGCTATTTGAAATCTATCCCTAAAAGGGTATATAATATTCAAGGTGCACATTGGGTCATTCAGAATAACTTCACACACACCCGCTACTGTGTATTTCCAAGTCTAATTCTGTCACTAAACCCATACCTGTCACCCAGCGCCTAAATACTAGGCCTCAAATTTATATCCTGCTAAATCTCTCGTTAACGCTGTCCTGTTGTGGCTGGGAAAGTTATTTAGTGTCCGTCAAAGCACATTTTTTGTTCTGGGTTGAAATACAATTCCCAATTTAGCAATTTCATAATTTAGTGGTTTCTGCTATATCAGAGCTATTTGAAATCTATCCCTAAAAGGGTATATAATATTCAAGGTGCACATTGGGTCATTCAGAATAACTTCACACACACCCGCTACTGTGTATTTCTAAGTCTAATTCTGTCACTAAACCCATACCTGTCACCCAGCGCCTAAATACTAGGCCTCAAATTTATATCCTGCTAAATCTCTCGTTAACGCTGTCCTGTTGTGGCTGGGAAAGTTATTTAGTGTCCGTCAAAGCACATTTTTTGTTCTGGGTTTAAATACAATTCCCAATTTAGCAATTTCATAATTTAGTGGTTTCTGCTATATCAGAGCTATTTGAAATCTATCCCTAAAAGGGTATATAATATTCAAGGTGCACATTGGGTCATTCAGAATAACTTCACACACACCCGCTACTGTGTATTTCCAAGTCTAATTCTGTCACTAAACCCATACCTGTCACCCAGCGCCTAAATACTAGGCCTCAAATTTATATCCTGCTAAATCTCTCGTTAACGCTGTCCTGTTGTGGCTGGGAAAGTTATTTAGTGTCCGTCAAAGCACATTTTTTGTTCTGGGTTTAAATACAATTCCCAATTTAGCAATTTCATAATTTAGTGGTTTCTGCTATATCAGAGCTATTTGAAATCTATCCCTAAAAGGGTATATAATATTCAAGGTGCACATTGGGTCATTCAGAATAACTTCACACACACCCGCTACTGTGTATTTCCAAGTCTAATTCTGTCACTAAACCCATACCTGTCACCCAGCGCCTAAATACTAGGCCTCAAATTTATATCCTGCTAAATCTCTCGTTAACGCTGTCCTGTTGTGGCTGGGAAAGTTATTTAGTGTCCGTCAAAGCACATTTTTTGTTCTGGGTTTAAATACAATTCCCAATTTAACAATTTCATAATTTAGTGGTTTCTGCTATATCAGAGCTATTTGAAATCTATCCCTAAAAGGGTATATAATATTCAAGGTGCACATTGGGTCATTCAGAATAACTTCACACACACACGCTTCTGTGCATTTCCAAGTCTAATTCTGTCACTAAATCCATACCGGTCACCCAGCGCCTAAATACTAGGCCTCAAATTTATATCCCGCTGAATTTGAATACAATACATTGGGCCAAATAATATATTTGTTGTTGTGGTGAACCATAACAATGAGAAAAACATCTAGTAAGGGACGCGGACGTGGACATGGTCGTGGTGGTGTTAGTGGACCCTCTGGTGCTGGGAGAGGACGTGGCCGTTCTGCCACATCCACACGTCCTAGTGTACCAACTACCTCAGGTCCCAGTAGCCGCCAGAATTTACAGCGATATATGGTGGGGCCCAATGCCGTTCTAAGGATGGTAAGGCCTGAGCAGGTACAGGCATTAGTCAATTGGGTGGCCGACAGTGGATCCAGCACGTTCACATTATCTCCCACCCAGTCTTCTGCAGAAAGCGCACAGATGGCGCCTGAAAACCAACCCCATCAGTCTGTCACATCACCCCCATGCATACCAGGGAAACTGTCTCAGCCTCAAGTTATGCAGCAGTCTCTTATGCTGTTTGAAGACTCCGCTGGCAGGGTTTCCCAAGGGCATCCACCTAGCCCTTCCCCAGCGGTGAAAGACATAGAATGCACTGACGCACAACCACTTATGTTTCCTGATGATGAGGACATGGGAATACCACCTCAGCATGTCTCTGATGATGACGAAACACAGGTGCCAACTGCTGCGTCTTTCTGCAGTGTGCAGACTGAACAGGAGGTCAGGGATCAAGACTGGGTGGAAGACGATGCAGGGGACGATGAGGTCCTAGACCCCACATGGAATGAAGGTCGTGCCACTGACTTTCACAGTTCGGAGGAAGAGGCAGTGGTGAGACCGAGCCAACAGCGTAGCAAAAGAGGGAGCAGTGGGCAAAAGCAGAACACCCGCCGCCAAGAGACTCCGCCTGCTACTGACCGCCGCCATCTGGGACCGAGCACCCCAAAGGCAGCTTCAAGGAGTTCCCTGGCATGGCACTTCTTCAAACAATGTGCTGACGACAAGACCCGAGTGGTTTGCACGCTGTGCCATCAGAGCCTGAAGCGAGGCATTAACGTTCTGAACCTGAGCACAACCTGCATGACCAGGCACCTGCATGCAAAGCATGAACTGCAGTGGAGTAAACACCTTAAAACCAAGGAAGTCACTCAGGCTCCCCCTGCTACCTCTTCTGCTGCTGCCGCCTCGGCCTATTCTGCTGCTGCCGCCTCGGCCTCTTCCTCCGCCTCTGGAGGAACGTTGGCACCTGCCGCCCAGCAAACAGGGGATGTACCACCAACACCACCACCACCACCTCCGTCACCAAGCGTCTCAACCATGTCACACGCCAGCGTTCAGCTCTCCATCTCACAAACATTTGATAGAAAGCGTAAATTCCCACCTAGCCACCCTCGATCCCTGGCCCTGAATGCCAGCATTTCTAAACTAC
Organism: Bufo gargarizans; assembly: GCF_014858855.1. Taxonomy (NCBI): domain Eukaryota; kingdom Metazoa; phylum Chordata; class Amphibia; order Anura; family Bufonidae; genus Bufo; species Bufo gargarizans. The sequence continues at coordinate 491,903,802 of NC_058081.1, read as the reverse complement.
TGGCCTATGAAATGCTGTCATTTAGGCTGGTGGACACAGACAGCTTCAAACAGCTCATGTCGCTTGCTGTCCCACAGTATGTTGTTCCCAGCCGGCACTACTTCTCCAAGAGAGCCGTGCCTTCCCTGCACAACCAAGTATCCGATAAAATCAAGTGTGCACTGCGCAACGCCATCTGTAGCAAGGTCCACCTAACCACAGATACGTGGACCAGTAAGCACGGCCAGGGACGCTATATCTCCCTAACTGCACACTGGGTAAATGTAGTGGCAGCTGGGCCCCAGGCGGAGAGCTGTTTGGCGCACGTCCTTCCGCCGCCAAGGATCGCAGGGCAACATTCTTTGCCTCCTGTTGCCACCTCCTCCTTCTCGGCTTCCTCCTCCTCTTCTTCCACCTGCTCATCCAGTCAGCCACACACCTTCACCACCAACTTCAGCACAGCCCGGGGTAAACGTCAGCAGGCCATTCTGAAACTCATATGTTTGGGGGACAGGCCCCACACCGCACAGGAGTTGTGGCGGGGTATTGAACAACAGACCGACGAGTGGTTGCTGCCGGTGAGCCTCAAGCCCGGCCTGGTGGTGTGTGATAATGGGCGAAATCTCGTTGCAGCTCTGGGACTAGCCAATTTGACGCACATCCCTTGCTTGGCGCATGTGCTGAATTTGGTGGTGCAGAAGTTCATTCACAACTACCCCGACATGTCAGAGCTGCTGCATAAAGTGCGGGCCGTCTGTTCGCGCTTCCGGCGTTCACATCCTGCTGCTGCTCGCCTGTCTGCGCTACAGCGTAACTTCGGCCTTCCCGCTCACCGCCTCATATGCGACGTGCCCACCAGGTGGAACTCCACCTTGCACATGCTGGACAGACTGTGCGAGCAGCAGCAGGCCATAGTGGAGTTTCAGCTGCAGCACGCACGGGTCAGTCGCACTACAGAACAGCACCACTTCACCACCAATGACTGGGCCTCCATGCGAGACCTGTGTGCCCTGTTGCGCTGTTTCGAGTACTCCACCAACATGGCCAGTGGCGATGACACCGTTATCAGCGTTACAATACCACTTCTATGTCTCCTTGAGAAAACACTTAGGGCGATGATGGAAGAGGAGGTGGCCCAGGAGGAGGAGGAGGAGGAGGAGGAAGAGGGGTCATTTTTAGCACTTTCAGGCCAGTCTCTTCGAAGTGACTCAGAGGGAGGTTTTTGGCAACAGCAGAGGCCAGGTACAAATGTGGCCAGCCAGGGCCCACTACTGGAGGACGAGGAGGACGAGGATGAGGAGGAGGTGGAGGAGGATGAGGATGAAGCATGGTCACAGCGGGGTGGCACCCAACGCAGCTCGGGTCCATCACTGGTGCGTGGCTGGGGGGAAAGGCAGGACGATGACGATACGCCTCCCACAGAGGACAGCTTGTCCTTACCCCTGGGCAGCCTGGCACACATGAGCGACTACATGCTGCAGTGCCTGCGCAACGACAGCAGAGTTGCCCACATTTTAACCTGTGCGGACTACTGGGTTGCCACCCTGCTGGATCCACGCTACAAAGACAATGTGCCCACCTTACTTCCTGCACTGGAGCGTGATAGGAAGATGCGCGAGTACAAGCGCACGTTGGTAGACGCGCTACTGAGAGCATTCCCAAATGTCACAGGGGAACAAGTGGAAGCCCAAGGCCAAGGCAGAGGAGGAGCAAGAGGTCGCCAAGGCAGCTGTGTCACGGCCAGCTCCTCTGAGGGCAGGGTTAGCATGGCAGAGATGTGGAAAACTTTTGTCAACACGCCACAGCTAACTGCACCACCACCTGATACGCAACGTGTTAGCAGGAGGCAACATTTCACTAACATGGTGGAACAGTACGTGTGCACACCCCTCCACGTACTGACTGATGGTTCGGCCCCATTCAACTTCTGGGTCTCTAAATTGTCCACGTGGCCAGAGCTAGCCTTTTATGCCTTGGAGGTGCTGGCCTGCCCGGCAGCCAGCGTTTTGTCTGAACGTGTATTCAGCACGGCAGGGGGCGTCATTACAGACAAACGCAGCCGCCTGTCTACAGCCAATGTGGACAAGCTGACGTTCATAAAAATGAACCAGGCATGGATCCCACAGGACCTGTCCGTCCCTTGTCCAGATTAGACATTAACTACCTCCCCATAACCATATATTATTGGACTCCAGGGCACTTCCTCATTCAATCCTATTTTTATTTTCATTTTACCATTATATTGCGAGGCTACCCAAAGTTGAATGAACCTCTCCTCTGCCTGTGTGCTAGGCCTAAATATATGCCAATGGACTGTTGCAGTGGTGGCTGACATGAAGCCTGATTCTCTGCTATGACATGCAGACTAATTCTCTGCTGACATGAAGCCAGATTGTCTGTTACGGGACCTCTCTCCTCTGCCTGGGTGCTGGGCCTAAATTTATGACAATGGACTGTTGCAGTGGTGGCTGACGTGAAGCCTGATTCTCTGCTATGACATGCAGACTGATTCTCTGCTGACATGAAGCCAGATTGTCTGTTACGGGACCTCTCTGCTCTGCCTGTGTGCTAGGCCTAAATATATGCCAATGGACTGTTGCAGTGGTGGGTGACGTGAAGCCTCATTCTCTGCTATGACATGCAGACTGATTCTCTGCTGACATGAAGCCAGATCGTCTGTTACGGGACCTCTCTCCTCTGCCTGGGTGCTGGGCCTAAATTTATGACAATGGACTGTTGCAGTGGTGGCTGACGTGAAGCCTGATTCTCTGCTATGACATGCAGACTGATTCTCTGCTGACATGAAGCCAGATCCTCTGTTACGGGACCTCTCTCCTCTGCCTGGGTGCTGGGCCTAAATTTATGACAATGGACTGTTGCAGTGGTGGCTGACGTGAAGCCTGATTCTCTGCTATGACATGCAGACTGATTCTCTGCTGACATGAAGCCAGATCCTCTGTTACGGGACCTCTCTCCTCTGCCTGGGTGCTGGGCCTAAATTTATGAAAATGGACTCTTACAGTGGTGGGTGACGTGAAGCCTGATTCTCTGCTATGACATGAAGACTGATTCTCTGCTGACATGAAGCCAGATTGTCTGTTACGGGACCTCTCTCCTCTGCCTGGGTGCCGGGGCCTAAATATCTGAGAATGGACTGTTCCAGTGGTGGGTGACGGGAAGCCAGATTCTCTGCTATGGAACCTCTCTCCAATTGATTTTGGTTAATTTTTATTTATTTAATTTTTATTTTAATTAATTTCCCTATCCACATTTGTTTGCAGGGGATTTACCTACATGTTGCTGCCTTTTGCAGCCCTCTAGCCCTTTCCTGGGCTGTTTTACAGCCGTTTTAGTGCCGAAAAGTTCGGGTCCCCATTGACTTCAATGGGGTTCGGGTTCGGGACGAAGTTCGGATCGGGTTCGGATCCCGAACCCGAACATTTCCGGGATGTTCGGCCGAACTTCTCGAACCCGAACATCCAGGTGTTCGCTCAACTCTAGTTCTGAGCCCTCTCAAGTGCCCAGGGCGGTCTCTCAATCCTCGGAGCCCCAGGCAGGCACCTCCTAAACGGCTGATAACTCCGCCCTCCGTGCGCCTCTGCCCGCCCGTTTACTACCCTCCCCTGTCCCTTTCCACTGCGGCTGTGCGGTCCAAATCGTAGCGGGCGCATGCGCAATGCGATGCCCGCTCCTGGCAGGGCATCGCAATACCTACTGCGCATGCGCCCGCTACGATTTGGACCGCACAGCCGCAGTGGAAAAGGACAGAGGCGCATGGAGGGCGGAGTTATCAGCCGTTTAGGAGGTGCCTGCCTGGGGCTCCGAGGATTGAGAGACCGCCCTGGGCACTTGAGAGGGCTCAGAACATAATCTTATAACTTCATTTTCGGCAAAAAGAAAAGTCTGTTTTCTACCACAAAGGTACCGTTTTTATGTTCTGGCTGGATCACATAACCCTATTTTAACGGTCTAACATGCTAAAATGTGGTGACAGACTCCCTTTAAGTCATCACGTGTTACATCAAATTTCGCATCTGTGGGATAAAGACTGTATAGAGAACAAAGTATATACAGACACCAGTAAAGGGCTTAGCCACCGAGAGGTGGGGTCGCCCCTTCCGGGGCGTGTGCTCTGCCTGTAGGCAGGGGTAGATAAAGGGGCAGAACAGGGACAGTGAGGATTTTATGTCCCAGTATCTGGATCTACTACCCAAAACACCTGCACAAACAGAGCGTGAGTAAAAGTTTCCTATATAAGAAAATCTGCAAAACCGTAAGTAGAAAGAAAACATTACCCCGCCGTTGCTGTATATTGCATATCATTGGATGCAACTGGTTATGACATTTACTAATATACGTACCTAGATGAGGGGTTATATTTTAATAAGATTAATTAAAAATTTGAATAGTGGAAAGATATTTGTGTGTAAGAAACCTAATATTTCCCAATATATGTATCTGTAGCTTTGTCTAAGCTGTGATGTACACCAAGGCTGTCTAATCCATGCGTCCCATCTGCCGAACTATAATTGGGGGTGCAGGCAGTCCCAGTATGCAGGGCTGTGGAGTCCGTAGATAAATGCTCCGACTCCGACTCCTCAGTTTTTTGTACTTCCGACTCAGACTCCGACTCCCCGACTCCGACTCCTATGTATTTAATATGCGAATGTATTTTATACATTCCTTGAAGGAAAGAAAGAAGTTCTTCTAAGCTCTTCTAGCACAGAGAGGTAGTTGGGCAGAAGCTGCTGCTTTCTCCTTTGTGTGCTGATCTTCTGCTGAAGATAGGGCAGTGGGAGGATCCAGGAAGGGACATTTATTTTAAAACATGATTTCCCTAGAAGAATCCCATAGTCATGTTTAAAGTTTAAGATAACATTCTGAGTTTACACGTTTTATAGCCTTAGCTGAATGACAGCAGTTTTTCCAATGGTTTACAGCTTCAGTCTTGAACTATTGACCCTCCATTCCCTTCACTTATACAAGTGTCTCTAGTCCTGCAAAACACATATTTACTTAATCCCTTATCAGCGAGAGGCTAGGTAAACCATGGGCATTGTGTTCCCTGTAACATCAGAACACAACACAATGGAAAGTATATGTATTGCCACTCCTAATTGTGCATTGCGTGCCATATAGTGAAGCATATGAAAAATGCTTCTTCACATTACTGAACGCGTTTGTTTTGCGGTTACGTGAGGCACTGCATGCATTGGCCTTTATTCTTACAGTAGAGAAGTCATTAATTATAACTGTTTATGAATTTGGACATTTAAACTTGCTTTTTTTTTTTTTTATTCCAATTTAAATTTTGTAGGAGTCGGAGTCGGTTCATTTTTTACCGACTCCAGGTACCCAAAATTGACTCAGACTCCTCGACTCCGACTCCACAGCCCTGCCGGTATGAGAGGCTCTGGCTCAGGTGCGGATCTCTCTTGATATCGTTGGACCTCGCTCTCCTCTTCCTGCACCTGCTCCCCTTTGTAAAGATTTTGATGGGCCTGGGGAATATAGGGTCTCTTAACCGAGCGGCCGGTGACAAATAGTTCTGTCCCAGACTTGTCATCCTATATAAACCCTGTACCTTGGTCTATGTTGAACCAGTACTGACCTAACCCTGCAATCCTCAACAGCCTTTCGATCCTCCCATGCATCAGTGACGTGGGTGGTCACTCTCCAGGGCACCATGGGATTGAAAGCTTAGGTGCTTCGCTTCTTCTGGGCGGCGGAGTAGGATATCCGTCTGCTCCCACTGCACCAGCCGGCTCGCGGGCACCTCCTTCCCTGATCCCTGGACAAGCTGCGGGAGACAAATTTCTTCTAGAGCATCTTTCAGGTCAGAGAGGTCACTTCTGCTGGGTGCCTCCTCCCCGGGTAGAATGTGGGGTAGTCTTCCCTTGATGTGTTTTTGTGCAGGCTAAAACTGGAAGTAAAAGGAGGAGCTTCAGAGATGGAGTTTAACGTTTCTCTCTTCACGCAGTAACATCGCTCCCGGTGGGCATCGCCAGAGCTTCCCACTTTAGCTAGGGGCGTTCCTAAACTTTCCTGCTCTGTTTGGTGAAGAAGCTGCGCCATTACATGTAAAAATGGCTGATTAACTCCTCGGGCACCGGTGTGCAGCGTTTTGCGCTGGTCGCTCCACAGCAACAACACATTAAAGTCATTTTCAACAGTGTATTTGTAAATCCAATAGGCTAATAAATTTGTAGGCTTTAGAATGGTATAGCACATAGTTTGTTACTGTTCTAAATTCTGTTCTTAATGGCACACAGTTTTAACTTTGCACGGATCCTGTTCGTGATGCCAATTGTTGCAACGCCCTTAAATCGGCATCCCGGGCATCCCTTGCCCCTTAGAAGGTTTTTACGATATGTGTCCCTCTTACAGAGCAAGTAGTCGTGACGCCAGTTGCAGTTAAGCAACGGGGACATGGAATCCACTTTGTAGATGGTAGTGTTGGTACCCAGAGTTGTGTAGAGTGGCCTACAATCTCTCTGAAGGTGTTGTATACACGTGTCACGGTGCTCCTCTCTGGATATCCTTGGATCCCAGATGTGGTCGGGCGAAGCAGTGCAAAAAAGGGATGAATAACTTTGATGATGAAGGAATAAGTCCAGACTTTGTATTAAGGTTGAACACAGCTTTACTTGCCATAAACTTGCATCAAGGAACAATCTTCCAAACTTTATCTTGGTCATCAGCAGGTTTTGGCATTAGTTTTGGCAGGCAAACACTCTCAGCTTTGCTATATCTGCACTCTCTCAGCTCAGCTATGTTGGCTGGGTTAAATAGGAACTTTTTTTCTTCTGCTGGAACTTAGCTGTCTGTGGTCTGTCTCTTACTGTAATCCTTACTTCTTCCTGGCTTCAAGCTTCCTTAGCTTTTTTTTATTCAAGGCAAGTCCAGGAGGGGACATGCAATCATTCAGAACAGGCACGGCTTGTGGGCTCTGCTGGCCGATACACAGATTTCCCCTAGGAAGGGGTAGACTAGATTCTCACTATCTAAACTCCTCCCTCTCTAGAGAGGGCTGGAAGAGAACTAGAAGGTTCCTCTCCAGGGAAACTAAGTCTGCCAATACCAGGCACATTACATGTTAACAGTAGTTTATAAGGAAATTTTAATACACATTTTGCAGGACATGGTAATAAGTATAGGAGATGAAACAGGATGCACCATAAGAGATAGTGGGAATGTGCAAAAGAGGTGGTAATGCCACTCTGGGGTATTACATTTTTCCCCCTATTTTTTTTCTATTACACATAAATCTAATGTTTTTCGCATATACTGTAGAGCATCTGTCAAGTACAAAATGAATTGCACATCAATAACCAGAAAACACTGTCACAAATGCTGTTTCATTATTTTGGTTGTCAACGTACATCAGTTTTGCCTGAGTGTTCAAATTTTCTTCTTTTCATACGGTATATCTCCTTTTATACATGACACCTGCTCTTGGGCAAGAGCGATAAACAAAAAGCTCTCTCAACATTTTGTAAGGCTGATTGTACAAGCTACATTCACATCTGTGGCATATTTTTCATGACACTGTTCTGAGTCTAGAAACAGAAAAAAATATTGAAGTGCCTGATCCACCATATGATGGACATCAATATCACCTAGTGGACCCCATTGAATATAATGGGGACTGTTTTATTTATGTTATGGTGTCCATTGTTCTGCTGGACAAAATAATACCACAATGTGATAATTGGTCCTGTATTTTTTCCGTAACATAACCTCCACTGCAGATGTAAGCCTAAGAAAAAACAGCAGGTGGCGCTGTGCAAATACATTTTATTGAATACCTCAGTAGCTATAATAAAATTGTAATTACAATTGCAAGAAAAAGTATGTGAACCCTTTGGAATTATATGGATTTCTGCACAAATTGGTCATAAAATGTGATCTGATCTTCATCTAAGTCACAACAATAGACAATCACAGTCTGCTTAAACTAATAACACAAAAACAAATAATTCAATGTTACCATGTTTTTATTGAACATTCATCTTAGATGAAGATCAGATCACATTTTATGACCAATTTGTGCAGAAATCCATATTATTCCAAAGGGTTCACATACTTTTTCTTGCAACAGTACATGCAATTACAAAATAATTGAGATCCAGTTGCTGGTTTGAAAGATGTAGAATATTTTGCGTGGGACAACCCCTTTAAAGAGAATGTATCATAAAAAAATGAATTGTTTAAAAAAAAAATTAAATTATATTTTTAAACTGGAATAAAAGTAGATAAATGGCTGCTGGCCTCACCTCCTCCCTCACCATACCCCTTTCTCAGAAAGTGGTGGAGGCGGCATGGAAATGCCACTTGCGCCTAGATTTAGGAGTAATGGCATATAAAAAGTTGCAAACCCTACGTTAGTGACTTTTTTATGGCAGAAAACTGGTGTAGGGGAAACAATAAATTTCCCCAATATGTTTCAATATCTGTTTTTTTTCCCTTTCAGTCACAGTTGTAAAGAACATATTTCTCAAGTGCTAAATTGCCCCCCCCCCCCAAAAAAAAAATTTTAATAAAAATTTAAAAATAATAAATAAATCTAAGTGTAAGGGATCGCTCTCTCTCAGGGGGTTGCAATCAAAGATTCCTCCTCTGACAACGCGGTTCAAGTCCAAAATGTGCTTTATTTTGGCACTTCAACACCATCACACACATAAATATCGAAAATAGACACCTGCCCGTCTGGTCTTTACCTAATACATGTGTTGTCTCTACCTCACCTATAGAGCGCCGTTCACACACGGGATTAGATCCTGCTTCCTCAGGGATATACGGTCCAGCAACCTCCAGGCTGTGACCACACCAGCAGCCTTGGGAAGGGGGGGGGGAGATGATGCAGAAGTCCTCCCGACTGAATGTGCGACCCTCTTTCCGTAGGTGTCTCTGGACCTCCCAAACTTCAGGCTTTACAAAGCCTCATGGCCCCTCAGCCCTCCTGGCTGAGACCACACAGACCCTTCTCAGGATTCCTCAGCCTTTCTCCCGTCCAAGTCATACACAGAGGGTTGTTTTATCCCTCCTTGATTACAGCAGCAGGCCTCACCTGCGATCACCTACGGCAAAAGACAATACATGTAGTGGAAGGGTGTGGACTGGCAGATCCCACTACCAAAACTATCCCCCAGTCCACATGAAATCCAGCCCAGAACAACATCTAGACAAAACTGTCTCAGCAAACTACACTTTGCTGAAACCACTGCAGCTTTCTGGATTTAAGTTATCTCACCCAGCTGAGGTATCTGGGTGGGATATACATGCCTCCCAGCACTTATACTGTACACATTACCACATAAGTATAAATTAAATTAATTAAACATAGGACATCCTGATATGAAATAATCTGCCCTAATGGAAAATACACATTTCACATTCAAAAGCTGCAAAAAGTGGTAATAGTAACCTTGAATAAAATCTCCAGATCTGTGTCATTACAAAATTCACAGGATGCAGCCAAAGTTAATTTTAATTTCTGCTAGAATTCCTCCAAATGCCAAAAGTGCAGCAACTCAGCGGGCAGCACTTAGCTATTTGTCACTGTCTCAGTCACTGTCATTGTCCCCAAAACAATCAAGATGAATCGATCACCTAATGTTCTGTCTGGAGATCAGAATGTGGATTCCTGCCAAGCCTGCTGACTAAGGACATAAAAACATATTGAGCACTTTATTCAAGAGTAACTCAGGTCTAGGTTCTGGAACAGTACCTGCTGGCTCCACACACTAATAAGTAGGACTTGTCTGAATGTAACCATCTGCATTACTGACCACGAAAAAAGGGTAAAATATGATAAAGTAGTTTAAAGGAACAATACATATAAAAAAATGAACAAATAAAAAAATCCCTTCTAATAAATGGACCCTGTCAAATTGAACATGTTATAGAGCAGGAAGAGCTGAGAAGATATATGGGAAAAGATACATTAAAACTTGTAATTTATATACACTTGAACCTCTATTCCTTTAATGCCTAGGAGTCATGTGGGTGGTGCCACACAGTGATTGACAGATACATCTGCATGACTAAGCATACAGTGAAGGCTGTCAGTTGCTGATAAGATCGCCCACCTGATTCCTCAGCATAAAAAGATCACAGATTTAAATATAGAAATTAAGCCCCTTTTAGACGAGTGAGTTCCACGCATGGGACTCGCAGCGTGAGTATGCAGGAGTTCCCGTACTGACCTCCTGATCTGACGGGGTCATATAGCACAGCATTATGTCAGTGCTGGGAGGTTAGGACAGGAGTTGCCACATACTCATGCTGCGAGTCCAATGCGTGGAACTCGCTCGTCTGAAAGATGCCTTACAAGTTTTACTGAATCTTCTTCTATAAAACTATATATCAATCTACTCAGCTCCACCTGCTCTATAGCATGGTGCTCTTAGATTGTCTACATTTTCATGGTGACAGGTTACTTTTACGTCTTCTTCCACTCTGATCTTTATCTGTCTGAATATTTGAGAATTATATAAAGAATTCTTATCTATGTGTCCTAAAAGATCTGAAAATTCCCCTTCCTCCTTTTCATAAACCTCTCTCTGGCTGTAAAGCAACTGGCTGCAGCAGGAGCCCCCCCCCGGCCTGTTGCAACATAAGACTAGGAATGCTAAGTGCCACGTTTTCATTATCGGTCAGATGAAAATGTAAGGCATTAGAAAGAGACTAAAGGGGTTATCCGACCCCTGAAATGCCCTCTTATAAGCCCGGGCCCCTCACACACAATGTACTTACCTCACTCCCCGACACCCACTTTGCTCTTGGTCCCCGCTCGGCCTCCACTGCTGCACCCAGTGCATGGATTAAAACATCTGGCGTCGGGGGCAGCCAATAGCAGGTGATGACAGGGACAAGCCTCTCTAGCATCGCGGGCGACGCTAGGGAGGCTTATCCCCGTCACCGCCCACTATTGACTTCCCCGTGACTACGAATGTTTTAATTTGCGCATGGGGAGAATAAGCGGCAGCCGTACGGGAACCAGGAGTAACACGGGTGCCAGGGAGCGAGGTAAGTACATTGTGTATGAGGAGCCCGGGCAAATGGGTGGGGGCATTTCAGGTATCGGATAACCCCTTTAAGATTTATGTTTCTACAAGATATCTGTTTGTTTCAGAAGAAGAATTAGTTTCAGGCTGGGTTTACATATTGATTTTATGTTGCTGAAGTACCCCTTCAGTACCACTTTCCACCTTAAAGGTTGTCCCACGAAAAATATTCAACAGTTTGCAAACCAGCACCTGGATCTGCATACTTTTGTAATTGCATGTCATTAAAAATTTAGCATAGCCACTGTTATTTAACCACTTTAACCCCGCTAGCTAAAACCCCCTTAATGACCAGGCCACTTTTTACACTTCTGCACTACACTACTTTCACTGTTTATTGCTCGGTCATGCAACTTACCACCCAAATGAATTTTACCTCCTTTTCTTCTCACTAATAGAGCTTTCATTTGGTGGTATTTTATTGCTGCTGACATTTTTACTTTTTTTGTTATTAATCGAAATTTAAAGATTTTTTTGCAAAAAAATGTCATTTTTCACTTTCAGCTGTAAAATTTTGCAAAAAAAACGACATCCATATATAAATTTTTCGCTAAATTTATTGTTCTACATGTCTTTGATAAAAAAAAATGTTTGGGCAAAAAAAAAAATGGTTTGGGTAAAAGTTATAGCGTTTACAAACTATGGTACAAAAATGTGAATTTCCGCTTTTTGAAGCAGCTCTGACTTTCTGAGCACCTGTCATGTTTCCTGAGGTTCTACAATGCCCAGACAGTACAAACACCCCACAAATGACCCCATTTCGGAAAGTAGACACCCTAAGGTATTCGCTGATGGGCATAGTGAGTTCATAGAAATTTTTATTTTTTGTCACAAGTTAGCGGAAAATGATGATTTTTTATTTATTTTTTTCTTACAAAGTCTCATATTCCACTAACTTGCGACAAAAAAAAATTCTAGGAACTCGGCATGCCCCTCACGGAATACCTTGGGGTGTCTTCTTTCCAAAATGGGGTCACTTGTGGCGTAGTTATACTGCCCTGGCAATTTAGGGGCCCATATGTGTGAGAAGTACTTTGCAATCAAAATGTGTAAAAAATGGCCTGCGAAATCCGAAAGGTGCTCTTTGGAATATGTGCCCCTTTGCCCACCTTGGCTGCAAAAAAGTGTCACAAATCTGGTATCGCCGTACTCAGGAGAAGTTGGGGAATGTGTTTTGGGGTGTCATTTTACATATACCCATGCTGGGTGAGAGAAATATCTTGGCAAAAGACAACTTTTCCAATTTTTTTATACAAAGTTGGCATTTGACCAAGATATTTATCTCACCCAGCATGGGTATATGTAAAATGACACCCCAAAACACATTCCCCAACTTCTCCTGAGTACGGCGATACCAGATGTGAGACACTTTTTTGCAGCCAAGGTGGGCAAAGGGGCACACATTCCAAAGAGCACCTTTCGGATTTCGCAGGCCATTTTTTACACATTTTGATTGCAAAGTACTTCTCACACATATGGGCCCCTAAATTGCCAGGGCAGTATAACTACGCCACAAGTGATCCCATTTTGGAAAGAAGACAGCCCAAGGTATTCCGTGAGGGGCATGGCGAGTTACTAGAATTTTTTATTTTTTGTCACAAGTTAGCGGAAAATGATTATTTTTTTTATTTTATTTTTTTTCCTTACAAAGTCTCATATTCCACTAACTTGCGACCTCTGGATCTGTACCCAAGAAGCACGTAGGACGGAAAGGTGATCCTCCACAGCCGGAATATCCTGGGGAGAGAATACCTCCGGTAACACGGCAGGTTGGAACCCATAATTGGCCATGAAGGGAGACGTCCCAGAGGAAGAGTTCACCGCCGTGTTCCTGGTAAACTCAGCCCAAGGCAGGAGGTCAACCCAATTGTCTTGGTGATCGGAGACATAGCAACGAAGGAATTGCTCCAAGGCCTGATTGGATCGTTCTGCGGCCCCATTGGACTGAGGGTGGTAGGCCGAGGAGAAAGAGAGATGAATCCCCAACTGGGAGCAAAAGGCGCGCCAGAACCTGGACACAAACTGACTCCCCCGATCCGACACAATCTCCTTGGGCAAACCGTGCAACCGGAAGACCTCCCTGGCGAAAATCGTGGCCAACTCTTGTGCAGAGGGTAACTTCTTGAGAGGAACACAGTGGCACATTTTGGAAAACCGATCCACAATCATGAGAATGACCGTATGGCCTCGGGATGCAGGGAGGTCCACAATGAAATCCATCCCCAGGTGTGACCATGGGCGCTCCCCGGTGGCTATGGGTTGCAAAAGGCCCAACGGAAGGTGCCGAGGGGACTTACTCTGGGCACAAACTGGAGCATGCCGCTACATATGCGGCGATGTCGGAACGTAGAGAAGGCCACCAGAACAGACGTGAAACAGCCCAGGACAGCTGATTCTTTCCAGGATGCCCCGCGGCCTTGGAGTTATGGTAGGTTCGCAACAACCGAGTGCGCAACTCCTCAGGCACAAAACATCTGCCGTTGGGTCTCCCAGAGGGAGCACCAGATTGAGCCGCCAAAATCTGCTCACCCAGGGGAGAGGTCAGACTGGTGCGAATGGCGGCCAGGATCTGATTCGGAGGTATGACCGAAGTCGGAATCGACTCCTCCCTGGACAGCTCGGAGTACTGCCGTGATAAGGCATCCGCTCTGATGTTCTTGGAACCGGGTAGGTAGGAGACCACGTAATTAAAACGTGACAAGAACAGAGCCCATCTGGCCTGACGTGGTGTCAATCTCTTGGCCTCAGAAAGGTAGGTCAGATTCTTGTGGTCCGTCAGGATGAGAACCGGAACCACCGAACCCTCGAGCAAGTGCCGCCATTCTTTAAGGGCCTGCACGATGGCCAATAACTCCCTGTCACCAATCTGATAGTTGCACTCCGCGGAAGACAGTTTCCGGGAGTAAAACCCACAAGGAAGCAGAGGACCCTCTGGTGTTCTACGCTGAGACAGAAGGGCGCCTACTCCCGTCTCAGACGCGTCCACCTCGAGGACAAAGGGCAACCCAGGGTTGGGATGCGACAGAATCGGAGCCGACACAAAGGCGGACTTTAGAGCCTCAAAAGCTCGGATGGCCTCGAGCGGCCAGACCTGGAAATTACTGCCCTTCCTGGTCAGATCCGTGAGAGGCTTGGCTAGCATAGAAAAGTCCCTGATGAACTTCCGATAATAATTGGCGAAGCCCAAAAAGCGCTGCAGGGCACGGAGACCACTGGGCTGGGGCAACTGTAAGACAGCCGAAACCTTCTCAGGATCCATGGAGAACCCCTCAGCGGAAATGATGTAACCTAAGAAGGTTACCTGGGGTCGGTGAAATTCGCATTTCTCAAGCTTACCGAACAGCCTGTTCTCTCGTAACCGTTGCAACACTCGTCTGACATCCATAATGTGGGCCTCCATGGATTCAGAATATACCAAGATGTCATCCAAATAGACCACCACACACTGCTGCAACAGGTCACGGAAAACATCGTTGATGAATTCCTGGAAGACTGCGGGCGCATTGCACAACCCAAAGGGCATAACCAAGGATTCATAATGACCGGTCCTGGTGTTAAACGCGGTCTTCCACTCATCGCCCGCCTTGATCCTTACCAGGTTATATGCCGCCCTCAGGTCGAGTTTGGTAAAGACCGTGGCCCCTTTGAGGCGATCGAACAGCTCGGAAATCAAGGGTATCGGGTAAGCGTTCTTGATCGTGATGCGATTGAGACCCCTGTAATCGATGCAAGGCCTCAACTCACCGCCCTTCTTTTTCACAAAGAAAAATCCAGCCCCTGCCGGGGACGAGGATTTGCGAATGTGTCCGCGTGAAAGCGCCTCCCTCACGTACTCCTCCATGGCCTCATTCTCCGCTACCGACAGTGGATAGACTTTGCCACGAGGAGGAACGGCACCAGATTGTAACTCTATGGCACAATCGTATGGGCGGTGCGGAGGTAGGGCAACCGCGCGCACCTTATCGAATACATCCCGGTACTCTTCGTATTCAGGAGGCAACAGAGAGTCCGAGGAAGTACACAGCAACTTGACAGGCCCATGGATGCAACTA
This sequence comes from Bufo gargarizans, assembly GCF_014858855.1. NCBI lineage: Eukaryota > Metazoa > Chordata > Amphibia > Anura > Bufonidae > Bufo > Bufo gargarizans. The sequence goes on along the minus strand of NC_058081.1, from coordinate 491,888,702 downwards.
GCCCCACACTGCGGTGACCACGAGAGGATCTCGGCCGATCTCCAATCGAAAGTCGGATTATGCTTCTGGAGCCAGGGGTACCCCAAGACCACCGAGTAGTGTGGAGACGAAATCACCTGGAGACAGACCGACTCTCTGTGAACGGCACCAATGGCTATCCCCACTGAAAGGGTCTCATGAGTCACGTGTGGCGGCAGAAGGGGTCTGCCGTCTATCGCCTCAAGAGCCAGTGGGGAACCTCGAGGCTGCAGAGGAATGGAATTGGCGGCAGCGAACACACTATCAATGAACAAACCACCAGCACCAGAGTCCACCAACGCCTGGGTCGTCACCGAGCCCCCGACCCAGGAGAGGACAACAGTGATCAGTGGTTTGTCAACACGGGAAACCGGGGACGAGGAGACTCCACCCAAGATCTGCCCCCGACAGGATCTCAGGTGCGAGCGTTTCCCGGACGGTTCGGACATGCCAACCGAAAATGCCCACCGAGACCACAGTACATGCATCGGCCCTCGCGTCTCCGGAGTACCCTCTCCCCCTCGGACAGGCGAGCAAACCCCAGCTGCATGGGTTCACCCCCAGACAAGTCATCCCCAGGAGGCGTGGGAGGAGAGGGAGGCACGGGTGGGACAGCAAACGTAGGCGCCAATCTGTTAGAAGGCCTCCGCAGGCTCTCCTTAAAGGAAGGTCTCTCCCTGAGTCTGGTGTCAATCAAAATCAGGAAAGAAATAAGAGACTCGAGCTCCACTGGTAGGTCCTTAGCTGCAACCTCATCCTTCAAGGCATCCGAGAGACCATGAGAGAAAGCAGCGACCAGAGCCTCATTATTCCAGCCCACCTCTGCTGCCAGGGTACGAAACTCAATGGCGTATTCAGCTATGGATCGTGAACCCTGTCTGATGGACATAAGGAGCTTCGCAGCAGAGGCAGCACGAGCCGGCACATCGAATACCCTCCGAAGAGAAGCAACAAAACCGGAAAACTCGGCAACCACCGGATTGTTGTTCTCCCATAAAGGGCTGGCCCAGGCCAAGGCCTTGTCCGAGAGCAGCGAGATCAAGAAGCCCACCTTTGATCTCTCAGTAGGAAAGGCATGTGGCAGCAACTCGAAATAAATGCCCACCTGGTTAAGGAAACCTCGGCACTGAGTTGGCTCTCCCCCAAAGCGCTGTGGAAGGGGGGCAGAACCGGTCATACCCCGAGACACCGCAGGCGCAGCAACAGGTGTCGGGGTAGACTCTGGCGCAACAACCGGAGAGGCAGCAGGAGCGGGCCCAGGAGCGACAACCGACCCATCGGCAACGGAAGCGAAATGAGCCGTGCGTTCAAGCAGGGTTTGCAACGCCACAGCGAACCGACCCAACAGGTGATCCTGCTGATCAAGTCTGGCAATCAGCGTAGGTAGCGAGGATGGCCCTGTACCGTCAGAATTCATGGCTTGGTCCTAATGTCATGGAACCATGAACCAGACGTACAACAAGAGATAAGTGGGAATAAGAAGGCTTTATTGAAAATCAAGCTGTAAGCAAAAGTCCAAACGGATGGCTAAACCGAAGCAGGGTCTTGCGTAGCCAGAGGTCAGGAACCAGAAGGGTAGTCAGACGAAGCCAGTATCAGGAACCAGCGGGGTAGTCAGACGAGGCCAGGATCAGGAACCAGAAGGGTAGTCAGACGAAGCCAGGATCAGGAACCAGCGGGGTAGTCAGACGAGGCCAGGATCAGGAACCAGAAGCAGCAGCAGTCTTAGAAGCATGTGAACACAGGAGGACCAAGCAAGGAACTGAAGCCACAGACCTCCTATATATATGAGCTAGGCATCCAGCTCCTCCCAGTGGGAAGGAGAAGCCGCAGGGTGGGAGGCTACAAGAAACCCAGAAACCAAGATGGCCGCCAGCACATGTCAAACGAAGGAGAACAGCAAGAAGGTAAGACCATGACAGGTGATCAATGACAGGGGGGTGATCAATGACAGGGAAGTGATCAGGAAGTCTATATGCGTGATCACCCCCTTGTCATTGATCACCCCCCTGTAAGGCTCCATTCAGACGTCCGCATGTGTTTTGCGGATCCGATCCATGTATTAGTGGATCCGTAAAAATCATACGGACGTCTGAATGGAGCCTTACAGGGGGGTGATCAATGACGGAGGTGATCAGGGAGTCTATATGGGTGATCACCCCTCTGTCATTGATCACCCCCCTGTAAGGCTCCATTCAGAGGTCTGCATGTGTTTTGCGGATCCGATCCATGTATCAGTGGATCCGTAAAAATCATACGGAAGTCTGAATGGAGCCTTACAGGGGGGTGATCAATGACGGAGGTGATCAGGGAGTCTATATGGGTGATCACCGCTCTGTCATTGATCACCCCCCTGTAAGGCTCCATTCAGAGGTCCGCATGTGTTTTGCGGATCCGATCCATGTATCAGTGGATCCGTAAAAATCATACGGACCTCTGAATGGAGCCTTACAGGGGGGTGATCAATGACAGGGGGGTGATCAATGACAGGGGGGTGATCAGGGAGTCTATATGGGGTGATCAGGGGTGATCAGTGGTTCATAAAGGGTTAATAAGTGACCGGGGGGTGTAGTGTAGTGTAGTGTTTTGTGGTTCTTTACAGAGCTGCCTGTGTCCTCTGGTGGTCGATCCAAACAAAAGGGACCACCAGAGGACCAGGTAGCAGGTATATTAGACGCTGTTATCAAAACAGCGTCTAATATACCTGTTAGGGGTTAAAAAAAATCACATCTCCAGCCTGCCAGCGAGCGATCGCCGCTGGCAGACTGGAGATCCACTCGCTTACCTTCCGTTCCTGTGAGCGCGCGTCACAGCTCACGGACCTACAGACCCCGTTTTTGCGGACCGTGAAAAAATACTGTCGTGTGCATGAGGCCTTACTCACACGCCCCTTTAGCTGCAGCAGAAAAGACACTCGCCTTGAGCTGTACGCTTGATATAAATCTAGCAGAGCAATGAATGGGGAGATCTCTGGACCCATGTGAGGTGCAGGGCTGGTTTTAGCTTTGTTAGAAAGAGTTTGTCATGTTGGTAAGGCTGATTAGTCATCCTGCATTGGGGCGGAGGCTCTTCATATACGAGCCACACTCTCACTCACAGGCGCGTGTTTTCAGGTGCACAGCTGCTGCTGGGTGTCATTAGCAGACTAGCTTCTCTGGTAGTAGGAGTCTTTCTTTGCAGAATGGAGCTTGTTATTTTGCTCTCTGCTACGTAGCATGCACGCGCCATACTACGTTAGTAGGTTGGGCCGGGGCCGTCTCTCCAGGCTGGTCAGAACCGACTTTGCTAGCGAACAGGAGGCTTTGCCTCAGAATCTGCTACCTCAGGTTTGCTCGTTGGGGCTAAATACTTCTATTTCTTTTCAATTTAGTTTGTTGGTAATAGGAGTTAGTTCCTATAAATCTTACAAGCTTCACTTCGCTTTGTTCGTCTAGAATGAAAAGAAGTTACTTCAGCCGGTTTACTGTAAAGAAAGAGTTACCTGGGCTGCATATGACGTCATGTTTGGAGATCGGACGCAGCGTTTATTGTTTAGGCCTCTTGCTGTAGCTGTTCCTTGCCATCTTTAGACTTCATGTATTTCACTTTTGTAAGCTGTGTACTGGGGTGAGCTCCCCAGGATACAGCAAAGTCACAGACAAGAAAAGCGACACTGACACCAGCTTTATATGCAAGAATATAAACTTTACTTTGGAAACAGTATTAACACAAGTAGTACAAACAGTATAAGTAATACCCCAGGCCCACAGTCACCGTACCTGTCTGAGGGACAGGCCTAGCCCGTTGGCCTACACAGCAGAGCCTACAAGTCGTGCTGTGCCGCTATAGAGGACACACCTAACCGGTGGCAGATGCAGCAGGGCCCGCAAATCAATTACTGCACTGCAGTCCAGTACAGTAAGGCCTAACAAAGCTATAACCCTATCTAACTAGCTAATACAAGGCCTAGGCTAGTCTCTGTTACTTTAGGCGGTAATCAGGTGTACTGACCTGCGTCCTTTCTGGGCCCTAGGATGCCGCTTACCCGGGATGGCCACCAAGCTCTCAGCAACCGTGCGGCCTTGCTTGATGCTAAGGTTTTCTGTTCATACACTGGAACTGGTCTTCTTGGGACAACCTCTCTTTCAAAGAGCTGGATCCAGACAGGGGACAGCAGATACTCTCCTTCCTTTGAGTGTCCATTCACTGCTGGACATCCACAAGCCAGGATGGAATTGGATTCAATCCCTCACAGCACAATCCTTCCACCATGTCAGATCAACACTTCCTGGTTCACACAGAAGCATGCTGACTGTGCTGCAAAACAGTGGCCTCTAGTGCCTGGAATGCCAAATGACAGCTCCAATACAATTTAAACATAAATATACAGGCAGAGCTTATCCACAATCTCACACTTTCATGCTCTTCTGTTATCCTGAGCGGCATTTACACTTTCGGCTTTTTATTTCATGTCTTAGGCTACTTTCACACTAGCGTTCGGGTGTCCGCTTGTGAGCTCCGTTTGAAGGGGCTCACAAGCGGCCCCGAACGCTTCCGTCCAGCCCTAATGCATTCTGAGTGGACGCGGATCCGCTCAGAATGCATCAGTCTGGCAGCGTTCAGCCTCCGCTCCGCTCAGCGGGCGGACACTTGAACGCTGCTTGCAGCGTTCGGGTGTCCGCCTGGCCGTGCGGAGGCGTGCGGATCCGTCCAGACTTACAATGTAAGTCAATGGGGACGGATCCGTTTGAAGATGACACACTATGGCTCAATCTTCAAACGGATCCGTCCCCTATTGACGTTACATTGAAAGTCTGGACGGATCCGTCTGAGGCTATTTTCACACTTAGAAATATTTTAACAATATAATGCAGACGGATCCGTACTGAACGGAGCCACCGTCTGCATTATATGAGCGGATCCGTCTGAGACGGATCCGCTCTGAACGCAAGTGTGAAAGTAGCCTTATGCTGCATCCGCACGTCCTTACTGTACTGCACTTTTCTACTCTTGGTTCGTATTCACTCAGATTGGTCTCACATTCAAGCTGCGTTCACCTGTTGGCTGTTACATCTTATTCCGTCCCCAGCCGACAGCCGGATCCGTATTACATGCCTGTTATTACATGTTGTATACTCGGCTTGCAGCCATAGCTGCTACTGTTACTCTGTTTTCATGCTCTGGATGCACCACCCTGGTGTTCCCACCTTTCTCCACTCACAACCAGAGCTGCGTTTATACCAAATTTCATGCTCTGCTTATACCCAAAGTTGTGTTCACACTTCTATTGCTACACCAGGTCATATACCCCACTCACCGAAGTCGCTTTCCATATCTGCTGTCACATCAAGTTAATATTCTGTTCACATCCAAAGCTGCGTCCGCATGTCTGCTTTTCACATCTTGTCCTATACTCCTTTCACTACTAGAGCTGCGTCCACATGTCTGCGTTCGCATCACGTCAATACTCTGCTCACTTTCAGGTTGCATTTATACGTCTGCTTTATACCATGCTTTTCATGCGCTACCGATACTCGGAGCTGCGCCTATACCATGTTTTTTAGGTACCACTCACATCCAAAGCTGCATTCACCCATTTGTTGTTACATCATGTGTTGTACTCTGCTCCCACTCAAAGCTGCATTCTCCTGTTCATTGCTACATCATGGTTTTGCTCAATCTCACCGGGGCAGTCTGCACCCACCGCTCTGGTACCTCTCTCCTGACAAACATAACTGCGTTCTTTTCAGGCTTACGTTCCCTTCCTCGGTGGTCTGTTACATTCCATAGGCCTATTTTCTGTTTAATCCTGGTTCATAATCACCAGTTAATGTCCGTTATTATCTCCATTTTCTGTCACGTTTCCCTTCGTCTTTTCAGGTCATGCAGTTGAACTCATATTGGGGTCCCCTTCCACGTCGGTCAGGTCTCGTTCCTAACGATATTTCGCCTTGCATGTTATTCAGGCCACGTAGTGTATCTTAGGTATCGCCTGCCACATCGGTCAGGCTCATGGTTTAATTTCACCTGCACCTTATTCAGGTAACTTTTTTTTTTTTTGGTATAATTCTAAAAAAATATATATAATCCGCCCCGTGGCTTCGGGGGCCCGACGACTGTTTTCAGTCCTGCTGGGCTGATTGCCTGGTTGGTTGTCCATCTGGGCTGATTTGGCCCCTATGTATCGCATACATACCTGCTTCCCTAATTTACTAATAATCCATGTTGGTCGCTCACTTTATGTTTTGACCGCAAACTGGTCCGGTTCGCCCTACAGCATCATTGTCATGTCTTACGCAGATATTTCGTCTTTCTTTAATTGTTCATGCTTTTGTTCAGGTCCTGCCAGAGGAAGAACAATTAGGGCTATTCCCTCTAGCATTTCAGTCTCTGATCGTAGTCTATAATATCTTGTCAACCAGGTCCCCGCGCAAAGTCTTTGCCTTTTTACCACAACCAGGAATTCATTTTCGCCAGTAGCTTCAGTGCATTGCATTCCCTCACTCATGGGAGGGCATAGACAGAATCTTCTATATTATGGCTTCGTAGCTTCTTGCCGCACTAACCTCCGACTCCCTACAACCACGTTGAATCGGATTTTGGACAAGGTCCAGCATTTCCTCACGGTACAAGATTCAGATAGTAGGCCGGTCTTCACGTCTTAAGCGTAAAAACAATTCTCAGGGGTGCACAGTAGAACAATAAGAAAGAGAAGAAAATCCAGCTCTCTCCGGTGAAAAAATGAGAAACTTTAATCCAGCAAGTTTAAAATCCATACAGGTGTACAAAAAACAGTCAACGCGTTTCAGACCTCAGAGAAATATGGGTCCTTCCTCATGACAATCGTTTGTCACGAGGAAGGACCCATATTTCTCTGAGGTCTGAAACGCGTTGACTGTTTTTTGTACACCTGTATGGATTTTAAACTTGCTGGATTAAAGTTTCTCATTTTTTCACCTGGAGAGAGCTGGATTTTCTTCTCTTTCTTATTGTATATACCGCACCCAGGAGCGGCATCCGTGCACCTCTGGTGATTCTACTACTGCAAGTGAGAGCTGCCTTATGTTTTTTACAGTAGAACAATGCGCGGATAGCTGTTGTCTGGGGAACTATTTAAGGATTCTCTTCCTATCTACATGGTTCTTTTTGACCCTCATTCCTGCATAGTCTAGGCAGTTAGGTTTCGGTCCCACGATCTCCTGAGGCTAGGGCATTGCCAGTACTCGCACTAGAACCAAACTTTACAAGTTCCAGTTGGTTTTATAATCCATTTCACAATGAAGTCCCGGTCCCTATTCCGCTTTGGGGCAGTATCCGCAATATTGAGCATCATGTCTCTGGCCTTGTCATCCACAAGATGGGTTGTAGGTCTCCTACTGGTCTTGCCTCATATACCCCGAATTTTCGCTCTAGATCCCGGACGCCTTGCAGTTGGCTTGGGGATTAGTTTGCACATGCCATTCAAATTCCTTTTCTACCCTACTTGGCTTGGTTTTTGCCCACTTATAGGCCTACCCACGATCATGGCTTAGGGCACACAACAAGCCATTTCGTGGGAGGGGTGGAGGCTCTTCATATACGAGCCACACCCTCACTCACAGGCGTGTGTTTTCAGGTGCCCCACCGTCCCTCCCTTATCTTCTCATTTTCACAGGGTATGCCCACTTATAGGCCTACCCACGATCATGGCTTAGGGCACACAATAAGCCATTTAGTCAGGTCAGCTAAGACACGCCTAGCTGAGTTAGGTTGTTCCCGTTGTTTCTCTCCCCAGGGTTCTTCAGATATCTCTTGGCCGTAGCCATGACCACAAGTACTATTGTCACGCCCTAATGTGGGAGGGAAACCCCACACTGAACATAGGAGGGAAAGGGGGAAGGAAATAAGGCCTGAAAACTAGGGAAGGAAGATGGACACCTCCTAGTGAAAACCCTAACCAAACCCCTGACTGGCTACCAGTAGACCCCAATTGTAGGTGATTTCATACACAGGAATGCCTAAAGTCCTATCTAACCCTAAAGGACCCTGGTACTAATGACATTAATTAGACAACCTGTTCCTCCAAAAGAAAGGATGAACATGAGTCTCCCTGAGGCCTAATTCAAAACAACAAGGAAATGCAACACACAGAAAAGTCAAAATGAAATACAGCAGGGAAATAAAACACTCAACTTCCAAGAACTATCTGTCTTTTAACAGGACAGGAGCCACTGTGATCAAGCGAGCAGGATCTACAATGTACTGGGGCTCCTCCTGCTGGTTGGAGAAGTCAAATGACCGAGACAGAGCATCCGCCTTGATGTTTTTCTCAGCCGGGCAAAAGTGCAGCTCAAAATTAAAACGGGAGAAGAAGAGTGCCCACCTGGCTTGGCAAGGGTTCAGACGCTGGGCTGTCTGCAAATATGTAAGGTTCTTGTGGTCAGTGAAGATTATTACTGGATGCTGGGTCCCCTCCAATAGATAACGCCACTCCTCCAAGGCAAGTTTTTTGGCCAGCAGTACCCTGTCTCCTATACAGTAATTCCGCAGGGGAGAAGAGCTTGGAGGAGAATCCACATGTAAATATCTTGCCTTTGGAACCTGTTTGTAGTAAAACAGCACTGGCTCCTATGGAGGAGATGCCCAATTATAAAAAGAATTGGCGGGAGACATCGGGATGATGCAGAACAGGTGCAGAAGCAAAAGACCTTTTTAATTGGATGAAGGCGGCCTCCGCCTCAGGAGTCCAGTCTCTGGCATTCACCCCTTTCTTTGTAACAGCGGAGATCGGAAATGTAAAAGATGAAACATTTGGGATGAACTGACAACAAAATTAGCAAATCCAAGGAAGCGCTGTATAGCATGAAGACCCTGTGGGTGGGGCCAGTCCATCACTGCATTCAATTTCACAGGATCCATCTGCAACCCGTCATCCGAGATTATGTATCCAGGGAACGGTACGGTAGATTTTTATGATGCATTTTTCTAGTTTGGCATAAAGTCGATTCTCTCTCAACCGCTGTAAAACTAATGGTATATGCTTCTGGTGAGTGGTCAAATCTGGAAAATAGATTATTATAGTCCAGGTACACTATCATGCAGACATAGACAAGGTCCTGGAAGATATTGTTTACCAACTCCTGGAATACCGCAGGAGCATTGCAAAGACCGAAGGGCATGACAAGATACTCGTAGTGTCCATCACGAGTGTTGAAAGCAGTCTTCCACTCATTGCCCTATTAAATACGAATAAGGTTGCATGTGCCGTGCAGGTCGAATTTTTGGAAGACTTTAACTCCCCGGATCCTGTCAAAGAGATCGGAGATTAGCGGAAGAGGGTATCGATTGTTCACTGTGACCTTATTCAGACCTCAATAGTCGGTAAAGAGCCATAGGGATCGATTTTTCTTCTGCACAAAGAAGAACTCGGCACCAGCTGGTGAAGTAGATTTCCGGATAAACCCCCTCTCGAGATTCTCATTGATGTGATCAGACATCTCTTGGGTCTCAGGAAGTGAGAGTGAGTAGACTTGACCACGGGGAGGAGTGGCACCAGGCAGAAGGTCAATAGGACAATCATAAGGACGGAGGAGGCAGGGTCTCGGCCTCTTTATTACTTAAGACATCTGCAAAACTGGCATATTGCTGTGGAAGTCCAGGCAGATCTACAGGTACAGTAGGCAAGGAAGCAGGTTGGACCTCTGATAAGCAAGTGGACTGGCAGGATGATCCCCAACGTAGAATCTGACTGGAGTGCCAGTCCAGAACTGGAGTGTGCTGACGCGGCCAGGGAAGACCAAGGATAACCGGATTCACAGATGCTGGTAGCACATAGGAGATCATCTCTGAATGCAGAATGCCTATTTGCAACTTAAGGGGCATAGTAACAGAAAGCATAGGTTCAGGAAGTGGCAGCCCGTTTACGGAAGCCACTGACAGAGGCCTTTCTAGACAGATGGTAGTAAGCCGGTACTGATGGACCAGAGCTTGTTGAATTAAGTTACCGGCTGACCCAGAGTCCAATAATTGCAGGCACAGACAGTGTGACTCCCTTGAGAGAGTGTAGGAGATATAAATCCATGTTTGTTATATCTGAACCAGAGTTTAGTGAATGTCAGATTTTTTGCAGGTGTTAGGGAACAGATGACCCCCACCTTCTCTATTGTCAGAAATTTGTGTTTTTTTGCTCCAAGTTATGCAACACCCAAAGCTACTGGATGTCAGCTAGTCTAATATAAAGATTTGTCTGTAACCTAATAAACAGATCACTGCTTTACAGCATCTTTACTGTACCAGTTTGCTCAATATGTGTACACGTATGATTTCTTCTTTGATTTGAACCCCAATAATCATAGCCGCAGGGGTAATTTCCCCAACAAATTCTTGGCGCCCAACGTAGGGCTGGACTAATTGGCTCTCCCTCGACACCCCGATTACCACGGTCTGACGGTCAGAGGACGTACAGATCTACTCAAAGCAGCTGCAAGGTGGTAAGAGACCTTATCTTACTAAAATCTGTGCCTGATCTCCTGTGTGCCCAAATCGGTGTAGAATTGGAGTCTTAAATAGAGATGTCGCGAACATAAAATTTTCCGTTTGTGAACAGCGAACGCAAATTTCTACAAATGTTCATGAACGGGCGAACCGGGCGAACCGCCATAGACTTCTATAGGCAGGCGAATTTTAAAACCCACAGGGACTCTTTCTGGCCACAATAGTGATGGAAAAGTTGATTCAAGGGGACTAACACCTGGACTGTGGCATGCCAGAGGGGGATCCATGGCAAAACTCCCATGGAAAATTACATCGTTGACGCAGAGTTGGATTTTAATCCATAAAGGGCATAAATCACCTAACAATCCAATTTTGTTTTGAACAACGTGGTTTAAAACATCCAGTGTGTGTATATGATCAGGTATGATGTTGTATCGACCAGGTAGTGTAAGGGTTACGCCCGCTTCACAGACATTGACAGACCAAACTCCCCTTTTAATGCACCGCAAACAACCGCAAACAGTCTTTTTGCCCAACCGCAAACTCCCCATTTGTACAAGGTTGGATACCAAGCTAGCCATGTCCCGTTGATGTCATTTAAGGTTTCTTCCTCCACCTAGCCACATACAACACCAAGGGTCCCGGAAAGGTGAATTGAATTGATTTTTCGAACGGGGAGATGGTTAAAAAAAACGCTGTCTCGCTCCCCTTTGTTTGAATCCACGGTCACTGCGTCTGTGCCGTGCAATTTACTGTCCCACCCGATATGAGTGCTATTTTCTATAGTTCTCTCTTCTCATCAGTTTAATCCCTGTTATGTCCCCAATCTGGGGTCCATTTATTAAATGGATTTTTCGAACGGGGAGATGGTTAAAAAATTGCTGGCTCCCTCCCCTTTGTTTGAATCCAAGCCACAATCACTGCGTCTGCGCCGTGCAATTTACTGTCACACCAGATATGAGTGGTATTTTCTGCAGTAGTAGTTCTCATCGTTTAACGTCCCATATCAGGGTGGGATTGCCTTTTGTGAAAAAAAATGTAGGCCGGGTACCTTCGACTGCCTTTACAGTGACAGACCAAACTCTGATATACACCAAACTGAATTGATTTTAGGAACCGGGAGATGGAAAAAGCAGCTTGGTCGGTCCTCTTACTCCCAAGTTGGGGCACTGCGCGTGCACGGAGAAATGTGCTGTGACACCCTATATGAGTGGTGTCTTAACTAGTACTATTCCTATCAGTTTAATCCCTGTTATGCCCCCTATCCGGGGACGTGTGTCGAATTAACGAACCATTACGACATCCTGGAATAATTTTGTTCTGAGCTTTGTACTTGCTTTGTATTGGAATTGATGGGGATTTTTTAAATTGTCTGCATTATTTCTAATAAACTATTAAGAGACTTTATTATCATTTTTTTATTTTATGTATTAAAAACCCACCCATACAACTTAAAAAATATAAACAAAAAAATTTAAGTTTTGTCTATGAAAAAACATCCAGCCGATCGCTTTTGGTCTGATCATAATGAAGCAACAGCCTTCTCATCTGGGGTGTGGCAACATTGCCAACACACTCATAGAGGTGATGATCGCTTCATTGTGATACGCAAGTCCCTTCACCACAACAAGGTAACGATCACGAAAGGGGAATTGACACTTGTATGTGCCTTTTTTTTGTTGTTTTGTTTTTGCAGCCACAGTGCAGCACCAGAGGCCAGAAAAATTAGGCCTGAAAAACAATGTTATTGTTGCAGCCACTGTTGTAGCAGCGGCCATAAAAATGTATGTTTTCAAGGCAGAAAGGTGACTAAAACATTGCGGCTTGAACCCTAGTTGGTGGCGGAGAATTCACGAAAGTCATCCGGTATGCAGACATTAAATACAGCAGTGTGGGGACCATTTTGAGGCCAAGGCATGTCATCAGGCCTTTTGTTAGTTAAATGTATCTCCTACTGTCAGTCCCTTCGGGATCCATGCCTCATTCATCTTAATGAAGGTGAGGTAATCAACACTTTTTTGACCGAGGCGACTTCTTTTGTCAGTGACAATGCCTCATGCTGCACTGAAGGTCCTTTCTGACAGGACACTTGAAGAGGGGCAGGCCAGAAGTTCTATCGCAAACTGGGATAGTTCAGGCCACAGGTCAAGCCTGCACACCCAGTAGTCAAGGGGTTCATCGCTCCTCAGAGTGTCGATATCTGCAGTTACGGCGAGGTAGTCTGCTACCTGTCGGTCGAGTCGTTCTCTAAGGCTGGATCCCGAAGGGCTGTGGCGATGTGTAGGACTGAAAAAACTCTGCATGTCCTCCATCAATAACACATCTGTAAAGCGTCCTGTCCTTGCCGCCGTGGTCATGGTAGGAAGAGGATTACTTTCCCCTCTTCCCCTGTTAGATTCCCGTTGTGCTGTGACATCCCCCTTATAAGCTGTGTAAAGCATATTTTTTTGTTTGGTTTTGAACTGCTGCATCCTTTCTGACTTCCGGTAATTTGGTAACATTTCCGCCACTTTCTGCTTATACCGGAGGTCTAGAAGCGCGGCCACCCAGTACAGGTCGTTCTCCTTCATCCTTTTTATACGAGGGTCCCTCAACTAACATGACAGCATGAAAGACCCCATTTGCACAAGGTTGGATGCCGAGCTACTCATTTCCCGTTCCTCCTCCTCACTGATGTCATTGACGGTCTGTTCTTCCCCCCAGCCACATACAACACCACGGGTCCCAGATAGGTGACAACAATGAGCACCCTGGGATGCCTGCTGTGGTTGGTCTTCCTCCTCCTCAAAGCCACATTCCTCCTCTGGTGCTGGGTCAGCCACTGATCCACCTGTGCGTTCAAGGCGGACAGGAGTGCTGGTCCGGTGTGGCTCTCGTCTTTCAGGCAAGTCAACCCCAAGACAGCGTGACACTGTTGTATCCGGGATGTGGAATAGCCCCTGGGGAGCTGGGGGGATTCAGTTGATGTGCAGCCAGACGCCGCAGCAGAAGAGGACTCAGCCGAGGAGGTTATGGAAGAGGATGGAGTAGGAGGAGTAGAGGAGGTGGCAGTAGGCCTGCCTGCAAGTCGTGGCGGTGTCACCAACTCCGCTGCAGAGCCACGTATTCCATGCTTGGCAGCCGTCAGCAGGTTGACCCAATGCGCAATGTAGGTGATATACCTGCCCTGACCGTGCTTTGCAGACCAGGTATCAGTTGTCAGATGGACCCTTGCCCCAACACTGTATGCCAGAGATGCCATGACTTCCTTTTCAATCACTGAGTAGAGGTTTGGGATTGCCTTATTAGAAAAGAGTTCCGTCAAGCCAGCTGTCAGACGCCGGGCAAGGGGGTGACTCTGTGACATTGGCTTCTTACGCTCAAACATTTCCTTTACAGACACTTGACTGTGGGCAGATGAGATGGAACTGCTGAAGGTAAGAGGCGGAGTGGCGGGTGGTTGAGAGGGGGCAAGGAGGACAGCAGTGGTTGACGTGGCTGAAGATGCTGGACCAGGAGAAAGATGGTGGCTTTGAGCTTGTGTGCTGCTTCTACTCGTCATCATGTGTTGATCCCATAGGCGTTTGTGATGTGCGATCATGTGCCTTCGCAAAGCAGTTGTACCTAGGTGGGTGTTGGATTTCCCATGACTCAGTTTCTTTTGGCAGAGGTTGCAAATGGCATCGCTGTTGTCAGAGGCAGACACACAAAAAAAAAGCCACACTGCTGAGCTTTGCAATGACGGCATTCTGGTGGTGGCAACAGCATGCGTTGATTAGCGTGCTGTCTGGCTGACTCCGGGTGCCAATACATGCGGTCTGACTGTGCCACTAGCTCCTTGCGACGACCTCCACCTGCTTCCAACTCGTCTCCTCCTTCTCTCTGTCTCCCCTTCTGAACTTTCCCCCTCTTCTTCTTCTCTTCGAGCAGGCACCCACGTGGCATCCACAGACACATCGTCATCATCAACCACTTCACTTGTATCTGACACCTCAGCAAAGGAAGCAGCAGCGGGTACAACATCATCATCATCATCACACTGTACGTCCATGCGTGTAATGCTGCCTGACTGAGACATATCCCTGTTATCTACATCCCCTGGCAATAATGGTTTCGCATCACTAATTTCATCCAACTGATGTGTAAATAACTCCTCTGAGGGATCAAGTGAAGCGGCTGTGGTGGCTGTGGTGGTAGTGGTGGTGGTGGGCGGGAGAGTGGTAACTTGAGAGCAGGTGACCAAAGCTGAGCTGGAGGAGGATGGTGCGTCAAGGTTCTTAGCGGAAGCTGTTGAAGATTGGGTGTCCTGTGTAAGCCAGTCAACTATTTTCTCCGAATTTTTTGGGTTCAGGGTACGTGGTCTCTGAACACTGGGCATAATTCCAGGGCCAGTGGAAAATCACAGCACCACAACTATGTGAAGTGGTACTATGCGTGCAAGGTACTGTGCCAACCTATATAAGTGGTGGGCACTGGGCAATGGGCACAGTACAGTATGTGTGGGCCTGACACACACAAGCAAATGTGATTATATCACAGAAAAATATTAAATTGAATTTTTTTTATCTGCAAGGTATTTGAGTGAATGACACCCTGTAACGGTATGAGTGGAGGCCTAGCCACTAGCCAGTATACAGTATGTGTGGGCCTGACACACACAGGCTTGCAAATGTGATTATATCACAGAAAATTTTTAAATAGATTTTTTTTATCTGCAAGGTATTTGCGTGAATGACACCCTGTAAAGGTATAAGTGCAGGCCTAGACACTAGCAGTATACAGTATGTGTGGGCTGACACACACGGGATTGCAAATGTGATTATATCACAGAAAAATTTTAAATAGATTTTTTTTTTTTATCTGCAAGGTATTTGAGTGAACGACACCCTGTAACGGTATGAGTGCAGGCCTAGCCACTAGCCAGTGGCCACAATACAGTATGTGTGGGCTTGACACACATGCGCTTGCAAATGTGATTATGTCACAGAAAAATATTAAATAGAATTTTTTTGTATCTGCAAGGTATTTTCTGTCACACCCTGTATGAATGGTGTGCAGTGCAACACAGTGCTGTCTGTGACTGAGCCTGCGGCCTCTCACACACGGGCAGCCAGGCAACTGCAATATATATATATATATATATATATATATATATACACTCACCTAAAGAATTATTAGGAACACCTGTTCTATTTCTCATTAATGCGATTATCTAGTCAACCAATCACATGGCAGTTGCTTCAATGCATATAGGGTTGTGGTCCTGGTCAAGACAATCTCCTGAACTCCAAAATGAATGTCAGAATGGGAAATAAAGGTGATTTAAGCACTTTTGAGCGTGGCATGGTTGTTGGTGCCAGACGGGCCGGTCTGAGTATTTCACAATCTGCTCAGTTACTAAGATTTTCACGCACAACCATTTCTAGGGTTTACAAAGAATGGTGTGAAAAGGGAAAAACATCCAGTATGCAGCAGTCCTGTGGGCAAAAATGCCTTGTTGATGCTAGAGGTCAGAGGAGAATGGGCCGACTGATTCAAGCTGATAGAAGAGCAACGTTGACTGAAATAACCACTTGTTACAACCGAGGTATGCAGCAAAGCATTTGTGAAGCCACAACACGCACAACCTTGAGGCGGATGGGCTACAACAGCAGAAGACCCCACCGGAAACCACTCATCTCCACTACAAATAGGAAACAGAGGCTACAATTTGCACGAGCTCACCAAAATTGGACTGTTGAAGACTGGAAAAATGGTGCCTGGTCTGATGGGTCTTGATTTCTGTTGAGACATTCAAATGGTAGAGTCCAAATTTGGCGTAAACAGAATAAGAACATGTATCCATCATGCCTTGTTACCACTGTGCAGGCTGCTGGTGGTGGTGTAATGGTGTGGGGGATGTTTTCTGGGCACACTTTAGGCCCATTAGTGCCAATTGGCCATCGTTTAAATGCCACGGGCTACCTGAGCAGTTCTGAAGGCAAAAGGGGGTCTAATTAGTATGGTGTTCCTAATAATTCTTTAGGTGAGTGTATATACAGACGTGGACAAAATTGTTGGTACCCTTTGGTCAATGAAAGAAAAAGTCACAATGGTCACAGAAATAACTTTAATCTGACAAAAGTAATAATAAATTAAAATTCTATAAATGTTAACCAATGAAAGTCAGACATTGTTTTTCAACCATGCTTCAACAGAATTATGTAAAAAAATAAACTCATGAAACAGGCATGGACAAAAATGATGGTACCCCTAACTTAATATTTTGTTGCGCAACCTTTTGAGGCAATCACTGCAATCAAACGCTTCCTGTAACTGTCAATGAGACATCTGCACCTCTCAGCAGGTATTTTGGCCCACTCCTCATGAGCAAACTGCTCCAGTTGTGTCCGGTTTGAAGGGTGCCTTTTCCAGACTGCATGTTTCAGCTCCTTCCAAAGATGCTCAATAGGATTGAGGTCAGGGCTCATAGAAGGCCACTTTAGAATAGTCCAATTTTTTCCTCTTAGCCATTCTTGGGTGTTTTAGCGGTGTGTTTTGGGTCATTGTCCTGTTGCAAGACCCATGACCTGCGACTGAGACCAAGCTTTCTGACACTGGCTAGTACATTTCTCTCTAGAATTCCTTGATAGTCTTGAGATTTCATTGTACCCTGCACAGATTCAAGACACCCTGTGCCAGACGCAGCAAAGCAGCCCCAGAACATAACAGAGCCTCCTCCATGTTTCACAGTAGGGACAGTGTTCTTTTCTTGATATGCTTCATTTTTTCGTCTGTGAACATACAGCTGATGTGCCTTGGCAAAAACTTCGATTTTTGTCTCATCTGTCCACAGGACATTCTCCCAGAAGCTTTGTGGCTTGTCAACATGTAGTTTGGCATATTCCAGTCTTGCTTTTTTATGATTCGTTTTCAACAATGGTGTCCTCCTTGGTCGTCTCCCATGTAGTCCACTTTGGCTCAAACAACGACGGATGGTGCGATCTGACACTGATGTTCCTTGAGCATGAAGTTCACCTTGAATCTCTTTAGAAGTCTTTCTAGGCTCTTTTGTTACCATTCGGATTATCCGTCTCTTAGATTTGTCATCAATTTTCCTCCTGCGGCCACGTCCAGGGAGGTTGGCTACAGTCCCATGGATCTTAAACTTATGAATAATATGTGCAACTGTACTCACAGGAACATCTAGTTGCTTGGAGATGGTCTTATAGCCTTTACCTTTAACATGCTTGTCTATAATTTTCTTTCTGATCTCTTGAGACAGCTCTTTCCTTTGCTTCCTCTGGTCCATGTCGAGTGTGGTACACACCATATCACCAAACAACACAGTGATTACCTGGAGCCATATATATAGGCCCAATGGCTGATTACAAGGTTGTAGACACCTGTGATGCTAATTAGTGGACACACCTTGAATTAACATGTCCCTTTGGTCACATTATGTTCTGTGTTTTCTAGGGGTACCATCATTTTTGTCCATGCCTGTTTCATGAGTTTATTTTTTTACATAATTCTGTTGAAGCATGGTTGAAAAACAATGTCTGACTTTCATTGGTTAACATTTATAGAATTTTAATTTATTATTACTTTTGTCAGATTAAAGTTATTTCTGTGACCATTGTGACTTTTTCTTTCATTGACCAAAGGGTACCAACAATTTTGTCCACGTCTGTATATATATATAATATAATACAACAGATGATGCAGCAGCACAGTCAGACGTTGTGCGCTGGGTGCAATATTCCTCAGAGAGGCTGGCTTGTCCTCCAACATATATATTCACCAAATGAAGAGGCAGCACTTCCAGTCATGGGTGATAGGGTGACGACCCCAAACTTTATTCCCAGCAACGTTTCGGCCTTCTCTCTGAGGCCTTTGTCAAGCTACAACAATGCTAAAATGTGGGCTCTATATACCCACAATTCATTACAAAATCAGTGCAATTAATGAAAACCAGTGTAGACAATTAAGTCACATGACCATCCAACACTATATTGTCACATGACTATACAAGTGCAAATCTTATTTATATCACATAATAAAACCATCGTACAGCGTATTTCACATAATAATCAGAGTGGGTCATACATCATATGTGTCGCATATCATAAATGCGATGTACAAACATCAATATTCAAAATATTACATCCAGTGTTCACTATCTCCTAAGTGGTCACAAGTGTACTAACCATAAAGAGTTAAAATCATTATACAGCTGTATCTTATTATTAAAATCGGTGAGACCAACCGTCATGGCGTAGCCCAGTGTGCCTGCTTCAGCGTCTCCCCGTCTGTCAGGCGCATGCGCCGCGACGGAGCGTCATGCGTCACCCTCCCCATATGCGCATGCGCCTGACAGACGGGGAGACGCTGAAGCAGGCACACTGGGCTACGCTATGACGGTTGGTCTCACCGATTTTAATAATAAGATACAGCTGTATAATGATTTTAACTCTTTATGGTTAGTACACTTGTGACCACTTAGGAGATAGTGAACACTGGATGTAATATTTTGAATATTGATGTTTGTACATCGCATTTATGATATGCGACACATATGATGTATGACCCACTCTGATTATTATGTGAAATACGCTGTACGATGGTTTTATTATGTGATATAAATAAGATTTGCACTTGTATAGTCATGTGACAATATAGTGTTGGATGGTCATGTGACTTAATTGTCTACACTGGTTTTCATTAATTGCACTGATTTTGTAATGAATTGTGGGTATATAGAGCCCACATTTTAGCATTGTTGTAGCTTGACAAAGGCCTCAGAGAGAAGGCCGAAACGTTGCTGGGAATAAAGTTTGGGGTCGTCACCCTATCACCCATGACTGGAAGTGCTGCCTCTTCATTTGGTGAATATATATATATATATATATAATAAAATAAAAGCACACTGATGTACCAGCCCTGAAAGGGGCTTTTTGGGGTGCTGTCAAGACGCTGTCCTTACAGCAGATGAGTCTGTGGACACAGAACAATGCCCTAGCTAACGCTTTCCCTATTGAATCAGCAGCAGCAACACTCTCCCTCCTCTCACTGTGAATGCAGCTTCCGAATGAATCTAAAATGGATGCTGTCCAGGAGGTGGGAGGGTCTGGGAGGGAGGGTCTGCTGCTGATTGGCTGGAATGTGTCTGCTGACTGTGAGGTACAGGGTCAAAGTTTACTCAATGATGATGTATAGGGGGCGGACCGAACATCGCATATGTTCGCCCGCAGCGGCGAACGGGAACAAGCTATGTTCGCCGGAAACTATCCGCCGGTGAATATTTCGGGACATCACTAGTCTTAACACCTTAAGGACCAGGCAATTTTTTTGCAAATCTGACCAGTGTCACTTTATGTGGTGATAACTTTAAAAGGCTTTAACTTATCCAGGCTATTCTAAGATTGTTTTTTTGGAATTTTTATTTATAAAAAAATACTAAATTTACCAAAAATTTGTAAAAAATTGCAAATTTCCAAGTTTCAATTTCTCTACTTCTATAATACATAGTAATACCTCCAAGCATATTTATTACTTTACATTCCCCATATGTCTACTTCATGTTTGCATCATTTTGGGAATTATATTTTATATTTTGGGGATGTTACAAGGCTTAGAAGTTTGGAAGCAAATCTTGAAATTGTTCAAAAACCCAGGGGACCGCAGGGATCAGAAACTACATAAAGCGATGCAAACCGTAGGTCTGAATTGACCTGCGGTTTGCAGCGATCGCCGATATGGGGGGGTCACAGGACCCCCCCCCCGGCATTGACCCTGGGTGCCTGGCTGTGTGTAACCATGTCATGGTGACAGTTTAATGCCAGGACGAGTATACTCGTCCTGGTGCGCTAAGTACCCTTGCTCCAGGATGAGTATACTCGTCCAAGGTCCTGAAGGTGTTAAACAGCTGATTCACAGTCCAGCCTATTTTTGGTAAATAACTAAAGAGATGATATTCCTAAGTTTATTGGGTAAGGACAAAAATTACTGACGATGGTAAATTTGACTGGGACACATTTGGATTAGTTGTAGGAATATTGATTTATTTGAAGTGTGTGGTATATATCTTGTGGAGAATCACTGCTAATGCCATATAAGGAAATCAGGACCTGTGGAACCCTATGAATGGGTTGTAAGTCCTAGAAATAATATTGACTTCTACCTTCATGGAAGGAACTTAGACCAGCCCCGCAAGCCAAGTTGAAGGCATGTAAACCTGAATTGCGAGTTACACCACTACCCCCAGCTTATTGCTGCTGCCAAAGGTCTGGAATTAGACATGGAAAAGTTCACAGTAAAATTTGTAGGTCAAGGAGCAGGCCCCAAGCCCTTTAAGGAAGGAAGCTTCACTGTCATTGTTGATTTTTCTTGATCAAAATGGCTGTAAAGTCTCTAAGGACAAATTACAATTCTGTAAGGATAGAGTAATCTTCCTGGGACATTGCTTGTCACATGGTGTTCGGCACCTGACCCCAGAAAGGAAAGAGGCAGTGGAGAAAATACAAGTCCCCAGAGAGGGTGCAGTCCCTTAGGATTTTCTTAAGACTTGTCATATTGTCACCCATGGATCAGAAATGCCTCTATGTTAATGCAACCTTTGTATGATTGCTTACCCTCTGATCCATTCTGTCTTACAGAAGAAGCTGTAAATATTTTCATACACTCAAACGTTGCATCCTGTCAGCCCCTGCATTAGGCATTCCAAAGTATGATAAGGAATTGAACCTGTATTGTTCTGAAATGCAGGTTCACAGTAGTGCTGTGCTTACTCAGAAACATGGAGATCGCCAGCGTTCAGTGGCATACTTTTCAGCTAGATTAGACCCTGTTGCTCGCGGTGACCCCTCCTGTGTCAGGGCAGTCGCAGCAGTGCAGGCAATGATTGAAAAAGCCTCAGAAATAGTGTTAGACTGCCCAGTAGTTGTGCAAACACCTCATGACATATAGGGCATTCTCACACAGGTGCAACCAAAACATATTTCTATGGCTAGACAACTCAGACTCCAATGCGCACTCCTCATGCCAGACAATATTTATTTTCAAAGATGTACTACTCTGAATCCTGCTACTTTGTTACCAATCACAGAATCTGAAATGGGGGACGGTAGCGCAGGTAGCCTTTTGTCTGATTTAGCTGAAAACGATCCTCATGATTGTATACAGTTGATGCAACAAAAAACTTCTGTATTTTCTCATGTGCATGAAAAACCTCTTGATAACCCTGATCTTGAGTATTTTGTAGATGGAAGCAGGTTTATGGGAAAGGACGGCCGGTTCCACACTGGATATGCAGTGGTTACACAACATGAGGTAGCCATTGCTTAACCACTCCCTCCGCACATGTCTGCGCAGGAGGCAGAGTTGAAGGCACTCACTGAGGCATGTAAATTGGCTAGGGGAAGAAGGTGAACATCTATACGAATTGAAGGTATGGTTTTGGTTATGCACATGACTAAAGACCCATATGGCGGGCTAGAGACTTTCTAACTTTTGCAGGTCAGCCCATTAAAAACAAAGACTCTGTGCTTGAACTGATGAACTCTTTACTGTTGCCAGAAGAAGTTGCTATTGTTAAGGTAAAGGCTCACACAAGGTGTACCACGGTAGATGCAAAAGGCAATGACGGAGCTGACAAGACAGCGAAACAAGCTGCGCTCCAGCCACTAAATGCTAATTCTACCCCGGTAAGAGCCTTACAGCCTGTGGATATATCTAAAGATGTTTTAATTAAGTTGTTTGAACAGGCCCCACCTGAAGAGAAAGAACTATGGACTAAACAAGGGGCTAGGCCAGATGACCAAGGAGTATGGAAAAACAAGGACAAAATTTGTCTACCATGCCCTCTGTATCCAGCTATGGCTCAGGAGGCCCACGGGCCCACTCACCTATCAAAAGGTGCCATGGTAAGTGTAGTTATTTGTAGGGTGGATTGGGGTTTTATACAGTAGCTGCTCAATTCACACAAGGCTGTATAGTCTGTGCAATGATTAACCCCAGTCAAGTGGTGATGTCTCCAAGCAAGCACATTCCCCAGGCCCCTTTACCCCTTTCAGAGACTGCAGATAGACTACATACAACTACCAAAGGTAGGCGTGTATAAGTTTATTCTTGTGTGTTTTGATCTATTTTCAGGTTGGCCGGAAGCCTTCCCAATAGCTAAAGCCAATGCCAAGAATACGGCAAAGAAACTGGTCAGTAAACTGATATGCAGGTATGGTGTTCATGAGGTTATCGAGTCAGATAGAGGTTCTCATTTCACAGTTGAAGTGATGAGGGAAGTTATGCAAGCATTAGGGGTAACCCAAGCTTTCCATACTGCCTACCATCCCCAAAGCATAGGCCGAGTTGAGCACCTGAATGGCACATTGAAACTGAAAATACAAAAGGCCATGTGGAAGATTCAGAGGCCCTGGACAGAGTGCTTACCACTGGCCCTGATTTTTTGATAATTCATTATTACACTTTATGGGGCAAGGTGACCAAAAAATTGATTGTTTTGACGCAGTGTTTATTTATTTATTTTCACAGCGTTTACCTGAGTGATTAGGTCATGTGACTTTCTATAGAGCAGATCGTTACGGGCGTGGTAATAACTAATATGTCTACTTTTTCTTATTTAAGTTTTTGAAACCAAAATAATGATGTCTATGTCTAATAATGATGACTATGATGTCTTCATAGTCTGAGAGCCATAGCTTTTTTTATTTTTTGACTGATTGTCTTAGGTAAGATCTCATTTTTTGTGGGAGGAGGTGATGGTTTGATTGGTACTATTTTGGGGGGTATATTCCTTTTTGACTGGCCCTAAATTCAGTAAGGACCACCCCAAACAAGAAGACAGGATTATCCCCATTTGAGATCCTGTTTGGAAGTGCCCCTAAGTTAGGGTTATACTTTCCTCAGCAGCTGCAGATGAATAATGATAATCTGACCAGTTACATGCGGGGCCTCACAAAAAGGCTAGAACACACGCATAAACAGGTGTTTGCTTCACTTCCAGATCCTGACTAAGTAGAAGGAACTCACAGTTTGCAGCCTGGAGACTGGGTGGTAGTAAAGAGGCATGTGAGAAAAGGACTAGATCCAAGAGTTGATGGTCCCTTTCCCTTGAAGGAAAGCTTAACTCAGGCATCTCAAACTGCGGCCCTCCAGCTGTTGCAAAACTACAACTCCCACAATGCCCTGCTGTAGGCTGATACCTGTAGGCTATCCGGGCATGCTGGGAGTTGTAGTTTTGCAACAGCTGGAGGGCCGCAGTTTGAGATCCCTGGCTTAACTGGATACACGCTTCTCACTGCAATAAAGTCTTGGAACCACAGGATAAAGGTCCTTCTGCTGACAGTGGCTCTGACCCTGAGCGTGTCAGTAGTGTTTCGTCCACTGAATAGTGAATGGGACTTTTTTTTGATTCGGCACTCTCAGGTGCTGTTTGAAAGCCTAAATGACATTGAAAAATTGAGAGACTGTTGGATCTGTACTAGCAGTCCTGTGAGTTCAGCCAGTATGCCTTATTTTGCCGTGCCCCTCAGTTTTTCTGAATTGACTGAACTGGCCAACTGTCACGGTCCCTCAGATGACTGATGTCAGGAAATCAAGGAAATTGGCTGAGCGTGGAGGAATATAACAGCCTCCTTGATTTCTCTTGATTCAGTGTTGATAGGGTTAATGACTGCTTCCCTTTTCTCAGCTGTTGTTCAGTGGTCATCACTTCTACCCTTCAAAGTCGCACCCCACCCTTCTGATTATGCGGTTGATAGCTTCATTTGGGTTTGGCTGAACTGGTGTGAGATCCTCTCTGGTGTTCCTGTTCTTCCATCTCTACAGAAGTTAAGTGTCGCATTTGTTTGTATTTGTTATATTCCCTGTTGTTGTATCTGGGCCTGAGACAGAGACTTCCATTCGCCCATCTGGCGAGGAATGGGTTGTCTCTGGTCCTATACTTATTTCAGGGCCTTATAGGGAACACAGGGCCTAGGTATCCTGCTTATGAATATTCCTACCTTCAAGATATATTCATATTGATAGGTAGGCAAGGCCCGGATTAGGGTTGTCTAGGAGGTAACCTGTTTCTTCCCTAGTTTCCAGGGCCAGTTACTGTTCCCCTTCCCTCATGTGTTCAGTGTGGAGTTTCCCCCCTACACTGATCGTGACACCAACTCTACTATCTTTTTCTCAGGCATAAAGCAGGTTAAGTCTAAAACTAGAGACAGGGAAGCACCTTTACCTGTTGCAGGAGGGGCTGAGCCCCTCATGGCTCATGGTAAACAGATCAGGGCCACCAGTTGATTATAGCTCCTACCTCCTGGAACGAGAACATGTGGTGATACTAGTTATTTACATTGTAACCTTCTACCCCGGGCCAGTTTTCGCTCTTCTGCCCAGGCTATTTTTTGCAAATCTGACATGTGTCACTTTATGTGGTAATAGCTTTGGAACACTTTTACTTATCCAAGCCATTCTAAGATTGTTTTCTCGTGACACATTGTACTTCATGATAGCCATAAATTTGAGTCAATATATTTCACCTTTATTTGATAAAAAATCCCAAATTTACCAAAAATGTTTCCAAATTTCCCACATTTTCAAATTTCTATTTCTCTACTTTTATAATAGATAGTGATACCTCATATAATAGTTATTAGTTTAGATTTCCCATATGTCTACTTCATGTTTGAATATTTTTTTCTTTTTTTTGGGGGGGGCGGGGGGGGACGCTAGAAGGCTTAGAAGTTTAGAAGTAAAAAAATATTTCAGAAAATTTCCAAAACCCACTTTTTAAGGACCAGTTCAGGTCTGAAGTCACTTTGTGGGGCTTACATAATAGAAATCACCCAAAAATGACCCTATTTTAGAAACGACACCGTCACGGTATTTAAAACTGATTTTACAAACTTTGTTAACCCTTTAGTTGTTCCACAAGAATTAATGGAAAATGGAGATTAAATTTCAGAATTTCACTTTTTTGGCAGATTTTCCATTTTAATAAATTTTTTCCAGTAACAAAGCAAAAGTTAACAGCCAAACAAAACTCAATATTTATTACCCTGATTCTGCGGTTTACAGAAACACCCCACATGTGGTCGTAAACTATTGTATGGCTACACGGCAGGGTGCAGAAGGAAAGGAACGCCATATAGTTTTTGGAAGGCAGATTTATCTGAACTGGTTTTTAGATGCCATGTCCCATTTGAAGCCCCCCTGATGCACCCCTACAGTAGAAACTGAAAAAAGTGACCACATTTTGGAAACTACAGGATAAGGTGCCAGTTTTATTGGTACTATTTTGGGGTACATATGATTATTAATTGCTCTATATTACATTTTTTGTGATGCAATGTAACCGTTTTGGCACCATTTTTATTTTTTACAACATTCATCTGATGGGGTAGATCATGTGCTATTTTTATAGAGCAGGCTGTTACGGACGCATTGATATCAAGTATGTCTACTTTCGTTGTTTGTTTCAGTTTTACATAATGAAGCATTTAAAAAAGTTTTTGTGTCTCCATTTTCTGAACGCCCTATTTTTAAATTTTTCTGCCGATCGTCTTGTGCAGGGGCTCGTTTTTGCAGGAAGAGTTGACATTTTTATTGGTACCATTTTTGGGTACATATGATTTTTTGATTCAGTCATTATTACACTTTATGGGGCAAGGTGACCAAAAAATTGGTTGTTTTGATGCAGTTTTTATTTATTTATTTTCACAGCGTTTACCTGAGTGATTAGGTCATGTGACTTTCTATAGAGCAGATCGTTACAGGACGATGGTAATAACTAATATGTCTACTTTTTCTTATTTAAGTTTTTGAAACCAAAATAATGATGTCTATGTCTAATAATGATGACTATGATGTCTTCATAGTCTGAGAGCCATAGCTTTTTTTATTTTTTGACTGATTGTCTTAGGTAAGATCTCATTTTTTGTGGGAGGAGGTGATGGTTTGATTGGTACTATTTTGGGGGTATATGCCTTTTTGATCGCTTGCTGTTGCAATTTTTGTGATGTAAGGTGACAAAAATGGCTTTTCTTTTTACACAGTTTTTTTTTGTTTTGTTTTTTTACGGTGTTCACCTGAGGGGTTAGGTCATGTGATATTTTTATAGAGCTGTTTGCTATGGACATTGCAATACCAAATATGTATTTTTTTTAATGTATTTCACTTTAGCACAATAATAGCAGTTTTGAAACCAAAAAATGATGTTTTAGTGTCTCCATGTTCTGAGAGCTATTTTTTTTTATTATTTGGGCAAATGTCTTAGGTAGGAGCTCATATTTTGCGGGATGAGGTGACGGTTTTATTGATTCCATTTTGTGGGACATACACCTTTTTGATCGCTTGGTGTTGCACTTTTTTTTTATGTAACGTGACAAAAATGGCTTTTTTTACACCATTTAAATTTTTTTATGGTGTTTATCGGACAGGGTGGATCATGTGATATATATGTCTATAGAGCCGGCGATACCTAATATTTTTTATTTTTTTTGTTCTTGTTTTTATTAAAAAATAAAGGGAAAGGGGTGTTTTTTTCATTTTTTTTCTTAAAAACTTTATTAATTTTATTCAAATCACTTTTTTTTTAACTTTTTTTTCATTATTTCTGACATTGACTTTTGGGGGTCTGATCCTCTCAGCAATGCATTCAAATACATCTGTAATGTAATGCATTGCCTGTCCGTGTACTACAGTGAGTAGTACACTAAAAGGTTGCCTAGGAAACCCAGCCTGAGGCTGGATTTCCTGGTCACCAGTAGAAGGCAGGTCCTGATACTGTGCAAGGCATTGGACAGCCTCTGCACGACATCGGGTTGCCGTCTGACACATCGAGTCCCCGCCACAGCAGCGTGGGGACTCAATGCGCTCTCTCACCTGACACAAACCCCTTAGACGTCACGGTCAGTGCGGACTGCGGCATAGAAGGGGTTAATCTGCCGGCATCGGCTTGTACAGCGGTGCCGGCGGATACAGCACGGGCCTGGCTATCAAGGACTGCTGGACCCCTGCAGTGATCGGGCATGCACCGCTCCGATGCCCGCCCGATAACCATGACGTACTATTACGTCAAATTGCGGGAACGCAGTGGCTTCCATGACATAATAGTACGTCAGGGGTTAATAAAGTTTGTAAGAAGGGGAAACACTATCGAGATTATTGAGAGGATCTGTGATACTGTTCCACCGTGAAAGGAATCCTGTCAAGGCAGAATAAGGTTAGCTTGTTCTGAAGTACCTTTGGGCAGTAACCGTTCCACAGATTTCTCAAAATGGGGGAATTGTAGGAGATATAAATCCATGTTTGTTATATCTGATCCAGAGATCAGATATAGTTTAGTGAATGTCCACTTTTTTGCAGGTGCAAGGGAACAGATGACCCTTGCCTTCTCTATCCTCAGAAATGGAAATTCTTACTGTTTAGTTTCATATACTCTTTCTGATAAGATGTCTCGTTTCGTTTCACTGTGCTTTGTGGTTTTTTTGCTCAAGTTATGTAACGCCCACAGCTGCTAGATGTCAGCTAGTCTAATATAAAGATTTGTCTGTAAGCTAATAAACAGATCACTGCTTTACAGCATCTTGACTGTACCAGTTTTCTCAATATGTGTACACATATGATTTCTTCTTTGATTTGAACCCCGATAATCATAGACGCAGAGGTAATTTCCCCAACAGAGACAGTCCACGAAACTGAAAGTTTCGGAGAGGAATTCTCCTTGTCTAGGACCAGCTCTCAAACTGACCCTAGACATTGGCATTTTCCTGGCTTCTGTGGACAATTACGCACAAAGTGGGCCTTGCCTCCAAAATACAGACACAGATTCTCTGCTTGGCGGCGTAAACGTTCCTGGTCAGACAATCGAAGGCGCTCTATTTGCATGGGGTCTTCAGATGGGGTTTACACTAGAGGAAGAACCGGCCTCTGGAAAAATGGAGCCAAACGAGGTGGTCTTCTGGTGCATGCGACCTTTTTAGAACGTTCCCTGCAATCCAAATCTATCCCTGTGGCCAAGGTGATCAGGTCATTCAGAAGAGACAGGACGTAGAGATGGCCTTGCGGTTCGCCCGGTGGTCATTTCGCAGCGAACTTTGATCGTTTGCTGTTCGCTAAACAGGCGAACATAGGTCGATGTCTGCTGGCGCCATATTCTTTGCATTGTGCAGAACTTTGACACATGACACATCCATCAGGTGGGACAGGACAGCCAATTGAGACATTTCAGCACATGGACACACCCCCTACCCTATAAATAAACCAGATCTGGCCGCCATTTTACATTCTTTTTTTTGCCAGTGTAGGGAGAGGTTGCTGTGTGGAGCAGGGACAGACTGTTAGAGAGTTTAGAGACACCAAACGCTAGCTAATAGGGCCAAAAAAAAGTCCTTTTAAGGACTGGTATAGGTGTGCTATCGATAGTTGTGACATACTGAGGGGTGTAATATACTTAATTACTTAATACTTAATAATATATTTTCTAACATAGAAAGTATATTATAGTGCATTTGTATTGTGGAGCAGGTGTGTGCGGTTCTGCTGCGATACTGCAGCTATACAGAGGGACAAACACTATTGGAACAACTAATTGCAACTGGTGTGCTATACCAGTTGCCCCCCAAAAAATCAGATTGAGGCAGGGGTGTGATATACCTATAATATAATTTCTATATAGCAGGGGTCAGCAACCTCCGGCATTCCAGCTGTTCTGCAACTACAATTCTCAGAATCCTTTTTTTAACTTCTATGGGAGTTACAGGAACAGCCAAGCAAGTGTGCATCCCTGGAGTTGTAGTTTCACAGCAGCTGGAGTGAGGAATTTTGCTGACCCATGCTATATAGTGCATTTGTATTGTGCAGCATTTGTGTGCGGTTCTGCTGAGATACCGCAGCTATATAGAAGGACAAACGCCATTGGAACAACTAATTGCAACTGGTGTGATATAACAGTTGCCCCCAAAAAATCTGATTGAGGCAGGAGTGGGATATACCTAGAATATAATTTCTATATAGTGCATTTGTATTGTGCAGCGTTTGTGTGCGGTTCTGCTGAGATACCGCAGCTATACAGAGTGACAAACGCCATTGGAACAACTAATTGCAACTGGCGTGATATACCAGTTGGCCCCAATAAAATATGATTGAGGCAGGGGTGTGATATACCTATAATCTAATTTCTATATAGTGCATTTGTATTGTGCAGCATTTGTGTGCAGTTCTGCTGAGATATCGCAGCTATACAGTGGCACAAACGCCATTGGAACAACAAATTGCAACTGGTGTGATTTAACAGTTGCCCCCTAAAAAAATCTGATTGAGGCAGGGGTGTGATATACCTAGAATATATTTTCTATATAGTGCTTTTGTATAGTGCAGCATTTGTGTGTGGTTCTGCTGAGATACCGCAGCTATAGAGAGGGACAAATGCTATTGGAACAACTAATTGCAACTGGTGTGATATACCAGTTGCCCCCCAAAAAAAACTGATTATGGGGTTCTATATACGGTACCTGCTTCCACAAATACTACTCTTCTCTAGGGACTTTGGCACAGGGTCATTTTGAAAATGACGGGCAGAGGAAGAAGCAGGCCGTTACGTAGGGGTGGTAGGGGCCAGGCAGGTGCACTAGGCTGGAGCCTAAGTGAAAAGTTGCAGAAGGTGCGTGCGATTACGTCAAAGGATGCACCAGAGTTGGATGAGTGGCTCACTCAGCCTTCCGCTTCTGCACCCTCCTCATCCTCTGTATCAGCACCCTCCTCACTCTCTGCTGTGTGCACCTTCAAAGACACCACCACCACCACCATAGCCCCTCGACTCGGAAGAAGAATTATTTCCCATCAATTTCCAGACCTTACCGATGCACAGCCATTCTTGGCATCGGATGAGGAAGAGGAGGTAGCAAAGGCCGCCACCCAGTGGTCTGACAACAGTACCCAGATGAGCCCGAGGAGGGTGGTCCCCGCTGTTGCTGCCTACTCCGAGATCTCTAATGTCAGTGTTGGTGAAGGTGGAGATGATGACGTGTCGATGAACGTCATGTGGTTGCCCACAAGAGAGGAAGAGGAGGGGAGTTCAGGGGGAGAAACTGGAGCAGCAGATAGAGAGGAGAAGCAGGAGAAGCAGGCAGAACTCGCAGTGCACAGGAGGAAAAAAGCAGACTGCAAATGTATCTGGAGCAAGCCATTCACCATGCACAGTCACATCTTGCGCTTCCAGGACGCCGGCACATGGCTCCGCAGTGTGAGCTTTTTTTAACGTGTCAGCTGCTGATAATAGTGTTGCCATCTTCAGCCTGTGCTATCAACGCATAAGTTGCGGTAAGCCCAACACTCACTTAGGGACAACCGCCTTAAGAAGGCACCTGGCCTCCCATCACCGAGCCCAGTGGGAGCAATGCTGTCAGAACCCACAAAGCCACACTCCCGGCGCTCCACGACCTGCCCCTTCTTCTTCTACTCTCTCCTCCCATTTGTCCTCCACTCCACCTTCCACCGTGCCGTCATCACGTTCATCTGGCACAAGTCAGGCTTCTGTGGCTCAAATGTTCACGCGTAAAAAATGATGACGCCGGATAATCCTCAGCTGACTTGTAGGAAATGCTAGCCCGCCAACTACTGCCATATAAATTGGTGGACTCAGAGGCCTTTAGAAAATGTGTGGTCATTGGCACACCGCAATGGAAGGTCCCCGGAAGGAGATATTTCTCCCAGAAGGGCATCTCTGAACTATATGGTCATGTTTAGCGGCAAGTTAATATATCTCTGGCACACAGTGTCAGTGCCAAGATACATCTGACCACAGACACGTGGTCTAGTAAACACGGGCAGGGAAGGTACATAACTTTTACTGCCCACTGGGTGAACCTTCTGACAGCCGTCAAGCATGTAACCCGTGACACCCGTGTGGATTTGGTGTTACTGCCACAGATTGCATGTAGGCCTGCCTCTTCTTCTTCTCCTCCTCCCACTCCATCCTCCGTCTCCTCCTCGGCTGACTCCCCCTTTTCCACCGCCTCTTCATGGCGCAGCCATGTTGGTTACTGGTATTACAGTGATTGGCTGGCCGGAACACGTCATCGGGTGCTATAGAGCACCCGATGACACGTGGTTCGGTTCATTCTTAGTCAGGGAGAGCTGCAGCAGAAGGGATAGATAGTGTAGGGACAGGAATTGTTTAGTGTTGAAAGGTGTTAGAGACCCAAAAGTCCTTTTAAGGACTATTGTTTTGTCTGGCGGCAATATATATTATTTGGTCAACCTTTGCTAGATTGTGTGCAATTGTTTGGCTGCTGCTGACAGTGACACGACCTCTGGTACATCTGTTGTGTTACATTAGTGCATC
The DNA here is from genome assembly GCF_014858855.1 of Bufo gargarizans. Classification (NCBI taxonomy): domain Eukaryota; kingdom Metazoa; phylum Chordata; class Amphibia; order Anura; family Bufonidae; genus Bufo; species Bufo gargarizans. Next base: position 491,856,922 of record NC_058081.1, on the reverse strand, counting down.
CTAAATATCTGTGACATTCAGCGCTATTGTTTGGCCGCTGGTGACAGCGACATTACCTGCACTAGATCTCCTGTATAACGTTTCGCATCCTAAATATCTACGACATTCAGTCTGATTTTGTTCGCTGCTGGTGACAGCGACATTACCTGCGCTACATCTCCTGTATAACGTTTCCGCATCCTAAATATCTGTAACATTCAGTCAATTTTTTTCGACGCTGGTGACAGCGACATTACCTGAGCTACATCTCCTGTATAATGTTTGCACATCCTAAATATCTGTGACATCCAGTCTAATTTTTTCCATTACCGAGCACCCGATCACAGTGGAAGTCAATGGCAGAACCCGAGCAAATTGATAGAAACACCACCTAAATGGTTCGGGAACAGCATGAGGAGGATGTCTGGATGCATCTTGGACTCCCAGGTCGCTGCTGGGAATGATGTTGTTCGAGTACTACACCACTTTTACAGACTGACAATAATACCCACAAAACCGAAGATAAAATCGATTTTAGAGGAAAAATTGTTAGGAAACATTCTTTCCTGTATATTTACTTGTATATAAAATGCATGTGCTGCCAAGCCATACAACGAAGAGGCACTCCGATACAACCTGTATACTGTATGACATAAAGGAGGGCCTTATTCACATTGTGATACACTTGTTCAGGTAGTGGGACTCCTACACTCATAAAGCCTATGCACTAAGTGAAAGGGCTGACAACAATTACAAGGAACCGGCACTACAATACACCCTTTGTTACACTTAAAGGAAGGCATCATACACAGCCTTGAAAAATTATGATTGATGGCCTGCTGGTGACCCTCAAAAACATTTGGAGCAAGGGCCTGCTGATCTGACCATCTAAAACATTATGAGCTTGGGCCTGTTGCTGCTTTGGTGACTCTAAATAACCTGGGGCCGATCGCACGTCCCTGTGACGGCGACGATCCATTCGGATGTCTGCCCTATCAACTGTCAATGTTATTTTCAGCCCAAACCATGTAGACCATGGGTAACGGGGGAATTATGGTTCGATTCCGGAGAGGGAGCCTGAGAAACAGCTACGGCTACCACATCCAAGTAAGGCAGCATGCATGCAAATTGCCTATTAGGCATATTTAGATGAAGGTCTGCAGATGATCAGACCCTGTAAAAGATTTTAGGTGTGGGCCTGCAGGTGAGCTGACCCTGTAAAAAATTATATGCGAGGGCCTGCTGGTGAGCTGACCCTGTAAAAAATTATATGCGAGGGCCTGCTGGATGAGCTGACCCTGTAAATAATTTTTAGGTGCGGGCCTGCTGGTGAGCTTACCTTGTAAAAGATTTTAGGTGCAGGCCTGATGGTGAGCTGACCCTCTAAAAGGTTGTAGGTGAGGGCCTGCAGGTGCGCTAATCCTGTAAAACATTTTATGCTAGGGCCTTCAGGTGACTGACCCTGTAAAAGACTTGAGGTGCGGGCCTGCTGGTAAGCTGACCCTGTAAAATATTTTAGGTGAGGGCCTGCAGGTGAGCTCACCCTCTAAAACATTATATGTGAAGACCTTCCGGTGAGCTGACCCTGTAAAAGATTGTAGGTGAAGGCCTGCTAGTGAGCTGACTCTGTAAAACATTATATGCGAGGGCCTGCTGGTGAACTGACCCTCTAAAAAATTTATATGCGAGGGCCTGCTGGTGAGCTGACCCTGTAAAACATCATATGCAAGGGCCTGCAGGTGAGCTCACCCTCTAAAACATTATATGTGAAGACCTTCCGGTGAGCTGACCCTGTAAAAGATTGTAGGTGAAGGCCTGCTGGTGAGCTGACCCTGTAAAACATTATATGCGAGGGCCTGCTGGTGAGCTGACCCTCAAAAAAATTATATGCGAGGGCCTGCTGGTGAGCTGACCCTGTAAAACATCATATGCAAGGGCCTGCTGGTGAGTTGACCCTCTAAAAAATGTATATGCGAGGGCCTGCTTGTGAGCTGACCCTCTTAAAAATTATATGTGAGGGCCTGCTGTGAGCTGACCAGTTTAAAAAATGATATGCAAGGGCCTGATGGTGAGCTGACCCTGTAAAACATTGTAGATGATGGCCTGCTGGTGAGCTGACCCTTTAAAAAATTATATATGAGGGCATGCAGCTGAACTGACCCTGTAAAATATTATATGCGAAAGGCATATATGCGAGGGAATTATATGCGACTAATAGGCATGTGTTAATATGATGGAAGAGGAGAAGGAGGATGAGAAAAGGAAAATTTAACCATATACCCTTGTTTGTGGTGGAAGGGGTGCATGGGAATACAGTGTATTCAGTACATTATAAACAACACATTTAAAGTGCCTTTATGTTCATCAGCTTTCCTCTGGTAGAGTCGAGAAGTAATGGTCAATCCAGGCCTTGTTCATTTTTACAAGAGTCAACCTGTCAGGATTTTCAGTTGACAGACGGATACGCTTATCTGGTATAATGCCATAATAGCGTTATAGCCGCTCACCATCTGTGTTGATTCCTCAAAGTTTCTTAAAACCTCACAGAGGTCAGACATCCATGCCCACTCCTCGCTTGTGAATAGTGGAGGCTGACTGAAAAGGTGACGACCATGTTGCAGCTGGTATTCCATTACTGCCCTCTGCTGCTCACAAAGCCTGGCCAACATGTGGAACGTGGAGTTCCAGCGTGTGCTCACGATGCACAACAGCTGGCGAGCTGCCAATTTCAAGCACTGCTGCAGCATTGACAGACCGACTGAAGCTGTTGGTGAATTGCAGAAATGTGTACACACGCGGTGCACCTTCACCAGTAGCTCAGGCAAATTGGGGTAGGTTTTGAGAAACCGCTGAACCACAAGGGTTGAACATGTGGGCTAGGCATGGGATGTGTCTGAGCTTGCTGAGCTCCAAAGCCGTCACCAAGTTACGGCCATTATCAGACACAACCATGCCTGATTGTAGGTTAAGTGGCTGAGAGCCACAGCTCAGTCCGGTCTCTGATACCCTGCCACAGCTCTGCGGCGGTGTACTGTTTGTCTCCTAAGCATATCAGCTTTAACATGGCCTGTTGCTGCTCCCCCACTGCAGTGTTTCACTGCTTCCAGCTACTGACTGATGACTGACTGGTGCTGCACGCGGATAATTCGGATGTGGAAGTGGAGGATGAGGCGGAGGAGGAGAAGAGGGGGTTGCAGCCACTTAAGTAGGTGGTGGAGGAAATCCTGATGGAAGTAGGGCCCGCAATCCTTGGTGTCGGTAGCACCTGTGCCATCCCAGGGTACGACTCGCTCCCGACCTCCACAACGTTCACCCAATGTGCCGTCAGGGAAATGTAGTGTCCAAGGCCAAAAGCACTTGTCCATGTGTCAGTCGTTAAGTGGACCTTCCCAGTAACTGCTGTAAGGCGGGGACGGCACACGGGGACAAATAGTGGCGGCTGGGGAATGAGTAATGAGGGACGGCCACCGCCATCAGGCTGCGGAAAGCCTCAATTTCCAGGGCCAGCAATTTGGAAAGGTGCGCATTTAGTGCTATGGCCTGTGGGTGGGTGGCTGGGTATTTGCACATTCGTTCAAAGCGTAGGATACAGTAGGATTATTCTTAATCGTAGGTCTTCTGAGAGCTTTTTTGTGCGAGGCATCATTCACATCGGGCAATGCTTCTTGTGAAAAGCAAACCCAGAACTGGTGTATGTTTTTTATAGAGCAGGGTAGCTGTAACCAACACCTCAATCTCATTTCATTGATTGGACTCTAGTTGGCTGACGCCTCACTCCAATTAGCTCTTGGAGAATGTCATTAGTCTAAGGGTTCACATACTTTTTCCACCTGCACTGTGAATGTTTACATGGTGTGTTCAATAACAACATGGTAACATTTAATTCTTTGTGTGTTATTAGTTTAAGCAGACTGTGATTGTCTATTGTTGTGACTTAGATGAAGATCAGATCACATTTTATGACCAATTTGTGCAGACATCCATATCATTCCAAAGGGTTCACATACTTTTTCTTGCAACTGTATATTGCTGCTGTCACACACAATAGTCCTTACAAGGACCTTTAGGTCTCTGAAATGTTTTTGTACAAAAAATATTTGCTCAGCTCTCCCTGACTTCAAATAAGCCAAACATGCGTCATCGGGTGCTATATAGCACCCGATGACACGTTCTGGCCAGCCAATCACTGTAATGCCAGTAGCCAACATGGCTACTGGCATTACAGTGAGGGCAGTACTTACCTGCACATTTCTTGGTTGCTACGCAGCCAATAAACATGCGGGGAGGGGACTCGAGCATGGCACTCGATCATCACTAATCTGTGACATTCAGTCTAATTTTTTCGCTGCTGGTGACAGCGACATTTCCTGTGCTACATCTCCTGTATAACGTTTGCGCATCCTAAATATCTGTGACATTCAGTCAAATTTTTCCGCCGCTGGTGACAGCGACATTACCTGAGCTACATCTCCTGTATAACGTATGCGCATCCTAAATATATGTGACATTCAGTCTAATTTCTTTGCACATACACTTACAAAACCTGCACTACTGTACGTGTGACATACTTGCAAGCATATATACCATTTAATATGCTCAAGGTGAGCAGTAAGGGACGGGGAAGTGGCCGTGCTGCTGATGGTGCCTGCAGAGGCCGTGGCCCTGGGAGCGGTGAAACTGTGCCTGCTGCCAGAGCACAAGAAACATACTCATCCACGATACCTAACTTCATGTCCCCAGTTTGCAGAGTGGCGCAGGACACCACTCTCGAAGTCACACCAGTGGATTGCAGCAGATAATGCTTCCAGTCGGTTAAGCACCACCCTGTCTTCCACAAAGTCCAGTCTCAGTAGCCAAGAGTCTGGTCAACAGAATCCTCACCCTGATCCTCCTTCCTCCCGCCATGGAGAGTCTTCGCAAACGAGTGATCCCACACTCGAATATTCAGAGGAGCTCTATTCTGCGCCATTCCTTGATTTGGGACTCTCGCCAAACCCGCTTGAAGAGGGACATGAGGAGATCTTGTGCACTGGATGATGAGGATGAGACACAGTTGTCAATAAGTGAGGTTCTTGTTAGGTCAACAAGTCAGGAGGATGACCAGAGTAAGGAAGTGGAAGAGGAGTTGGTGGATGCTGAAATCACTGATCCAACCTAGGAAGGTGGCAAGTCGAGCGAGGACAGCAGTACAGAGGGAGAGGGATCCGCAGCAGCAACAGGCTGGAAGAGACAGTGGGGTGGCAAAAGGGAGAATGCAGGCCACACCAAACAGGCCCGCAACTGTTCCCCAGAGCACCCCCTTGCAGAAATCTCCCTTGCCAAGGGGTAGGTGTTCTGCAGTATTGCGCTTTTTTTTATGAAAGTGCGGATGATAAAATAATTGGTATTTGCAACCTGTGCTGTACCAAAACGAGCAGAGGTGTGAACACTAGCAACCTCAACACCACCATCATGATCCGCAGCATGGAATCAAAACTCCGCCTGGGTCCACAATCAGTGTCTGCGGGTCACACCTTGTGTTACGCGCTGGCCAATCCTCTGTCCAAGACGCAGGCCCGGGTGCCTCCCGCCCTGCACCTGGACCTTCACAAGCACCATCAGCTAGCACATTCACTTCACTACAGATGTCCATAACCCAGGCCTTTGAATGAATGTGCAAATGCCCAGCCACCCACCAACAGGCCATAGCACTAAATGCGCACCTTTCCAAATTGCTGGCCCTGGAAATGTTTCCATTTAGGCTTGTGGACATTGAGGTTTTCCGCAGTCTGATGGCGGTGGCCGTCCCTCATTACTCAGTCCCCAGCCGCCACTATTTGTCCCCGTGTGCCATCCCCGCCTTACAGCAGCATGTGTCCTGTAACATCACCCATGCCCTGACCAACGCAGTTATTGGGAAGGTCTACTTAACGACTGACACATGGACAAGTGCTTTAGGCCTCAGACACTACATTTCCCTGACGGCACATTGAGTGACGTTGTGGAGGTTGGGAGCGAGTCGTACCCTGGGATGGCACAGGTGCTACCGACACCAAGGATTGCAGGCCCTACTTCCATCAGGATTTCCGCCACCACCTACTTTAGTGGCTGCAACCCCCTCTTCTCCTCCTCTGCCTCCTCCTCCACTTCCACCTCTGAATTGTCATCTTGCAGCAGCCATCAGTCAGTAACTGGAAGCAGTATAGCACTGCAGTGGGGTAGCAGCAACAGGCCGTGCTGAAACTAATTTGCTTAGGTGACAAACAGCACACCGCCGCAGAGCTGTGGCAGGGTGTAAGGGACCAGACTGAGCTGTATCTCTCGCCACTCAACCTACAACCAGGCATGGTTGTGTCTGATAATGGCTGTAACTTGGTGGCGGCTTTGGAGCTTGGCAAGCTCACACACATACCATTCCTAGCCCACATGTTCAACGTAGTGGTTCAGCGGTTTCTCAAAACCTACCCCAATTTGCCTGAGCTACTAGAGAAGGTGTGCCACGTGTGTGCCCATTTCCGAAAGTCATCTACAGCTGCCGCCGGTCTGGCAACGCTGCAGCAGTGCTTGCAATAGCCAGCTCACCGACTGTTGTGTGACATGAGCATGCGCTGGAACCCCACGTTCCACATGTTGGCCAGGCTTTGTGAGCAGCAGAAGGCAGTAGTGGAATACCAGCTGTAACATGGTTGTCATTTTTCCAGTCAGCTTCCGCTCCTCACAAGCGATGAGTGAACATGGATGTCTGACCTCTGTGAGGTTTTACGCAACTTTGAGGAATCCACATAGATGGTGAGTGGCGATGCCGCTATTATCAGTGTAACCATCCCACTTCTGTGTCTACTGAAAAGCTTGCTGCTCACAATAAAGGCGGACACTTTGCATTTGAAAGAGGTGGAAATAGGGGAGGACAGTACACAGGGTGATAGCCAGACCACCCTCTGTTTGTCTTCTCAGCGTGAATTGGATGATGATGATGAGGAGGAGCAGGAGACGATTGCCTCCCCTACAGTGGGTAGTACACATCGCAGGTTTATTCCATCTGTTCAGCGTGGATGGGCCGAAGAGGAGGAAGAGGATGAGGAGATTGAGAGTCATCCTCCTGATGAGGACAGCGAAGTCTTGTCTGTTGGGACTCTGGCACACATGGCTAACATTATGTTATGCTGCCTTTCCCGTGACCCTCGCATTATACGCATTTTGGCCAAAAACGATTACTGTTTGTTCACCCTTCTTGACCCCTGCTACAAAGAGTGTGATGGACTGAACCGTCATTGGGGCTGCTGGAGAAGCCTCCTTCCTACGGACTATGGACCCAGAACTATGGAGACCCCCCTCAGACCTCTTGGGGTGACAGGGAACTATTAACCCTGATTTATGTGGAGGAGTTATAGGCCACATCTTTCCTATTGCCCATTAAAGGTTCAGGGTGTGAATACAGCAACACAAAAAGGGTTAACTCTGCTCTGAGACTTCCAATGAATGTGTTAGTTTATTTGTCCCTTTGTTCTATTGTGTTAGTGATGGGATTAAGACAGCTGACTCTAGGAGTAGCCGATTCTGGTGTAGAGGAGTAGATCACCCTATGATACACTCAGGAGATAATCCCATCACATGTGTCTCCTCTCTCCCTATTCTTTCATTAAGACACTGGGGAGGGGGATGTCTGTTTGCATGCTGTTCACATTGGATTGAGTTATGTTGTTAGACTTCTTGAACTGTATATATACTGAGTTGGGCTTCAATAAAGTCACTTCTTGATTTACTCTTCAACATTGGTGTTGACTGATGATTGAGGAGTTAAGTCTTCTGTCCTCATATATTGGTTCAGTCCAAGTATTAGGCAGGGTTGGGCTGAGGACACTGGAATCCAGGTTCCAGCGGAGAGGAAGCTGATTTCTGACGGAGGTACCCAGTCAGAGTTCCAGGCGGTCCGTCACAAAGAGAACTTCTCATCTCTCATTCCTGTGGTGGAGAGGACTAGCAAAATGGTCCAATACCAGAAGGTCCTTGTCGAAACATTGCTCCAAAAATTTCCAGCTGACAACGCTGGCGGCAGAGTACGTAGTTTCTTGGGTAACCGACCAGGGGAGACGAGGGGAACACACAGCAGTTCCAATAGAGGCAGTGCAACACTCTCCAAGGCCTGGGACAGTTTCATGACACACCACCAGCACCCTCACCCTGATGCATGGCCTAGTGTTACAAGGAGGGAAAAGTTTTGGAAGATGGTGAAGGAATACGTAGCAGACCAGTGATCCCTCTGTACCTTACAACTATTGAAAGCTGGAAACGTAGCACGAACTGGTGCTCTATGCCTTGAAGGTGCTGGCCTGCCCTGCCGCCAGCATTTTGTCAGAGCGGGTATTTAGTGTTGCTGGGGGCATAATAACTGATAAGCGCATCCGCCTGTCAACTGAAAATGCTGACAGGTTGACTCTTATCAAAATAAACAAGGCCTGGATTTCCCCTGACTTCTCTACTCCACCAGAGGAAAGCGGCTGAACATAAAGGCACTTTAAATGTGGCGTTTATGGTGTATTGAATACACTGTATTCCCCTGTATCCCTTCCACCACAAAAAAGGGTATATGGTTCAATCTTCCTTGCTCGTCCTCCTCCTCCATCATATCAACATGCTTATTAAGCTGCCCTCGCTCCTAATGTTTTAGAGGGTCATCTCTGCAGCAGGCCCTCACCCCTAATGTTTTAGAGGGTCACCAGTAGGCCCTCACCCATAACGTTTTCCTCTAAAATTGATTTTATCTTTGGTTTTGTGCGTATTATTGTCAGTCTGTAAAAGTGGCGGACAACATCATTCTCAGCAGCAACCTGGGAGTCCAAGATGCATCCAGACATCCTCCCCATGCTGTTCCCGAACCATTTCAGTGGTGTTTCCAACAATTTCTGACCTTTTCCTGTGAACCAGATACTCTCCCCTCTTCAGAGCAGGGGGTACCTGGTTTAATGCTCGGGTTATCACATTGACTTCCATTGTGCTCGGGTGCTTTGTAGAGCACCCGAGCATCCCAAAGCGTTCTACTCGAGCACCTGAGCACTTTGGTGCGTGATCAACACTAGAGAGAAACAACCATAAATAGGGAAAGCTAAATGACCACAATAGCAACACCTGGAAGTTAAGGATGTGGCCAGTACCAGAAGGTAGTGACACTGTTGGGGATTTATTCAAAATTGAAGGCATACTGAACCAGCATGGCTACCACAGCATCTTGCAGTGGCATGCTATTCCATCCGGTTTGCGTTTAGTTGGACAATCATTTATTTTTCAACAGGACAATGACCCCAAACACACCTTCAGGCTGTGTAAGGGCTATTTGACCATTAAGTAGAGTGATGGGGTGCTGCGCCAGGTGAGCCTCCACAGTCACCGGACCTGAACCCAATCGAGATGGTTTGGGGTGAGCTGGACCTCAGAGTGAAGGAAAAAGGGCCAACAAGTGCTAAGCATCTCTGGGAACTCCTTCAAGACTGTTGGAAGACCATTTCAGGTGACTACCTCTTGAAGCTCATCAAGAGAATGCCTACTTTGAAGAACCTAGAATATGACATATTTTCAGTTGTTTCACACTTTTTTGTTATATATATCATTCCACATGTGTTAATTCATAGTTTTGATGCCTTCAGTGTGAATCTACAATTTTCATAGTCATGAAAATAAAGAAAACTCTTTGAATGAGAAGGTGTGTCCAAACTTTTGGTCTGTACTGTATTTCACAAAAAAACTGTCACTTTAGGTTAAAATGTTTTATTTTAACAAGGGGTTACAGGATAATATGTACCCCACTATTTGTTACCACTGCCGCAGGGTTAAGAAGTGAAAAAGCGCCATATGGCTTTTGGGGGGCAGATTTTTCTGGAATAGTTTTTAGATGCCATGTCACATTTGAGAAGTACCCCTAGAAAGGAAACACCCAAAAATACCCCATTCTGGAAACTACACAGTTCAAGGCATGGAGGGGTGTGGTGAGTGTATTGACCCAAGTGTTTCATTGAATATAGAAACACTTAGCTGTGAAAATGAAAAATTAATTTTTTTCCAATAAAATAATGCTTTAGCTCCAAATTTTTCATATTTACAAGGGGTAAGGCCTTTATCTTCTTAAAATAAGGATCTAATTTTTCTAGCATCCTGGACGTGTAGTGTTTGATATGCTAGGACTCAGAACGATGAGATATGAATTATGAAGAAGGGCTGGGGTCTGTATCTTCACCAGGGCAACCGGGAAACTATATTTTTGATATTTTCATACCTGTTCCCTAGTTGGCCAGGGGGCTGCATGGGTAATGTATCTTGGCCTAGAGGGGCTGAGCAAGAGGTGGGAGTGAGAATCCCCCCTCAGGCCTGCCCCTGGAAGAAAGGCATAAAAATGAAATCCCTGGATGTTTGGGTGTCACAAAGTGGGAGATCCAATCAAATTGGTTTGTGCACCATTACTCTGCCCAAATCTCCTGGGAGGAAAGGACTTTTACCACACAAATGTTAAGTATTAGAACTTTCTTTGTTTTCTCCTTTTTGTTTTACAATTGTTTGCCATTTATGTCTCTTGTTAATCATTTATTTTATAACCAAGTACTGTCTATTTTTTATACATTAAACCTAAAAGTTTGATGGTTTGTCTTGTAACCTTAAGAACCTGTTAGCTCCATGAAGAGTGTGTGTGCAGTCTGAGGCTGTATGTTGTTTTTCCATGAGGCTTGCTATCGTGTGGGTGTTTGCTTGCGAGTGGAACACTCAGGGGTGTCCTGTCGACCTTATTACCTGATGGGTGGTGGCAGTGAAAGTTTCGTGTTAGTGCGTTGGTGTGCGTGCAGGCTTCAGGTGGCTATTTACACCCCGGCGTAGGGCGTAACAGCGTGTGAGGGCGTGAGGTGAATCAGCCTGAAGGGCTCGGGCAACCCTTGTCACATGACGCTGTGGGCCGCTCTGGTCCCCGGTACGTGACAAATTGGTTTGATGGTGCAGCACGGTGGCTTAGTGGTTAGCACTGGTGCCTTGCAGTGCTGGGGTCCTAGGTTTAAATCCGACCAAGGACATCTACATGGAGTTTGTATGTTCTCCCTGTGTTTGCGTGGGTTTCCTCCGGGTACTCCGGTTTCCTCCCACACTCCAAAGACATACTCATAGGGACCTTAGATTGTGAGCCCCATTGGAGACAGCTGGAAGCTAATGTCTGTAAAGCGCTGCAGAATATAGTAGCGCTATATAAGTGCATAAAATAAATAAAGCCTTTTATAGATTGGGCCTTTATGTACACGGCAATACCAAACTTGTATGGTGTATTTTTTTTTTGCATTTTTAACCAATTATAAATGTGCAGATACAGGAAAAAGTTTTCTTTATTTTTTTTTATACTTTTTTCACTTTTTTTTTACCCAGACTCTCTTGGTTCTTGAAGGTCCAGTGGGTCTGATGGCTTTTCAATACACTGCAATAGTCTGCAAGCCACTCATCTAATAGCAGGATCATCTTTTCCAGTGACACCGAGCATGACGAATATGATGAACCTCTTCATTTCAAAGGGGAAACACGTTGGGATGAAAAGCTTTTTAATTTAGGATTACCACCATCATTCTCATTTACCAAGCTGGCAGGTAGGGATATCACAATAGGGAACAGCCACCGAGAAGTGGGGCCACCCCTTTCGGAGCGATCACTCTGCTTGTAGGCAGGGCAAGCATAGCCGGTAGGGATAGTTTCCCACACTGCCTATAAGCGAACTTGTACACAGTTTGAATAAAAACTGTTAAATTGGTCCTGTCTCCCTGAAATACACTCAAGACTCTTCAGGAGCAACAAAGTGCGACAAGATGGTATTCACCCTGTATCCATTGATCATCAAGGAGAAACCATCATATATTTGGGGACTTGTACTCCTGTCGATGCAAATATTTGCCCTTGGTCAACAATACCGCGAGTAACCACATAGTGGTGATGTATCTATAACTTGATTTGATTACACTAATCCTAGGAAAAATTATCTATTTTTGTTGTTGCATTAATGCAACTTAAGTGGGATTTTAATAATAATAATTAAATGTTATGTTTTAAAGGGGAAATATTTATTTCTCAGTGATATAGCTTCTTGATAAACCCCTACAGGTATCCTTTATTGTGTCAGTGATTTGCAGTGTATTGACACTAAGCCTGATCAGGGTAGGACCTCTGGCAGGGCCTGTCAGGCTTAGGGTACATAGCAAACTTGGCAGCACAGTAGCCCGATGGGAAGGGTAGGGAGCTCCCTTCATCTGCTAACCCATTAACCATTGGGAAGCTGCCAAGGGCTGCAAGGACCTGATTAGAGACTACAAGGGGGTTGCAGGGGGTCCAAAGATACATTTCACCAGGTTCTGATACGCACAGTCACGAACACTGGGGATCAGAACCTGTAGTCTCATTAGAACTGAAGTACCCCGGAAAGGGGGCACTACAAATTATCACATTGTCATTGTTTCCTATGGCTAGCTTTCCATGTTCCTACCGTATTTAATAAATGTCCTCCTTACTAAGTATTATACCTATGCAACTGTTAACTTATATTGCATTTGATGCTATGTTCCTGGTTTCCAGCAGGTGGCATAAGTCTGGCCGAGTTCTAGAGACAAGAATGGAGCTAACCATTACATTCTTTTTCCCCCTTTGGGCAGAAGTAGGCTGTCCTGCTTCACACCAAGGGAGAGTTTTTTCTGGAAGCTGTAGTTAGTTGAAATTGGAGCTGGACGGTAGAACAGTGAACATGGCGCGGTGAGGGGAAGTGTCGGTTCGTCCTGCAGCAGAAGCTTGTGGAAGCAGCTTATAGAGCAACCCGCTCCTCTTGGCCCTATAAATAGGAAGATATGGTATTCTATGTGGGGAACAACTGCCTAAAGGCGTCCCACTCTTTTGGAACACCAATCAGATTGAAGCCAGTTACAGGAGATGGAAGCAGTAGATAGAAAACCCAAGTTATTCAAGTAAACATGATTTAAACGTTCCAAGTTTAGACATCTTTTTATTCTCCAACTCAATCTCTGCAATGGAGCTCAACCCCATGGAGTGACGGCCTAAAGGCAGGAGCACCGTGACACAAATACTGGGACACTACACCAGAGCCATTACCACTTGCACTCCTGAACATCGGACTACCCTGGGGGACTGCTCATTGTAGATCCCTTTTTTGGAGGCTTCTGTCTAGCAGTGTTTCCACTGACGTCACCGACACTTATGGGCGTGCTTTAGTGCTGCTCTAGCCTGTAAAACTCACCCTAGCAGTGTTAAAATGTAAACAAAAAAGCCCTTGCCCTGCGCGATACAACGCAAGGCAAGGGAGAGCATCGGAGGATAAAAATGCTCCGATGCTCATCTCAGAGGGGCAGCCTGGGTTGAAAAGGGGATACCTCCGGGTTCAGCTCTGAACATGGACAACCTCTTTAAAACTTTTTTTAACTTTTTTCCAAAACCTTTTTGTGTTGCTGCAGTTGTTCTGCCCTATTCAAGTGAATGGAGCTATGCTGCAATACTATACACAGTCTGTGGACAAGTGTGGTACTGTTTCTGGAAGAAAGCAATCATGTTTTTTTTTTTAAAATCAGATATAAAACATAACTAAATGATACTGCGAGGGGTGTCTTTGTTGCATTTCCAGTGCCTACCTGTCAACTTCTGCATGGATGGGGGTCATATGCGCCGCTGCAGCCAGTGACTGGCCTCAGCAGTGACATGTCCCCAAAAGACATTTCACCGATGGATCATGTGCTGCTTATGTCACTTTTGAGGCCAGACATTGGCTACAGAGTCACATGTGACCATGTCGATGCGAAGTTGACAAGTAGGGACCAGAAATGCAGTGGACATCCCAAAAGCCAAGGAACCAGAATGGAGAGGCACGGAACATTTGTCTGCAGATTTGTACCTATGAAACTGGCTGACCTGCTGCATGCGCACTTGGTAGCTGAAGGCATCTGTGTCCCATGTTCATATGTGCATTGCTGAGAAAAATGATGTTTTAATATATGCAAATGAGCCTCTAGCAGCAATGGGGTGTTGCGCCCTCTGCAGTTTGATTGACAGGATCAGGCAGTATAAACGCCATCATGCCTGGCTCTTTCAATCAAAATGCAGTGGGCCTGGAAGTTGCAGAGCAAGCAAAGCCCCTAGGTGTAACATCAACGACCCCATTGCTCCTAAAGGCTCATTTGCATATATTAAAACATCATTTTTCTCAGCAATGAGGACACATAGGAACATGTGACCATGGCTTAGATCATCGAAAACACCTATATGCGGGCATATGACATAATAACTAGTATATAACATTTCTCCTCCTTCACATGAACTACCTGTCTAGTCCAGACGTTCTGGGAGGTGGGGGCCAACCAATGTGTTAAAATGTCCCTGTACAGATGTTGCAATCGTTATCTTGCGAGACAACATGCAATAAAACAGTGATTCACCATAGCCAGTGAAAGGCAGAGCGGTCGTTGATGTGTTAAGAGTCAGCAGGGATTAGAAACCGACGAGGTATCAAGAAGCTTTTTAAGAGGAGCAATGGATGAATCAGAAGGTCAGTATCACTTATTTTATTAAAAGGGCTTTCCAAAACTTTAGAACTGATGACTTATCCTCAAGATAGGTCATCAGTATTTGATCGGTGGGGGTCCGACACCCAGGAAGACACCCGCCAATCAGCTGTTTGAGAAGGCACCAGAACTCCTGGGAAGCACTGCACCCTTTTCTGTGCTTCCCAAGCACAGCATTGTCTATTGTGTAGTTGTATCACACTTAACCCCATTCACTTCTATGGGGCTGAGCTGTCCTAGGCCACATAGCCGATGAACATATGGCCACATGGCATAGGAAAAGCTGTGAGCACCACTGCCTTCTCAAACAGCTCATCGTTGGGGTTCCTGGGTGTCGGACCCCCACCAATCAGTTAATAATGACCTATCCCGAGTTCTATCTCGATGAAGTATATCAGTTCTAAAGTTTTGGAAAACCCCTTTAACATGTAACATTCTGAGCATGTTAAAATGTAAGTGTCTGGACCAGCCCTTTAACCTGCCAGTCGGATAATGTGAAAATTGTCCAAACTGTGAGACCACCACCACTGTCAAGAAAAAAAGGAGTCCTTAGCGAGCATGCAATGGTCCTCTCTATAGACTTAAATGGCAATACTGGAAAGGACTAAATGTTCTCATTTGGTGTCAAATGTGAAAATTCTGACTTATTTATATGTGATTGAGTTGGGATCGAAGGATAAACTGCTTGTGGTTCTGGATCAATGGTCACACATCCAAGGTGGTTCCTCATTTTTGGTTCTGTAGCAGGGTATATTTTGAGGCAGGGTCACATGAGTGGTATCTCCCCTTGTGGCAATATGGGCTGCCACTCTATCATGGTAATAGTCATACATATGCTGGATATCCTAATGTGGGATGGTACTCCAAGCTCTTTGAACTTGGACAAAAAGAATCACAGAAAAAACTAAGATAAAAACATCCTGCACGGTATGATATACAAATGTACGGATGTCCCTGGCCATATTATTGAAGAAAATCACAGAAATAAGATAATAATGCACTTAGTAAAGTAGATGCAAGCATTATATATGGACAAAGTCCTCACTCTGATATGATAATATCTGAGACACTTAGCCAAAATATTTTGATCAAAACAGATATATAATGCTTGCATCTACTTGCATCTAATTTTTGTCTATGTAGTATTTGCTTGAGGGAGTGGCACCTTCAAGTGTGAATGTGCACCTATTTTATCTTGGGAGTAGCATTCCTCTGCACTTTTGCCCTTCCTGAACATAGAAGCCCAATGGCTTAGTGTAGGACCCGCCTGACCTGAGACCACCTTGGCGCTTGGTAGGCGGGCTCAGATGTGTTTTGATCAAAATATATTGGCTAAGTGTCTCAGATATTATCATATCAGAGTGAGGACTTTGTCCATATATAATGCTTGCATCTACTTTACTAAGTGCATTATTATCTTATTTCTGTGTTTCTCTTTGAACTTGGACCTGTAGTTCAAACAAGGTGCTGTACATGGGAGATCTGTCGCCCCTTCAAGGCCTAGAAATTCTTGATAGGTGAGAGAGGAAGAGATCTGGCGATTTTTGTGTTGTGCAGAAAGCGTATGGGTGGGCATTATCTTTTTGAAACACCAAAACGTCTCCTGAGTCAAAAAAGGCAGTAGGACTGGTTCCACAATATCCTGCTGGACATACTAAAGGCTGGGCAATGTTCCATACATGAATAATAGTTGGGAACACCCATGGTACCTAATGGTGCCCCACACCTTGACACCAACTTAAAGTGGCCCCCATGTTGTAGGCGAGTCCCAATTGATAGAAGGTGCGGTAGCAGAAGTAGGCATGACCAGCAAAAGTAGATGGGGCTGAAAAAAGTAGGCAAGGTCAGTGCAGCGTCCCACTAGTGTATGTGGGCACTGCAAAAGCTTGTAGAAAATAGTAAAATATCCAGCTCACCCAATTTCTTCCTGTGACTCGGAGCAGACCCAAGCCAGTCCAGACATCATGAAGTGTAGAAAAATAGAAGCTCCAGCACTCGTGGTAAAGTTTTGTAGGTCCCGGTCTTTATTGCACCAAAAATGTAAAACAAATACAGTGGCACCCCTCTTCACTCCCTGAGATTTACGCGTTTCGAACTGTTAAGTTTGATAGTCATAACCCAATGTGTCCATTTCACAGTGGGTTTATGTAGGCTGAGCTCCCATCGACCCCAGGAAAAGGAGGAGGGGAGCACAGTCCCACAATCAACCACATATCAGACACCTTTTCAAACATAGTAAAAAGTATAGACCTGTGTTAAATAAAGCATTTGTAAAATCACTAAAATTAATTAAGTTCACATGGATCCGTTTGAGAGGATTAATACCATGGTAGCAAATAATAAACTACAAGAAAAAATAAAATAAATAAAGTATAGTAGATTATATAAAAATATAATCAACAATTTTTCTCATAGGTATATTGCAACCAATTATATTGTGGGGGTGTAACTCCTGAGGTTAACGTGTGCCGGCATGATCAGCCAGATCTTCCTGTTTCATTAGCCCATCATTATCATGCAAATTCATAGTGATAAATCGCATGGTGGGAACGTGGCCTGAGGAAATGCACCCGCACATGCACATAGTTCTATGCAATTTTCAACGATGTTATAGTGTGGTATATACTCAATCATGTAGATCCATGGAACAGATAGGTCCAGGTATAAAAACAATATAAGCACAATACAGAAAAAATAAGAAAGATTATGGTTATTATTCCTATATAAATAAATCAATGAACCATTTCAATATAAATACATTAGTTCTTTCTTCATATTCAGACCCCGTGGATATCTGGTGTTCAATTTCCAGATCCAAAACGCCTCGCGTGACAAAATTTATTTGTCTGACGTCACCCCCTCTCTTTGGAGCTGACACCCTCTCACACCAAATGTACAGAAACTGCTATCACTGCGGTTATGTGCATGGATAAAATGATTTGCCGCATTCGATATTCCAGTGGCTGTGGGGTTAGAGATGTAATTCAGATGTTCTCTCAGTCTCTCTTTAAATTTCCTACTAGTGCTACCCACATACATTAGATCACATGATGTACATAGAATGTCATAAATCACCCCCGCAGTGTTACAGTTTATGTAGCTCTTGATGGGAAAGGTTTCTGAATATGTTGAGTCGTGAAAATTCTTGACCATGCATGAAAACTTACAGGTTTTGCAGGGATGGCTCCCACATTTTGCAAAGCCTGTATGTTTTAACCAAGCTGGTGGTGTTTGTTCTTGCACTGAGATATAAATAGACGGTGACAGTATAGTGCCCAAAGTACCAGGTCTCCCGGACACTATCCGGCATCCATCTTTCAAGATGTCCTGCAATGTGTCATCCTCTGAGGATGTGCAGGGTTTGTGAAGGGAGCTCCCTCCCCATTCCTATCGGGTCCCTGCTCTGCAGCGACAGGGACCGATGCCTTCCATAAGCATTGTGGCTGTCCTCTATGAAGGCCTGTGAGACCCAGCCTGGGTCTCACAGGCAAGCAGGTTGTAAGTGTATTAGACTGTACCATATTGCAATGCATTGGAGAGGGGATCAGACCCCCAAAAGTCCCACAGTAGGACAATAAAGTAAAAAAAAAGATTTACATAAAAAATGAGTTTCAAGTTAAAAAAGTGCCCCTTTCCCATAGTTTAGTTATATAAAATTGGAAAAAAAGAAGAAGACATATTATGCATCGCCACGTCTCTATCATCCAGCTCTATAAAAATATCACATGATCTAACCCCTCGGGTGAATGCTATAAAGAAATAAAAATTAAAACCATGCCAAAACAGCTATTTTCTCTCAATGGCTCTCAAAAAATGCTTCTACTATGTAAAACTTAAAAAAAAAAAAAAAAAAAAGTGACATATTAGGTATCGCCATGTCGGTAACCGTCTGTATAAAAATATCATATGATATACCCTGTTAGATGAATGCTATAAAAATAAATCAAAATAGTGCCACTTTGTGTTACCTCACTTTACAAAATGCATAATATCAAAAAGTCATATGTACCTCAAAATGGTACCATTGAAAAGTCACCTCATCCCACAAAAAATGAGACCCTACCTAAGGCAATTGCTCAACCAAAGGTGTTCGTTAACCAATCCATCAAATTTTATTTCAAGACACGGAGGCTCATATTGCTTAACCCTTTCTTTACTTCTCACAAATAGCAGCAAAGAATTAAACAAACAAAATCCACCAATGGGCACACAGCCCTCCCCTAGTCAGGGTATAAAGGGACCACCCTTAAGTCCATCCTCCTCTTTCTTTGCTGCTGCACAAGTTAAGTATTCCACCCTCCTGCTTGCAGGGGTGGTGGTTTATGTCTAAATGTCATTTTTACTGGTTTTTATCCCATTATAGGGCGTTTCTTTCCCCCTGATGTTCATGCCCGATTTTAACTGTTAGGGCTGTGGTGCCGTAGTTTTTCGGCCGCCGTTTTTTCCTTACAGGTTCCCTTTATCCCCCCCCCCCCTGCCCTTAATTGGGATCGGGGGTCTCTCTCTGTTTTTTCGGTGCGCCGGCTTGATCGGGTCGGCGATTACCTTTTTTCGCCGCCGCTCCGTTCGCGTCCGAGATCTCTTGCTTCTCGCGGGATCTCGGCCGCCATCGCTTCTTCCCCAGCTTGTTTCCCGCCGCTCCGGCTGCTACGTCCGAGATCTCGCGATACTGGGTGGGATCTCGGACGTCTTCTGTGATAAGCCGCACCGCTGTACTCGTGCAGCGTACGGCCTCGCTCTGCATCTGTCCGGAACGGCGGCTCCTTCTGCAGCACAGAGTGACTAACTCTGCTTGCTGTTTTTCTCATCTAATAGGGTTAGTTGTTTAGTTGTTTAGCGGTGCTCAGTTTCTTCCCTGGGGATATATAGATATATAGATTATATATATAGTCTATGAGTATGTCTGCCCAGAAGGCCCCACCATCAGTACTTGGGACTCCTGTCTTTGGAGACTCCCCTTGCCCTCCTCAAAATATGGGTGCTACCCCAGCTGCAAGGGGGCCTGCTCAGGTCCCGGCGGATCCGCAGGCACTTACCCTGCAAAAGTCTATCTCTGAGGCCATTATCTCCGCAATGGGCTCTATGTCCTCAGTATTGACTCACTCTATATCCCAGGTCCTTATCGCCAATACCTCATCTACGGTGGCCCCTAACCCCATGCCTTTGCCAGCCCCTGTTGCCTCCAGAAGTGATATGACTGATGGCGTTGTTCCAAAAAAAGAGCCTGTCCGCGCCAGGCAGAAAAAGCACTGGAATTGGAAATCTGCTCGTTCCCACCCCGAGCTAGTTTCTGATTCTAATGGTGAATCTGATAAGGAGGCTTTGATTGATCCATATAACGATTCAAATGAATATGACGATGATGATATGTCACCTGCTCAGGGGACGTCTGTTTCCTTTTCGTCAGCGCCTCAGCGACCGTTAGAGGTCGATCCGGTGAACCCGTCCCAATCCGTTTCCCTTTTGGATCCGGCAGGGGAGGCGCTCTTTGACCCGGACTCTTTACACCACCCCAGGTCCGCGGAATGGCTCCCGGCTCCCCACATCGCTAGTTACTTGGAGTCCATGGTCCGTAAGCCCCTTAGCAAGGAGGCGCGGAACAAACTCCGGGCAGAATGCCCCCGCCCGGCGATACCTAATAAGGTATGCGAGACGCCGGTTGTGGACCCGAAGATGGTCCAATTCCTGTCTAAAACGGGATTTAGCCCAAAGAGAGGCCTAGACTCGGCCCTGAAAGCTTGCCAGGACAAGCTACTTGATATTATGGGGCCCCTGACAAAGATTTTTGATTTGGCGGAATCCGCCATGGCTGAAGGCCGAATGGTCGACCCGGAAGAGCTCCGTGGTTGGACCCAAAGAGCCATTTGCATGGCAGGTAATGCAAATACCTCCCTCAGTATTGAAAGGCTTATAGCCATATTGTTAGAAATTGAGCCAAAATTGACCAATATGGCCCTGTCGGAGTCTGGCAAGGATGCCCAAGGTTTCCTATTTGGGGATCCCTTCATTAAAGAACTAGGAAAGTTTGTAGGAACCTTCACCGCATTGGATAAAGCCCAAACGTCGATGCGTAGGGTTTTTAGTGGTAGGGTTTCCACCAGGGCCGGCAGTTCAAGGGGCCGTCTGTCCGGCCGTTCCTCTTTCCAGACCCGTGGTTCGGGTCGAGGCTCCTACTCATCTTACCGTCCTCCTGCCAATGAACAAAGACATCAGCCGTCCTTCTTCCCTACCCGTGGTGCTTCCGGACGGGGAAGACCTTACAGAGGGAACCCGAACCTCAGGCATCCATTTGGTAAGTCTACCGCCCCTTCACCCTTTTTCGGAAAGTTATGTAGGGGGCAGACTCCAACATTTTATGCCTGCTTGGGAGTTCATTACCAACGACCCCTGGGTGCTGTCCACGGTTCGGGGTTTCCACATAGAGCTTGTCGGCCCTCCGGGGCTTCCAGTCCCGCCCCCTCCCACGTTCCGTTCACGGGAAGCCCAGAAGCTAATAGATCTAGAGCTTCGGGCTTTATACCTCAAGGGAGCTATAGAGCCGGCTCCTCTCGACCACGAAGGGGTAATCAGCAGGATATTCTTGGTGGAGGTCAGTTACGCCCCGTTATCAACCTCAAGGCTCTGAATGTATTCGTCAAATACAGGCATTTCAAGATGGAGGGCATCCATCTCTTGAGGGACATGCTACTCCCAGGGGACTGGATGGCCAAGTTGGATCTCAAAGATGCCTACTTGACGGTTCCGATTTCTCCTCCTTCCAGGGATCTTCTGCGCTTCCATTGGCGGGGAGCGGTGTTTCACCCTGGTGTTTATCCAGGTTTTCCTGCTTAGGTTTGCAATCCTTTTTGTTCCATTTAAGAATCTGTAGCTTTTCCATTCAGCTGTTCTCTGTCAGCCAGCTACTCTATGTTCTCCCTTTCTGCATTCCTTGTTGCCAGATATAGACCTTCTTTTCAGATCTTCTATTCAGACATCAGGTGGAGTTGCTCTGGTGCTGTTGGATCTCCGGTTCTCTCCTGTTGTTTGTCTCCCTTCAGGGATTGTTTGCTTTGTTTGTCCTTTCCCTGTTGTTACCCTAGGTTTTCAGTGGTGAGGACTAGTGCTCCCACCGCCCTACTCACTACCTAGGGCTAATTTCAGGGTAAGCCAAAAAGCATGTGATCAGCGTACGGGTTAGCAGCCCATCTAGGGACGTCAGGGCAGCCAGGTGAGTTAGGGGGTCACCACGCCTCCCTCTCCCTAGTGCAGGGGTGTCAAACTCAAATTCATCAGGGGCCGCATCAGCAGTTTGGTCACCCTCAAAGGGCCGGTTGTATCGGACTTATGGGGGATCTGTGGGTTACACTTATGGGGGATCTGTGGGTGACACTTATGGGGGATCTATGGGTGGCTCTTATGGGGGATCTGTGGATGACACATATATAGCATCTTATGCTATGTGTCATCCACAGATCCCCTCCATAAGTGTCCCTGTAGTGAATGACCCTCAATACACGGGCTAGGGGCCGGCATCTGCTTTTATAATGACAGCGGGGCCCGTGCAGTGACTATTCTACTACACAGGCCCCGCTCACTGTATAATTGTATCTCTAATAGTTAATGGTTACCGTATGTATATAATCGCATAAAGAGCGCTGTGTATTACCGGTACTTACAAGTACAGGCGCTCGCCGAGAGGAGGCAGGCCGGGAGGACAGGCGCTGGCAGCGTGAGTCATACGTCATGCGCCCACGCCGCCTGCTTCATTCATAAAGTGGGTGGCGCAGGCGCGTGACGTATGACTCACACTGCCAGCGCCCATCCTCCCAGCCTGCCTCCTCCCTCCTCTCGGCGAGCGCTTGTAGTTGTAAGTACCAGTAATACACAGTGCTCCTTATGTGATTTATTATCACTTCCTGCAGGGGCCGCCTGCAGGAAGTGATAATAAAAGGTGAAGGCTGGCGGCTGGCGCGGCTACGCGGGCCACATGTGTTTGACACCCCCGTGCCCTAGTGGAAGGGTATTCCTCTTCACTCCCCTCTGCTCCTCACGTCTGTTACCTTCCATATCAGACGTGATAAAGGGTTAACAAAGTTTGTAACATCAGTTTTGAATAATTTAAGGGGTGTCGTTTCTAAAATGGGGTAATGTATGGGTGGTTTTCATTACGTAAGTCCCTCAAAATCGCTTTATAACTTAATTTTGGCTTAAAAAGTGGTTTAGTAAATTTTCTTAAAAATATGAAGAAATTGCTTCTAAAATTCTAAGCCTTCTAACGTCCTAAAAAAAAAAAAAAAAAGACATATGGTGAATATTGATTGATAAATATTTTAAGAGACACTAGCAAAAGAACCCGGCTTCGCACAGGTATATTTAATCTATTTAATTTTGTTAAAAGATATCGACAGTATCCCCCATAACAGTTACCTCTACAGCACCCCGCCTCTTTAACAGTAAACTCCACAGTCCCCCAGCCCATAACACTGACCTCCCCACAGTGCCCGCCACTTTTTAAATGGGACCTCCACAGAAGCCCATTCCCTTAACTTTGACCTTCACAGCAGCCCGCCCCTTTAACAGTGAGTTTCATAGCACCCCACTCCCTTGACAGTGATCTCCTCAGGGGCCGCCCCTTAACAGTGACCTAAACAGTACTCCACTGCTTTAACAGTGACCTCACAGTACCCTGCTGCCTTAACAGTGACCTCCACAGCAGTTGCTCCTTTAATAGTGGCCCCTGCCCCCTTAATAGTGACATCCACAGCGGCCTGCCCCTTAACAGTAACATCCACAGTGAACGCCTCTGTAAAAGTGACCTCCACAGTGCCTGCCCCTTTAACAGTGACCTCCGCAGCGCCCTAATGATAGGGCTACACGACGACATCCTTATTTATTCATATACACTGAACAAAAATATAAACGCAACACTTTTGTAGAAAATGTTTCAGATCATGCAAAATGGGAGCAAAACAAAAAGTGTTGTGTTTATATTTTTGTTCAGTGTAGATTCCTGAATACCTTTCATTAGTTATAACGGCTCGTTTTGTCTAGGGCCCAATCATCAGGGGAAACAAAATGGCCGCCATCCTATTAGTAGACACAAAACCTGTCTAATCACACAGAAGGATAAGTTACTTGACAACACTGAGGTAAAGAGGTGCCTCATCCTCTTCCTCCTCTCTACTTGTCAGGGATTATGATCATGAATACAGATGATAAGAACTTTAGCTAAATCTCTGGACAATTTAGTTCATGAGGAGACATGAAGTAAGGAGATGATGGACAGGACAGACTGTGGTAACGGAGACTGCATACAAGAGCTGCTGCTCACCCTCCTCTCATGTCTCCTCATCATCTCCATTCCCACAGAGATTCACCTGTATTCAGGATCATGATTCCTGACAGGTACAGCATAGCGGAGGATGAGGCAGCTCTATACCTCAGGGTTGTGAAGTTACTTGTCTTCCTGTGTGATTAGGGCAGGTTTTGTGTGTACTGATAGGATGGCGGCCATTTAATTTCTCTTAATGATTGCTCCCTAGACAAAACAAGCCATTCTAAGCCTTAGGCCCCTTTCACACGGGGGAATTTTTTGCGCGGGTGCAATGCGTGACGTGAACGCATTGCACCCGCACTGAATCCAGACCCATTCATTTCTATGGGGCTGTGCACACGAGCGGTGATTTTCACTCATAACTGAAAATCGCAGCATGTTCTATATTCTGGGTTTTTCACGCAACGCAGGCCCCATAGAAGTGAATGGGGCTGCGTGAAAATCGTAAGCATCCGCAAGCAAGTGCGGATGCAGTGCGATTTTTCACGCACGGTTGCTAGGAGATGATCGGGATGGGGACCCGATCATTATTATTTTCCCTTATAACATGGTTATAAGGAAAATAATAGCATTCTTAATACAAAATACATAGTACAATAGGGTTGGAGGGGTTAAAAAAAATAAAAAATAATAATATAACTCACTTTAATCCACTTGATCGCGCAGCCCGGCTTCTCTTCTGTCTTCTTATTTGCTGTGCACAGGAAAAGGATCTTTGATGACGTTACTGCCCTCATCAGATGGTCCATCACCATGGTAAAACAGATCATGTGATGGACCATGTGATGAGAGCGGTGATGTAATCAAAGGTCCTATTCCTCAAAGAAGAAGACAGAAGAGATGCCGGCTGCACAAACAAGTGGATTAAGGTGAGTTAAATATTTTTTTTTACCCCTCCAGCCCTATTGTACTAAGCATTCTGTATTCAGAATAATATTATTTTCCCTTATAACCATATTATAAGGGGAAATAATACAATCTACTAGGGGTGCACCGAAATGAAAATTCTGGTCCGAAACCGAAAATTCAGGATACCCCTTGACCGAAACCGAAACTGCCTTTTTGCCCAAATACTTTTAAAAGACCCCCCACCCCATAACAGTGCCATCCACAGACCCCCCACCTCATAACAGTGCCATCCACAGACCCCCACCCACCCCATAACAGTGCCATCCACAGACCCCCATCCACCCCATAACAGTGCCATCCACAGACCCCCCCCCCCCCCCCCCATTGTACAATTAATAGAAAATAGCGGGAAGGGACTGGGAGGAGGAGCCGGGGGCAAGTGCGTTCACTGTGCTCGGGCCCCCAGCTCCAGTAGTTATAAAAAGTGTGCAATTAATACGGATTCTATTCATGAGGCCCCCTCTGCAGTAGAACATTCAATATAGCCACATCCTACTCACATGGCTGTTATCTTAATGCTGGCCGGCCGGGCAGACGAGCGGCAGCGTCACGACTGACGTCACATGCCTGCGCCGCCTCCTTCATTCAGAAAGTAGACCGGGCACATGACGTCAGTCGTGACGCTGACGCTCGTCTGCCCGGCCGGCCAGCATTAAGATAACAGCCATGTGAGTAGGATGTGGCTATATTGAATGTTCTACTGCAGAGGGGGCCTCATGAATAGAATCCGTATTAATTGCACACTTTTTATAACTACTGGAGCTGGGGGCCCGAGCACAGTGAACGCACCGTCCCCCAGCTCCTCCTCCCAGTCCCTCCCCGCTATTTTCTGCCGATATGTACAAATATCGGCCGAAATGGATTAGGTGCATTTTCGGCCGATATTTTCGGCTGCCGGAATTTCGGTGCACCTCTACAATCTACACAACACCGAACCCAAACCTGAACTTCTGTGAAGTTCGGGTCTGGGTACCACATTCAGTTTTTTATCACGCGTGTGCAAAACGCATTGCACCCGCGCGATAAAAACTGAACAATGGAACGCAATCGCAGTCATAACTGACTGCAATTGGGTACCTACTCACGCGGGTTTGCCGCAACGCATCCGGACCTTATCCGGACACACTCGTCTGCAAGGGGACTTATCCTCCTCTACTTGTCAGGGATTGTGATCCTGAACACAGCTGATAAGAACTTTAGCGGAATCTCTGTAGGAATGTAGTTCATGAGTAGATATGGCTAATGAGCAGCAGCACTTTTATGCAGTCTTCATTACTGCAGCCCCACATTACCATAGTCTGTCCTGGCCATCCTCTCTGTACTTGATGTCTCCTCATGAACTCCATTCCTACAGAGATTCAGCTGAAGATCTTATCACCTGTATTCAGGATCATATTCCCTGACAAGTAGGAGAGGAGGATGAGGCAGCTCATTAGCTCAGTGTCCTGAAGTAACTTGTCCTCCAGTGTGATTAGGACAGGCTTTGTGTGTACTAATATGACAGCGGCCATTTTGTTTCTCCTAATCTTTGCTCCTTAGGCAAAATGAGCCATTATAACTAATGAAATGTATTTGAGAATATATTTATAATAAAGTAATATTTACGGATTTTTATTTTCTTAATTCCCGGAGAACCCCTTTAAGGTAAAATCAACCGCAGATCAGCTGCAGCGGTGGGAGGGAGGTTGACTTTGTCCCTGCAGCTCACGCTCAGACAGCACAATGCTGCTGTCCGCACATGAGCTGATCAAAGGGACATCCCGTTGTCTGTCCAGGCCCTGCACCGGACGGAGGACAGGCAGTCTGAAAATCGGACTGTCCAGCCTAAAACCTGGCCATCCTATCTGTGCACAGAAAAGGCGCATGTCTCTCATAAAAGACCACTGAAAATGAACAAAATTATGCCAGCCCTGGAGTGGAGTAGAAATTAGACTGTTTTTGTGACTAATTACATAAAAAAGTCGCAAAAGTTAGAAAACTTCTGAATTAGTTAAAAAAAAAATTTTTTATAATCGAACGAGGCGCAAAAGCCTGAAAACCAGGCGCAATTTCAGTAGTAAATGCAATTTAAAAAAAACTGTGTAAAACAGCATTTTTAGACTAAAAACAGGAGCAAACACTTAAATAAATGTGCCCCATGGTGCTCCATAAGCTAATGCCTGCCAACAGACAAAATGGCCGCCATTATAGCACGGAAATCCCAATGTACACGACCGTGTTTCACGGCCGTGAGCGGTCCGTGGTAACACGGGCTGGATTCCTGCTGAGAGCAGGAGTGAACGGCCGTGTGCATTCGGCCTTACACAGCGATATATGGCTAATGGTATAAAGCTAGACCACCCCAGGAGCGTAGCTAAAGGGGAAGCAGATGCTTTGGGGCCAAACTCAGAAGGGGCCCACCCAGGAGGAGAACTAAAAGTTTTTGTCAAAGGCCCCTTCAACAGTATTAGGGCTCATGCACACAAACGTATATTCTTTCTGTGTCGTTCCGTTTTTGATGTTTTTTTTGCAGACCTGTATACAGAACCATTCATTTCAATGGGTCTGTGAAAAAAAAATAACGGAAATTACTCCGTGTGCATTCTGTTTCCGTATTTCTGTTCCGCGAAAAAAATAGAACATATCCTATTATTGTCCGCATTACGGACAAGGATAGTACTGTTCTATCATGGGCCAGCTGCGCCGTTCCCCAAAATACAGAATGCACACGGACTGTCATCCGTATTTTTTACGGACCCCAAAATACACAGGGTCGTGTGCATGATGCCTTATACTATGACATTATATACAGTGACATACAGTATATACGTGTAGGAAATAAACGTAGCGGCAGCTGGGCCTGGTCTCAGAAAGCGATTTTTACTAGCCGCAGGAGTGGGGGTTGCACAGGAGGAGAGGATTGCGAGGGAGGCATTCAAAAATTTGCTGTGGGTCCCAGTCATTTCCATTTACGCCACTGGACCAACCTGCCATGCGGTAAAATTATATAACGGCAGCCATATTGGTTGTCACTCAGCTTTTCCAAGAACAGATACATCTGACTAGCTAAATAAGATATTTTTCACTTCACACAAGGTAATATGTCTACGGTGATATTATTTTTACTATAAGCAGGTGACGCTTTACAGCCAGCTCCTACGACTATCACCCTGTATGCTCCCACATTTCCCCTCAGCCCCCTCCTCACGGTTATGTGACTATTATGAAACGCGGGTTCCGGGTTGTTTCACAACAAGGGCAGGGAACACCGGTCACAGCCAATAGGAGGGCGCCGTGACGCGTCATGTGACGCGGACGTTTATGTAATGCAGCTGCACATGTTATATCAGAGAGGTATTGCTTTGTCTTCTTCTGTGCAGGGCATTGGGCAGCGCTGGTATAGTAGCGTACACTGTGTGTGCACCCCCCCACCTTGTAGTTGTCCAGGTATATTGCAGGTCGTGACTTTATGTCTTACATGCCAGGGCTAAAGAGTGCCACTCACTGGCTGCTGAACCAAGATGCCCCCTTACTAGCTGAGGATTAAGTGACAGCTACAGGATCTTCCTAAAGGGATTCTTCTGGAAGCAGCATCATGGAGATCTTCAGGTGCCCATCCTGCCAGCAGACCCTCTGGGAACCAGTGACTTTGGCGTGTGGGCACACTTTCTGTAAGAAATGCCTAAAAGTTGCCAACCGATGCCAAATCTGCAAGCAGAGGCTGAAGTTCAGAGGTGGCCAGGAGCTCAGGGGTAACACGCTTCTATCTAGCTTGCTGGACAAGTGCCTGGACATGGAGACCAAAGTGAAGAGGATTACAAGGGACCTGGAGGACCTGATCTCCGTCCAGCAGTATGAGGAGGCCGTCAAGGTAGCCTGCAAAGGAGTGGCCATGGGTAAGGAGCAAGAATTAAAGAAGAGGCTTCTTGCAGGTGTATGACCTGATTACGCAGCTTTGATTATGCTTACCATTTGCTGACATGTAGTGTAGGAAATATAGCATTGTGCCCGTCTGCCCCCCCCAAGAATGGTGGCATGACTGATGGATGTCCTTAGAAAGCTGTCATTTCTGATCTGGCTCAAATTAGACGCAAATTGTACCCTAGCTGTGTGGCATAGATGCCTGCTTGTGTAAACGGGCACTGCTGGCACCCTGTAGGCATCGTGGCTGCACAGTGTTGATAATGTCATGCCTTGTAACTAGCCGTATGAACTCCATACCAAGTAAAAAGACTGTGTTTGATATTCCCCTGTGCCCTTGTCACACATAGGTGTATCCTCCGCCAGCCCTTGCGCCAAGATCAAACTCTACGCCCGTTTGTAGCTGGTGTAGATGTCAATTATCTTGTGTACTAGAACACTGGCACCGCCCACGTGTCTTCTTCAGAAAGTGAGGAGGCGTAGAAGCGCCACTTACTCTTAAATTCAGACACAGTAGCGTTTAAAAAGTCGTACATTTTAGACTTTATTACACTTGGAAGGTGGCATAGTCTATATATAGTCAGCAAACGCTACTTTCAACAAAGGTGACGCTACCTGGAAACTGGTTCATGGGCCCTGGTGCAAGAGTTCAGCTTGGGGGGGCCCCCCTTCCCTCAGTACTTTGTGGCAAGGGACAGGGAAACACATAGCCTTAATGCCACCTGGGGCAAAAATGTAAACGCCCCTCACTCCAAATTCTTGACCTAACCCCTTCCCTGCAGCCAGAGGTGTAACCTCCCCAGCATGTACTTTCTATAATTCCAGTGTCCTCTGATATGGCACAAGGGTCTTTGGGACCCCTCAGGCTCCAGGGCCCGATAGCGACTGCTACCTCTGCACCCCCTATAGCTACGCCCCTGCTGGAAACCATCAACAAGTAGAATGGCTATCTTTAGTTTGGGTGAATACTCCGTACAGCCCATTGCAATTTTCATCTAGGTAACACCCGTGTAGGGGTTCTCCCTGGCATACAAAAAAATAAAGTCTTGGTCTCCCATCTATGTGGTCGCAGGATTGGGGGTTGTGATGTGTTTATAGCCAGATAGACGAATGTACACTGAAAGTGTTAAATAGAATCAGATAAGTACACCAACGCCAGCCATCTGACAGTCTCCAGGCAGCTGAAAAATACAGGGTGGCCGACGAAAAAGTAGCCTGCCTCCCATATCTCCACAGCAAACTGTCTAATAGTAAGTCTGTCTTAGTTGCCCATAGCAACCAATCAGAGCTCAGCTTTCCGTTTCTACAGGGCTCTGAAAAAATGAAAGCTGAGCTCTGATTAGTTGCTATAAACAACTAAGGTCTCTTTCACACTTGCGTTGTCCGGATCCGGCGTGTACTCAACTTGCCGGAATTACACGCCGGATCCGGAAAAACGCAAGTGTACTGAAAGCATTTGAAGACGGATCCGTCTTCAAAATGCTTTCAGTGTTACTATGGCAGCCAGGACGCTATTAAAGTCCTGGTTGCCATAGTAGTAGTGGGGAGCGGGGGAGCGGTATACTTACAGTCCGTGCGGCTCCCGGGGCGCTCCAGAATGACGTCAGAGCGCCCCATGCGCATGGATCATGTGATCCATGCGATCACGTCATCCATGCGCTTGGGGCGCCCTGACGTCACTCTGGAGCGCCCCGGGAGCCGCACGGATGGTAAGTATGCTGCTCCCCCGCTCCCCACTACACTTTACCTTGGCTGCCAGGACTTTAGCGTCCCTGCAGCCATGGTAACCATTGAGAAAAAGCTAAACGTCGCATCCGGCAATGCGCCGAAACAACGTTTAGCTTAAGGCCGGATCCGGATCAATGCCTTTCAATGGGCATTCATTCCGGATCCGGCCTTGCGGCAAGTGTTCCGGATTTTTGGCCGGAGCAAAAAGCGCAGCATGCTGCGCTATTTGCTGCGGCCAAAAAACGTTCCGTTCCGGAATGGAAGACATCCTGATGCATCCTGAAGGACGGACTGTCCATTCAGAATGCATTAGGATAATCCTGATCAGTATTCTTCCGGCATAGAGCCCCGACGATGGAACTCTATGCCGGAAGAAAAGAACGCAGGTGTGAAAGAGCCCTAAGACAGATTTACTATTGGGCTGTTTGATTTGGAGATGGGCTAAGTTTTTGTGGGCCACCCTGTATAATGAAGCATATACTACAAAGACGCCCGATTTTACTGACTATATATTCAATGTTAATGAAATGTGGAGCTTCACTTTATGGGTCCCTTCACACACAAATTTTGAACGCCAATATAATCCCATTCTATGTTTTTTTGCCACATTTTGTAACATTTTTTTAGGCTTTTTTGTAAACAGTGGGGGAGATTTATCAAACTGGTATAAAGTAGAACTGGCTTAGTTGCCTGTAGCAACCTATCAGATTCCACCTTTTCCAAAGGAGCTGTGAAAAATGAAAGGTGGAATCTGATTGGTTGCTATGGGCCACTAAGTCAGTTTTGATAAATCTTCCCCAGTGTGTTTGTCCACTAGCATTTTTGTAATGGCATTTGCCCACTATAGAGAAGATATCAGAATGCCTGAAAAAATGGTAAGAGCTCCAGCATCCTGCGTGCTTGAAAAAGCCAGAAAGACAAACACCACCTAATTAAATAAAATGGCAGTAACAACAAAATGCTTGTGTGTCGTGCATTTCATATTTCTCATTGACTTTCAGCAAACGGCAGAAAAACACCTCTAAAAACGTATAAGTGCAGAAAAAAAAATCACAAACTATGGGGCACATTTATTAAGACTGGTGTTTTAGATGCCGATCTTAATAAACCCCTGAGCTGGCGGTGGATCAACCCAAGTTATGTAGAGGCGCCGGCTTCTTCATAACTTTGGCGCATCCACCGCTGCTTCTAAATGTAAGACAACTTCCGAGCTGTCTTACGCTTGGACCTTTTTCTACACCTGTCGACCCGTCCCCTTCCCTATCCGCGCCACCCCGACTTTTTTTAGACCTGACATGAGCGGGGAGAAGTCGCACATTGTGGCGCGACTAGTTGTGCCGCAATTTGCGCCTAAAATACACCTAATTTAGGCGTATTTCAGATTGATAAATGACCCCCAATATGTAAAAACAGCCTAAGGGCACCTGCATGGGTGCAGGTGTACTAACAGAAAATCCACGCGGATTTCTGAGTGGTTTTCTGTTATTTTTCACACCAAAAGGTCTCGTTTTTTGCGTTCCGTATACGGTCTGTATACGGAACCATTCATTTCAATGGTTCCGCAAAAAAATAATAATGGAATGTACTCCATATGCATTCTGTTTCTGTTCCATTGAAAGATAGAACATGTCCTATTATTGCCCGCAAATCACGTTCCGTGGCTCCATTCAAGTCAATGAGTGTGCAAAAAAACGGAACACATACGGAAATGCATCCATATGTCTTCCGTATCCGTTCCGTTTTTGCCGAACCATCTATTGAAAATTTTATGCCCAGACCAATTTTTTTCTATGTAATTACTGTATATTCCATATGGAAAAACAGAAACAAAAAACGGAACAACGGATCCGTGAAAAATAGACCGCAAAACACTGAAAAAGCCACACGGTCATGTGAAAGAGGCCAAAGCCACATGTGTTACTTGCGGTTTTTGGCAATTTTTTTTTTTCTCTCGCAGATCACACCCTTGCATAGAAAAAGGTGAAATCCTCAGCAAAAATCGCACAAATTCTAAATCCACATGGCAGGTCAGTTTCGGCACAGAAAGAAATGCAGTGTAGATGAGATTTGTCTAATCTCATTCACTTTGCTGGTACAGCATTACGCCATGGTTTTTCTGCAAGAGAAGTCCGGAGGAAAAATTGCACAACGTGTGCAGGAACCCTACAGGTGCCTTCACAGGTTGTGGTCTTACCACGACTGAAAGTCAGTTCCATTTACCTGAATGGGGCTTGCAGAAATCTGTGTGTGAACGAGCCCTAAAATAGAATGCCACACGATGCCTATCCTATTCCATCCTGCGGCATTAAAGGGGTTGTCCATGTTATTTATATATATTTTTTTTTTAACTAGGCAAGTGTAAGGGGTTTTCAGATTCACTTACTTCATTTGCAGTTGCCCCATTCTCCTCGTTAGGGTACTTTCACACTAGCGTTATTCTTTTCCGGTATTGAAATCCGGTAAAGGGTCTCAATACCGGAAAAAAACGCATCAGTTTTGTCCTAATGCATTCTGAATGGAAAGCAATCCGTTCAGTATGCATCAGGATGTCTTCTGTTCTGTCCCTTGTACAGTATTTGACCTGACAAAATACTGCAGCTTGCTGCAGTATTTTTTTTTCGGCCAAAATCCCGGAACACTATTGCACTTGCCGGATCCGGCATTAATTTCCATAGAGATGTATTAATGCCAGATCCGGTACCAAGTGTTCCAGAAATTGCCGCGTTGCTGGATCCGGCTTTCCTGTCTACGCCAGGCTAAAGGGGGAGTTATTTTTGCTTTTGATGTTTGAAAACGAATCCGTCTAATGGATCCGGAAAAAAACTGATTTCCGTTTGCATACGGTTTGCCGGATCCAGCAGGCAGTTCCGTTGCTGGATCCGAACAACGCTAGTTTGAAAGTACCATTAGCTGAGCGTCATATGAGCTGTGATGTCAGCTTCTTTCCCTGCTCTGATGGCATTTCGTGCACAAGCCTAAGGGAGCAGGTGTGACTCTGTGCATCGGACTTCCCTGCAAAGGCTGTGTTGGTTGGAGTGACAAGCCACACCCCCTGGGCTGCCTGATCCGCTGCCTGCCCTGTGTCTCCCCTCCCACTGGATTCTTCAGCAAAGTTTAACCCCTACCGCCATAAGCAGCACAGACTCTGGGTTGGAGGCTCTGTCTCAGGTACTTAGCAGCTGCAGGGTTTCCTCTTCTTCAAGCACTGAAGAGACCTATGCCAGGGATGGCCAACCTGTGGCTCTCCAGCTGTTGCAAAACTACAACTCCCAGCATGCAAAGACTGCCTACAGCAGGGCATGGTGGGAATTTGTATTTTACAACAGCTGGAGAGCCGCAGGATGGCCAGCCCTGACCTATGCTCTGCACAGGTTCCTCCCTTCTTCCTCACCCCTACAAAGTCTGCAGAGCATTGCACAAGAACAGGTAGGGGGAAGATCCTGTGTGTATCAGCAATGTCATTGTACTGTACAGCTGGGACTTGTAGTCCCACACGTACAACCCGAGTATCCCAGCAGCCAGCCTGCAGACATGGCAGCACTTTTATTCACTGCCTTTTCAGAGCAGGGGGAGTCGAAAGGCAGTCTTTGACACCCACAAATGAGGAAAACCTCAGAGATTGTAGTTACACCCCCCACAGCTATGCAACTGCATGTCAACAAAAGGTCAGAAAAGAAATAGGGAAATGAGGAAATATATAGTATTATTTATTTATTCTTTGCCTAAAACTTGCTCAGCTTATGTATATATTGCTGACCATCAGATTTTACAGTGCTTTATTTTTTTATTTTTTACATACCTCAATCAACTCCTTAGCTTATATGGCGCAGGACATTTCGTTATTCACTCCGTCATAATAGAAGTGGATCTGGAAAGGACGCACTGCAGCTGGAAAAAGTACAGAGGAGTGCGACTAAACTGATAAGGGGCATGGAGGGTCTTAGTTATGAGGAAAGATTAAAAGAATTACATTTATTTAGTTTTGTGAAGAGATGTCCAAGGGGGACATGATTAACCTGTACAAGTATATAAATGGGCCATACAGAAAATATGGTGAAACATTGTTCCATGTAAAATGCCCTCAAAAGACAAGGGGACACTGCCTCTGACTGGAGAAGAAAAAGTTCAGTCTCCGAAGTGTCAAAGCTTCTTTAGGCCTCATGCACACAACTGTTTGTATTTTGCGTCCCCCAAATAACGGACCCGCAAAAAATACGGATGATTCCATATTTAGCAGAACGGATCATCTGGCCGCTAATAGAACAGTACTATCTATGTATGTAATGCGGACAATAAGGCCTCTTTCACACGGGCGTCATGTTTTTTGCCCGGATAAGAGGCGGGTGCGTTGCGGGAAAATGCGCGATTTTTCCGCGCGAGTGCAAAACATTGTCATGCGTTTTGCACTCGCGTGAGAAAAATCGCGCATGTTTGGTACCCAGACCCGAACTTCTTCACAGAAGTTCGGGCTTGGGATTGATGTTCTGAAGATTGTGTTATTTTCCCTTATAACATGGTTATAAGGGAAAATAATAGCATTCTGAATACAGAATGCTTAGTATAATAGTGCTGGAAGGGTTAAAAATAATAAAAAAGTTAACTCACCTTCTCCTCTTGTTCGCGTAGATGCCGGTCTGTTCTTTAGCTGTGGGCTGAATGACCTGAGGTGACGTCAGATCACATGCTCCAATCACATGGTCCATCACCATGGTGATGGAGCATGTGATCTGACATCACCACAGGTCCTTCAGCCCACAGCTAAAGAACAGACCGGCATCTACGCGAACAAGAGGAGAAGGTGAGTTAACTTTTTTATTATTTTTAACCCCTCCAGCACTATTATACTAAGCATTCTGTATTCAGAATGCTATTATTTTCCCTTATAACCATGTTATAAGGGAAAATAATACAGTGAATAGACTGTCACCTAGAACCCATGCGTGAAAATCGCACCGCATCCGCACTTGCTTGCGGATGCATGCGATTTTCACGCAACCCCATTCATTTCTATAGGGCCTGCGTTACGTGAAAAACGCACAAAGAGGAGCATGCTGCGATTTTCACGCAACGCACAAGTGATGCGTGAAAATCACCGCTCGTGTGCACAGTCCCATAGAAATGAATGGGTCAGGATTCAGTGCGGGTGCAGTGCGTTCACCGCACGCATCGCACCCGCACGGAAAACTCGCCCGTGTGAAAGGGGCCTAATAGGACGTTATATTTTTTTTGCGGAACGGACATACGGAAACGGAAAGCACACGGAGTACCTTCCGTTTTTTGTTTTTTTTTGCGGACCATTTCAATGGGTCTGCAAAAAATACTGAAGGTACTCCGTGTGCATTACGTTTCCGTATTTCCGCGAAAAAATCCTATTATTGTTATTGTTCATATTACGGACAAGGATAGGACTGTTCTATTAGGGGCCAGCTGTTCCGTTCCGCAAAATACGGAATGCACACGGACGTCATCTGTATTTTTTGCGTACCGCAAAATACATACGGTCGTGTCCATGAAGCCTTACTATAAGAACTGTGGAATAGACTTCCTCAGGATGTAGTCACAGCAGGAACAGTGGACAGTTTTAAAAAGGGTTTAAAAGAATTTATAATTGGTTATGCTGGTGTTAATAAATGCCCCTCATTAGTCTGAGTCTCATATGCATATGTGCTCCAGTGCACATACACAACCCACAATGGTTTCAATGAAAAGTACAGATCGCCCTGCAAATATTGAGCTTTCACAGAGCTCCGTAAACATAAAAGTAAAAAAGTTATGGGAATCAGAGTATAGTAATGCAAAGAAAAAAAATTATTTCCATCATTCTTTTATTTAATTTTTTCAGCATTTAAAACACAAATACAAAAACAAAACAAACTATACATATGTAATCGTACTGACCCTGAGAATGAAAGTAACAGGTCAGTAAAACAAAACCCATCAAACCATTTTTAAATTTTTTTTTCCCGCTTCCTCTACATGCATAAATAGTGGCATGAGAAAGTACAACTTGTCCCACAAAAAACAAGCGCTCATATGGCTATATGAATGGAAAAATAAAAAAGTTAGGGCTTTGTGAAGGCTGGGAGTAAAAAATAAAGATGGAAAATTCCCTGATCATTGTAATCGTACTGACCCAGAGAATGAATTGGTCAGTTTTACTGCATAGGGAACACCTTAAAAACAAAACCCATTAAATTGTGGCAGAATTGCCAATTTCCAGCTTCCCACTGCATTGTATGCAATAGTAAATGGTGCCATTAAGGCCCCTTTCACACGGGCTAGAATTCCGTGCGGGTGCAATGCGTGAGGTGAACGCATTGCACCCGCACTGAATCCGGACCCATTCACTTCAATGGGGTTGTGCAGATGAGCGACGATTTTTCAGGCATCACTTGTGTGCATTGCGTGAAAATCGCAGCTTGCTCTATATTGTATTGTTTTAGGCCCCATAGAAGTTAATGGGGCTGCGTGAAAATCGCAAGCAAGTGCGGATGCGGCGATTTTTCATGCATGGTTGCTAGGTGACTATCGGGGGACCCGATCTTTATTATTTTCCCTTATAACTTGGCTATAAGGGAAAATAATAGCATTCTTAATACAGAATGCTAAGTAAATTAGGGATGGAGGGGTTAAATTTTTTTTTTTTTTTTTTTTTTTTTTATTAAACTCGCCTCATCCACTTGTTCGTGCAGCCTTGATCGTCTTCTTTCTTCTTCTTTGAGGACCTGGGAGGAAAAGCACCTTTAGTGACATCACTGCACTCATCATGTGGTCCAACACCCTAAAACGGCTATGTGGATGGAAAAGTAAATCCCTAATTTACTATGCATTCTGTATTCAGAATGCTATTATTTTCCCTTATTACCATGTTATAAGGGAAAATAATAAAATCTACACAACACCGATCCCAAACCCGAACTTCTGTAAAGCAGTCCAGGTTCGGGTCTGGGTACCAAACATGCCAATTTTTCTCACGCGCATGCAAAAAGCATTAAAATGCTTTGCACTTGCGCGAAAAAAAACGCACACCTAAGAAGTACAACTTGCTTTGCAAAAAAGAAACCCTAAAACGGCTATGTGGATTGAAAAGTAAAGGAGTAAAAAGCAGGGAGTAAAAAAAAAAAAAATATATGGAAAAAACGCAAGGTTCTGAAACGGTTAAAACATATATATCAGTTTTTGGAGCATATTAAAGGGGGTTATCCAAACTATAAAATCTGCCCCCCAATGCCCGGGCCTCTCATATAGATTATACTTGCCCCACTCCCTGGCACCGGTGTTGCTCCTGATCCCCACATGGCAACCGCTGCATCCGCACGGCGACGGGGGGAGCAGCCAATAGCAGGCCGCGACGGGGATGAGCCTCCCTAGCATCAGGGTGACTCTTCAAAGCTGTTCTACATTTAGACATTTTTTTTACGCTTCAAACAGGCGTAGAAAATGGTGAATGAGACAGGCCTGCCAGCCCATCCCCTTCTGCGCCCAGGCCACGCCCAAAGTGTTAGAACTGACGTGAGTAGCAGATAGCAATGCCTGAAATACGCCTAATTTAGGCGTATTTCAGTTTAGAAAATAACCCCCTTTGTGATCAGCTTATTGTCAAGTCTCCCTTCTATCATGCTTTGCAGTCTTAAAGGGATTCTGTCACCAGAATGAACCCTATTAAACTAGCTGACATTAGTGATGTGCTAATGTCAGCTAAACCTAGCTAGCCTATTCCTACTTTTATCTATGCCCCCGTTACGCCAGAAATCGAACTTCTATAATATGCTAATTAGCCTCTAGGAGCGGGGCCGTTGTTCCTGCTCCTAGAGGCTCTGTTCTCCCACCTTTGTCGCCTCCCTTCAAGTCCTGATTGACAGGGCCAGGCAGCGCTCGCATCCGCCTGCCAGCCCTGTGCTCTGGTGAAATCCTTGCGCCGTTCAGCATTCGGTGCATACGCGGTAAGGGAAAGACGCTCGCAGGCTGTCAGCTTCCTCAACACACCTGCGCCGAATACGGCACGAGATTTCACCAGAGCACAGGGCTGGCGCTGCCTGGCCCTGTCAATCAGGACTTGGAGGGAGGCGACAAAGGTGGGAGAACGGAGCCTCTAGGAGCAGGAACAACGCCCCCCCCCCCCCCCCCATCCTAGAGGCTAATTAGCATATTATAAAAGTTATATTTCTGGTGTAACTGGGGCATAGATAAAAGTAGGAATAGGCTCGTTAGGTTTATCTGACATTAGCACATCGCTAATGTCAGCTAGCTTAACCCTTTCACTACCAGCGCCGTACAAGCATGATGCGCTCTCGAGCGTGCAGCGGGTGTCATGGCCGGAAACGCTATGCTGTTTCAAACAGCAGAGACCTGCTGCTAATTACCGCAACCGACAATGATACAGATCGTGGTAATTAAATGCTTTAGATGCCGCGATCAAGTGAGATCACAGCACCTGAATGTGCTAAGGGTTAAATCTGGTGACAGAAACCCTTTAAGACCAGGGGGCGCAAACAATATTTCATAAATAAATGAATCCTCCATGTACAGATCTTTTAGTTTAAAGGGAACCTGTCACCGGGATTTTGGCCATAGAGCTGGGGACATGGGCTGCTAGATGTCCGCTAGCACATCCGCAACACCCAGTCCCCATAGCTCTGTGTGCTTTTATTGTGTTAAAAAAAACGTTTTGATCCATATGCAAATGAACCTCATATGTGTCCTGTAGCCAGAGATGAGTCAAGCGGAAAGGAGCCCAGCACCGCCCCGCGTCCTCTGAATCTCCTCCTTGCTGGCTGACGTCAGAGAGCTGGAGCTCCGAAATCGCATGCGTAGTTCGTTCCCTGTGCTAGCTCGCGCATCACGAGATTTCGGCGCTCCAGCTCTGTGACGTCAGCCAGCAAGGAGGAAAACTTTATCAACATGGAATCCCAGCCTTTGGCCTCTTTCACCTGTCCATGTCCATGATGACATCCAAGACAAGATAGTCAGTCAGTGTTTCATCCGTGAAGATGTCTGATGGATCTGTATTTGGTCCGTGTGTCCATTTTTTGCCCTCATGTCATCTGTCGTATTCCACGTACACTACTAGGCTGAAAATTCATTTTCAGAATATCTACCTGTGGTCCGTGCAAATTGCTGACAAAACACAGATGCCAACTGTATTGTGTCAGTGGTTTTCATAGAGGCAGTACTCTCTGCTCTGCACTGATGAGGGGCAATCGCTCTCAAACAGCTGCCTGCAGATGAGATAATGACTTATTTATTATCCAAGTCATGTCTCAAGGCCTATTTAAAGGGTTGAACAGTGACTTATAGGATAGCTGCCTTTCATCTGGTGGCATTAGAGGCAGAGTCCATTAAAATCAAAGGATGCACTTGCTGTCTGGAGAACATGCACAGCACACGTCTGTGATTCACTGAAGTGTGAAAGCGGCCTTACAGGTTTGTGTGTATGGCCCATACGTCTCTCAGGTGGACATTTCACGAAATTTCTGTGTTGTCTGTCAATTTAAAGGGGGTTTCCAAATGTACAATATTCAGGACCCATCCTCAGGATCGTGAAGGTCCTGCTGGTCCATGAAGATAGAAACATAGAATGTGTCGGCAGATAAGAACCATTTGGCCCATCTAGTCTGCCCAATATACTAAATACTATGGATAGCCCCTGGGCCTATCTTATATGAAGGATGGCCTTATGCCTATCCCATGCATGCTTAAACTCCTCCACTGTATCTGCAGCTACCACTTCTGCAGAAAAACATTTACAAGACGTTTCTCGCATAGGTGAAAACATGTCTTTTAAGCACTATAATATGTTTACTTTAGTCCATCACTATTTTCAAAATCTCTGTTTGCTGTCATATTTACAGACATCTGGGCTATGCGTGTGGTTAACAAAACTGTGTATATTATAGATTCATTCCTCATATCCTGCATTATGTAAGCCTTCTGACATTCTCAGTCTAATATCATATGTGAAATGTATTTTTCAGCTCCCGAGCATGTTCCCTTGAGGACATTGCGATCCCAGGTGTATCTGTGTTTGAAGCAATTCCCAGAATCGTTGAGGGAAGCGGAGGTGATCTGTGAACTGCAGCCACAAAACCCAGAGGTGAGCATACACCAGCTTTACAATACTGTCATACATTCTGCAGGGTAGAATTGATAGAATTTGGTATTAATGGTAATATTCGCGGTCAGCTGTAATCTGCAGAGTGTTCCATTGTCTTGCAGCGCCACCACAGGAGAAATAAAATAGTGCATATTGCCCAATAAAATCAATGGGCTGTCTCTGGAATGTCTGAACATGGGGTCCTCTAGTTGCTCTCTGCTTCCACTAATTGAAGGAGTACTCAAATGACGGACCCTCTTTAAAGGAGTTGTCTCGCCTGAAAAACTGTCCCAAAGTTCGGGAGAGCGCACCGCGCATTCCCACCACCCTCCTTTCATTTCTATGGCAGTGCCAAAAATAGCCCAGCTGTGCCCTTGGCTAATTTTGGAAATGAATGGCGAGAGCACTGCGCAAGAGTGGCCACCACTCCATTCACTTCTATGGCACTGCCATCAATATCACAGACATGCTCGGCTTTTTTCGGCACTACCATAGAAATAAATGGATGGTGCCACGCATGCGCTTTGAGCTCTCATTCTTTTTGGGCCCTTCGTTCTAGAGGTAGGTGCAGGTCCCACCACCTATCTGACATTGCTGTGGATAGGGTATAACAACTGGAATATCCCTTTAAATAAAACACAGTCTGAAAGATCATGAGCAGCCCTTTGTCTAGCTGTTCTGCGTTGGGGAACCTATATGGTAACCCAGAATCATAACTGATTCAAAATCTACACCAAGGCTCCCCAACTGTTCCATACCTGTAGAACAGTTTCCTTCGAGTCTTAGGGCTGGGCTTGACTACACTACTTGCGTCCCCTATGGTTACATCCCTGATAATTCGTCCATATGACCAAACTGGACAATCTGTTTTTCCTTACCACTTTATAGTAAATAGAGCTATGTTCTACAGCCCGTTCTGTCACCACCGAGGTGTACCCCTGCATGATAATCATGTGACTTACTTGACCCTCACTGTATTAGTAGCTTCTGTGTATCGAACCTTCAGAATTCCTAGCAGCCATGATTCACATTTCAGGCTTATTTTAGAATCTTTTCTCAACTTCTGGCAGCTTCTTCCATACTGAAGTCTAGACTTGTTGACCTTTTATTAAATGATTTATGGGTCTGGAACATTGAGCGTGGTAGACTAATTAATGGGGATACAGAGCACTAGTGTGCAGCCTGTATGGTCAGCCTGAAAACGCGCTGAACTGCTATGATAGCCTGGGGAAATTAAAGACGAAGTTCAGCCTAGGAGTCTTCAACCCCAATGCTCCTAACCTGTGTGGTATTTAGAAAAAGAAGCACTAACCTAACCTTGGTCCCACTGTGCCCGCACCGCTGCCCTATTCCTGCTTCTTCTTGTCCCTTCAATAGCGGAAGTGGCTTGGTCCTGCGACTGCTGAGTCCCGTCACTGGCCTCAGTGGTCACGTGTGCTTGGGTGGCAACTCACTAGTATTGACTAGCAGTGACGACGTGCCATTCAATCACATGTAACCGCTGACGCCAGTGATTGGTCGCAGCAGTCACAAGACCAAGCATTTGGGCAGTGGTGCAGGCACAGTGGGACCATGGACAGCTGAGCGTCCTGGGCTGGACAACCCTATGCATGTCATCCTGGTTCATGAACTAGAGCCATTGTGCTAGGCGAAGGTGAAGCCCTTTTTCCTCTCATGCCTGTCTTAGTAAATGCTTGTATTTTCCATACAATAACAATTCTGGAACATGTTTTCTTAGATCTCTTCACTGTGGTCTCCTTTCTTAAAAATGTCTGAATACATTGACAACTGATTGTTGCCACCCCCTTTACCAGTGAAGCATGTGTGCCTCATCATAAATTAGTTGCATCATTTGATAAGCGCAGGGGATATCACAGACTGGTGTAAAACATTGGCTTATGATAAATCCCCCATGTCTGTCTGTAGTCTTCTGGATGGATAGCACTGCTGCAGCCAATGACTGGCCTTAGTGATGAGCACATCACTACTGGGTCACGTTTATAGACGGGGACCAGAAGGCCAGGATGCTGGACGGAGCAGTGGTGAGTGTGGATTTTTCTACAGGTACCACAGGCTGGGGTGAATATTAAAAAAATCTAAGAAAAAGAAATGGAGAACCCCTTTAAGACTGGCGGATGAAATGCCAGTCTTAGTGAATCTGCCCCAGGGTATATTAGAAAGTTGCATAACTTTTTATTATTAAATGATTAAAGGGGTATTATTAATGTTTATAAGTACCTTTATCTACAGTATTTATCATGAATACCATTGGTGGTGAACATTCACATCTGAA
Source organism: Bufo gargarizans (assembly GCF_014858855.1). NCBI lineage: Eukaryota > Metazoa > Chordata > Amphibia > Anura > Bufonidae > Bufo > Bufo gargarizans. The sequence goes on along the minus strand of NC_058081.1, from coordinate 491,814,155 downwards.
AGTGGCCTTAAACATCTCTTTTGAAAATCCTATAAAGGGGTTATCCCATAACTAATGTAAAAAATCAAAATCAAACCTCATATAGTACATGACAGTCTCTTTCTATCAAAGTTGGAACCAGCCCTGTACCTCACATGGATCCAGAGATCTCCCCATTCATTGCTCTGCTAGATATATATCAAGCTGACAGCTCAAGGGGAGTGTCTGTTCTGCTGCATCTCAGGGGGTGTGTCTCAGCTCTCCCTATCACAGCTCAGGGGGCGTGTCCATGCTCTCCCTATCACAGCTCAAGGGGAGTGTCTGTTCTGCTGCATCTCAGGGGGTGTGTCTCAGCTCTCCCTATCACAGCTCAGGATGAAACTGAGCATGTGCGGCCATCTCACAGAGCCTGACAAAAAAAAAATTAAGAAAAAGAGCAAACAGCAGGTGGTGCTATTTATTTATATACACATTTTACTGAATAACTCAGTGGCTATGCAAAATTTTTAATTACATGCAATTACAAAAGTATTCAGATCCAGTTGCAGAATATATTTTGTGGGAACCCCTTTAAATTTCGTTAGCACTTCTTTTCTCTTTGTTCTCTATTCTTCAGGCGTACTACAGAAAGGGAATTGCCCTCCTTCTTATGGAAAAGAAGGAAGAGGCTCTTAACGAATTCCAGAGATGCCTAGGCTTAAATCCACATTTTACTACAGCCCATCTTGGGACTGGACAGGTAATGCATACATTGTGCTATGTGATATATGTGACATTTGCTGGCACCATGTGTCTAAATGAGAAGATAAGAGTTATCCCTCAGGGCATTACCCGCACATTTAGGTTTTTTGACGCAGTTCTTGAATCCAAAACTAGGATTAAATTAAAAAAGAGAACTAGTATCTGTCCTATGTTCTCTCCCTGATGATCCAATCCTGATTTTTGCCTTCGGAAACTTCATGAAAAAAACTGAATGTGTGGCTATACCCTTAGGCTGTATTCACACGTCCGCAATGTGTTTTGCGGATACACGGAGACACTGATCCGCAAAACACGGAAAGCGGCAATGTGCTTTCCGCATTTTGCGGACCGCACATTGCCGACATAATAGAATATGCCTGTTCTTGTCCGCAATTGCGGACAAGAATAGGACATGTTCTATTTTTTTGCGGAAACGGAAGCACGGATGCGGAAGTGCGGATCCGCAAATGTGGATGCGGACAGCACATTCTGTCCCCATAGAGAATGAATGGGTCCGCACCCTTTCCGCAAAATTGCGGAAAGGATGCGGACCCATTTTGCGGACGTGTGAATGGAGCCTTAGGGTCCATTCACACGTCCATATGTGTTTTGCGGATCCACAAAACACTGACACCGGCAATGTGCGTTCCGCATTTTGGGGACCGCACATCGCCGGCACTCTCATAGAAAATGCGTTTTCTTGTCCGCAATTGCAGACAAGAATATTTTTTTGGGGCGGATCTCGAAGCGGGGAATCCGCAAATGTGGATGCGGACAGCACATTCCGGCCCGATTGAAAATGAATGGGTCCGCACCTGTTCCACAAAATTGCGGAACGGATGCGGACCCATTTTGCGGACATGTGAATGGACCCTTAGACTGGAGCTAAACCTAGACTTTTTGAAGCACCTTTGATGGATTTTTACTATTAAGTGACATCTGCCATGCACAAGATTGCATACGAATACGTTTACTGTGTTGTCAATTGATAGTTGCCATCAATCAAAAGTGCTACAAGTAATCTAGGTGTAGCCCCAGCCTAAAAGGGCTGTTTCACACGAGCGGATGCCATGCGTGACATCCGCTCCGTGAATGACAGCCAAGACCCGATGCGGACAGCAGAAGCACCGAGCAGTAACATGATTGATAATTCTCCCTGCCTCTCTGTGATCTCTTTACTACGAAATCACAGTGACAACTTTATCTCGCTGTGATTTCGTAGTAAAGAGGTCACAGAGAGGCACGGAGCATTATCAATCATGTTACTGCTCCGTGCTTCTGCTGTCCGCATCGGGTCTTGGCTGTCATTCACGGAGTGAATGTCACGCACGGCATCCGCTCGTGTGAAACAGCCCTAAGGGTATGTCCATGTGTTCAGATTTTTTTTGTGCAGTTTGTGAAGCCCAAACCAGGAGTAGATTCAAAAAGGAGTAGAAGTAGTACCTGCCTTAGTACTTTCTCTCTTTTTATGATCCACTCTTGATTTTGTCCTCCAAAACTGCATCGAAAAACCTAAATGTATGACAGCACCCCCAGGCTGAAGCTACACCCAGACTGTTTGTAGCACTTTTGATTGATTTTAACTGTCAAGTGACAGCTGCAGGTTTGCACACAAGTCAACTTACTGGTTTGGACTAAAACTAGTTAAAATCAGTTCTAACTTCTGCAAAAAGCCTGGGTGTAGCGGCATTATTAGGCTGGGGTTACACACACACTGTAGCGAGATTTTTCCAGTTTTAATTAGGCCTTACATACACGACCATGTCCATATTGCGGTTCTGCAAACCACAGATCGGCAAAATATGGATATCTTCTATGTGTGCTCACTAAAATGGCAGCAATATGGAAAAGAATAGGACATGTTCTATAATTTACCGAATGGACATGCGTACCGTATACGTACAGCACACAAATGGCATCCATGTGCCGTCCGTTTTTATTTTTTTTTCCTGCTATCTGCAAAGAAAAATTGGATGCAGATGCAAAATACGGTCACATGCATGAGGACTTATCGAGCTACATTTGTTGTCCAAAGGAACACACTGAGGGAGATTTATCAAGACTGATGTAAAGGAAAACTGGCTCAGTTGCCCATAGCAAACAATCAAATTCCAACTTGAATTTTTCAGAGCTTTGTTTTAAAATGAAAGGTGGAATCTGATTGGCTGCTATGGAAAACTAAGCCAATTTCCCCTTACACAATTGTTGTGCTTAGTGCTCTCCTGTGGACTGCAGCTGTCACTTAATAGTTAAAATCAATCTTGTGCCACTACAAAAAGTCTAGGTGTAGCCTTAGGCCTCATGCACACGACCGTTGGGCGGCTGTGGCCGTATTGTGGCCCACAAGCGGCGGGTAGGCAATCCACGGCCGCCGGCCTTGTGCACCCCGCATCACAAATGCAAACCCATTCACTCGAATGGGACTGCAATTCCGTAGATGCGGAACGGAACACCGGAAGCACTACAGAGTGCTTCCGTGGTGTTTCTTTCCGTTGTTCCGCATCGCAAATAAATATGACGTCATATTTTTTTGTGGTGCAGACAGACCACTGACCCATTCAACTTGAATGGGTCCGGCCCACTGCACGGATGTTTCCCGTGCATTGGGGACCACAATTGTGTGAATGAGGCCTTAGCCTTACTACACTTAGGCCTCTTTCACACAAGCAAGTTTTCCATACAGCATCTGGACTGAATCTTGACCCATTCGTTTCAATGGTTCTGTTGTTTATCACTGACCATCTTTGGGTTCAGGAGGAATCTGCACGTTCTATATAGTCTGTTTTTCATGCAGCTCGGGTTCGCTGTGTGTCTGTCTGTTTTTGGATGTGCACTGTTAGGCCAAAAGGAGGATTTACAGACTGTCTCTGAGCAATAACTCAGAGTTGAACACTGATGGCATCCATGCCCTGTGCGCAGTTTTCATGGACCCATAGACCAAATCGGCACATGCTTCCATTCCTTTTTTTTGTCTTCAGAAAAGAAATGGGCGCTTGAATTTGTCCTTTTGATTCAATGGATTGTGTACTGACTGTGGAGAACACTGACAGAACATGTCTGTGATTCACTGACCTGAGAATAAGGCCTAAGGTTGTTTAGTGATTTTATAATACAAGCTTGATCAAAACTCCTTAATTGACCTGTGCAATTTATTATCGTACCAATAGATACTTAAGGACTTGAGCTGTTCTCTGCCTTCATCTCTGGAGGATTTCGTAGATGAGGTGTTTTCCAGGTCAAGACGCTCCACTGTAGATACTTCCGCCCTTATAGCTCCTCTTGAAGCCGCAAACATTAGGTCACAAGACTGCGGAACCATCAACAAGGTAACATTGCGCATTGAACTGTGTTACACTCTCAAGCACCCTATACACACTACATAAACGTCTGCTGAGGTTAGCAGTTTTGGCATGCAGACAACTGTCTAGTGTTTGAGGGCCTCCTGACTCTTTCCTTACATGAGGAGTCATAGGAGATAAGGATTCGGCAGGTGGATTTCAACATTTCTGATTATTTTGTTCTTGTAGAAATAGTTGCCAGAGGTGATCGGCAACTACTTACTTTCCTCCTTCGAGCTGAGCATGCATGCAGTTGGGGAGAGAGATGTCTATGTAAAGCATACATTTTGACACTGATTCCTCTTGACTCCCCTATACATATGTATCCATTGTAGGTACATGTACAGTACTGTACCACAGTTTGACAACCTTGACTGTTGAAGCCCCCACTGAAAAACGGATATCGTTGAGTAAAGTTGTCTCTGCCCATGCATTTTTTCGTGAGTGGCCACTGCAAGGGAGATATAGTATTACATGCTGACCAGTCAAACCAGTAGCCAGCCAAGGAAAACATGGACAGGGCAGGTCCACCAGAATGAGAACACACTGTGTTAGTGACTGTTTGGTTCAGCTGATTAGGGGAGTTGCTATAACGGGTGTAGAGGTAACTAAAACATCAGGGACTGGTTGCCTGAGGTGACCCAAAGGCCTCTGCCACGTGAGAACACATGAGTATTATAAATGAGGGGGGCCCTGCTAGAGATTAAGGGGGTCATTTATTAAGACCGACATTTTAGACACCGGTCTTAATAAGGCCCTGGGCTGGCGGTGGATCCGCTGAAGTTATGTAGAGGTGCCGACCTCTACATAACTTCGGTGGATCCCCTGGCGCTTCTAAATCTACACCAGCTTCCTTGCTGGCGTAGATTTAGACCATTTTCTATGTCTAAAACGGGTGTAGAAAATGGTGGATGAGACTGACCTACCGGGCCGCCTTCTTTCACTGTCCGCACCATGCCGACTTTTTTAGACCTGGCGTGAGTGGGGAAAAGTCGCAGATTGCTGTGCAAAGAACCTCCATGCTGTAATCTGTGCCAGAAATAGGCCTAATATAGATGTATTTCTGTTAGAAAATAACCCCCTTAGTATTTTGGCTCAGGTGCATCATGATACTACTACCATTAGTGGTCATTCCAAATGCGTTGATGGGCTACTAAGGGTATGTTCAGATTGAGTATTTTGTCTGTGACAAAATCCACCACATATCCTGTGGGAGAAACCTCAGAGCTATGCTGCTGCAGTTTCTAACATGGGTTTTCATGTGGACCCTCTCTAGGTTTCGCTCTATTGAATGGAGATAAACTGCGAACAGGCTCTTGTTGCAGCTTTGTGAGGGGTCCACATGGTAACTGTGCCAAGTATAGGCCTGTACGTTCTAAGCGCAGTCTTGTACATGTACTGTCGTGCTGGAAAATTATGGGAGACTGTTCCAGAGCAGATTCGGCCTGGTTTTTGGCACTCAATCCGCACGTAAATCCACTCCCAAAATCCTCTGTCTGAACATACCCTAATATTGGTATGGCGTCTCTGTGAACGACATGTCAAAACATGGAGGACCAAAAGGAGCTACAGCGGATGCGCATAACCAATGGATGTGGAGGCTTGGGGAACTGTGGGGATTGGTAGGATAGGTATATTGCCCAGGTTGTTATTTTTTGTATTTTATTTACAGGTAAGTACTACACAATTATATTATTTGTGGTTTTGCTAGTTAGAGTTATGCAGCTATCAAGCTAAACATGCTGGACTGTGCATAGAAGGTACTGTAAATGGATGGATTTTATGGCCAAGGTTAATAAAGCCTAAATATTTTAACTCGTTGGATGCTGGAAAGTTTACATAAAAATGCCGAATTGGACCATAATACATTTTCAGCAGTGTTACTATTGCTATGCTATCTACCAATTATTGACATGATTAAATTTGCAGGAGAAGCTATGTAAACTAATTACACTAATACATCTTCCCGCTGTTTTTCTTTTTAATTCTTTAATCTTATTTTTTATTACTTACTAAACGGAAATTTCAAATCCCGTGGCTGACCAAGGAGTCTCGGATGTAATTTCTTTGATTAACCAATCCTAGGGAGCCCCCTAGTGTATACATTATGTTACTCCCGTGCATAGTTAATGCTAATCTGTTGCTAATGCATAGGTTCACTTCACATTACAAAGTAAATACGGAATGAGGCTAGAGAAAAATTCACATATCAGCCTCCAGTTCTCTGAAGCCTTTTATACCATTGTAGATATTGGAAGAGTTATCAAAACCAGTACAAGAGCTTTCAAGAGCAACTGCTCTACTTCTCCTTTGCACTAGTTTAATGACTAGTTTGCCCCCTTGTGGCAGACGTATCAATGCATTTAGAGTTTTCTAGCAGCAATATGAAATGCCAGTTGGAGGTGAGGGTTTAGGGCCATGCTGGGAGCAATCAGGTTTCTAAAATTTCCTACACTTTTCTAAGGAGACCTGTCCTTGTTTCACGCCTAAGCCAGATTCATTCCTCAAGTTTGCATCCTGTTGAAGTATCCAGCACTCACTGCGCTGGAGGACAGACGGGCACAACTCTTGTATGGTGTGCTAATATTAATAAATCTAGATTGAAGATAAATAGATAGATCAGTCTTAGAGCAATCTACAGGTGAAACTCGAAACATGAGAATATTGTGCAAAGTTCATTTATTTCAGTAATGCAACTTAAAAGGTGAAACTAACATATGAGACTCATTACATGCAAAGCGAGATATTCCAAGCCTTTATTTGGTATAATTTGGATGATTATGGCTTACAGCTTATGAAACCCCAAATTTGCAATTTCAGGTCCCCTTTGCTCAGGGAATATGGATTAATTAGCTGACTAGAGTGTTGTACTTTTGAGCCTAAAATATTGAACCTTTTCACAAAATTTTAAGTTGCATTAATGCATTTGCATTTCTCTAATTTTTCGAGTTTCACCTGTATCTATCTTAGATGTGTCTGTCTTACATCTGTCTTGCTATCTTGGGCCACTTTCACACCTCAGGTGCGAAACTCCAGCATGGCTGTTCCAACAGACAGCCGGAGGATCGGCCGGACACAAACCTCAGTGAGCAGCGGTTTGTGTCTGGCCAGTTTTCCACTTGTCTGCCAGGATGTGTACGGATCTCTGCTAGACCCCACTATACTTTATACGGCCAGCGGACATTCCTTCCGCATCTAGCAGCGGGTCTGCCGCAACAGCCTGCTTGAATTCAAACCGTAACTGTGAAAGTAGCCTTAGCTCCGCCTGGCCATCTTGGCTCCGCCTGGCCATCTTGGCTCCGCCTGGCCATCTTAGATATGTTTATCTATTATCTCCTACAGCTCGGTCTGTCTTTCAATCTACAATATCTTCAAGCTTGAATGAAATCTTTTAGGTACATTCATCACCCTTTTGCGTTATTCTTCACTACAAATAAATCATCAATCACAGAGCACAACTCTCTCCTATCTTGATTGTTTGTTGCAATGTATTAGCTCATTTAAGAAATTTGTGTCAAATCTATAAAAACTGTATGGTTTTCCAAAATACCGATATGCAGCAGTGTTTACAGCAGGGGTGTACAACCTGTGGCCCTCAATACCATTCTGTGCGGGCCCCCAACCATCTGGTAACAGACATACAGTACAGACCAAAAGTTTGGACACACCTTCTCATTCAAAGAGTTTTCTTTATTTTCATGACTATGAAAATTGTAGATTCACACTGAAGGCATCAAAACTATGAATTAACACATGTGGAATTATATACATAACAAAAAAGTGTGAAACAGCTGAAAATATGTCATATTCTAGGTTCTTCAAAGTAGCCACCTTTTGCTTTGATTACTGCTTTGCACACTCTTGGCATTCTCTTGATGAGCTTCAAGAGGTAGTCACCTGAAATGGTCTTCCAACAGTCTTGAAGGAGTTCCCAGAGATGCTTAGCACTTGTTGGCCCTTTTGCCTTCACTCTGCGGTCCAGCTCTCCCCAAACCATCTCGATTGGGTTCAGATCCAGTGACTGTGGAGGCCAGGTCATCTGGCGCAGCACCCCATCACTCTCCTTCATGGTCAAATAGCCCTTACACAGCCTGGAGGTGTATTTGGGGTCATTGTCCTGTTGAAAAAATAATAATTATGGTCCAACTAAACGCAAACCAGATGGAATAGCATGTCGCTGCAAGATGCTGTGGTAGTCATGCTGGTTCAGTATGCCTTCAATTTTGAATAAATCCCCAACAGTGTCACCAGAAAAGCACCCCCACACAATCACACCACCTCCTCCATGCCTAATGGTCGGAACCAGGCATGTAGAGTCCATCCGTTCACCTTTTCTGCGTCGCACAAAGACACGGTGGTTGGAACCAAAGATCTCAAATTTGGACTCATCAGACCAAAAGCACAGATTTCCACTGGTCTAATGTCCTTTCTTTGTGTTCTTTAGCCCAAAAAAGTCTCTTCCGCTTGTTGCCTGTCCTTAGCAGTGGTTTCCTAGCAGATATTCTACCATGAAGGCCTGATTCACACAGTCTCCTCTTAACAGTTGTTCTAGAGATGTGTCTGCTGCTAGAACTCTGTGTGGCATTGACCTGGTCTCTAATCTGAGCTGCTGTTAACCTGCGATTTCTGAGGCTGGTGACTCGGATGAACTTATCCTCCGCAGCAGAGGTGACTCTTGGTCTTCCTTTCCTGGGGCGGTCCGCATGTGAGCCAGTTTCTTTGTAGCGCTTGATGGTTTTTGTGACTGCACTTGGGGACACTTTCAACGTTTTCCCAATTTTTCGGACTGACTGACCTTCATTTCTTAAAGTAATGATGGCCACTCGTTTTTCTTTACTTAGCTGCTTTTTTCTTGCCATAATACAAATTTTAACAGTCTATTCAGTAGGACTATCAGCTGTGTATCCACCTGACTTCTCCACAACGCAACTGATGGTCCCAACCCCATTTATAAGGCAAGAAATCCGACTTATTAAACCTGACAGGGCACACCTGTGAAGTGAAAACCATTTCAGGTGACTACCTCTTGAAGCTTATGAAGAGAATGCCAAGAGTGTGCAAAGCAGTAATCAAAGCAAAAGGTGGCTACTTTGAAGAACCTAGAATATGACATATTTTCAGCTGTTTCACACTTTTTTGTTATGTATATAATTCTACATGTGTTAATTCATAGTTTTGATGCCTTCAGTGTGAATCTACAATTTTCATAGTCATGAAAATAAAGAAAGCTCTTTGAATGAGAAGGTGTGTCCAAACTTTTGGTCTGTATATGTCTATGTTTTGTGGCAGTTCACATGTATCTTTCATGTATTCTCCTGGAAGTGGAACTAGACATTTATTGTATATACTGTATGTTCAATATGCCATAAGTACAATATTTCAGTTGTTAATTCCACTTTAAATTTTATTTTCGGCCCTTGGAATTGGTTCAGTGTGACAATGTGGTCCCTAACAACAAAAGGTTGTGCACCCCTGGTTTACAGTCACTGACAGCACATAGAGATATTGAAAAGGGTGAGGAATTGATATTCGCCTTTTTTCATGAGCTTGCCTCAGACATCCTTATATAAGATTTTTCTGAAAATGACTTTTTTTTTTTTGTAAGAAAAAAATTCATATGCAATTCTTTTTGCCTCAGCCCATGTTAAATTAAATGTGACAGGAACATACTGAGATGATTTGTGAAGCACAGACACAGGTCACATACTTTATAAAGCTGAGGCACCAGCCAATAACTCAATCCGGGAACTTCTTTTTGTTTAAATTTTTTTTGCAGAAAACATTAGTATTTTGACCTTGTATGCATAAGACATTTTTATTTTATTTTTTTTCATTTTTGAGTAGACAGTAAAACATTACCAATATATTTTTGCAACCACCATTTTACCATTTAAAGTGGAATTTTTTGCAAACTCTACAGAGGGCATTATTACTGTGAAGGGGGCACAATGGGCATTACTACTCTGAAGGGGGTACAGTGCACAGAGGGCATTACTACTAAGAAGGGGTACAGAGGGCATTATTGTGAAGAGGCCAAAATGGGCATTACTAGCACAGAGGGCATTACTACTATTAAGGGGGCACAATGGGGGTTTCTATTATGGAAGGGGCACAGAGGGCATTATTACTATGAAGGGGCACAATGAGCATTATTACTATTAAGGGTGAACAATGGGCATTATTACTATTAAAGGGTTTCTACTACTTAGTTTTCACATAATTAGCTTTCAGACACTAGCGATCCGCTAGTGTCTGCTCTGCAAAACAATCCTAATATAATAGCTTTTGGGGCAGCCGTTTCGCTAAAAAAAGAACTTATATTGATATGCTAATGACCCTCTAGGTGCTATGGGGGCGTCATTAGCACCTAGAGGATCGGTCTACCTTCACAAAATGCCGCCGCTCAGCGTGTCCCTCCAGCCCGCCCATCTCCTCCGGAATGCGATCAAGTGGATGACTTCTCGCGTATGCACCGTGCGCGTCTGTATTCGGCGCATGCGCAGTGAATGTCCGACCGCTTCCCTGCTCAGACATCTCCACTGCGCCTGCGCCGATGGAGCACTGTGACGTCATCGGCGCAGGCGCAGTGGAGATGTCTGAGCAGGGAAGCGGTCGGACATTCACTGCGCATGCGCCGAATACAGACGCACACGGCGCATGCGCGAGAAGTCGTCCGCTTGATCGCATTCCGGGGGAGATGGGCGGGCTGGAGGGACGCGCTGGGCGGCGGCATTTTGTGAAGGTAGACCGATCCTCTAGGTGCTTGGGCAGACTCTAGGTATTGGGCAGACTAGATGGGCCAAATGGTTCTTATCTGCCGACACATTCTATGTTTCTAATGACGCCCCCATAGCACCTAGAGGGTCATTAGCATATCAATATAAGTTCTTTTTTTTAGCGAAACGGCTGCCCCAAAAGCTATTATATTAGGATTGTTTGGCAGAGCAGACACTAGCGGATCGCTAGTGTCTGAAAGCTAATTATGTGAAAACGAAGTGGTAGAAACCCTTTAAGGGGGCACAGTGGGGATTATTACTGTGAAGGGGGCACAGAGGGCATAACAACTGTGATGGTGCAGAGAGGGAATTACTACTGTGAAAGGGGCACAATGGGCATTACTAGCACACAGGGCATTATGACTATTAAGGGGGCACAATGGGGATTATTACTGTAAAGGGGGCACAGATAGGGCATTACTACTGTGAGGGGGCACTTAGGGTATTCATACTCTGTGGGGAGGAACTAAGGAGGCATCGCAATGTGTCAGGGGCACCAAGGGATCACCCTGATGTGATGATGCACTTAGGGATATCATACTCTGTGGAGCACTAAAGGGATATCATACTGTCTAAGGGGCATTAAAGGGGCATCATTATCCTTAGGGAGCACTGAAAGGACATTCTTACTGTTTGGTTGGTAGAAAGGAGATTAGTTGGATTTTGAGGTATGGATTATTGTAAAAAAAAAAAAAAAAAAATGCAGCGCTACATGCCAATGATGTGGACCTTTACAAAAAGTACTTTAGTACCCCTGCTCTAGGAGCAACGGGGGCGTTGCCTTTACACCTAGAGGCTCTGCTTGCAACTGCCGTGCCCTCTTCACTTTGATTGACAGGGCCAAGTGTGATGATGTTCCCACTGCCTGGCCCTGTCAATCAAAGTGGAGGGTGCATGGCAGTTGCAGAGAGAGCAGAGCCTCTATATGTAACGGTAACACCCCCATTGCTCCTACAGGCATATTTGCATATATTAAAACTTCATTTTTCTCAGCAAATGCAGATACATATAAACATGGACAGATGCCCTGTAACTCAACATATCTCAAGATGTGTGGTGTGTGACAAAGTATACATCAAGCAGATTCTATCTTTCGGACATCTGTCATATTAGGCTCCCATATTAGAAAAGATATATGTTTAAGGCCTCATGCACAGGACCATAGTTTTGGTATGCGCCCGATCCGCGTTTTTTGCGGATAACAATCTGATCTGATTTATTTAGTGGGTCCACTGAAAATGCAGACGGATGTCATGTGTGTGCTGTCAGCATCTGTGTGGCCATTCTACAAATTATAGAACATGTCCTACTCTTGTCGGATTTGCAAACAAAAATAGCCAGTTCTAGTAGAAAAATCCGGCATGCACATGTCCAGTATCCGTATTTTGTGGACATCAAAATTCATATGGTTGTGTTTGAGGCCTAATGTACAGTATACTTATTTTTACTGGATGGCTGTGACTGGTGCCTCTGATGTATACCTCTAATGCATACATTTTTTGCTGCATGTCAAGAGAAATATAGCAATGTCCATAAGGGCAGTTGCCCTTGGTTCTCTACCACCTCATCGCCATGAATGGGTCAAAGACACTTTCATATTCTAGAACAGGTGGCATTCTGACCTCCAGGCTCTTTGTAAGATCCTAGAGGTAGGAGGAGAACAACTACATTTGACAGTAAAGAGTGTAACATGGCTCTTCCTGATCATTTGGCTCTTGGGTTGTAGACCTCATGACAATTTTGGGGGTTGCCTGAGATTTTTTTTAAAATTGGCAACATGTGGGAAACTTAAAGGGAACCTGTCACCAGTTTTATGGTGTCCTAACTGCGGGAGGGGAACATGAATAAGTGACTGATTCTCTTAGCAAAATGCTGGGTCACTTTCTTTAATTGACCCAGTCAACCTGCCAACATCTTGTATTGAAAAGCTCCAGCTGATAATGATGAGTCCTGAATATTCATGAGCTCCTGACTCTCCCCGCCCACCTGCTGCAGATTGACAGTTTGTTTTCCATATGAACCAGCAGCAGGTGGGCAGGGGAGTGGCTATAGCTCTGAATTAAATATACGCTGGACTCCCTGACATCACGCTGGACTCCATTCAGCTCATTAGCATGCGGCATCTTTGTGTGTATATTATGAGGTAACCATCTGTCACACCAGTAAGTGAATACATCTAAGGTACTTTTTAGTAGTTAATGATTGTATATAATTAGTTAGATTATAATCAAATATCCACATGACAGGTTCCCTTTAATAAAATAAAATAAAGAAAAAAACACATTACTCAAACTTAACCACTTCAGCCCCGCTAGCTGAAACCCCCTTCATGACCAGAGCACTTTTTACACTTCGGCACTATACTACTTTCACCGTTTATCGCTCGGTCATGCAACTTACCACCCAAATGAATTTTACCTCCTTTTCTTCTCACTAATAGAGCTTTCATTTGGTGGTATTTTATTGCTGCTGACATTTTTACTTTTTTTGTTATTAATCAAAATGTAACGATTTTTTTGCAAAAAAATGACATTTTTCACTTTCAGCTGTAAAATTTTGCAAAAAAAACGACATCCATATATAAATTTTTCGCCAAATTTATTGTTCTACATGTCTTTGATAAAAAAAAAAATGTTTGGGCAAAAAAAAATGGTTTGGGTAAAAGTTATAGCGTTTACACACTATGGTACAAAAATGTGAATTTCCGCTTTTTGAAGCAGCTCTGACTTTCTGAGCACCTGTCATGATTCCTGAGGTTCTACAATGCCCAAACAGTAGAAAAACCCCACAAATGACCCCATTTCAGAAAGTAGACACCCTAAGGCATTCGCTGATGGGCATAGTGAGTTCATAGAACTTTTTATTTTTTGTCACAAGTTACCGGAAAATGATGATTTTTTATTTTTTTTCTTACAAAGTCTCATATTCCACTAACTTGCGACAAAAAATAAATTCTAGGAACTCGCCATGCCCCTCACAGAATACCTTGGGGTGTCTTCTTTCCAAAATGGGGTCACTTGTGGGGTAGTTATACTGCCCTGGCAATTTAGGGGCCCAAATGTGTGAGAAGAACTTTGCAATCAAAATGTGTAAAAAATGACCGGTGAAATCCGAAAGGTGCACTTTGGAATATGTGCCCCTTTGCCCACCTTGGCAGCAAAAAAGTGTCACACATCTGGTATCGCCGTACTCAGGAGAAGTTGGGGAATGTGTTTTGGGGTGTCATTTTACATATAACCATGCTGGGTGAGAGAAATAACTTGGCAAAAGACAACTTTTCCCATTTTTTTATACAAAGTTGGCATTTGACCAAGATATTTTTCTCACCCAGCATAGGTATATGTAAAATGACACCCCAAAACACGTTCTCCAACTTCTCCTGAGTACGGCGATACCAGATGTGTCACACTTTTTTGCTGCCAAGGTGGGCAAAGGGGCACATATTCCAAAGTGCACCTTTCGGATTTTGCAGGCCATTTTTTACACATTTTGATTGCAAGGTACTTCTCACACATTTGGGCCCTAAATTGCCAGGGCAGTATAACTACGCCACAAGTGACCCCATTTTGGAAAGAAGACACCCCAAGGTATTCTTTGAGGGGCATGGCGAGTTCCTATAATTTTTTATTTTTTGTCACAAGTTAGCGGAAAATGATGATTTTTTTTTTTCTCTTTTTCCTTACAAAGTCTCATATTCCACTAACTTGCGGCAAAAATTTAAAAATTCTAGGAACTCGCCATGCCCCTCACGGAATACCTTGGGGTGTCTTCTTTCCAAAATGGGGTCACTTGTGGCGTAGTTATACTGCCCTGGCAATTTAGGGGCCCAAATGTGTGAGAAGTACTTTGCAATCAAAATGTGTAAAAAAATGGCCTGCGAAATCCGAAAGGTGCACTTTGGAATATGTGCCCCTTTAACCACCTTGGCATCAAAAAAGTGTCACACATCTGGTATCGCCGTACTCGGGAGAAGTTGGGGAATGTGTTTTGGGGTGTAATTTTACATATACCCATGCTGGGTGAGAGAAATATCCTGGCAAAAGACAACTTTTCCAATTTTTTTATACAAAGTTGGCATTTGACCAAGATATTTATCTCACCCAGCATGGGTATATGTAAAATGACACCCCAAAACACATTCCCCAGCTTCTCCTGAGTACGGAGATACCAGATGTGTGACACTTTTGCGCATCTAGGCTGCAAAAGTGCCCAAATTCCTTTTAGGAGGGCATTTTTAGACATTTGGATCCCAGACTTCTTCTCACGCTTTAGGGCCCCTAAAAAGCCACGGCAGTATAAATACCCCACATGTGACCCCACTTTGCAAAGAAGACACCCCAACTGAACATTAACTTTTTTGCTTACTGGTGTTTTTTTTTTGTTTTTTTTAACCTTTATAGAACAAACCTCTCCTTCCCCATGGGTCAATGTGCAAAGCGCAAATCGCCCAAAGATGTGGCGAAGTGTGTTATGCACTTTGTCCCAGGTGAAAGGAGACGTTTGCAGCAGCTGTGTGAGTGAATGGGCCCTAATAGCCCTGTGTGCCTATCCTGGTGAGATGATCCCTATGCTAATAGTGTACCTGTGAGTGGTACTTCCGGAAACACTCTCCAAAGCATAGGGCAGGGTGGTCAGGACAGTCAGGACAGAAATAGCGGGTGTCACGCCTTATTCCACTCCTGCTACAGACACAACATCTTTTTCGGGGTGACGGTTGGGTTGAGGTACCAGGAACGACATTGGGGAAATATCGCTCGTGTAGACGGCTAACTACACTGGTGCATGGGGCCACGGAACCTCCTGGGTACAGGAGGTTCTCGATGATCTCTTCCTGAAATTTGAGGAAGGATCCAGTTCTCCCAGCCTTACTGTAGAGAACAAAACTATTGTACAGAGCCAATTGAATTAAATATACAGACACCTTCTTATACCAGCGTCTGGTTCTGCGGGAAACTAAATACGGAGACAACATCTGGTCATTGAAGTCCACCCCTCCCATGTGGAGGTTATAGTCGTGGACTGAGAGGGGCTTTTCAATGACACGGGTTGCTCGCTCAATTTGTATTGTCGTGTCTGCGTGAATGGAGGAGAGCATGTAAACGTCACGCTTGTCTCTCCATTTCACCGCGAGCAGTTCTTCGTTACACAGTGCGGCCCTCTGCCCCCTTGCAAGACGGGTGGTAACGTGCCGTTGGGGGAAGCCCGCGCGGTACCACAGGCGCCAATCCGTTCTAGAAACAAATGCCTTAAGAGGGCCACACTTGTGTAAAAATTGTCCACATAAAGATGGTACCCCTTGCCGAATAAGGGTGACACCAAGTCCCAAACTGTCTTCCCACTGCTCCCCAGGTAGTCAGGGCAACCGACCGGCTCCAGGGTCTGATCTTTTCCCTCATAGACACGAAATTTGTGGGTATAGCCTGTGGCCCTTTCACAGAGCTTATACAATTTGACCCCATACCGGGCGCGCTTGCTTGGGATGTATTGTTTGAAGCCAAGGCGCCCGGTAAAATGTATCAGGGACTCGTCTATGCAGATGTTTTGCTCTGGGGTATAAATATCTGCAAATTTCAGGTTGAAATGGTCTATGAGGGGCCGAATTTTGTGGAGCCGGTCAAAAGCAGGGTGGCCTCTGGGACGGGAGGTGCTGTTATCACTAAAGTGCAGGAAACGCAGGATGACCTCAAATCGTGTCCTGGACATAGCAGCAGAGAACATGGGCATGTGATGAATCGGGTTCGTGGACCAATATGACCGCAATTCATGCTTTTTTGTCAGGCCCATGTTGAGGAGGAGGCCCAGAAAAGTTTTAATTTCGGAAACTTGGACTGGTTTCCACCGGAAAGGCTGGGCATAATAGCTTCCCGGGTTAGCGGTTATAAATTGTGTGGCATACCGATTTGTTTCTGCCACAACTAAGTCTAAGAGCTCCGCAGTCAAGAACAGCTCAAAAAATCCCAGGGCCGAACCGATCTGAGCTGTCTCAACCCGAACTCCAGACTGGGCGGTGAAAGGGAAAACTACAGGTGCGGCTGAAGTTGGGGACTGCCAATCAGGGTTTGCCAGCACCTCTGGGATTCTAGGGGCTCTACGGGCACGTCTTTGCGGTGGCTGCGACGGGGTCACTACTGCACGTGCCACCATACCAGCTTCAACTGCCCTTCTGGTGCTCGCTACTTCACCAGGTTGTACGGCAGTGCTGGTACTAGGTCCAGGAAGGGCTGGGCTGCTGGTGTATGCCTCACCACGTAATCCGACAGCACCAGCCCCACTCTGCTGCTCTTGAAGCGGATCCTGCGCAACCTGCGGTCTAGCGACACGGGGCCGGGTACGCCTGGTGCTATCAGGGACCTCAGCCTCCTCGTCCGAACTTTGGGTCAGAGAGCCACTGCTTTCTACAGGTTCGTATTCTGACCCGCTGGATTCATCAGATGAGGGTTCCCACTCCTCATCCGACTGGGTCAGAAGCCTGTAGGCCTCTTCAGAGGAATACCCCCTGTTAGACATGTGGGCAACTAAATTTAGGGGTATTCCCTGAGACTACCCAAGAAAAAAAAGCAAGCCTGTCTTACAAAGGGGAGGCTAGCGAAGTACCGGAGGCCGCTGCGGTTGATAAAAAATATCAAAACTGATTTTTTTATCGCCGCAGTGCGTGTAAAGTGAATGTGCAGCGATCCCCCCCAAAAAAATTTTTTGTCACTGCGGTGGGGCGGGTGTGGGCGAGCGCACGTGTGGGCGAGCGATCAGGCCTGATCGGGCAAACACTGCGTTTTGGGTGGAGGGAGAACTAAAGTGACACTAGTACAATTATAGATCTGACCGTGATCAGTTTTGATCACTTCCAGATACTATAAAAGTACAAATGCTGATTAGCGATACGCTAATCAGCGAATAACGGACTGCGGTGCGGTGGGCTGGGCGCTAACCGATCCCTAAACTACCTAACCAAGGGGCCTAAACTATACTGAAACCTAACGGTCAATACCAGTGAAAAAAAAAAGTGACAGTTTGCACTGTTCACTTTTTTCTTTTCACTTGTGATTGACAGGGGCGATCAAAGGGGTGATCAAAGGGTTAATTGGGGTTCAGGGGGGTGATCTGGGGCTAAAGTGTAGTGTTTGGTGTACTCACTGTGAAGCCTGCTCCTCTGCTGGATCCAACCGACGAAAAGAACCAGCAGAGGAGCAGGCAGCCATATAACAGATCATATTTACAAATATGATCTGTTATCTGGCTTCTGATTGGATTTTTTAAAAATCAGCAACCGGCCAGCCAATGATCACGGCTGGCAGGTTGCTGACGAAATACTCCTGAACGAAATGCCGGCGCGAACTGTGCGGGCGCATATTCGCGTCATCTCGCGAGATGACGCGTATATGCGTGACTCTGCGCAGCGCTGCCACCTCCGGACCGCACATCTGCGTTAGGCGGTCCGGAGGTGGTTAAAGGGGTTGTTCGGGTTCAGAGCTGAATCTGGACATATCCCCTTCTTCCCCCACTCATCCCCACTGACCTGAGCATGCTCTCCCTTGCCCTGCGCTGTATTTCGTAGGAAAAGGGCTGTTTGTTTATATTTTTTACACTGCTATGTTCCCGGTGGCGTCACCAGATCTGAAAAAGCCCTTGCCCTGCACAATTCAGCCCTGGTCCTGCAGCAATCATTTCATGTTTATTGTTCACAAGACTACTGCAGCCAGTCATTGGCCGCTGTGGTCATGTGGACCTTAAGAACATGAATGATGAACGTGATGTCAATATTGCAGGACTAGCGGCGACCAGAGCGGCAATACATTTAAATGGTCAGTTTGCTACTCTTTACCTTTTTTTTTTTTTTTTTTTTTTTTTAAATATCTCAGACAACTCCTTTTAGTAAACAGTGTGGTGCACTAGTTGGTCAATGTATAGTGGTATTATGGTTTAGGTTGTATAGCCCTCTATATTGCTGTTTTGGGGCACTGCAAGGAAATATCCAGGAACCGCATGACACTATTATTAGCTTCCTTTTCAAATAATGGAAGGGGGACAAATCAATGGATGTTTCGGCTCGTTCTGCATGCTTTGATTAACCTTGCTAGCCGGTAAGTGGCTACAATGCTTTTGGAAAGTCTTCCGATCCTTTCACTTTTTTATATTTCATTATGTTGTGGCCTTGTGCTAAAATAAAATAAAAAATATAAAGTTTTTCCTTGTCATTCCTTATTCAGTACCCTATAATGACAAAGTGAAAACAGAATGTTCCAAATTTTTGTTAATCTTGCATTGACATAAGTATTCAGACCCAGCGCTCAGTACTTAAAGCACCTTTGGCCGCAATTACAGTCTCCAGTGTTCTTGGTTATGTGCCGCAAGGTTTTTACACCTGGATCTGGGGAATTTCTGCTATTCTTTTCTGCATATCCTCTTAGGCTGAATGCACGCGGCCGTTTTCCGCGGCCGAGAGCGGTCCGTGGTATGCCGGGCTGGATTCCTGTTCAGAGCATGAGCGGACGGCGTCATTGGTTGCTATGACGCCGTGCGCTTCATGCCGCTGCACTACAGTAATACACTCGTATCGTGTATTACTGTAGTGCAGCAGCGACATGAAGCGCACGTCGTCATAGCAACCAATGACGCCGTCCGCTCATGCTCTGAACAGGAATCCAGCCCGGCATACCACGGACCGCTCTCTGCCACGGAACACGGCCGTGTGCATTCGGCCTTAAGCTCTGTCAGGTTGGATGGGGACCATTGGTGGGCAGCCTTATAAAGATCTCTCAGAAATTGAGTTCAATTCAGGGCTCTGGCTGGGCCACTCGAGGACATTCACAGCATTGTCACTAAGCCACTCCTGTGTTGTCTTGGCTGTGTGCTTAGGTTCATTGTCTTGTTGGAAGGTAAACCTTCTGCCCAGTCTGATGTCCAGAGCACTCTGGATCAGGTTTTTATTGATAATATCTCTGTACTTTGCTCCATTGAGCTTTTTCAATTCTGACCAGTCTACCTGTCCCAGCTGCTGAAAAACACCCCCACAACATGATGCTGCCAACACCATGCTTCACTGTAGGGATAGTATTGGGCAGTGCCTGGTTTCCTCCATACACAACACTTTTGAGGCCAAAAAGTTTAGTCTTGGTTTCATCAGACCAGATAATTTTATTTCTCACAGTCTGAGAGTCCTTTACGTGCTTTTTTGCAAAGTTCCAAGAGAAGAGGCTTCTTTTTGGTCACTGTGCCATAAAGCCCAGATTGATGGAATGCTGCAGTGATGGTAGACCCATCTGCACACAGGATCTTTGGAGCTCAGCCGGAGTGATCATTGGGATCTTGGTCACCTCTCTTACCAAGGCCCATTTCTCCTGATTACTTAGCTTGGTGGGGCGGCCATCTGTAGGAACAGTCCTGGATGTTCCAAATTTCTTCCATTTAAGAATTATAGTGGGAACTTTCAGTTCAGCAAAACATTCCTATACCCTTCTCCAGATCAGTGCCTCTACACAATTCTTTCTCTGAGCTCTACAGGGAGTTCTTTCCTCCTCATGGCTTGTTTTTTGCTCTGATATGTGAGACCTTATATATACAGGGGTGCAGTGTCAGACTAGGGTGTCTAGGGCCCACCAGTAAAATGTATTTTGGGGGCCCACTGTACGGATACATTCAAATATTACCTGCTCACACAGCAGTAGAATGCTACCAGATGATTGACTATGGTGGTCCCTGCAGCAACTTTGAGAAGGTAGATCCTGCTCTCTGCTCTGATTGTGTCTATAAGGGTGCATTCACACGACCGTAAGTGTTTTGCGGTCTGCAAATTGCGGATCCGCAAAGCACGGATCTGGTCGTGTGCATTCCGCATTTTGTGGACCGCACATGGCTGGCACTATATATAAAATGCCTATTCTTGGACAAGAATAGGACATGCTCCATATTTTTTGCGGGGCCGCGGAACGGAACAACGGATGCGGACAGCACATGGTCCCCATTGAAATAAATTGGTCTGCACCCGTTCCGCAAAATTGTCATGCGAATGTACCTTAATAAACTGGGGCGTTTCTTTAATAATCTATCAATTTTTTTTATATGAACATCGGCTGGTTGAGGTGCTGTACATTGAATATATGTATGTAGTGCAGTAAGTCTACTGTGTTATGTGCCACTTGTGCAGGGGGTTGGAGATTAGGTGCCCACTGGGGAATTCACCTGTACCCCAGTATCCGTATATTTCAAGTGTCATAGCAAAGGGTTTTTCTTTTTTAATATATTTGCAAATAAATTTGGAAACATTTCTAAGATTCTGTTGTCACTATCCCAATATGGTGGAAAACTTGATTGTTTTTTTAATTTTAGTATAAGGCTGCAACATAACAAAATGTTAAAGGATCTAAAGACTTTCTTATGGCACTGCGTATACAATTGCATTTAAAGTGCATTTCCACATGATTGTCAATCTATATGTAACAAATACATAGCATATATTTTTTATTGATATGTTCCTGCATAACTGCTCCTCAGATTAATGAAGACAAGACGATTTCTCCGTTAGTCCAGCCGTCTGATGGGACATCAATTGCCTTAAACCAAGAGCAAAGGAAGAGGAAAGAGATGGATGACGCAACGCCACCGGACAAAGAAAGACTACGTAAACATTTAAGATTGACATGTCAGTGCAGTAGCTGGAAAAAAATACATAAGGGTCATGAATTAAAACCTGCGTTTTAGACGCCGGTCTTGAAACCCCTACAGAGGCGCTGGACTCTGAAGAACTTAAGCGTATCCACCGTCAGCCTAAATCTATGCCAGCAACCTTGTTGGCGTAGATTTATATAATTTTCTACTCTTAAAACAGGCGTAGAAAATGATAAATGAGATGGCCCGCCACGCCCTTTTTTTAGACCAGGCGTATGTGACGTGGGAGAAGTTGCAAATTCGGCCACATATCCTCTTTGCGACCGAATCTGCGACAGATATAAGCTGAATATTGGCGTATATCTAATGATAAATGACCCCCATAGTTACTTATCGCAGATTGTGGTATGGAACACACCAGGTGTCTTTTCTGTAAAAGCTGACTACTGTTATTCAGGCGCATTGCTTTAGTGCAGTGGTGGCGTACCTATGGCACGGGTGCCAGAGGCGGCACTTAGAGCCCTCTCTGTGGGCACCTGCACCCTGGAAAAAGTCTATGGTGTACCAATATGCCTTAGACTTTTCCTGCTATTCCTCAGCACAGGGCGCACTATGAACAGCACAGGCAGCGCACTGAATGTAGGCAGGCTATTATAGCTACATGATAAAGTACATGGAAGATATACTATATTGGCATTCAGGTTAAATTGCAGTGTTGGCACTTTTCAATAAATACGTGGGTTTTGGGTTGCAGTTTGGGCACTCGGTTCGCCATCACTGCTATACAGGACGAGGTGCAGAGGTAGCAGTGGCACCTTAGCCCTAGTGTCTGAGGCAGGCTCATCCCCTCTGCCACACAAGTATTATAAATGTATAATAGGTTACAGATTTTGCAATAGGTTACAGCTTCTGACTGGGAAGCAGAAACTTTTTCATTCACTCGCAAATGGAGATCTTTCAGAACTTTTCACTGGAATCCATTTGAAGGGAACCTATCATCAAGTTTATGCTGCCTTCACTGAGTATAAACGTAGTGACAGATACACATGTTTCAGCGATCTGTCTCTCCTGACAAAGATTAGGTGGCTGCCGTAACTTGCTGTGTGATCATTGCGGCCCACTCCGGAGAAGAGTTAGGGCTGCCTGAGAAGGGTCCTGGTTATTTATTTTACCCACCCATGGATGATTAACCGTCTTCTCTAAGAAGACATCTAATCATCGGTGGTTGGACAGGGAGAGCTGACTCTTCTCTGGCATGGGTTGCAATGACTTTACAGGGAGTGCAGAATTATTAGGCAAGTTGTATTTTTGAGGATTAATTTTATTATTGAACAACAACCATGTTCTCAATGAACCCAAAAAACTCATTAATATCAAAGCTGAATATTTTTGGAAGTAGTTTTTAGTTTGTTTTTAGTTTTAGCTATTTTAGGGGGATATCTGTGTGTGCAGGTGACTATTACTGTGCATAATTATTAGGCAACTTAACAAAAAACAAATATATACCCATTTCAATTATTTATTTTTACCAGTGAAACCAATATAACATCTCAACATTCACAAATATACATTTCTGACATTCAAAAACAAAACAAAAACAAATCAGTGACCAATATAGCCACCTTTCTTTGCAAGGACACTCAAAAGCCTGCCATCCATGGATTCTGTCAGTGTTTTGATCTGTTCACCATCAACATTGCGTGCAGCAGCAACCACAGCCTCCCAGACACTGTTCAGAGAGGTGTACTGTTTTCCCTCCTTGTAAATCTCACATTTGATGATGGACCACAGGTTCTCAATGGGGTTCAGATCAGGTGAACAAGGAGGCCATGTCATTAGATTTTCTTCTTTTATACCCTTTCTTGCCAGCCACGCTGTGGAGTACTTGGACGCGTGTGATGGAGCATTGTCCTGCATAAAAATCATGTTTTTCTTGAAGGATGCAGACTTCTTCCTGTACCACTGCTTGAAGAAGGTGTCTTCCAGAAACTGGCAGTAGGACTGGGAGTTGAGCTTGACTCCATCCTCAACCCGAAAAGGCCCCACAAGCTCATCTTTGATGATACCAGCCCAAACCAGTACTCCACCTCCACCTTGCTGGCGTCTGAGTCGGACTGGAGCTCTCTGCCCTTTACCAATCCAGCCACGGGCCCATCCATCTGGCCCATCAAGACTCACTCTCATTTCATCAGTCCATAAAACCTTAGAAAAATCAGTCTTGAGATATTTCTTGGCCCAGTCTTGACGTTTCAGCTTGTGTGTCTTGTTCAGTGGTGGTCGTCTTTCAGCCTTTCTTACCTTGGCCATGTCTCTGAGTATTGCACACCTTGTGCTTTTGGGCACTCCAGTGATGTTGCAGCTCTGAAATATGGCCAAACTGGTGGCAAGTGGCATCTTGGCAGCTGCACGCTTGACTTTTCTCGGTTCATGGGCAGTTATTTTGCGCCTTGGTTTTTCCACACGCTTCTTGCGACCCTGTTGACTATTTTGAATGAAACGCTTGATTGTTCAATGATCACGCTTCAGAAGCTTTGCAATTTTAAGAATGCTGCATCCCTATCTCACTATTTTTGACTTTTCTGAGCCTGTCAAGTCCTTCTTTTGACCCATTTTGCCAAAGGAAAGGAAGTTGCCTAATAATTATGCACACCTGATATAGGGTGTTGATGTCATTAGACCACACCCCTTCTCATTACAGAGATGCACATCACCTAATATGCTTAATTGGTAGTAGGCTTTTGAGCCTATACAGCTTGGAGTAAGACAACATGCATAAAGAGGATGATGTGGTCAAAATACTCATTTGCCTAATAATTCTGCACTCCCTGTATATCAAGTTTTCAGCAACAACCTAATAGCTACTGAAGTCAGGGTGTCTGTCACTACTGTATGCTGTACCGAGTGAGGGCAGCATAAACCTGCTGACGGGTTCCCTTTAAGTCACAATCTTTAGTTTGCTGATATTCTGAGCATTACTGAGGGGGATTTCAAGTCCACTGAGGAAGCCTGAAGATAGACACCTCCTACACACAAAGCATCTCTGATGTCCTTAACACATTCCAGACTTACGGAGAAGTCTATAGCATTGAGAATGGGAGAAGAATATTATTGTGGACATGGCACCCCTCTCTGGCACACTTCATCTTGAAGTTTGCCCTCTTGAAATCCTACTCCACTTTCCTTACCACATTCATTCCCTGTCAGTTAAGGCTTACAGAGATGACTCGTGGAGACTGTGCGTCTGCTTCTATTGTCTCTAGATCACTAAATGGATAAAAACAGCAACGTGAAACACAGCTGTGTATAAGCCATTGTGCTTCTTATTGTATTTCATATCCTCCATCAGTGTTCTACGTCTGCCACTATTGCCATGCAAAAAAGTTGCATCATAAAAACAAATGTTTGGAGATGTATATGATTAGTATATTTTGCATTATAAAATAAATGGTGGTAGGAAGTTAGTATAGCTGTAGTATGTTAGGAGTTGATGCCGACCCCTCCGACAGTCACTTGTATGATGGGACAGCGGTGCTAGGAAAGCACATGTAACCTTATCTGTTGGTCCTGCTCTGCTTTTTACTGGGGCTTCTACATAATCAAATGCCATCCATGTGGCTGCCTAATCAGACAGAGAAGTAGTACAGTGATTTCCTGCCACATAATTCTAGCATTTGGCAGGATTCTACCAATTGGACATTGGTGTCATATGCAACATATACACCAAGATTGTCATGGATGATATAATGACATTCAGTTTCGCTGTAGGCTGTAAAGCAAGATTTAGTTTTGTATGCAGCCTCTTGTGCTGACATCTAGTGGCTAGTGTGGAAATTGCATTATATTCTAAATTTGTTTCCACCCGACAAATGTTGCTTGAGGGGTTAAAAAATATTTAAAAAATTAACTCGCCTCATCCACTTGTTCGCGCTGCCGGCATCGTCTTCTTTCTTCTTCTTTCGGGACCTGCAAAAGGACCTTTTGACTTAATCACGCTCACCACGTGGTGAGCGCCGTGACATCAGAGCAGGTCCTGCTGAATGAAGATAGAAGGATCTTCTATCTTCATTCAGCAGGACCTGCGCTGACGTCAAAGGCGCTGTATTAAGAATGCTATTATTTTCCTTTATAACCATGTTATAAGGGAAAATAATAAAATGAATAGAATACCTAACCCAAACCCAAACTTCAGTGAAGAAGTCCAGGTTCTGGTCTGGGTACCACATTCAGGTTTTTTCTCACGTGTGTGCAAAACACATTGCACTCGCGCAGAAAAAAACTGAACATCAGAACACAATCTCAGTCAAAACAATCACTGCAATTGCGTGCCTACTTGCGCGTTTTCCCCCCGCAATGCACGCGGGTCGCGTCCGGAGAAAATCCGGGACGCCCATATGAAAGAGGCCTAAGACTTTATCCTAGAGGACCTCTTGGACTTTCACATTTCCAGGTATTTTTAAGGGTCATATTTCCCAAAAAGGGTTTGCAGTGCTGGAGCCTCATAGTTTTTTTTTTTTTTTGCTTGCTAATGTAAATTGATGTTACAGTGTGAGCTCTGCAAATTAGAAGCTGCTGATAAATATGAAAGATGTCATGTACTCTAATGTGTTTTCCAGACTCTCAGGAAAATGAGGAGCATCACAAGGATTGCCTCCCACCCATTCCACTGCTGAAAGATGTCTTGAGCCTTTCAGATGTAGAATGTTCGCTGTGTATTCGGTGAGTTGCAGTGACATTGAAATAAAGGAATAATGTCAGATTTAACTCTTCCTTTGTCCACTAAATTACCATATTTTATCTCTGTGCACTAGAGTGTGGTGACGATCACAGTAGGCTTTGCAGGTTGTAGTCACTGACGCTTATATATGATCTAATTTTCATATAAGCTAAAAGAGGTTTTCCGGGAGTACAAAAATAATAACTTATCCTCGGGATAGGTCATCCATATCTGATCGGTGGGGGTCTGACTCCCGCCACTTCCATCAGTCACATGGCATATGTGCAGCTCAATCATATTCAAATTAATGATCTTGATCTGCATTACCAAGCACAGCAACTATACAATGTATGGTTCTGCCCTTAAAGTCCTCACCGGAACGCCGTGGCCTCTTCAAACAGCTGATTGGCAGGGGTGCTGGGAGTCAGATTCACAGTGATCTGATATTGACGACCTATCCTGAAGACGGTTTCTCCTTCAATTCATAAAATGACTGAAAATACTTGGATAAAACTTTACTGTTGTCGAACTATATCTTTTATATAAAATATAAATATTTTATATAAGAGATAAAATGTCAATAAAACATAGAAATCAGTCAGGAAATCCACTAGGCGGACATAAAAACGCCTTTTCTTTTATCTTGAGACTCTTAAATTTAATTTATGCAATTAATGAAAACAAAGGGGCAATCAATTATGCAAAAATATATAAAATTCATTTACAAAGGAGTAAAATCCAATATAAAACAGACATAAGATCAATGGATAGACAAATTGACGCAGTACCAACAAACCACCACTAGATGGTGGTGTAACCCACTATTGCTTTCTCACCAGCATAAAATGATCTGAAGACTAATGAAATATATATCATACACAATTGAATATAAAAAGGATAAACGCGGATTAATACTGGAAGCATAACTGATCCACTGTCTCCTTATGACAAATCAAATATATATATATATATGATATTATATCCCACTTGGCAATCATACTATGCAAATATAATTTCCCAAAGGTTTTTCCTCTACTCAGATAATGTCCAATCTCCCATTAGCAATATGCATCTTTGCTAAGAGGACAACTAGCATTAGGGAGGTGTTTAAAGGGTTTCTACCACCAGATTTTCACCTATTTAGCTGTCTGACACTAGCGATCTGCTAGTGTCTGCTGTACCTAACCATGTTTATGTATTACCTTTGTCTGGAGCAGTTAAGCTTAAAAACTTAGTTTTATCGATATGCAAATGAGCCTCTAGGTGCTGTGGGGGCGTATTTTCAGCACCTAGAGGATTTGTCCACTCACTATTTCTGCCGCCCAGCGCGCTCCAGCCCGCCCCTCTCCTCTAGATTGACAGCCTACTTCTCTCCATCTCGGCCGAATTCTCGCGCCTGCGCCATGTGCTTCTGTATTCGGCGCAGTGACTGTCGGACCGCTCCCTGCGCCGTAATCGGCGCAGGCTCAGTGAAGATGCCGATGACTTCTAGATTAGGGATCTCCTATCAGGCAAGGGGGTGTATTCGTATGCAGATACCAATGATGTCATTTTAACCCCTGGAATACTGGTGAAAATGACATACTATTATCCATCTACCTCTAGATGGCACTGTTGTACCACATAACAATTTTAACATTAATTGTAAATACCTAATAATACATTCACATGACCTTTTTAAACCCTCCAATATACATCAGTATTAAGGGTTTCTTCCTGACATTTTACTTATCCATAATCTAGATATGTTGGAGTCACTATCCTCTACTGTCCTTTAGGGACAATGGACAATGGGCCCTTTTACTTGACATCCGGGTTCATTAAAGGGGTTATCCGAGTTATTTTTTTTGTCCTTTCTATGTTCCTAACTAAGCAAATGTAAGAGCTTTCCAATTAACTCACTTTATCTCCAGTGGCTGGTTTCTCAGATTTCACCTGAGGGTCACATGACCTGTGATGTCAGCTTCTCTCCCTGCTCTGATAAAGGTTGTTTACAAGCCTGTAAACGAGACGTCACTGTGCTGGCCACGCCCCTCTTCACTGCCGTCTACTCTCTGCTAGGACTCTTAACCCCTTCAGCTGCACAGCTCTGCAGGCAGTGAGGAGACAATGCTGGGCACTGGAGCTGACATACTAGAGAGAGCATTGCACAAGAAGGTAGGGGGAATATCCTGTGTGTATTAGCAGTGTCATTATACAGCTGGGACTTGTAGTTCTACACTTACAAGTTGCTGTTGATTCTCCCAGCACTCAGAGCAGCTCTTGTATCCACTCCCTTAGCAGTGTCATTATAACACTGGGACTTGTAGTCCTACACTTACAACATGCTGCAGAGTCTCCCAACAGGCAGACATGTCACTCAGGGCAGCACTTGTATTCACTCCCTTAGCAGTGTCATTATACAGCTGGGACTTGTAGTTCTACACATAAAACATGCTGTAGAGTCTCCCAGCAGGCAGACATGTCACTCAGGGCAGCTCTTATTATTTTTTTCATAACTCGGACAACCCCTTAAACTTGCCCACATGGCTGGCTAATAATATTCAGCTCTCCTCATGAAACCCAATTAGTAGGAAGACAACGTCAATACTTTCTAAACCTCAAAAAGTCTATATTCAGTCAGTGAGATACACACGGCATAAAATATTTATTCTAAATGATACATGGTATGAGATATCGATAGAGAGATAGATAGAGAGAGATATATATATATATATATATACACTGTTACACATAAATGATACATTATATAAACCATTGTTTAAGATATGTTGCAAATCTAAATATACCACACAGAAATATATAGAATATAATCATGAATACATGAATTGGACAATGCACACCAAATGTTTCCCCTAAGGCAATTGCTTCCTTAATTACCTTGTAAGGAAGTAAAATAATACATTGCTATTTAAATGATTTGGTTCTCTCTCACAGACACGTCTGTGGGACCCATCATAGCATTAACAGATACACTACATCTGCTCACAATAATTTTTAAAAGACAATACACTCTATGTCCCTACAAACATTTTACCCAAACTGAACTCAGCAAAACCTCATTTCGGCCTGTTTCAACCCTACAGAAAGATATTAGACTCTGTTTCAGTCTGACTTTACACTTAAGGGCAATGAGCATTGACATTTAAACTATAATATCTTCAGATAAAACTGTACACTTATGAAAATGCACAACACTGTAAAGATATTCCCAAATACCTTTGATTAGTTATAATGGCTTATTTTGTCTAGGGAGCAATCATCAGGGAAAACAAAATGAGAAAATGGCCTCCATCCTATTAGAACACACAACACTTGTGCTAGTCACACAGCAGGACAAGTTACTTCAGAACATTGAGGTAAAGAGCTGCCGCATCCTCCTCTCTGCTTGTCAGGGATTATGATCCTGAATACAGCTGATAAGATCTTTAGCTGAATCTCTGTAGGAATGGAGTCCATGAGGAGACATGAAGTACAAAGAGGTTCAGCTATAGAATCAGCTAAAGTTCTTATCAGTTGTAATTCAGAATCATCATCCCTGACAAGCAGAGCAGAGAGGAGGATGAGGCGCTCTTTAGCTCAGTGTTGTGAAGTAACTTGTCCTCCTGTGTGATTAGGACAGGTTTTGTGTGTACTTATAGGACGGTGGCCATTTTATTTCTCCTAATGATTGCTCCCCAGACAAAACTAGCCATTATAACAAATTAAAGGTATTTGGGAATAAATTTATTTTAAAGTAGTATTCAAGTATTTTCAGTAATTTTATTTTATGAATTACTGGAGAACACTTTAATAAAATAAAAAATGAGGTCTGGTATCGCAGTTATATTACCTATGCAAAAACTGTGTGAACCCTTGCCCTGGGATAGTGGATGGAGATATTGCTTTAACCTTCTGCGCTTGGCCACTATTCATGCTCGGGCCTGTATATTTATGAATTCATACATCCAGTCACCACCTGGATTTAATTAAGCAAATAGTTATGAGCCTCCTATTGGATAATTACTGCATGGGCGATCATCTTTCAGCTGGCAAAAAGTTATTTAACCCCAACTGTTGCAATGAGTTGCTTCTGATTTCTTAAACAACCATGTCGGAAGACACATCTCGTGGTTGTGGAAAAGAGGTTAGTCTGTTTGAGAAGGGTCAAATCATTGCCATGAGCAGAGAAAACATCTAAGGAGATTGCAGAAACTACTAAAATTGGGTTAAGAACTGTCCAACGCATTATTAAAAACTGGAAGGATAGTGGGGACCCATCATATTTGAGGAAGAAATGTGGCAGGAAAAAAATCCTGAATGATCGTGATATGCGATCACTTAAACGTTTGGTGAAATCAAATCGAAGAAAAACAACAGTAGAACTCAGGGCTATGTTTAATAGTGAAAGTAAGAGCATTTCCACATGCACAATGCGAAGGGAACTCAAGGGATTGGGACTAAACGGCTGTGTAGCCGTAAGAAAACCACTAATCCGTGAGGCAAACCAGAAAAAAAGGCTTCAATTTGCTAAGGAACATAAAGATTGGAGAAATGGAAGAAGGTCGTGTGGTCTGATGAGTCCAGATTTACCCTGTTTCAGAGTGATGGGCGCATCAGGGTAAGAAGAGAGGCAGATAAAGTGATGCACCCATCATGCCTAGTGCCTACTGTACAAGCCTGTGGGGGCAGTGCTATGATCTGGGGTTGCTGCAGTTGGTCAGGTTTAGGTTCAGCAACAGTATGTGCTCCAAGAATGAGGTCAGCTGACTACCTGAACATACTGAATGATCAGGTTATTCCATCAATGGATTTTTTCTTCCCTGATGGCACGGGCATATTCCAAGATGACAATGCCAGGATGCATCAGGCTCAAATTGTGAAAGAGTGGTTCAGGGAGCATGAGACATCATTTTCACACATGGATTGGCCACCACCGTGTCCAGACCTTAACCCCATTGAGAATCTTTGGGATGTGCTAGGCTTTGCCTCTCAGACTCTACCATCATCAATGCAAGATCTTGGTGAAAAATGAATGCAACACTGGATGGAAATAAATCTTGTGACATTGCAGAAGCTTATCGAAACAAAGCCACAGCGAATGTGGTGTGTGACCTTTTTTTTTTTTTTTTTTGTGTGGCAATTTTTTGGGGGGAACAGGCAGTGTACATAGTAGGGTCACATCTTCTGTGTTTGCATGGTCCCCCCCCCCCCCCCCCCAAGTACTCAAATACTCCCCAAACTCCAAAAACATACTAGTGGGGTAAATCCATTTCTATAGAAATGGTCCTGAAGCACTTTCAGTATCCCCTGGCTGCCCTATAAATATGTATGCTTGGATCAGTTGAACATGTATGATTTTACCATCAGGATAGCTGGATGCCATACTCTGGCATCCTTTATCTCCCTTGAGTCACAAGTTTGGGCATGCAGAAAATCCAGTACTCCCTGATAATTGTTTCCCCAGACAAACAATGTTTGTGGACAGTCAAGGAGCAGAATAGATATTGATCCTCAGACACTGGAACAAGAGTCAACGTGTCTGCAGCATTCCTAGGGTTAACAGAGTGAAGAACAGTGAAGTTCCAATCCATCATTTTTACACAATGTTCTCTGCCATTTCTACAGAGCAGTATGACGGTCCTTGAGTCTATTTAGAGACACATTTAGTTGGATTTGGAGAGGCTGGCATGTTTCCCTGGAAACTGGATGCAGAAAGGAGTTTCATTGTTGCAAAAAAACACAGCCAGAATCCATGCAAAAAGCCAAAATCGCAGAGACCATGTCCTAGAAGAAAGAAGCAGCTGACATTTCTTACACACAACATCATGGTCTGAACGCACGTCTCCTCTGACAGTACCCCTGAGTACATACAATATGTACTATAGTGTATTCTGACTTAACAGATGTGGCCCTCCAGCTGTTGCAAGACTACAACTCCCAGCATGCCCTAATAGCTGTAGGCTGTACAGGCATGCTTGGAGTTGTAGTTTTGCAACAGCTGGAGGGCCGCAGGTTGGGCATCCCTGATATACAGTAAAAGGCTACTTTCACACCTCCAGTGTGAAAATCCGTCATGGCTGTTCTGGAGAATCAGCTGGACACAAACTACAGCACGCAGCGGTTTGTGTTCAGCCGGTTCTCCGCTTGTCTGCCGGAATGCGTACAAATCTCCCCCGGACCCTATTATACTTAATGGGTCTGCGGACACTCCATCTGCATCCAGCAGTGCTGGATCTGGTGTATTCCGGCTGGATGTTCTCCACCGGAACAGCCTGCTGGAATTCACACCGGAAGTTTGAAAGTAGCCAAAGATGTATGAATATCAGCATTTCACAACTTACAGGGGTTGTCCAGGATTTTACTATTGTTGTCCTATCTGATTGGCAGGGGTCCGACACCCAGCATCAGAGTAACTCCAGCATCGGAACAGCACAGCTCTGTCCATTCTGTAGTGGACATTGCTGGTTATCTGCAGCGCTGTTCCCAATGAAGTGAATGGGAGCGCCACTGCAGTTACAAGCTCTGTCTATTACACAATAGACCAACTTCTGGCACCGGAGCTACTCTGAAACATCTGGCATGAAGGCGGAGTGTCGGACCCTCGCCAATAATATCCTGAGGATAGGCCACAAATAGCGAAATCCTGAACAAGCCCTTTAAGGGCTCGTGCACTTTTTGTATGGATAGCACACAGAACCATTCATTTATTTCCACACATGCATATATTTTCTTTTTATGAATCCGAGTGCACAGATCTCTACAAAGGTCTTATTCCTCTATGTATTTGAGGATGAAATAGACTTTTCTATTGTTAGGAGTAAGAAAAATATGGAATTTCATACGAAATCCGTATTTTACGGGTCTGTTTTTTCGTGGATCAAAATATGGATATGGCCGTGTACATGAGGCCATATAGAAACTTTACACAGGACCGTATATTTGACATACAGAAGAGCTTGAAGTTGCTATGCTTACAAATGTCAAATTGGATCTGTGATTGCTACAGCCATTCACTGGCTGTAACGGTGAAATGTCATAGGCCACAACTGCAGCTAGTAATCGCTGGAGCAGGAAGAACAGTGACTGGCTGGGGACCCAGGAACGTCGGCATGGAATAAGCTTAAAGGGGTTGTCTCACTTCATCAAATAGCATTTATAGAGGAAGCTAATACAAGGCACTTACTAATGTATTGTGATTGTCCTTATTGCCTCTTTTGCTGGCTGGATTCATTTTTCCATCACATTATACACTGCTTGTTTCCATGGTTATGTCCACCCTGCAATTCATCAGCGACGGCCTTGCTTGCACACTATAGAAATAAAGCACCGGCCTATGTGAACTCCCATGGTCCCAGCCCCCAAAAGGGGCCTACATTTTTTCCTATATTGTGCAAGTATGACCACTGCTGCTGGATTGCAGGATGGTTGGAACCCTGGGATTGAGCAGTGTATAATGTGACGGATAAATGAATCCAGCCAGCAAAGGAGGCAATACAGATAATAATACATTAGTAAGTGTCTTGTATTAACTTCATCTACATGATAACTGCCACTTGCTGAAGTGACACAACCAATTTAAAGGGGTTCTCCAGGAATATAAAAAAATGAAAATACTTAAATATTATTTTATAATAAATATACTCACAAATACCTTTCATTACTTAGAATGGCTTGTTTTGTCTAGGGGAGCAATCATTAGGAGAAATGAAATGGCCGTCATCCTATCAGTACACACAAAACCTGTCCTAATCACACAGGAGGACAAGTTACTTCACAACACTGAGGTATAGAGCAGCCTCATCCTCCACTAGGCTGTACCTGTCAGGAATCATGATCCTGAATACAGGTGAATCTCTGTGGGAATGGAGATGATGAGGAGACATGAGAGGAGGGTGAGCAGCAGCTCTTGTATGCAGTCTCCATTACCACAGTCTGTCCTGTCCATCATCTCTGTATTTCATGTCTTCTCATGAACTAAATTACCCAGAGATTTAGCTAAAGTTCTTATCATCTGTATTCATGATCATAATCCCTGACAAGGAGAGGAGGAAGAGGATGAGGCACCTCTTTACCTCTGTGTTGTCAAGTAACTTGTCCTTCTGTGTGATTAGGACAGGTTTTGTGACTACTAATAGGATGGCGGCCAGTTTGTTTCCCCTGATGATTGTGCCCTAGACAAAAAGAGCCATTATAAATAATGAAAGGTATTTGAGAATATATTTATAATAAAGTAATATTTAAGTATTTTCATTTTCTTAATTCCCGGAGAACCCCTTTAAGGTGATTATTGCTCTTTTATTATTTTAGAGCAAAGTAAGGCTACTTTCACACTGGCGTTTTGGCTTTCCGTTTGCGAGATCTCTGGCACAATAGAAAACTGATCTCCCATTGATTTTCAGTGGAGTTCATGACGGATCCGTCTTGGCTAGGTTACAGATAATACAAACGGATCCGTTCATTAGCATGCATGTGGTTGTAATTTTGTAACGGATCAGTTTTTGCAGATCCATGACGGATCTGCACCAAACGCGAGTGTGAAAGTAGCTTAAGTGGTTGAAAAAAAAATAGGTGTCTGGACAACGCCTTTTACATATTTATTTAAATGATAAATATCTTCTTTTTTTTTTTTTTTTTTTGTGAAAAATCTGCTCAATGACGTATTTATTTTGTGTTTCTCTTTCTTAATGTTCACAAATGGCAGGATGTTCTTTGAGCCAGTCACCACCCCTTGTGGACACACCTTCTGCAGGGAATGCTTGGAACGTTGCATGGACCACCAGCCATATTGCCCACTATGCAAACAATGCTTACGAGAGGTAGCATGGACATTTCACTTCAACATCTTTGTGTCCAGTCTGCACTGTACTGTTAATGATTTCATGACTGCTTCCTTTGCAGTACCTGAGGGTGGGATCTTATCCCATCACTGCTGTCCTGCAGGATGTCATGATGACCGCTTTTCCTTCGGAAATGGCTGACCGGAAGCAGGTTCACCTTACTGAAATTGCTGAGATGTCCAAGTAAGTCAGTTCTATCTACTAAAACAAAAGATGTAGCCGCAAAGGGAACAATCCCTCTAAGACTATAGGCAATAGGTCTTATTGTGTGGGGCTGAAACAGGTGCGTTGGGGGGGTAAATAGAGCAGATCCACCACCATTTCACCTATTTTGGCGTGCTGCCTCATTTTTTATTTGGATGTCTATCAGTCTGTCTACCCTATCATGTCTCTGTCTATCATCTTTACAGTGGCATCTGTTCACTAGAGTTTCATTGTAAAAAAAAAAAAGTATACATTAACATATACGTTTTGTAACGGTCTCTGCAGGATGGAAAAGTCTATCTAAATATCTGTAAATTGCAAATTGGAGGACACTCACCAGCTAACTGGTGCCTGGCCTGCTGGCCACCTTCCAGTAAAAACGTATTATTAAATATAAAGACAAATAGGCCGGCTCACATTTATTTGCATGTGCCTTTACTTATTCTACTATTGCTAAAAATACATAAACCATTTTATATTCCATACAATTCATAAAATTAGAAAAATTTAATTAAAATTGTAGCTTCAATTTGATGATCCCAGTCCTTTACATGCAGAGCTCACTCGTAAAAATTTTACTAAAATAAAAATGCGGCTGTTACCATCTTGGTTAAACCTCATAGTCAATTGGTGTCGGATTTGCTGTAATCTCGTGATGTTCTCAATGGAACGTCGCTCAGAAGCGTATTATTTTCATGTTGTCTACCAGCGTTTTTGTTGTTGAATAATTCTGGCACTAATGTGGCAGGTAGCGTCAAATGTGCCGCTAATAGGTGTTAAGGTGTTTATAAAACACTTGTGCGGTCCACTTGTTGTTATACCAGGTTTTGAGTATACTGTTAGTCAACAGTTAATATAAGTGAAATATTGGATGCCACCACATATAAATAGGTTGATATTCGAGGTGTTAACAAAAACACTTGTATAGTCCGGTTATTATTGTAGCCAATAAATTAGATTGTTGGTCCACAGTTAGTATGCGAGTCGGTTGGATGCGGTCACATGTGATTTTATTAAGCTACGTATGTCAAAAGAATATCTGATTTAGTCTCTGTATTTATGCAGCCCTCGATATACTCACATGGTGCTTCCTGCATTCAGCCTTCATGTGGCACCTGTTGTGTTCATGTGGCGCTCCCGTTCGTCAATACAGCTCTTAATATTGTGACACTTACTTTCATCCACCTTTTAACAACGTGTCCGTGTTACTCACGTGTCCATTCACTCTCGACTTGTTGGAATGGGAATGCTCCCCGCTAGGCTTGCACATTCGCCGGCTAAGATCTGTCGTCGGACGTTCTCTGCCGCATGCGCTTAGAGATCTCCGGGACGGCGGCACTTGTTTGAAAACCGTGACAGTAGTTATGCTTCTAAGCTTCCATCCACACTAGTTTCTTGTAAACCGACACACCACAACCACCACCAGACGCATTTCGGACAGTCCTTCCTTAGTGGTATAAAATGAAATCATGTGGTGGCATCCAATA
The DNA here is from genome assembly GCF_014858855.1 of Bufo gargarizans. NCBI lineage: Eukaryota > Metazoa > Chordata > Amphibia > Anura > Bufonidae > Bufo > Bufo gargarizans. The sequence goes on along the minus strand of NC_058081.1, from coordinate 491,777,495 downwards.
TTTCACTTATATTGACTAACAGCATAATCAAAACCTGGTATAACAAGTGGACCGCACAAGTGTTTTATAAACACCTTAACACCTATTAGCGGCACATTTGACGCTACCTGCCACATTAGTGCCAAAATAATTTAACAAAAACGCTGGTAGACAACCTGAAAATAATGCGCTTCTGAGCGATGTTCCATTGAGAACATCATGAGATTACAGCAAATCTGACACCAATTGACTATAAGGTTTAACCAAGATGGTAACAACCGCATTTTATACTATATTAGTAAAATTTGTATGTGTGAGCTCCGCATTTAAAGGACTGGGATCATCAAAATAAAGCTACCATTTTTATTTTATTTTTCTAATTTTACGAATTGTATGGAATTTAAAATGGTTTATGTATTTTTATCAATAGTAGAATAAGTAAAGGCACATGCAAATAAATGTGAGCCGGCCTATCTGAATATATATGTATATCTATTTATCTATCTATCTATTTCTCTATTTCTCTATCCTGATGAAAGCAGCACAGCTCCAAGTTTGTGAATGCTGTCGGTCCAGGACTTAAAGGGAACCTGTCATGTGGATATTTGATTATAATCTAACTAATTATATACATATAATATACCTCATAATATACACACAAAGATGCCACATGCCGCATGCTAATGAGCTGATTTGAGTCCAGCGTTTTTTTAATTCAGAGCTATAGCCACTCCCCTGCCCACCTGCTGCTGATTCCTATGGAAACAAACTGTCATTCAGCAGCAGGTGGGCGGGGAGAGTCAGAAGCTCATGAATATTCAGGACTCATCATTATCAGCTGGAGCTTTTCAATACAAGATGTTGGCAGATTGACTGGGTCAATTAAAGAAGGTGACCCAGCATTTTGCTAAGAGAATCAGTCACTTATTTATGTTGCCCTTAGTTAGGACACCATAAAACTGGTGACAGGTTCCCTTTAAGGCCAATGCAGCGCTAACTATATTCCAAAAAATTAAGGCAGTGCTTCAGATTCAGTGGTGAACCAAATATGAGATACCTTGGTGAATCTGGAGTGGTGCCTCATTTTTTTTTATCTATCTATCTAGTTACAAAGCCATGTGAGTATGACAGGTACTTGTAAGGCTACTTTCACACTAGCGTTCGATCGGATCCGTTCTGAACGGATCCGATCATAATAATGCAGACGGAGGCTCCGTTCAGAACAGATCCGTCTGCATTATATTGGCATATAAAAGCTAAGTGTGAAAATAGCCTCGGACGGATCCGTCCAGACTTTCAATGTAAAGTCAATGGGGGACGGATCCGCTTGAAGATTGAGCCATATTGTGGCATCTTCAAACGGATCCGTCCCCATTTACTTACATTGTAAGTCTGGACGGATCCGCACGGCCAGGCGGACACCCGAACGCTGCAAGCAGCGTTCAGCTGTCCGCGTGTCCGTGCGGAGGCGAGCGGAGCGGAGGCTGAACGCCGCCAGACTGATGCAGTCTGAGCGGATCCGCATCCATTCAGACTGCATCAGGGCTGGACGGAAGTGTTCGGGTCCGCTCGTGAGCCCCTTCAAACGGAGCTCACGAGCGGACAGCCGAACGCTAGTGTGAAAGTAGCCTAAGTTATCACCGAATAAAAAGTTACGCAATCGTGTAATATATATTTTATATATCACACGACCAAGGATCACCATGTGGTAGTGGAGCCATTGAAATGATTCTGATCGCAGCATAACTGGCAAGTTGCTGACCTGTTTCTGTTTAGGCAGCAGATGGTGACTAGATGGGTTTTCAATCTCATGTTTAATTCACTGACTGCTAGCATGGATTTTAAAATTTGTATTTATTTTTGCCTCTATTATAGGGTTTCACGTGGAATAGTTTTTTAACTGCATTGCAAACAACCCAACTATGTGTGAACTATACCTGAGGCCATGGGTGCACCTAATCTTTCTGCTGCCTGAGGCAAAAACTAAAACGGCCCCCCCCCCAGCCCCCCAATGCCTCTTTCTTAACCTAACCCCTTTGCCGCAATGAAAGCGCTTATTGCCCATGGCCCTTCCGCTGACCCCCTCTTGCCCCTACCTGGTGCTGCCTAAGGCAATCGCCTCACCTGGCCTCATTGGTGGTGCACCCCTGCCTGTCACTGTTATGCTGGGAGTGGTAGTTTTGCCGCATCTGGAGGGCCACAAGTTGGTGCAGGGTCTCCTTTAAGTAACAGTTCTGTGATGCTGATCTGCGCCTTCCATCTTCCAGAATGAATGGGACGGGTTGAAGACATTCATACTGCAGAAAAGATAATTACTATAGCGAGATCCGCTTAACGGGATAACAGAGATCACTAATTGTGGGCCCCTCAGTAATTACTCTGCTGATATACAGCCTCAGCAGGTGGAATTAGAAATGCGCCCTTAGAAATTCTGCCATAATTAATGTGCTTGTCATGACCTTCTGCTAACTTCAGGGTTTGAAAATGAAGATTCCTCTACCTGTATGTAATTTACTTCCCTCTGATGTCTTCAATTTGGTCTAGTCATGTGCTCGGCAGAGGCACAAGATCTGTAACTACAGACAGTACGGCTGTCTTATGGCTTTTGTGAACCACTGCAACCAATCAGGACTGTGCTTCTGTCTTCCAGTGCTCGTTTTATTATTTTAATTGAATTCTGATTGGTAGCTGCCTTTAAATTCAATTTATTGTAAATCACTAATAGGTCAATAGTCAATTGCCCAATGTGTATTTCAAGTCATTCTCCAGGCAAAAACTGAATATCCCACCTCCAGGAATAGATTTTTCATTAGGCACTTGAGGCTTGTGCCTAGGGCCATTGCTGCTGGACATGTGCTGCTTATGTAAGCTTTGTATGGCATTCGGTCAAGTTTGTATGGTTCTGTACATTATGTATTAAGTCAACTGACTTTGCATTAAAGGGGTAGTCTCACTTCAGCATTTAATATTCTGATAGTGTACGGTAAAGTCCTGGAAGTGGTGTATGTCAAAGCCAGGTTCCTCAACTGGGTGAGTTAAGTAAAATCCGGAAAGATAGTTGCTGAAGCTATTGTTAAAGTTCAAGGGCTGGATTTTGTTTGGACTGGGAAGGTAGGTTTGGTAGTGAGATCTCCCCAGTCCACCCCCCTTCCAGGGCATGTTTTCCCCTAGCCTGAGGGATCCCCAGGTATAGTTCAGCTGGGATCGTTAGGGGGAAATAAAGCACATCCCAGGCTGTCAGTCTGGGGGTTATGCCTGGAATGCCTAGAAAGCTGGTTGACTTGCTGGCTATTGAAACCTGATAGCCCAGTGTGTGATCTGCGCTCAATAGGTGAACTAGAGACAAGTTTGTGTTAGTTAGACCCCTGACGGGGAGGAGTTAATTTTAATTTTAATTTTTTTATGTTTTGGTGGTGCTGGAACCTCACCTCACCCAGTGAGTTATAACTGGGAAGAAATCACCTGTATTTGCTGAAGTGCCCAAAAATAAAGCACAGTTTGGACATTAAATCCATTGTCTGACGAGAAGTCCGTCATCGCCGCGCTGTTTGAGAGAGCGATCCCTTACAATATATAGAGAAAGTTAATACAAGGCACTTACTAATGTATTGTGATTGACCACATTGCTTCTTTTGCTGGCTGGGTTAATTTTTACATCACATTATACACTGCTTGTTTCCATGGTTATGACCACCCTGCAATCCATCAGTGGAGGTCATGTTGCACACTATAGGAAAAAGCACTAGCCTAAGTCTCGGCCACCAGAGAAGCTGGCAATTTTTCTTATAGTGTGCAAGCACGGCCTCCACCGCTGGATTGCAGGGCGGTCATAACTAGAGATGAGCGAATCGACTTCGGATGAAACATATGAAGTCGATTCGCATAAAACTGTACGGAGCAGGAGCTCCGTACAGTATTAGAATGTATTGGCTCCGATGAGCCGAAGTTATTACTTCGCGAAGTCTCGCGAGACTTCGCAAAGTAATAACTTCGGCTCATCAGAGCTAATACATTCTAATACTGTACAGAGCTCCTGCTCCATACAGCATTAGAACAAAGTATTATGCGAATCTACTTCGGATGTTTCATCCGGAGTGGATTCGCTCATCTCTTGTCATAACCATGGAAACGAGCAGTGTATAATGTGATGAAAAAATGAATCCAGTCAGCAAATGAGGCAGTATGGACAATCACAATACATTAGTAGTGGCTTGTATTAACTTTCTCTAAATGATAAATGCTACATGCTGAAGTGACACAACCCCTTTAACATTGTATGTTTATTTGTATTACGGGCATGGTTTTGGTGTGCCTTTTAAATGAACACCTCACGACGATCAGCTGTTACATGTCACAGGCAGGGGTCTACCTAATAGGACAAATTTACTACCACAATTTTAACCTCGAAAAAATATTACCTCATTGGAATAATCTAGTGCAGGCATGCTCAACCTGCAGCCCTCCAGCTGTTGCAAAACTACAACTCCTAGCATACCCGAACAGCCTACAGCTATCAGCCTACAGCAGTGCATTGTGGGAGTTGTAGTTTTACAACAGTTGGAGGGCCGCAGGTTGAGCATGCCTGATCTAGTGAAAAGATTTGTACTGGGGGTGGGGGATTCCTCTTTCTATCTGGACACAAACCTTCTTAAAGGGAACCTGTCAGAAGATTCATGCTGCCCGAACCATGGACAACATGACATCCTAATGCTGCAGTAGGATAAAAAAACATCTGTTAAAATGGAGACGGGTCATGGTGGTAGGTTCTGGCTGGCTTTTATCTGCCTGACTCAGTTTGATTGACAAGTATCTCAATGATGCGGGAGAAGCTGGTGGACAGCTGCCACTGTGACCTTTTCTACATTCCCAGCTGTTGTCTTCTTTGAAATATAGCAGCTTGTATGGTGAGAGCCTGTCAAGATTTCATGCTGGTTGTTCAGGCAGCTTGAACCTCCTGACAAGTTTAAGCCATATGTTAGCTTTAAATTAAAGACTTTGTACACCTTTTGGAGTCAATTTTTTATGATTGCATATTACTTATTTTGGGCTAAAAATCATTTTTCCAATTGGTCTTAAATTAAAAATAACGAGCCGTTCTGTCACAAAGGGTTAACTGTTTTTCTAGCTGTGTGAATCATTTCTTTTTACTTTTACTTTGTCCCCTAATCTAATAAACCTTATCCCTAATTTAATAAGAGGTCATAAATAATTATTTAAGCCACATACTTATCAGTAAGATAAGAACTAGTTATTAAAATATTTGAAGTACATTTTTTTTTTCAGTAATTCAATTGAAAAAGTGAAATTCATATTATATAGATTCATTACACAGAGGGTGATCTATTTCAAGTGCTTATTTCTTTTGATGCTGTTGATTATGGCTTGCATCTAATGAAAATCAAGTCATTATCTCAGAAAATTAGAATATTGTGAAAAAGTTCATTATTGTAGACTCATGATGTCACAAGCACAGTGATGCCATGGTTAATAAAACCAGGTATAAGTACTTTTGGCAGTGTGGGCAGGTGCCAAGTCATGCTGGAAAATGAAATCAGCAGCTCCTTAAAGCATTTCAGCTGAGGGAATCATTAAGCGCTCTAAAATTTCCTGGTAGACGGCTGTGCTGATTTTGGACTTAATAGGACACAGTGGACCAACTCCAGCAGATGACATGGTTCCCTAAACCATAACTGACTGTAGAAACTTCACCCTGGACCTTTTTGCTTCCACTCAACTCTCCATTAATGTGCTTGGATACAGAACTCTGTGAAAAGCCAGCTTCATTAGCAATGACCTTTTGTGAGTTACCCTCCTTGTGGAGGGAGTCAATGACTGTCTTCTGGACAACTGTCAAGTCAGCATTCTTCCCATGATTGTATAGCCCACTAAACCAGACCAAGGGACCATTTCAAGGTGTTTTATGTTGCTTAGCTGATTAGAGTGCGACACCATGAGTCTACAATATTGTACTTTTTCACAATATTCTAATTTTCTGAGATACCAACATTTGGGTTTTTATTAGCTGCAAGCCATAATCATCCACATTAAAAGAAATAAACGCTTGAAATAGATGACTCGGTGTGTAATGAATCTATATAATGTTTGAGTTTCTCTTTTTTAATTGAATTACTGAAATTACCTTTTCGATGATATTCTTATTTATTGAGATGCACCTGTATATGATATTGTTGTGTCTAGCAACCTGTATTGTAAAACAAATGCATTATTTGTCCTGCACAGTGAGCACTGTAAAAAAACTAACAAAATTATTTTTTTGTGGTTCACCCCCCCTCACAAAAATAGAATAAAATGTGATTCAAAAGTCACATGTATCCCAAAATGTTAGCAGTGAAAACTAATTGTCTCACAAAAATGCCCACACACAGATCAGTTGACAGAAAATAAAAAGTTATGGGTTTTAGAATATGGCAAGTTTTTTTAAGATTAAAAAAAAGACACTTTTTTACATTTTCAGTAAAGAAAGAAGCAATATACACAGTGCCTCCAACAACAGGTGGCACAGAAAGTGAAACACATAGAAACCTAACCAACAGGGTTCAATGAACATCGCATGGAATCATTAACTACCCTAGAACCAGAGAAAACAATATCCTGAACATAAGGAACAGGGTTCCCAAAGGGAACCAAGTAAAGAGGTCAAGGAACTAGAGAGCTTAAAAAGCCCCAGTAAAAACTTCTGAAGAACGAGATGCATAACGGGGAGGTGGCAGGGCATGGAACAGGGAAAGAGATGAGGCCTAGGCCACGTGACACATGATCGTGTCGTCACTCGGTCCAGGAAAAGCAGAGAGAAGGCTGTGGCGACTCACAGAAACGCTGTTGCCTTTTCAAACAGCTGATTCCCCCCCCCCCCCCCCCATCGATTCCCACTGATCAGATACTGATGACCTGAGGAAAACCCTTTTAAGGCTACTTTCATACTCGTGTTAGGTGCGGATAGATCTGCACAGACGCATCCGTTCAGATAATACAACCGTCAGCATCCGTTCAGAATGGATCAGTTTGTATTATCTTTAACTTGGCCAAGACGGATCCGTCTTGAACACCACTGAAAGTCAATAGAGGTAGGATCCATTTTCTATTGTGCCAGATTGTGTCATAGAAAACTGATCTGTCCCCATTGACTTACGTTGTGTGTCAGAACAGATCCGTTTGGCTCAGTTTGGTCAGACGGACACAAAAACGCTGCAAGCAGCGTTTTCGTGTCCGCCTCCAAAGCGGAATGGAGACCGAACGGAGGCAAACTGATTAGATCCTTTTCCGTTCAGAATGCATTAGGGCAAAACTGATCTGATTTCGACCACTTGTGAGAGCCCTGAACGGATCTCTCAAACGGAAAGCCAAAACGCCAGTGTGAAAGTAGACTTAATGGCTGTCATTAAAATATTGCTGCATTTGTGGGGCCTTTTTTTTGTTTTTGTATAAATCTTTCTAGATATTCCTTTTCTTATAAAACTTTTATAGACCTGGAGCCTGGCGAGTCCTAAATCCACTGTAAAATCATAGCGGAAAGATTGGGAGTTTCAAAATGTTGTTAACATTGCCCATTAGACCATTGGTGTGAAATATTGCAGTGGCAGAGCAAATCCTTTTCATGTGACGACTAACATTAGCAAATGTAAGAAATGATTATTTTATGTACAAAGCTCTCAGAACGGCCTGCCATGCCAAACCCCACATAATATTTACTGTTCATTATGCTTTTTCCAGCCTGGTTAGCAATGTGCCAATCTTCGTCTGCACGATGGCCTTCCCCGGAGTGCCCTGTCCTCTCCATGTGTTTGAACCACGTTATCGTCTCATGATGCGTCGCTGCCTAGAAACTGGGACTAAGAGCTTTGGGATGTGTTTATATGAGAGCGGCAAGAGGTACTGGTCACACACTACTTCAAGTCTCAAACAATTCCTATCAATACAGCAACAAACACTACAAATGTACAGAACGAAAACTTGTTTTTACACCTATTTTCTGTTTTCTTCAACTCCTTTTATTGTCCACTAGGGGGCAGTTTAGTACATTTGATGTTCCACTGCAGCAATGCCTCTTCCAGTATCAGTCAGGCCTCTCTGTATAGAGATATGGTTGGTCCATGACATGCTGCATTTTGAGTTAATGGGGGGAGGTCCCTTGTTCAGGAACTTAGGCTACATTCACATAACCATGAAAAATGGCTGTGTGACGGACGCTTTTTTATTATTTTTTTTAACGGTTGTCACGTGGCCATTTTCAGAACCGTTGCAGACTATGGGGCTGTTAGTCTCTTCACCATAGTAGAGAACAGTTGCAAAGTAGACCTTACATTACACAGACAACCTATTGATATGAATGTGCACAGTGTAAGAGCCCTATTATCCTACGATTTTCTGGCCAATCAGCAGATGAACGAGCAGACTAGTTTGTCGGTGGATGTGCATCTTGATGAAAGATGTCCAATTATTGGCAGCATATCTCCTTGTGTAATCAGGAATGGCTTTCCATAAGGAATAGAACTGAATGAGGGAGGAATGACTGCAGCAGCAATCGTTCCTTCCACATTCAGTTTGCATTGGCCTGTGTAATCGGGCCGGTGCAAACAAGCACTGATGGATGTGTTATCATTCATCAGCGCATGCACTGCCCGAACAGGGCCTTTTCTGCCATTTTTATACTGATGATCTTTCCTCAGTCTGATCGGTGGGGGTCCGACACCTGGGAACCCCACTGATCAGCTGTTTTAGAAGGCAGTGGCGCTGGCAGTAGCGTAACCGCCTACTTTCTGCTTTTCGTAGGCCAGTGACGACACGTTCATCGGTCACATGGTTTAGGAGCAGATCAGCCCCATTGAAATGATTGGTGAGCTGTGAGCTCCGCTGCCATCTCAAAACAGCTGATCGACGGGGTCCCGGTGGTCGCACCCCCACCGATCAAATACTGTACACTTATCCAGTAAACAAAATCCTGGAAAGTCCTTTTTAATTCTTAACGTGGTTGCCTGAAGTAATTAAATATCTCGAACAAGTCCTTAAATGGCTTAAAATAAAAATAAGGTGTTATACTCACCCCTTCTCTGTAGCTCTGGTCTGGTTCACCTGATGCTTTGTTCACAGTGCCGGGACAATGATTGGCTGCACCGGTGATGTTCCGTATACCTGCACAACACTCCTGCTTACTCTTTCCCTCTCCCTCTTGATTGATCAGACCAGACGAGCAGGGGTGCACAGAGTGGCTTGAACCTGCCCTCAGTGCACTTAACTGCTCATTTGCATATGGATTAAATATACCTTTTCTCCATGATTAAAGCAATAGATCGCTAAGTGAAAGGTATCATTACAATCAGCTAAGCTAGCGATACAAGGCATTATGCTTGGTTTAATAGTGACCTTCCTGGTGACAATTTCCTTCTAATGATCATACATCTATAATTGTTGCTCTGTACAGCTTTTCAGATTACGGGTGTATGCTGGAGATCCAGCACTTAGACTTTTTGCCAGATGGTCGGTCACTGGTGGAGACAGTTGGTAGAAGACGTTTCCGGGTACTTCAGAGGGGCCTGTTGGATGGATATCACAAAGCAGAAATAGAATACCTGGTGGACAAGAAGCTGGAGGGCGAGGAATTGCAGGAATTACAGAGATTACATGACATGGTGTATCAACAGCTAGAGGAATGCTTCTCCCACCACATGGGTAGCCTTCCACGGCGAATCTTCACACGTTATGCCAGCCCACCTCCGAAAGAGGACGACATACAGGTCAGTGGTGGACTGCAGATGAAATGCTATAGTGTTCTAGTAGGCAAGCAATTATTATTTTATTAAGTATAATAGTGCAGTGCTGTACAGAGATTGTCATTACTCACATCACTGAATCCCAAATTAACCTATGCGTATGTTTTTAGCAGGAATCCCGTGATAACTTCATCCAGCTGTTGACATTGGTCAGATTTGAATCCAGGACCCAGCGTTGCAAGGCAACAACGCTTACCATTGTTCTGCCCAATAGCAATCAGTTGTGCTGATGTTTGCCACAGTCGGTGCTACTGACGACTGTTTGGTTATAACTGTTTGTCAGACTTACTGTGACAAACATCTCAGCGCAGTGCCAAAGGGATCAAGATGTTTCATAGAGCCCTTTCATTCAGAAAATTAGTGAAGATCTGATATCTCAGACTTCAACAATGTAATCTTCTTGCACTTATCTATGGCCTATCAGAAGATTAATACAACTGGATTTCCCCTTTGAAATGATCAAAATAGGTATAAAGGAACCCTCTTGGCAGACCAGAGAGCATATTAGGAAATTGTGTAATATACAGTATACTAATGAGCGGACACTAGAATAGAGAAACTATGGGGAAATAAAATTGCTCCCATGTAGCTTGCATCCCATAAGCAGGCAATAAGCTGCATTAAATGGCTGTCTATAATCTGTTCTCCAGTTTCAGCTCACTCACATGCTTGATGTGCTAGCCTGTGTACGGTACTTGCCAGCACCTTAGGGACCCAGAAACTTCAGACAGCTCTGCAGCCTGGTTAAATGAGGGCACTGTTAAGTGTCCCGAAAATATGTATGGTTAGATTTTCAATGGAATTTAAAGAGGTTGTCTGCTTTGTGTCTCTGTTACCAGTCTCTGTCAATAACCGTCACATTGGTGTTTAGTTCCTGGGGGGGGCCACTGGATCTCTTGTCACAATGGACAAAAAGGACCCATTGGCTGCTGCAGTAATGGGACACAAGGTCGTTTGGGGAGATTAACTAAGATAAGACCCTTAATGTTAATCATACCTAATCTTAGGCACCCAATCAAACCCCCAGTGTTAATCGGACCTCAGCTTAGAGCTCTAATCAAACCCCCAATGTTAATAAGACCACATTTATACCTCAGCTCAGACCCCCAATGTTAATAAGACCACATTCAGACCTTCGCTCATACTCCTAATGTTCATAAGACCCCCCAGTCAGAACTCATATCAGACCCCCAGTCAGAACTCAGATCAGACCCATAGTGGGAAAAAGACCACCATTCAGACCTCAGATCAGACCCCCCAATGTGAATAAGATCCCCATACAGACCTCAGATCAGACTTCTTTGTTTTCCTGCCATGCTGTGCTGTCACGCTGTGTGCAGGTCACAGACAGCGTACTGAGCCCTGCAGGAGAAGACCAGGAAGCAGTGAGTGCACGGAGAGCAATGCATTCTTTGCTTCCTGGTCCTCCAGCATTAATGAGTGCTTCCATAATGGAAGCGCTCATTGGTATTCGCCCTATAAGATGCGCTGACATTTTCCCTCCATTTTGGGGTGAAAAAAAGTGCATCTTAGAGGGCGAAAAAACACTGTACTTTTTGTGCCTCTCTAGACCATGTCTGGAAAAGGGGTGTGGCTTAGAGAAGAGGCATAAAAATGGGGCATGAACATTGGCGTAAACCAGCCAAGGGGTCGCGTAGGAAAGAGGTTAACATGTCTAGCAAGATGCATCAAACGTATCATACAGCATAAGCAACTGATAACTTTGGCGCATCTTCTGCCTGTCTGCTTGAGAACGTAAACCAAAGGACCATAGCGAAAATAAAATATAACATTTATGATATTTTGTTTGGGAGATTTTTCAAGGGATTTGTTTGTTTGGTCTATGCCCCCACTTTATCTCCATGACTTCCACAACACAACACCTCCTTTCATCTGTACTCGTTACAAATGACCTATTGTAATTTGCTATGGTAAGATCTAACGGGATGCCTCATCCCATCGCGCACCCATTGTGTTCTGGCATCCGGGTTTCTTCTCAGCCTTTGTTAAACACACACTGTTCTCGCTCCACATTTTTTTTACTGTCTCACATGTTCTCTGCAGGTACAGCAATGATTGTTAAGCCGCACGCAGCAATGCCACTGCGCATTAATCTCATCCTGCCGTACCAGTCGTAAAAGTCGATTGCAAATTTTTCTTGTCACTCTCCAAAAATACAAGCCTCATTTATTCCAAAAATGAGAGCCTCACACGCAGAAAACACACAGTTGTTATGAATAATGTCAATATTGCTATAGACTGTTCTTATTAAATTACACTGGTAATGAGCAGACGCGGTAATGTGATTGCCGGGAACCAAGCTACGGCTGTCATCAGTGTGATTCTAAGATTGCAGTGCAAAGTTATTATTTTCTCGCCACCCCAAAGCTGCTCAAAGACATAATTTCTGGTCGGATGGAGTGGCAATCTCATGTGTATGATTGCTGGCAGACCCCCATGGCCAGTCATACTTGGGTGGAGAATGTGTTGGCTGTTTTTTTTGTTGTATATGATCCCATTTTTTTCTACCTGGCACTGGAGTATCTGGTAACCACACAACCCTCCATGTTCCATTGGTATAACGCGAATCAGTTATGATAACCTTAGGCCAGCAGTTGTTAATTCGTTCTATCTGAGAACCGTTGTCTCCTACCTCTGTTGTTCAAAGAGCTGCTGCATATAAATGGGAATTATATACCATATTTTTCGGACTATAAGACGCACCACAGATTTTGACAACGGAAAATAAAAATAATTCTACTAATTAACAGAGTGCTGGCAACAAGGTTACTAACTTTGGGGTGTAGCATGGAGGGGGTTAATAGTTTCGGTCACCTCCTGTTGATCTTATTGTGTCATCTGCTGACCATTGTAAGAAACAGCAATGGTGCATGTGGTCACTTCATTAAATGTATCCAAGTAAGGCCTTGTGCACAGCACTGTGTTTTTGCACACATACCCATTATTAATTTTCTATGGGTCGGCCAAAAAACAAACAAAACCAAATAAAAACACACTGATGTCTGTTCCGTAAATTATAGAACATGTACTATTTTGTCCACAAGGTGTTTGCAGACAAGAGTAGTCATTCGTTTTGATGGAAGTGAGAAGAATGTGGATTGCACACTGAAGGTGTCAGTATTTTGCAGTTCCATGGTTTTTGGACCACAGACTGTCTGTAGTTTCTCGCCTTGCTTGTTCTGCTAGATTATTTATTTTATCCTGTCCGTGATCATAATATACAGTACACACACATCTATGCTACATGCACACATAGGTCTGCTTCATGCAAACCCTGATATATATATTCCGACAGAACTATTTTTTCCGTCATGTATAACGGAACAAAACGGAACCGTTATTTGTGGCCATAGACATGTATTAGGACTGAGCAAAACTGAATGCCTCTTAAAGGTTTCCGTTTTGCAGTCCTTTCCTAAAACTCCATTATATTCTGTTATAACAGGGCCATATAACAGAATTCCATAACGCTAATACGATCCCGCCCTAAAAAGTGTTGTCATGGGTCGCCTTGATTCAGCATGGGACATTGTCATCCACCCAATGAGAGATGTCTTTATATGAGAGGATGGTGGCTGTATATAGCATTGACCAGATGTGTATGAGATCCTTATAATTACAAGCATCATATATGGAATGACGTTTATGATGACAGTATTCAATTATTTATAGCCAATTTTTTTGGGGGGGAATGCCCACCGGCCCCATTGATTGTAATGGGGGCCAGCTGAGATCGGACTGCAGATATGCTGAGAATCGGCTGGATAAATAGCCGTTTTAGTCTGGCCGATTCTGCATGTTTGCCGTCAGTTCTCAGTTGGTTTTAGGCAGCGACCAGCAATGCCGGATCCAAAAAGCTCTGGCCAGTTGTTCCTTCCGAAACAGCCTGACGAATCTCTAAACCCAAGTGTGAAACTAACCGTAAACAAACTGCAGCTGAAATCCCTGGGTAAGGGGCTGCAGGGTTCTAGGTGACCTTAAAGGGGTTCTCAGGGAATGATTTCAACTGGCTGCTAGGTTTTCTGTACTCTGTCAGCCATTCAGGCAGGTAAACTTTAATATTTTTCAATGTCTGTCCTAATGATCGCTACTTGACATATCGGTGACAGCCATTGCACCCCTTTGAAGGGCTAAGTTTAGTGTCTCTTCTCGGGGAAATGACTTGAATCGGCCATGATGTTCCTGCTGCCTGCATGGTAGCAGGTGTGTGATTGTGGAACACACGTATGCTCACACACTGTGTATGTACAAGTATACACATGCTACTGTGCAGGCAAGAGGAAGAACTAACCCAGCAATAAATTAGTGGTAATCCAGGAGAATGGTCTACTCTTCTGGGAGTCTGGGAACTCTCCCCTCGGGACAATGTAGACTAGGCATGAATGCTTTATTGTACTCTAGAAGACACTGTGTACATATTTAAGAGATAGCAGTAAAATAATAAAGTATTTGGTGACTTCTATATTTCGGGTGGAGTTAACCTTGAAAAAGCCAAATAATGTGATTGTGTATACTGTGTGTTATCATTACGGTCTGTATGAAAGAGGTTGAAGTCAGATGTTAGCAGACTCGTTGCACCGTGTAGAGTTGCTCCCCCTGCTCGCACCCTGCAGTCCTTCTCCTTGCCCACACTGTCTGCTGCTGAAAGCGAGATTGATGCTGCTGTCCATTAAAAAGCCGCCAGGTGCTTGCAAGCAAATGACTGGAAAATGTTCTCAAAACCAAAATAGCATACTTAAAGACTCCGAGGGGACACTTCCACCCAAACGGGGGATTATAAATGACTGTTTTAGTATCTTTTTATTTTTTCTTATTTAGTTTTTTTTAATATTCTAGAATTAGGGAATAGACATGTCAAAGTAAAATGTACACTCAACAGGCTGAATTGTAATCCATATGCTGCCACTAATGTCCTAGGTTCTATCATTATATTGCATCTTGATGGCATGTCTGATCTAGTATATCTACTACCAAGATTTTCTGACCGTGTCCTATTAGTATCCTATTTAGGTGCCTTATCAAAGACGCCCTTTAATGAAAAATCTGATTAATAATGCCAGATGTAATGTGGGTTTAACATGGGTTGAATCATTTCGATTTACTATCTCTCTTCTATGCTGTAAACAAAGGGCAATATCCAGCTTTGGGCTGAACATTCAAAAATGTCTGGCTGCTTGTAAACATCGGCAGCAAGAGAATGCTACATACAGTAGGGCATTAAAGGGGTTGTCTCAGTTGATTCATTTTGAAACTACTGGTTTGGGTCTGGACACATCCAGTAATTTGCTGATTTTGACAATGGAACTTCAAGCCAGACCGTTTTTTCTCTGCAGCTAAAGAGTAGATGGCTGTCCATGTCCCATAGGTTCATGTCAACCCATTTAGGTGAGACCCCAATGATTCATGGGTTAAATTGGTATATTACTTTAGCGCAGATTCACTTTTTATATTCCACTGTGACAGGGCAGTTACATATTTATTTTTTTAGAAATTATTGCGAGGTGCCTTTTATGTTGTCTTTGTTTATTTTGCAGGCATCTCCAGATGGTCCTAACTGGTGTTGGTGGCTCCTGTCCGCGTTACCTTTGGATCCAACATACCAGATGCTGATTCTCTCCATGACCTCATTAAAAGAAAGACTTTTCCACTTGAAGCACATTCTGTCTGTGTTCCTCCAGAACAGGTCCTAGGAATTTGATCATTGTCCTACAGCCTTTCGTAGAAGTGCCGTCCAACCATTGTAAAATTAAGGGATTTTGGTGCTTATTGGGTTCTTCTGCTGTCACTTGTGATTCACTGCACAGCCAATCGTAACTACTGGAAACCTTGACATAGATATAAAGAAGATGTGATTTAAGACTTTAAGACATCTGGAGACATAGTGACATCTCTTTTTAGGTCAACATCATCAATAATGCTTAATTTGCTTAATGGAAAAAAAAAGTTTTTTTTTTTTTTTTTTGAACCGTTTTATTTTTTTTTAATTATATTAAAGTGGCGCAAGGTGCCTGAGCCCCTGGTGGCCCCTTTTTTTCTTATTGCCTAGAAATCAGTGGCCATATTTCTGCAGAATGATTGTGCTATACCTTTTTATGCTGTGTTTTGCTTGATTTAACTAAGTTATCCGGGCAACAGATATTGATGATCTATCCTCAGGTCATCAGTATGAGATCGATGGGGGTCAGCTGTTTAAAGGGGCGGCAGCTTTGTCCACTTCAGTGTTTACCTGCATGATATCTACAGTGTAGTGTAATCACATGTGTTCGTCCCATTCAAGTGAACGGGAGAGGAAGCTGTAAATACACCGCACCACCACTACAAGGGAGAAGTGAAGAGGATGCAGGGCTTGTCCAAGTGCTGTGGCCACTTCAGACAGCTGATCGAGCGAGAGTGCCGGGAGCTGGGCCCCCATTGATCTGATATTGGTGACCTGTCCTGAAGATAGGTCATCGATATCTGTAGCCCAGACAACCACTTCCATACTTGATTGTTCTAGATTTGTTCTTGACCTGTTTCCATGCAAAGTAACCATGCCTTGCGTGTAGAAGGGAATGGATTTTTGTGAAGCTAGGCACCACTGTGGAAAAAATAGCTGATATGTCCAGCAGACACTCTTGCACTTTATCAAACATTTTCTACTAACAGCTGTCTTTTGTCTGTTGTATTGTTTGTATTGTTCTGGGAAAACACAAATCCCTACAATGTGAACCCTTAAACTTGTAATAAACAGGGTTTTCAGTTGTACTAGAATTTACAAAAATGGCTTTTATTGAAAATGATGATTAATATTTCTTTGCCCTATGGTCCTATGGATCCATTAAGTGTTACTGACCAGGATGTAAAATGATATTTGCCTTTTGTGTTGCTTCTTAAGGAGACACTTTCAATCAAATCACATACTTATTAACAACATGTATGTGATAATTTGATGTAATAAAAAAAAAAAAATGGGTGGATGATTATCTGAATAGAATGTTTGAAGTCACTCCATGTGTGCTAGTTTTCAGTTAGAGTCTTTGTATTTTTAACCTAGTAAAGAGTGTCACTTAAAGAGGTTCTCCGATCATTTCCAGTAGTAAAGAGGGAAGATGTTTCACATAGTACTTAACCTCTCTTGTTCCCCCGCTACTGGCGTCTCCACTGTGCTTGCACACCCTGCAGGCTCTTCTGCTGGGGTCCCGATCTGTTGTGGCCACTTCTTATCTTGTACAGCTGCATAGTCTTCAATGCGGGAAAAGAAACAGCCACATCTGGTCCCAGGCAGAAGAGCCCACAGCAAGCACAGCAAAGATGGTGGTCCCGGGTAGCAAGCTAGGGTAAGTACTGTGAAACATCTTACCCTTCACAGGTTAGTACCATGGAAATTACTGAGGAACCCCTTTAAAGCGGCTCTGTCACTAGATCACCCCTATTAAACCAGGAACCCAATCTCACCCTAACAGGGCCCTGCAGATAGTGTCAGGACACGGATAGCCTATTCCTTCCCAGATGAAGGAATAGGAGACCCTCTCAGGCCTAATATCAGGAGGTAGGGGAAAATAACAAACAAAGAAGATACACTTAACTTCCAGAAGTATGCGGATGAGCAGGAACTCGGAGAGAACCAACACCAGGACTTCCACAAACAAAGAGCTATCAACCGCATAGCATGATGGGTGAGGCTAGACTAAATAGAGGAGAAGGAATGACCACTTAAGCTACACCTGAGACAAGAGGTGTGGTCATCCCCAGCAACAAAACAGAAAGGTGAAACCATAGAAACTGTCAATCACGTGCAGCCAGTCTCCTCGAGCTTCTAGTCCCTGTCACAGACGGGACCGTGACATAACTACATTAAGTTGTCAGGCAGCTTGTCTCTAGCAACCAGTTTGTCTTAAATTACTCAGGTCTTCAGACAAGACACACTTGCACTGAGCGGAGGGCAGGGTATGGAAAAGGAGGCTTGGTAATTCTCAACAAGCTTGACAAATCTCAGGAGTCAAGTCATGTAGAATAACTGCATGTAATTGTAGTAGTTAGTATAACAATTATAAATGTATAGTCAAATTGTACAACAGGCTTAGGCTCCCTGCACACGAACGTGTGCACCACGTGGTCGTGCTGCGGGCCGCAAAATGCGGGCCGCAATGCACGAAGACAGACTGTGGGGCAGCCACAGCGGATCGCGGACCCATTCACTTGAATGGGTCCGCGATCCGGCCGTTCCGCAAAAAGATAGGATATGTTCTCCGTAGTGCTTCCGTAGGCTTCCGTTCCTCACCATTCCACATCTCCGGATTTGCTGACCCATTCAAGTGAATGGGTCCGCATCCGTGATGCGGAATGCCCACGGAACGGCACCCGTGTATTGCGATTTCTTGTAATGTATTGTTGCTATAGAAACGGTAACTACAGGTTCCAATGTGTAGAAACATTTAAGTAGTCACTACCATTCCAACAAACCTTGCACAAATAGTAGAAATATAGGAAGCATTCTTCCTAGTCTCTCCAAACAGCTCTATTGGCAGCATGGGTGTCTCTAGCTACATCTTTTTTGTCTCTCTAACTTTAGATCACGCCGTCTCACCCTCCTCTCCACAGTCTGCTAAGGGCAGCGTGCAAATCTGACCCTTCAGTGAGGTGACAGTTGTCTTGTCTCTCAACATGGACCTAGCAGAGCAGTTTAGTTTAGGAGAAGCTTGGAAGGAAAAAGAAGCATTTTTTTCTCTGATAAGATATATTACAAAGTTTCTTATATTCACCTCTACGATTGTTTTGTTTGCAAAGTTTATTGAAATGACAGTCATCATTTGAAATGTTGCTAAGTAGCATTCAGCGAACTGAGCTTTGACTATATGGGCTACGCCAAGGAGATATTCGTTATCACCAAAGTCGCACGAGACTTTGTTGAATAACTTCGGCCATTGATTACTTGAAAACCATTTTTAAACTTGAATCCTAAGTCGGCTGGGTTAAAAATTGAAGTCCGAAGTTATTCACCCAAGTCTCGCAAGACTTTGGAGATAACGAATTTCACCTCTGTGGAGCCCATATATTTGAATGCTGTATGGAGACGGATCTCTGTACATAATTCAAATGAAGTTTTGACCAAAGTGACTTTGGATCTATGATTTGAAGCTCCTTTTGCTCAACCCTATTGTCAGTATGCTATGTGGTCAGCAAATCAATTATTTGGGTTATTTTCTATGCTGTGTTTTTTTTTTTGCACTGTTTACGATAAAAACTTCCTGTTGCAATTTAGAAATTGTCATTGTGCAGGTTTGCTGCTGTTGACAGATCTTTTATAGTTTGTGTATTTCTCTTTTTAAAGGAATTCTGTCACCTCGTTTTAGGTTATAGAGTTGTGGACATGCACGGCTAGATCGCCGCTAGTATGTCCGCAATATACCTGTCCTATAGGGCTGTGTCCTTTTTATTGTGTTTAAAAAAGATTTTAGAGATATGTAAATGAGTCTTGTAAGGTGCCCAAGGGGCTGTACGAACCTTCCTGGTGCCCAGCCACGCCCCCTGTGAAGGAGCCCAGCACCGCCTATGTCCTCCGAATCTCCTCCTTTCTTCACAGTTAGATTGCCGTAATCTCGCGATGCGCGAGCTCGTGCATGTGCAGTGCCGGTATAGTGTTCCTTCCCTGTGCTGGCATCAGCCTCAGGGAAGGAACTGTGAATGCACGAGCTCGCGCATCGCGAGATTACAGCAATCTAACTGTGAAGAAAGGAGGAGATTCAGAGGCCGCAGGCGGTGCTGGGCTCCTTCACAGGGGGGCGTGGCTGGACACCAAGAAAGTTCGTACAGCCCCTTGGGCACCTTACAAGGCTCATTTACATATCTCTAAAATAATTTTTTTAACACAATAAAAGGACACAGCCCTATAGGACCGGTATATTGTGGACATGCTAATGGCAATCTAGCTATGCATATCCTCATCTCTATAACCTAAAACGAGGTGACAGAATCCCTTTAAGGCCTCTTTCACACGGGCAACTTTTCCATCCGGATGTGATGCATTTAGCAAACGCAATCCTGACACGTTCATGTAAAACGGGTCTGTGTACATGAGCATCTTTTTTTCACGCATCCTCTTTGCGTTGAGAAAAATTACAGAATGTTCTATATTGTGTGTTTTTCACACAGCTCTGGCCCCATAGTGAATGAGGCTTGCGCGAAAAAAATATTTTTTACTGATGGTTGCTCGAAGATATAGATTTTTATTCTTCAGTTTTTCTTCAATCGCATGAAAAACGGATCAAAAACTGATTGCATGTGTGCAGAAAGGACTGAAACGCTGAAAATGCAATTGCAGATAAAATGATTGAACTTGTGTGCAAAACCATCAGTTTTTCCCTGAACAGATTCTGACAAAATCTGTACCACTCATGAAAGAGGCCTAATACTTGGAGTACAGAGGTGTGTACTATTCAGAATGACTGACTGACTGATTTTACCACACTTTTTACACTCTCTGAGACTGGATGTTCATCATATACAATTATGACATCACAGTTACTAATTGCTTCCTGTCTCCAGTTGTAGACTCCAGATTAGAAATATCTATGGTGGATCCTCATCGTGACCGTCTGTCCAAGGGAGTGGAGGTTTATCGGATACTCTTTTGTACCTTTTTGTGTATCTAGATTTTGAAAATGTTTAATAAAAGAATATCTGACTTAAAAAAAAAAAATTGCATAATATTGTATGGCCTGGGTCAGCCAAAGTGGGTCATTTTTTTTAAAGACATTTTGATGCATTAGTATTCTTCAATTGATTACATTACACCCTTGTTCAGTCAAAGTACTAAACAGTGACATATATGCCTGTTGATAGTTTGTAGGCAGCCACAAAATATTGCTTTACCGCACAGCCTAAAACAAAAAAAGTAGCCGTTTTAAAGTGATTTATAGTGTTTGTAGCATAAAAATACCCTTTTTATAATTTTTCCCTTGGTACTGCTGCTAATCAGTGCTACTGGGGGTGGACTCTGTACAGAATTGTTCTCCTTCCCCCTCTGACAGCTGATAATATAGTCCCTGCTTACTTTTTATTTCTGCTGCAAAAGGAGTCTTCTCAGCAATACTGCCATGCTAATGCATTGCTGTTCTATGAACAGATGATCACTGCACAGAGACTGGCTGTGGGAAGAGTTATTTAGCATGTGTGACCCCCAGCATGCAGCTTATTAAGTGGGTGTACACATTGATATTAACTTAGAACACCAGGTTGCGACAATCTATGTTAATAAATCTAATATATAAAGCTGAGTGTATGTGTGTATGTATGTCCGCTAAAGTAATCCGCACTGTCGCATTTACAATCATGAAATTTGGCACACAGGTACATCAGGTGTCCGGGAAGGTTTTAGACCAGGTCTCAACTCTCTAGGATGTACCGTTCCTGAGATTTCCAAAAATGCATTAGCCAATAGAAGCTTGGTCACATGACCCTTATCAGCCAATAGAAGCTCTCAGGTCCTTCAGCCTCCACATACAGTTTTACTCGAGGTTTCCATAACAACCCAGCCATTTATCTTCACTGCTGTAGGTCAGCTTTAAAGAAAATCTGTCGCCAGGATAATCGCTATTAAGTCAAGCCTTAGCCTAATGGCACTTAGTATTTTATTTCCAGATATTCCTTTGTTCCAGCAATAGATGTGTTTATCCTCTGAAAATCCAGTTCATTTGGTATGTAAATGAGCCAGTAAGGTGCCCAGAGGGGCGTCACTCTTGCAGGAAGGAGCCCAGACACGCCCCCTGCCACAATGTATCCACCCTCGAAAGATGAACTTAAAACCCTGCCCAAAGGTCCTGCTAAGCCAGGCATCCTCAAACTGCGGCCCTCCAGCTGTTGTAAAACTACAACTCCCACAATGCCCTGCTGTAGGCTGATACCTGTAGGCTGTTCGGGGCATGCTGGGAGATGTAGTTTTGCAACAGCTGGAGGGCCGCAGTTTGAGGATGCCTGTGCTAAGCCATGCCACTGACCAGGTTAGGCCATGCCCCCTCCCACTCAGCCGACAGATTGAAAAAAGTAGGTTAAATATCAACTTCTAGGTCTTGCTAAGCCATGCCCCCTCCCACTGAACCAACAGGGATTGAAAAAATGAAGTTTCTTCCTGCAGCTCACACTCAGACACAGTGCTGCTGTCTGAGAGTGAGCTGTTTAAAAGGACATCCTTAGGTCTGTCCAGGTCCTGTGCCAGACAGAGGACAGGGAGTCTGAAAGCCAGACTGTCCGGCCTAAAACTGGACCGCTGGCAACCCAAGGGGCAGGCTGCTGTGGAGGTTACAGTTAAGGGGATGGGCCGCTATAGAGGTCAGTGTTAAGGGGCATATGGCTGTAAAGGCCACTGTTAAGGGGATGGGCCCCTGTGGAGGTCACTGTCAAGGGGGTGGTGTGCTGTGAAACTCACTTTTAAAGGGGAAGGCGGCTGTAAAGGTCAAAGTTAAGGAGGTGGGCTGCTGTGGAGGTTCAATTTTAAGGGACGGGGCACTGTGGGGGGGGGGGGGTCATTGTTAAGGGGTGGGGGGCTGTGAAGGTCACTGTTAAGGAGGCGGGGTGCTGTAGATGTCACTGTTATAGTGCATAGTGTTGATATCTTTTAATGATGCACACAAACATTAAATGAAATAGATTAAATATACATGTAATAGGCGGTGGGACAACCTATTTTACATATATTACAAAGATGATACATTCCATGATTATATGCGCCACTATAGAGCAAAGTGTGTGTACACAGTTTTATTGTATTTTTTTTCCATACTTTGTAATGGGATATTATTTCCCAATGGTATCATAAGTTAGAATTATTTACGCATTTTTTTTTTTTTTACAAGGAAATTCCTTTAAGACCTGGTGAATTAAGGGACAAACAGGATTACAAATTGTGTGACAATAGCAGAATAGTCATGCATGATCACATACTTTACAGATGCTAAAAAATACTTTACAGATGCCAAAATTTTTGTAGTGCTCAGTTCGCACATTATCTAAGGATTCCACAGTTTATGTATTTCTTATAGATTTTATATACCATTATTGTAAATATTTTTGAGTAAACACTTGTTCACATTAAATGGCCCTTGTAAAGGTTTCACCAATCACCCGAAAAATGAGCTAATTCGTCGGATAATCGCATCTTTCATGCGGCACCTAAAATTGACATTTGTCGGTAGCACATCACTCTGTGTAAACGGGATGTGCTGCTGTCAATATGAAGATTGAATGAGGGGATTGTTTGTCCCCATTTGTATCATGCCATGTGAAAGACCTTTTAAACGAGCATCAATTGATTTGTATATAGTTGATGGGTGCTTCTTGTCGGCCCATGTAACAGGAGATGTGCTGCCGACAGTATGCAAAGTGAATGGGGGGAAAAAACTAAACTCGTAATAGTGATTTTCTCCTCTTTGCATCAGGCCATGTTAAAGGCATTGATTGACTTGTATATGGTCAATGTTGGCCCGGCAGCACCCATGTAACAAGATCCTTACCTTTAAGGGGTATTCCGGTTAGATTAAGTTATCCCTTAGGCTACTTTCACACCAGCATTTTTGCTGGATCCATCATGGATCAGCAGAAACGCTTCCATCATGATAATTGGAGATGAGCGAATTGCATAAAGATTTAATTTGGCCAGCTCGCTGAATTTTCCTAAAACATTCCATTCGATCAGAATTTATTTGTGGTAAATCGCGTTAAAAAACAGCTATTTCCTTGCTTTAGAGTAGTTTATAGTGGTGTAGAACACTGTGCCTTTCAGTAAGGCCTCATGCACACGACCGTTTTTTTTTTAAGGTCCGCAAAAACGGGGTCCGTGATCCGTGACCGTTTTTTCGTCCGTGGGTCTTCCTTGTTTTTTGGAGGATCCACGGACATGAAAAATGAAAAAAAAATCCAAGTCAAGTTTGCCATTGAAATGATAGGAAAAACGGACACGGATCACGGACACGGATGACAATCTTGTGTGCATCCGTGATTTTTCACGGACCCATTGACTTGAATGGGTCCGTGAACCTTTGGCCGTGAAAAAAATAGGACAGGTCATATTTTTTTCACGGCCAGGAAACACGGATCACGGATGCGGCTGCCAAACGGTGCATTTTCCGATTTTTCCACGGACCCATTGAAAGTCAATGGGTCAGTGAAAAAAAACGGAAAACGGCACAACGGCCACGGATGCACACAACGGTCGTGTGCATGAGGCCTTACATGCATAGGGAGTCTGCTGTAGTAGTTAAAAACAATACTGTGAGTCAGTATGACACACACATGACAGGTGTCGCTCTGAGAATCACTGCACACTTCACTTATTTGGGCAGTTATGGGGCCAAAACTGCCCACATAACCAAGTGTGAACTCAGCCTTACAGGTGAATTTTAGCGCCAGTTATAAAGAACTGTGCAGAGGCCCAAGATCCTACTATAGTGTGAAAGAGCGCACTCCTTTTACACCGTCATAAGCTGATTCCACATAGATGTCTACAGAAACTGTTCTATTAAACACTTATACAAGTAGATCACCGCAACAGAGTGAAGAGGGTGTCAGCAGTAAGTTTCTGTTGACATCACTGATTATTTTGCCCTTCCTCTGATCTATCAGAACAATAACTCCCCAAAAATGGATCCTGTCTGCTGAGCATCCGCCTTCACTCGGTCAGCATTTTGTCAGTAATCCATCAGTATTGCTAAAGCCAAAAAAACAGGAGAGGATCCAAAACAGAGATGACACGTGAATGGAATATTTGCATGTCTTCTGTGTTTTGTACCCACTCCTGCTTTTGGCTACCAAATCATAAGCCAATTCTGATGGGACCATACAGGCCTTACAGCTGCTACATAGACAGGATCCATTTTGTATCTCATTTTTCCTTCTGACCGATCAGAAGGGTCAAATAAATGATGCTCAATGACATAGTGGTGAGGTGGCAGCAGCATGAGGAGAATACATAGTTGCCCAGTGACATAGTGTTGAGGTAGTAGCAGCATGAGGAGACCACAGAGTAGTGATGTAGCAGCAGCATGAGGAGACCACCGAGTGGTGGTGTGGCAGCAGACTGGCAAGGCGACATAGTGTGGAGGTGGCAGCAGCAGCATAAGGAGACCACAGAGTGGCACAATGACATACTACGGAGGTGGCAGCAGCAGCATGAGGAGGCCACAGAGTGGCCCAGAGACACAGTTGTGAGTTGGCAGCAGCATGAAGCCACAGAGTGACCCAGTGACAGAGTGGGGAGGTGGGTGGCAATAACAGTAACCGCTGACGATGGTGGGTGTAAGAAGAAGCACTTGGCATCAGATGTGTGGCATCAGGCAGGTGGCAGCTTTAGAATAGTAGCTGAGGCAGGTACCCAGAAGAAACAGGTCTCTTTTGTCAAGGTTTGGGTGAGGCAGCATGGATGATCTATTGTGATGCATCAGGCATTAGTGGGTGGAAATCCTGGCTGATCCACGCCTGATTCATCTTTACAAAGGTCCGTGTCTTCACATTTTGGGTGGACAGGCGAGTTCTCCTTGAAGTAACTTTGGCCCCCGCCGCACTAAACACCTGCTCTGATTCTACACTACTGGCCGGGCAGGACAGCTTTTTCAGAGCAAACTCGGCCAGTAGCGGCCACAAATCCAGTTTGGCTGCCCAGTAGTCCAGCGGATCTTCAATGTGGGGTGGCAGGGTACTGTCCAAGTATGCCACTACCTGCTGGTTCAGGTTTTACTCCATATCTAGCTGCTGGTGAGTAGTTTCTTCACTAGGCGGGTGAAGAAAGCTGCTCATCAGCAACTCTAGATTCAAGCTTCTGCTGATGGAGCTGGTACTGCTCCAACCCCCTTACAGCAGCCATGGCAGTGGAACAAGAGCGCAGAGGGCCCCCCGCTCAGACCCGCGAGAGGATGGACGATGGCGCAGATAGGCAGCAACCAACTGATTACATAAGATGTCTCAATAGTAGTTCAGTTTGTCCTCCCTCTCAGACGGTGTAAAAAAGGCCCCCATTTTGAACTGGTAGCGAGGGTGCAACAAGGTGACAATTCGGCTGTCACTACCCAAACAAGTGAGCATGCGGCGGGCCATTTGCGCAAGTGAATCGGAGGGACTCCCTGCCTCATCTCCCTCTTACCTGTGAAGGTTCTCATTTATCCAGGTCATGGTATATCTGTAAAGAATAAATCAAGGCAACTGGATGTACTGTAGATTTCTTGAAAACGTTTCACTCGTTCTTCCAACAAGCTTTCTCAATTCTGAGTGACTGTACAAAATTCTGGGAATAAATATGTAACTGAATCAACATCTGGTAATTATACCCAGCATTGGGTCAAAGGTGTTGATTCCATTATCCTAATTGGAGTCAGTAGGTGATAAAGACTTGCCAGAAAAAGGTGTCAAGACAGCATTGTATGTGGCAGACAATAGATGTCTAACCCCCCCCCCCCCCCCCCCCCCCACCTCTATTCAAGCTTGGCTTCTCCATTTTTACTTAGATGGTCTCCTTCACGCCTCGTTTGTACCAATCGTCCTCCTTATCAAAAACAAGTACTTGCCTGTCTTCAAAGGCTGTCTTGACACCTTTTTCTGGGAAGTCTTTATCACCTACTGACTCCAATTAGGATAATGGAATCAACACCTTTGACCCAATGCTGGGTATAATTACCAGATGTTGATTCAGTTACATATTTATTCCCAGAATTTTTGTACAGTCACTCAGAATTGAGAAAGCTCGTTGGAAGAACAAGTGAAACGTTTTCAAGAAATCTACAGTACGTCCAGTTGCCTTGATTTATTCTTTACAGTCATCTCCCTCTTGCTCCTCCGGCTGCTCCTGCTTCTCCTCTACTGTCACCTGTGTAGAAAAACCACCCATTTCATTAGACATTGCTTGTGCTCCAATGTCCTCCTTCTTCTGCAGTTCAGCCCCAACAGGGCTCATGTGGCTGTGAGCTGTTGGCGCCATCTCTCCAGTCCCCTGATCAGCCAGATTTACTAGCATCTGTTCCAGCATATGAAGCAGTGGAATGACATTGTTCATCCCGTAGTCCTTGTGACTGACAAATAACGTGGCCTCCTCAAAGGGCTTGAGCAAATGGCAGGTGTCACAAATGAGCTACCACTGGCTGACATCGAAGTTACACAGGGGAGTACTCCTGTCCGTTTGGATCATCAAGAAATCATTTATGGCCTTTCTCTGTTCGTACATATGGAGGGTGGAATTCCAACGGGTGGAAAAGTCGCATAATAGCCTATGTTGGGGGATGCCGTTTTGCCGCTGCAGCTCAAGAAGGGTGTACGAGTGGCCAAGGTGCATGCAAAGTTTCCTGGACATTTTTAGGATTTCTTGCAGAGGGGTGGAAGATTTCAGGAACTATTGACAACCAGATTGAATACATGGCTCAGCCCTCCTTGACACAGCGCAGACACCAGGTTCTTCCCCTTGTCACCATTGTTCCGATTTTGAGTTGTCGCGGAGAAAGCCAAGATTCAACTTCTTTAAAAATTCGGTTTATTTTTAGAGATTTATGAAAACATATGCAGGAGTTACATCACTCCCATTGAATCATAGCTAAACAATCACATAAAGTAAACGTAAAAGCATACATATATCTTCACTTTGTAAGACATTCAGGGTTTGTTCATAAACCATCACAACATAGCAAACATAGGAATAACAGGGAAAGGGGAGAAAAGGGAAAGACAGTGATGGTAAATAACAAGCACCAGTCATGAAGGACACGGAGCAGTTCCTCCCCTGTGTGACTCCGTTCGCCCAGGCAAACAAGGTGTAGAACCGCCACGCCCTTCACATGTGGTGTGCTGGAGGAGCACAGGTGAATTGTCCCTGCAGTGGAGGCTGAGAACACGGTGGTGGATGAGGAGGCGGAGGTGGACATTGTCACAGGACCAACGGCGTGAGAACATGGAGGCAGAAGCAGCGTCATCTGGCCAAGTTGCTGGTTTGGCTGGGCAGAAATCGCATTTACCCAGTGGTAGGGTTGCCACCTTTCCTTCAAGCCAAACCCGAACATGGGTGGAACGCATCGGGACCGTAAGTTGTGTTCCACAGGCCGGAAGTGGGTCCAGCTGTGGAGCGCAAGCTGTAACTGAGGAACGGGCCAAGCAGACAGGATATCAGAGAGGACAGTAGGGTAAAAGGAAACACAAGGAGGAACAATAATGCCATCCACAGATCCCCCACCATCATAATGCCATCCACAGATCTCCCACCATCATAATGCCATCCACAGCTGCCCCCACCATCATAATGCCATCCACAGATCCCCCCACCATCATAATGCCATCCACAGATCCCCCCACCATCATAATGCCATCCACAGACCCCCCCCCCCACCATCATAATGCCATCCACAGATCCCCCCTACCCTCATAATGCCATCCACAGATCCCCCCACCATCATAATGTCATCCACAGACCCCCCCATCATACTGCCATCCACAGCTCCCCCCATAACAGTGCCATCCACAAATCCCCCACCCCATAACAGTGCATCATCCACAGATCCCCCATAATAGTGTCATACACAGACCGCCATTAGTTCAAACCCACCAAAAGCACACCTTTTGGTTAAAAATATATTTTTTCTTATTTTCCTCCTCAAAAACCTAGGTGCGTCTTATGGGCCAGTGCGTCTTATAGGGCGAAAAATACGGTACATAAAAAGGAAATTAATACACCCCAAAAAAGGCTGCAATTTTGTCACTTCACAGCTCAACTGCTAACAAGCCTTTTTTCCACACTAATACACCACAAAAAAGGCTTTAAAACATATAACTGCACAGCTGAATGGCTAATAAGACTTTTTTTCCACTAATACACCCCAAAAAAGGCTGTAATTTTGTCACTTCACAGCTCGACTGCTAACAAGCCTTTTTTCCGCACTAATACACCACAAAAAAGGCTTCAGAACACTTAACTGCACCACTGAATGGCTAATACTACTTTTTTTCCCCACTAATACACCACAAAAAAAGGCTTTAAAATATAGAACTGCACCGCTGAATGGCTGATACTACTTTTTTCCCCACTAATACACAACAAAAAAAGGCTTTAAAATATAGAACTGCACCGCTGAATGGCTAATAAGACTTTTTTCCCCCACTAATACACCCCAAAAAAGGCTGTAATTTTGTCACTTCACAGCTCGACTGCTAACAAGCCTTTTTTCCCGCACTAATACACCACAAAAAAGGCTTCAGAACACTTAACTGCACTGCTGAATGGCTAATAATACTTTTTTTCCTCACTAATACACCACAAAAAGAGGCTTTAAAACATAGAACTGCACCGCTGAACAGCTAATAAACCCTTTTTTCCACTAGTACACCCCAAAAAACGCTGTAGAACATACAGGTGAAACTCGAAAAATTTGAATGTCATGAAAAAGTTCATTTATTTCAGTAATGCAACTTAAAATTAGAATATTGTGAAAAGGTACAATATTTTAGGCTCAAAGTGTCATACTCTAGACAGCTAATTAATCCATACCCCCTGAGCAAAGGGGACCTGAGATTATGACTTAGGGGTTTTCATAAGCTGTAAGCCATAATCATTCAAATTATAACAAAGGCTTGAAATATCTCGCTTTGCACGTAATGAGTCTATCTCATATATTAGTTTCACCTTTTAAATTGCATTACTGAAATAAATGAACTTTGCACAATATTCTAATTTTTCAAGTTTTACCTGTATAACTGCACCGCACAAGGTCTAATAAGATATAGAAACATTTCCTAGTAATAAACCCTGTTAAAGGCTGTATCACACAGCACTTGCACCCCAATAACAAGCAAGGTTTGCTGGAATTATAGGTATCATCTATTACAAACCTAAAAGCAGCAGTGTAATGGCAATTTGGATCTGCAGTCAGTGCAGCAAGGTGTAATAGGATTGTTCCTATTACCCAGGTTGTACAGTCCCCTGTTGGACCCTGTTCTGCTTCAATAATGTAGAATAATTCCTCCCTATCCTTTCCCTACACTTCTAATGATCTTTCCCTGAACTTCTATTCAGCCCAAAAAAAGTTTTAAAGTCTTTCCTAGCACTGTCCCTAGTGCCTCTCCCTGCACGAAGTACACTGGAAAATGGCTGAATCCAAGATGGCTGAGGCTATTTATAGGGCTGTGATATCATAGGGCTGGCTGGCTTCTGATTGGCTGCATGCATGGCATTGTGGGTGATCTCCTCGTTTCCAGAGTTCTTTGCTCCATATCCTAACACGTGCAGCAGCAATTTTAGGAAAAAAAAATCGGATTCAGTGCAAATCAAAATTTTCCTGAAATTCGGATCGAATTTTAATTTGTCAGCTTTGATTCGCTCATCTCTAATGATAATACAACCGTCTGCATCCATTATGAACGGATCCGGTTTTATTATGTCTAAAATAGCCATGACGGATTTGTCATGAACACCATTGAAAATCAACGGGGGACTAATCCGTTTGTGTCAGAGAAAACAGATCTGTCCCTATTGACTTACATTGTGAGTCATGACGGATCCGTCTTGCTCGGCATCCCAGGACGTACTCAATAATAATGCTTGCTGCGCTTTTGTGTGCGTCATGGGAATGCAATGAAACATAACGGAATGCATTCTGGTGCGCTCCGTTCCCTTCAGTTGTTTTGTCCCCATTGACAATGAATGGGGACAAAACTGAAGCGTTTCCCTCCGCTATTGAGACCCTATGACAGATCTCATTAGCGGAAAGGGAAAACGCTGGTGTGAAAGTAGCCTTATCCACAGGATAGGGGATAACTATTAGATTGGTGGGGGTTTTACCACTGGGCCCCCAATCGATCACGAAAACGGTGGTTCCACACCTCCTGCAGCCCCCCAGAAATGGAGTGGCCAGTCACATGCACGTGGCCGCTCCATTAATTTCTATGGGAGTTCTGGAGATAGCTGAGTGCTGTAGAAATTCCTGTAGAAATGAATGGAGCGGCTGCACGCATGCCCGACTGACCGTTCCATTCATTTCAGGGGGGCTGCAGGGGGTACAGGGACGCGTTCTCATGATCGGTGGGGGTCCCAGCAGTAGTTATCAAATAGTTATCCCCTATACTGTGGATAGGGCATAATGTAATTCCTGTTCTTCCACATAAGAGACTGCACCTGAGAATACTTCAGAGGTGTAACTTGAAGCTCCTGGGTCGGCTTTCATCTATCATGTGCCATTTTTAACACTGTGTCTCTTGTGCCTTCGGGCACCAGAGTCTGTGTGTGACTGCCATCTATGTTCCCTTTATACAGTAGTTATTGCCCTGGCCCAGATGAATCTATCTATGTTTGCAGATTGTATAGTAATTTTACCATCTGTCAAAAAATGAATTACTGTTGTATAATAGTAGAATAGTTAGTAAAAATATCCATTGTATTGAAGACTTAAAATATATAAATTTATAGATTTCAGGTTATCAGTGATACATAGATCAGGAGGCGGACATGTATGTGCCTATGCGTTGAGTCCTCAGATAACACTATTTAAGAATACAGCTGCTGGGAACCAATGGGAATTACAGTTATAGGTGGTCACACAAAAATGTAGTATTACATGCTGTTTATTATAAGGAGATTTTTGGGTGTCCTCTGGATAGGCCATCAATATCAGGGTCCAACACCCCTGCCAATCAGCTGTTTGAGTAGGCCGCGGTGCTCCACTGATGGCCGTGGCCTCCTCACAGCCTACCAAGTACAGGAGCACATACTGTATAGCGGCTGTGCTTCTTATTGCAGCTCAGCCCCATTCACTTGAATGTGATTAAGCTGGGCCATGTGACCAATGAATGTAATGTCACTGGCCTAGGACTCTGGTGAGCACTATGGTCCCTTCAAACAGCTGATCGGCAGAGGTGAAGGGATTGGACCCCCGCTGCTCAGATATTCATGACTAGGCTATCAATATCAAATCCTCGGACAACCTGTTTAAGTGAATGAGCTACCACATACTACATGGCTGTACCCTGTCCTCCAGAGGAGAGTCTCTCATCTGGAGGGGGGACATGTCTTTCATATCCATGTGCTTTAGGGCAGTGGTCCCCAACCTTTTTTGCACCAAGGACCGGTTTCATGCGAGACAATTTTCCCAGGGACCGGGTGGGGGGAGAAAGGGGGCGGGGTTCTGGGGCGGGGCTTAGGGGGTGGGCGGGGGTGACTGATTCACGCACATAACAAAACACAAGGTGCATATTAAAATATATAACACTATATAATGACTATATAAACTGACTATGGTCTCTGCTGCACTGGTCTCTGCTGCACTGGTCTCTGCTGCACTGTACCATATTTTTCGCCCTATAAGATGCACCTAGTTTTAGAGGAGAACAATAAGAAAAAAAAAATTCATTACACCTCAGATCAGACCCCCAATGGCTCAGATCAACCCCTAAACCTTTAGCTATCTATCAGCCCCCAATGTCAGCCATAAACCCCCCCAATGTCAGCCATAAACCCCCCCAATGTCAGCCATAAACCCCCCAATGTCAGCCATAAGCCCCCCATTAGCCCCTCGTCAGCCATAAGCTCCCCATTGCCCCCTCATGTCAGCCATAAGCCCCCCATTAGCCCCTCATGTCAGCCATAAGCCCCCCATTAGCCCCTCGTCAGCCATAAGCCCCCCATTAGCCCCTCATGTCAGCCATAAGCCCCCATTACCCCCTCATGTCAGCCATAAGCCCCCCATTAGCCCCTCATGTCAGCCATAAGCCACTCATGTCAGCCATAAGCCCCCCATTAGCCCCTCATGTCAGCCATAAGCCCCCCATTAGCCCCTCATGTCAGTCATAAGCCCCCCATTAGCCCTTCATGTCAGCCATAAGCCCCCCATTAGCCCCTCATGTCAGCCATAAGCCCCCCATTAGCCCCTCATGTCAGCCATAAGCCCCCCATTAGCCCCTCATGTCAGTCATAAGCCCCCCATTAGCCCTTCATGTCAGCCATAAGCCCCCCATTAGCCCCTCATGTCAGCCATAAGCCCCCCATTAGCCCCTCATGTCAGCCATAAGTCCCCCATTAGCCCCTCATGTCAGCCATAAGCCCCCATTAGCCCCTCATGTCAGCCATAAGCCCCCCCATTAGCCCCTCATGTCAGCCATAAGCCCCCATTAGCCCCTCATGTCAGCCATAAGCCCCCCATTAGCCCCTCATGTCAGCCATAAGCCCCCCATTAGCCCCTCATGTCAGCCATAAGCCCCCCATTAGCCCCTCATGTCAGCCATAAGCCCCCCATTAGCCCCTCATGTCAGCCATAAGCCCCCCATTAGCCCCTCATGTCAGCCATAAGCCCCCCATTAGCCCCTCATGTCAGCCATAAGCCCCTCATTAGCCCCTCATGTCAGCCATAAGCCCCTCATTAGCCCCTCATGTCAGCCATAAGCCCCCCATTAGCCCCTCATGTCAGCCATTAGCCCCTCATGTCAGCCATAAGCCCCCCATTAGCCCCTCATGTCAGCCATAAGCCCCCCATTAGCCCCTCATGTCAGCCATTAGCCCCTTATGTCAGCCCCATGTCCCCCAGGTCAGCCATCAGCCCCCATTAGCCCCTCATGTCAGCCCCATGTCCTTCATGTCAGCCCCATGTCCCTCATGTCAGCCCCTAGCGCAAATAAAATAAAATAAAAAAACCTCTTACCTCTCCTGCTCCTGGTCACCATCGCGATCCTCTTCATTCTGCTGTCGGCTGTGTATAGCGGCGCACAGCGTGAGGTCACAGAGAGACCTCACGGTGTGCGCAGCCCTGCACAGCCGATAGCCGAACCGTGGACCAGGAAGTGGTGAGTACAGATCCTTCACCGCTTCCTGGTCCTTCTGTACTAATGAAGCGCTTCCATAATGGAAGCGCTTCATTAGTACAGAGTTAAAGACTGCCATGATCGCCGCGGCCCGGCTAACAATCCTCCGCGGCCCGGTCCTGGGCCGCGGCCCGGCGGTTGGGGACCGCTGCTTTAGGGCACGTAAACAGGTTGCACATTGGGACAACCCCTTTAAAGAAAGGTATCTATAATAGGTTCATAAGGTGTTTAAAAAGTGTAAAAAGTGCAGAGTTTGTAGTTTCTGAATGGAATGAAAAGAGAGAAGGAGGACTTTTTGGGTGACTGGGATCAAAAAATAGCCTAATTATAGCTAATATGGCTGATAGCGGTAGCTGTGATAAAAAAAAAAGGAAACTCAATTAGTCTACTAATCAATAAAGATTTACGCAATGAGTGCAGATTAGTGTGACCTTCCTCACAGTACAACTGATTCAACAATGAAAGTCGCTCCCTGGCTGATTCCTTTACACTGTTTTTCTATAAATAGCTCACATTATAAATTTCCACATGCAGTTTATATTTTTTATTTTATTTTTTAAATTAAAAGGTTGTATTAGTCGTATTACAAACTATGGCCCGTTTCATGATCTGTAGATGACACTGATAATTTTGGACATGAACACGTGTCTTGGACTCTGGAACAATAAAAAATGTCTGTTTTGCATCTTACTATTCATTATTAATAAGAATTAAAAGGACTTCTACCGAGGTACATGGACATTGATATTGGTGTTATGAGAACATATTCAGCGTCAGCGGTGTTGTCCCAGGCCCCGAATGTACTCCCTGCCAGCTAGATACAACTGTTTTCTCGTCCTCAGGATGGCAATACAATTGAATCTAACGCACTGCAAGAGCTGAAGGACCTGTGATGACATCCCAGGTCATGTGATCAGTGCTAAATGCAATAGCTGAGAAGGACCTGCGATGATGTCACCATCATGTGACCAGTGCAGGAGAGGGTGGCTCAGCAATGAAGGGAAGTCCTGGGAAGAAACTGTGGTGAGGTCTGTACATGAGGAGAGGTAAGAGGTAATCAATGGCTGCATACTCTCCTCGGTCAACCAAGTCAGCTGCCTTCGAGTGACCTTGGATTCCGCCCTCTCCATCCGACCGCACAACAAAGCCCTTTCCACCACCTGCTGCCTCCAACTCAAAAACATCTCCCGCATCCGTGCTTTCCTTAAAAGGGTTCTGTATTTTGTTTAAACTGATGATCGGCTGTTTGAGAAGGCAGTGGCGCTCCACTATTTACTGCTGGCCCAGTGATGTCACGACTAGTATCAACTGGCCTGGGCATGGCTAAGCTCTGTTCAATTGAATGATCGTGGGGGTCCCGGGTGTCGGACCCTGCCGGTGGGGGTCCCGGGTGTCAGACCCCTGCCGGTCAGATGCTGATGATCTATCCAGAGGATAGATCATCAGTTTAAACAAACTGCAGAACCCCTTTAACTTTGAATCTGTGAAAATGCTTGCACATGTCCTCATCATCTCCCGCCTAGACTACTGCAACATTCTCCTCTATGGCCCTCCATCTAGCACTCTCACCACCCCCTCCAATCTATCCTCAACTCTGCTGCCTGACTAATCAACCTCTCACCCTGTTACTTCTCTGCCTCTCCCCTCTGCCAATCCCTTCACTGACTCCCCATTGCCCAGCGAATTCAGTTCAAAATACTAACAAATACATATAAGGCCTTCCATAACCTGTCCCCTCCCTACATCTCTGAGCTGCTTTCCCGATACACCCCCACACGCACTCTACAATCCTCACAAGACTTCCTCCTCTCCTCTTATCGCCTCTTCCCACAATCGCCTCCAAGATTTCTCCCGTGCATCCCCCACACTCTGGAACTCGCTACCCCAACATATCAGACTCACCTACAGTGGAATCCTTCAAAAGAAACCTAAAAACCCACCTCTTCAGACAAGCCTAAGCAGCGAACCTGCTGCCTCTATACCGCCATGACCAACTTCACCCTCACCTACTGTGTCCTTCTCCCATACCATGTAGATTGTAAGCCCTCACAGGCAGGGCCCTCTCTCCTTCTGTACCAGTTTGTAACTCGTCTTGTTTATGCTTAATGCAATTGTCTGTATTATGTATGTATACCCCTTTTCATATGTACAGTGCTATGCAATGAATGGCTCTTTAATAATAAATAATAATAATAAAGTGAAGGGGTAGATTACTCAGTGTGAGAGGCAGAGCAATGTTGGGAGCTGTAGTTATTTAACTGGGACTGTATGTTAGGGCTGAAGTGAGAGAAGTTATTTACATGGGACAGTGGGGTGGAGTGATGTTATTTACATGGGACTGAAAGTTAAGGGGGTGATGTTATTTACATGGGAATGCATGTTGAAGGTGGCTGTGGGAGGGAGTGATGTTATTTACATGGGGCTGAATATTGAGGGGGTGATGTTATTTACATAGGACTGTATGTTAAAGGCAGCTGGGGAGGGGGTGAAGTTCTTTACATGGGACTGTATGTTGAAGGCGGCTGTGGGTGTGAGTGAAGTTATTTACATGGGACTGAATATTGAGGGGGTGATGATATTTACATGGGACTGTATGTTAAAGGCGGCTAAGGAGGGGGTAATGTTATTTACATGGGACTGTATATTGAAGGGGGCAGGAGAGATGGTGTGATATTATTTACATGGGACTGTATTTTGAAGGGGCTGTAGATAGAGAGGGATGTTATTTACACGAGACTGTATATTGGAGGGGGCTGGAGAGATGGTGAGTTGGTATTTACATGGGACTCTTTAGCAGAGGGAGGGAAATAATGTTCTTTACATGGGACTGTATGTTGAAGGCAGCTGGGGAGTGGGTGATTTTCTTTACATGGGACTGTATGTTGAAGGCGGCTGGGGAGGGGGTAATGTTATTTACATGAGACTGTATATTGGAGGGGGCTGGAGAGATGGTGTGATGGTACTTACATGGGACTCTTTGGCAGAGGGAGGGAAATAATGTTATTTACATGGGACTGTATGGTTGAGGGGCTGAGGAATTATAATTTCTGAGGACACTAAACTGAGTAATATAACTACAGGGGGCACTGCAGGGGACATTATAAATACTGAGGGGGGCTTCTGTCACGGACGTTCCCGTGGCAGGTACCAGGAGATCGGAGATACTGGGAACTCATGGGTGTTAAATTGACAACGTCACTGTGGATCTTATTGTATCTGTGTTTTGATGAATGCCTCACCCCTTGCTTCAGTAGCTGCTTCTCACTCTTCGTGGTGCAGTTTATAAATTTTCTTCCTGCCTTCCAACTAGCTGGTCGGTTGAACTCTGTGGTGTTTCTGGAGTTGCCAGTTTTTTACTTTCAGATAAGTCTTGCTTTTTCCTATTGTTTTGTGATGTTATATTCCCTGTTGTCTGTTACTGGGCCTGAGACAGAGACTTCCATTCGTCCATCTGGGGAGAAATGGGTTGTGTCGGGTCCTAACCTCATTCCAGGGCTTTATAGGGATCTAAGGGCCTAGGTATACAGCATATGAATATTCCGACCTTCAAGGTCTATTCATATTGATAGGTAGTTATGGCCCAGATTAGGGTTGTTTAAGAGGTGACCTGTTTCTTCCCTAGTTTCCAGGCGCAGTTACTGTTTCCCTTCCCTCCTGTGTTTTGTGTGGAGTTTTTCCCCCACATTGATCGTGACATTATAAACCGCCAAATAACAGTCATTTTGTTGTTTGTATCATTTCAGCCATGGATGTTATCGTTGCACTGACCGGACAGCTACAGGGGCTGTCTCTGGAGGTGGATGACCTCCGCACGACCGTCTCACAGATGCAGAGACCACTGTTGGCTGATCCTAGTAGTGTTTACCTGACCTATCCTAAAGTTGCTCTCCCGGATAGATTCTCGGGGGGGGGGGTCATCATTTTATTTGGTTCAGGGAAGCATGCAAATGGTACTTTAAGTTGTGTCGACACTCATCTGGGGACGAGAGCCAGAGAGTGGGTGTAATTATTTTGTTGCTTAAAGGGGACGCCCAGTCTTGGTCTTTTTCTCTGCCGACCGGATCACAGTCTCTCCGATCAGTAGATGCATTTTTCGGAGCTCTAGGTCTCATCTATGATGACCCGGACCGTACCTCCCTGGCCGAGACTAAATTATGCAGCCTGCGTCAGGGAGAGCGTTCGGCGGAGATCTATTGTTCCGAATTTAGAAGGTGGGCTATGGATACTGAGTGGAACAATCCAGCTCTCCGTAGCCAGTTTTGTCAGGGATTATCTAAGAGGCTGACGGACGCTTTGGGCTTTCATGAGAATCCTGAGTCTTTGGAAGCCGCTATGTCTTTGGCTGTACGTATTATTAGATGCCTGAGAGAGAGATCTAAGGGCCCACTATCTCAGGACGTTCTATTACATAACGTACCATATTCCTTTGACTCTTTGGGTGAAGAGACTCCTGAGCTTATAACGGCAGATGAACCCATGCATTTAGGGGTAGCAACTCCGGGATCTACTTGCCAAAGTCGGAGTCGCGAGCAGGGAGTATGTTTTTTCTGTGGTCAAAGGGGACATTTTGTCAATATATGTCCAAGCATTCAGGGGCAAAAAGAGAAACAAAAAGGGCCGTCTAAATCCCATCTGACTATCGGAGGTGCGAGTCAGAGAATGTGCATCTGTCCTTTGCTGGTAGTACCCGATTTCCCCTGACTGCCGAGGTGGCGCTAGAGTAAAAACTGTGGGAATTTAAGTATTTATCGACAGCGGGGCGGGGTGAACCTGATTGATGCTCAGTTTGTCCGCATGCACGGGTTATCACCAAGTACATTAAAAAAAGACATTCCTGTATTTGTATATTGATTCTGCCCCTCTTACTCAGAGGTGCTTGTCGCAAGTTTTGCATGATATCAGATTAAGAGTGGGTGACTTTCATCAACAAGTTATCTTGTGTTTTGTCTTGGAAGGTCTCCCTGCACCTATGGTTCTGGGTTTACTGTGGCTTGCCAAGCATAATCCAACTATCGATTGTCAAGCTAGGCAGATTCTGGATTGGGAGGACTATTGCATTGATAATTGTCTCAATACATCCTTTTCTGTGGTTACTACTAAGGCTGTACCCTCTTTTATATACATAGAGTGGATGTCAGGATTTACCTTCCCATGAAATATGATTGTCAATCTTATTCCTGGGGCTAAACTGCCTAAATCTAGGTAGTATAATCTTTCTGAACCTGAAAGGCAGGCCATGAGAGAATATATTGCCGAGAGTTTGAATAAAGGGCACATAAGACCTTCCAAGTCTCCAGTGGCTACAGGGTTCTTTTTTGTAAAAAAAAAATATGGAGGTCTTCGGCCATGTCTGGATTTTCGTGAACTCTTCCTTTGATTCGCGATTTGTTTAACCAGATTATTGGTGCCAAGGTGTTCTCCAAGTTGGACTTAAGGGGGGCATAGAATCTGGTTAGGATCAAGGAAGGGGATGAATGGAAGACGGCTTTTAATACTACTGAGGGGCACTTTGAGAACCTGGTAATGCCTTTCGAGTTGACCAATGCCCCAGCGGTCTTCCTAAATTTAGTGAATGACATCTTTTATCACCTGGTGGAGAGGTTTGTGATCGTGTATTTGGATGACATTTCTATTTATTCTCCTGACATGGAAACACATCAGAATCATGTGAGACAGGTGTTACAGAGTCTAAGGGATAATCAATTGTTAACAAAATTAGAGAAATGTGTTTTTGCCGTACACGAGGTGCAGTTATTGGGCTACCTGCTGTCATCTTCGGGTTTTTGAATGGATCCTGAGAAAGTCCGTGCTGTATTGGACTAGGATCGACCTGAAAATCAGAAGGCTTTTATGCGTTTTTTAGGATTCACCAACTATTACCGAAAATGTATTAAGAATTATTCGACAATAGTAAAACCCTTAACGGACATGACTAAGAAAGGGACGTATGTCTCTGTATGGTCTGATTCGGCGTTGCAAGCCTTTTCTGCGATTAAGAAATGCTTCACTTCTGCTCCCATATTAATGCAGCCAGATGTCTCACAACCGTTTATTGTGGAAGTGCACGCATCCGAAGTGGGGGTAGGAGCAGTTTTGTCACAGGGCCCATCACCTGGTTAAGGGGGAGCATGTGCATTTTTCTCGAAAAAACTATCCCCCGCTTAGAAAAATTATGATGTTGGTAACAGAGAGTTGCTGGCCATTATATTGGTTTTTGAGAAATGGCGTCATTGGTTGGAAGGGGCGATTCATCCGATCACGGTATTCACTAATCACAAAGATCTGGCTTATTTGGATTCAGCGAAACGACTGAACCCAAGACAAGCCAGATGGACCCTGTTTTTCACCAGATTAAATTTCACTTTCACCCGTAATTACCAGGCCTACCTAATGCTAAAAGGTATTTGTTGACAACATTGTGAAACTTCATGGCATTCCCTCTGACGTGGTCTCAGATCGTGGTCTCAGATTGTCTTAGGTAGGGTATAATTTTTGCGGGATGAGATGACGGTTTGATTAGCACTATTTTGCGGAGTATATGACTTTTTGATCGCTTGCTATTACACTTTTTGTGATGTAAGGTGACCAAAAATGGCTTTTTTGACACCGTTTTTTTTTTTTTTATTTTTTACGGTGTTCACCCGAGGAATTAGGTCATGTGGTATTTTTGTAGAGCAGGTTGTTAGGGACGTGGCGATACCTAATAGGTCTACTTTTTTCTTTACATTTAACACAATAAAAACAATTTTGAAACCAAAGAAATCATGTTTTAGTGTCTCTATAGTCTGAGAGCCATAGTTTTTTTCTTTTTTGGGCGATTGTCTTAGGTAGGGGCTCATTTTTTGTGGGATGAGGTAACGGTTAGATTGGTAATATTTGGGGGGCATATGCCTTTGTAATCGCTTGGTGTTGCACTTTAGTACTGTTTTTTTTCAAATAAAAGTTAATTAGATATATGTACTCCCAAATGGTGCCACGATTACCTACAGCTTGCCCTGCAAAAAACAAGCCCTCATACAGCTTGATGGAAAAATAAAATTATTACTCTTGAAATGTGACCATGAAAAAAAAAACACTTGGTCACTAAGGGGTTAACGTAAAGCATCCA
Source organism: Bufo gargarizans (assembly GCF_014858855.1). Taxonomy (NCBI): domain Eukaryota; kingdom Metazoa; phylum Chordata; class Amphibia; order Anura; family Bufonidae; genus Bufo; species Bufo gargarizans. The sequence goes on along the minus strand of NC_058081.1, from coordinate 491,736,815 downwards.
CACTAGAAGTTCAAATACAAATCTGTTGTCTGCCATGTAAATATAATGGCTCAGTCGTCACCCATACTAGACTACATGCCTCTAGTCCACCTCCGACAGTTTCATGTGCAGAAGTTCAGATTTTATTTTAATATTCAAGAGCCGAAGTTTTTTCAGATCCAATAAAAACTTCTGTCAGTATTTTATCTTGCTGGATGGGGTCTTACTGTCAGTTTCAACACATTGGTGACTTCTCAGTAGGTTCAGACATTCCCCAAAATGAATAAAAGTCACGAAGAAACTGTTTCATGTAAATATGACAGTGTGATATTTTTAGTTTGGTAGTATTTCAATAAATCAGCAGTACCCCGAGTTAGCGCCAGTGTATTTTCACAGCTGTACAGAACATACTGTGACATCTAAGGGCGCCATCACACTTGGTAGTTTTTGTTGCAGAAAATTTCTTCCACTGAAGATCAGTTCCAGTCATCTGAATGGGGTTGTTTTAGAGGGAAGCACATGGATTCCTGCAATCCCTGTTAAGATGAATGAAACCGATTTTCACTCGCCGAAATTTTTTGCAACTAAATCTGCCAAACGCAGACCTAATAAAGACCTAATAAAACAGAAAACAAAGAGCACGTGCAAAAGATGAGACTACCGATTAAACAGCCAAAACAGAATTTTTTTGCCTCCTTGCCTCACAAAAAGTGTAATACCAAGTGATTAAAAAGTCGTATGTACCCCAAAATGGTACCAATCAAACGGTCATCTCCTCCTGCAAAAAATGAGACCCTACCTAAGACAAATGCCAGAAAAATACAAAAATACGGCAACACAAAATTGTTGTGACGTGTGTCACTGTATGCAGCATGTGTGTTCCCCTTCCCTGTCTGGTGCTTGTGGGGTTAACTACCTGGCTGGGTGTGGTCACTAGGTGCTTATATTGCCTGTGGCTGTTAGCCCACAGTTTACTTGTCCTCCAGCCTCTGTTGGTGGTGGAGCTATGCTTCTGGCCTGGGTATTCCATCTGCCCAGTCCTTGATGGCCACCTTGTGGGACATCAATGTCACCTCTATGTCTCCTTTATGTCTTCTACCCTACCTTCCCTATTCTATGTATGATGTGGGTTATGTTCAGGGTTTGTGTTGTTATGTCTAGTTGTTGTTCCATGTCTGGTCTGTCTTTGGTGTGTATGATCCTGCATGCTAGACACTTCCCTGTCTGTCTGGGCCTTCGGTGAGAGGGCTCCTGGGTTCCCGGAGGGGGAACAGCATCTAGTCACCTGCCTTCGGTAAGAGGGCTCCAGAGGAACGTAAAGTCAGTGAGCAGCTCTGGATGGTGCCACCATGCATCCTGTCCGCATGGGGGTCCAGGCAGTTACTGGTGTGCTGGATTCAGTTGTTGTGGTGTTGATTGCTGGTGTTCCTTCCAGCAGCCGTGGCAGGTAAGTGAACATGAATCCCGATGCCCTTGATCCAATGGATATTATTTGCCTCTGTGTTCTTACCTGTCGATCCGGTTGCTTTTCACTGTCTTCCTCTTTCCTTGCATCTAGGCCGGTGGAGACTCCTGTTCACCCGTATCTTGGATAAACAGGTTGTCTAAGTCCTGTCTCTATTTTTACAGCATTCACCTATATCATGTGATATTTTTATAGAGGAAGTTGTTACGGTTGTTTTATTTTTTATCACATTATACCCTGCTCGGTTCCATGGTTACAGACCAGCCTGCAATCTCAGTGGTGGTCATGCTTGCAAAATATAGGAAAAGGCACCAGCCTATGTGTGGTCACTGCCACCAGAGAGGCTGACTCTTTTGGCTATTGTGTGTAAGCACGACCACCCAGTGGTGTATCTTGGTTTTGTGCTGCCCTAGGCGAGACTAAACTCGGGCACCCCCCTAATATAAATTTGACCCACCCCTTCCTGTCAAGGCCAAACCCCTTCCTCTGTAATCCCCATCCCTTCCTCTTTAGGCTCCACCCTTTACTGTTAGAGCTAGCTATAGTACAGTATTAACCCCTCCCTAATTCTCCCCCCTCTAACCACCCAAGGAGTCGCAACCCCCTTGCCCCATAAAACAACTAAGTAATTCATTTTTTGTGAATAACTGTAATTTAAGTACTTACAGTTTTTGAAGACAGCAGGCTCAGGGATCAGTGCATTGGTGGCCGCGGCCTGGCCTTAGTTTTCACGGTAACCGTGTGCAGGATCCGTTTTGCACTTGGAGGAGATAAGGCTCACCCTAGCGTTGCCGGCCCGTGACTCCACCTCCGTGTGACGTCACAACGGCAACGTGTGGACGCAAAAGGCAGGGGAGGTCGGGAGGAAGTCAGGAGGAGGAGGAAGTAAGTCTTCACTATGCGGCGCCGGCGATGCCGCTCGCATAGTGAAGGATCGGATCCAACAAGGGGCAAAAAAAATATTTAGCATATTGTATAACTATCGCTAAGCAAACAAGGCATTTTGCTGCCCTATTGGCAAGTGCCGCCCTAGGCAAATGCCTTGTTTGCCTTGTGATAGATACACCCCTGCGACCACCAATGATGGATTCCACAGTGGTCTGTAACCATGGAAACGAGCAGTGTATAATGTGATGGAAAAATGAAGGAAGCTAGCAAAGGAAGCAATATGGTATGGATAATAACAATACATTAGTAAGTGCCTTGTATTAACTTTATCTACATGATAAATGCCATTTACTGAAGTGAGACAGCCGTTTTAAGATTTACATAGTGAAATCATTTTTAAACAGAAACCCAGACAAGACCACCTAAATAAATACAGATAGACCCTCTAAACACATGTACAGCCCCTACTTGCAGACACCCCAGATCAGACTCCATAGCAGCTCATTCTCTAGATGCCAATACAAAATCTTTAGCGCTGGCAATACAGAAGGAATGAAGTCACCAGACTCACAGGAGATAATATGATTCATAACAACAATTGTGTCACAAGTTAAAAGGGCAAAATGAAACCTCTGAAGAGCTCATGTCTGCATTTAATTCTCTGTAACCACCATTCTAGGACAGTTCATGATCTTTAAAATGCAAAAGAGCTGAAATCACATAAATTATTTTCTGACTTCTGCCCCAGCTAATAATGCAAAGAGCTTCATGTACAGTATGTGCCAGAAATGCCTCAAATTAACTTGCCCGCTTCATCTAACAACCAACAAGAGTCTGTTGCTCCTCAAGATCTGGGGGCTGTGGCAGCGCAGTAGCATCAGATACCCCCGCTCAAAGGTTTGCTACAGATTGACTGGAACCGTGGCTTGTGAGCACCATGAATTCTGTACTACTAATAGTTGCTTAAAGCTATATGTTGGTATTATTTTAGCACCGAATGTGGATATTGATGTTATGTGCCACAGCTGTATAGACAGTGTAGAGATTTTTATGTTTGGCAATAGTCCTGTGCTTTATTGTTAGGCCCCCTGCAAATGAACGTGTGCACCCCATGGTCGTGCTGCGGCCCGCAAAATGCGGGCCGCAATGCACGAATACAGTCCGTGGGGCAGCCGCTGCAGATCGCAAAAAGATAGGACATGTTCTATCTTTTTGCAGAACGGAAGTACAGGACGAAACCTCACGGAAGTGCTCCCCGTACCATTCCGCATCGCCGGATTTGCAGACCCATTCAAGTGAATGGGTCCGCATCCGTGATGCGGAAAGCCCACGGAATGGCACCCGTGTATTGCGGATCCGCAAATGCGGCAACGGGAAGCACACGTTCGTGTACAGGGGGCCTTAGTTAGGCAACCACTTAGGGGAGCAGGGATGCCAGCAATTGGTGCTGGCAGCATGTCAAAAATACAGGAATTCTTAGTAAAAAACACAGTATAATATATAGTAAAATATATGCATGAAGGGAGGCAGCGGCTGGAGCAGGGAGAGAAGAGGCAGGCTGAGAAGTACACAATGAAGATGCATTTTCCTCAACAATGTTTAGTTACAATGTTGCTTCGGGGACTCTTTAAAGTAGGGCTGCAGGCTGCATGCTGCGCCTGAGGCAGTTTTGAGTGGCCCACAATACCTCCAGGGAGCGCTATTAACTAATCAGTGGTTCCATTGTGGGCAGGAGGCCTAAGAATCGGTGAGTGTGGTACCTCTAGCGCTGTGCTGGAATTACTCCCTGCTTCGTGGTCCACTTCACCAAACCTCCTTATATCTTGAAAGCGTACAACCAGGACGTAGGGCAGTGCTGGCGTTAGGACACAGTGCTGCGCTGAGTGGTGGCAGTGCCCGGACGAAGAGGAGAGATAATAATTTTTCCATTTCATCCACCATGACGGCCCACATTGAGATTGACCCTTGACCTCTGTAGGGGCAGGAACACATAGAGAGTTTAAGAACCCCCCCACCCCTCCACCTCCTCAGTGCTTTCCTGCCCCTACAGGGGCCAACACGTGGAGAGGATCCTCCTCAAGGAGGATTACATCGTTATTTTTTCCTTTGCAGGTTCTCCAGCTGGCCTCCCGCGGCATGGGCTAAGGCTGGCCAGCTTGGAGCATCGAGGACCCTCGTCTTGGCCTATGCTGAGGCCTGTGGTCCTCCCCCATACCTCTTGTACTTCCTTCCCTCCTTAGGGAAGCAGTCGGGGGTGCCGGATTCGCGGGCGCGCGGTGTTCTTCCTCCGGCATGCTGTGTGCTTGTGACCGGCTGGGGGAGCAGGTGCGGCGCATGGAGCGCTCAGGAGGCAGGCCGGACGCCGCACGCATCCTCTCATAGGCTCGTGCGGCGCCGGCTCTTGCCGTCACTAGGGGCGGAGCTTGATGACGTCAGACGCCGGGAAATTTGAAAAGGGAAGTGGACCGCGGTTCCCTCCAGCTCTTGTCTGCTGCACCGCGATGTCTGAGACACCTGCTCCCCGCCAGGAAGGCCCTGATCCCACTACTGCCAGTACCGTGAGTCCCCTTCTGGGGGGTATATATTTCAGTCTTTTGTCATTGAAATTCTAATTGTGGCATATCTGGTTGCTTCCTCACTCCAGGGCAGCAAGGAGTCAAAGCCAAAATCCAAACTCTTAAAATGCTGCGCTTGCTCTAAGCGTCTCCCTGAGAACTACAAAAAAAAGGTTGTGCAAATCTTGCACATCGGAAATTTGTAAAGAAGAACAACCAGATATTCTGTCTGAAATGAAATCTTTTATTGCGGACGAAATTAAGTCCTCTTTAGCCACCCTGACAGCCCCCGCTAGTACTCCCATCCCCTCCAAGAAACGCAAGTTGTCCGCTATCTCCTCTTCTGAGGGCGAGGATGTTGAAGTGGCTTCCACCTCATCCAGACAATTTCCTAATGAGGAACCCTTGTCTGACGGAGAAATTCCGGACGAGGATAAGAAATATTTCTTCTCCGCCGATGAAATGGAGGAGCTGCTGAGAGCAGTTAGATCCACAATGGGTATCGAGGATACCCCTAAACCCCGTACGGTACAAGACGAAATGTTTGGGGGCCTTAGATCTAAATCCTCTATAGTTTTTCCCATTAATGAAAATATAAAGGAGATGATAATGGAAGAATGGTCAGACCCGGAGAAAAGGTTAGGCGTTCCTAAGGAGTTCAGAAACAGGCTCTGCTTTGATCCGACTGAATGCAAACTTTACAATCAGACCCCTAAAGTGGATCTACAAGTGGCTAAGGTAGTAAAGAAGACCGCCCTACCCTTTGAAGACTCCTCACAGTTGAGCGATCCTATGGATAGAAAGGCGGATGGGCTCCTAAAAAGATCCTGGGAATCAGCCATGTTTGGGGTCAAGACTAATATCGCTGCTACTTCTGTTGCTGGAGCAATGTATATATGGCTAGGGGAGTTGGACGTACACCTGAAAAATAAAACCCCAAGAGAAGAGATCAGAGACTCGCTCCCTCTTCTACGCTCCGCCACAGCATTTTTGGCCGATGCTTCTGCAGAGTCGATCCGCTTCTCAGCCAAAGATGCGGCTCTTTCTAATGCAGCCCGGCGGGCGTTATGGATGAAGGCCTGGTCCGGGGACAAGGCTTCCAAGGCTAAACTTTGCTCCATCCCCTTCTCCGGGGAATTTGTCTTCGGTCCCACTCTGGATAAGATCCTAGAGGGGGCGGCAGACAAGAAAAAGGGGTTCCCAGAGGAGAAGGATTCTAAAAAGAAGCCCTTTCGTCAATTTCAGCCTCAGCAGAGATCCTACAGGGGGAAAGGGAAAACTGGCCGATGGAGCTATCCCAAAGGAGGGAGAGGAAGAGGCTTCATCCTCAATCCCCAAAATAGACCAAACAGCAGTGACGCCAGAGTAGGGGGGCGACTGATGGGTTTTCTATCTTCCTGGAAACAGGTAACTTCAAATCCCTGGGTTCTAAGTGTAATCTCTCAGGGCTACAAGATAGAATTCGCATCAGTCCCCCCAAGAAGATTCTGCATCTCACCCCAGCGCAGGTCAGAACTTCCAAAAATTTGGCAGGGCGTCCAAGACCTCTTGGACCTAGGGGTGATTCAGAGGGTCCCTATCCCAGAGGAAAGGAGAGGGTTTTATTCCAGCCTTTTTTTAATAAAAAAAACAGACCAATCCTTTCGCACCATTATAAACTTAAAACCCCTAAACAAGTCCATTCTATACAGGAGGTTCAGGATGGAAACAATCCCATCCACAATTCCCCTGATCCAGAAGGGGGTGTTCATGTCATCGATCGATCTAAAGGACGCCTACTACCACGTCCCCATTCATCATCTCTCTCAGAAGTATCTAAGATTTGCTATAAAGGGTCAGGACGGATCAATCCATCACTTTCAATACGTGGCCCTTCCCTTCGGTATCTCCTCGGCCCCCAGGGTCTTCACAAAGGTCGTAGTAGAGATGGTGGCCTATCTTCGTCAAGAGGGAGTTACAATCATCCCATATCTCGACGACTTCCTGATTCTGGGCAAGACAGAGTCCGAGAACCTCCGAGCAACGCAAAGATTCTCGGAATTCTTAAAAAATCTCGGCTGGATCATAAACCTAAAGAAATCCACCCTAATCCCATCCAGGAGAATAAGGTTCCTGGGTGTGGAACTGGACTCATCCCTGTTGAGAACTTTCCTCCCTCAGGACAAGGCCACGACTCTAACGGAAAAGATCTGAGCATTCCAGAGGTCTCGCAGTTGCTCCATCCGGAAGGCCATGAGTCTCCTGGGAAGCCTAACAGCCTGCATCCCTTCGGTTGCCTGGTGCCAAGGCCACACAAGGGTGATCCAGAGTTGGATCCTAGGCATCTGGGACGGGAAGCAGGTAAGTCTGGACAAGACTTTCCGGATCCCGCAGGCCGTAAAAACAGACCTAGACTGGTGGAAAAAAAGAGGAAGACTGCTTGGAGGCCTACAGTGGCAGAACCATCCGGCCGTTCAGGTTATCACGGACGCAAGCCTCGGAGGCTGGGGTGCAAAGATTGGAGATCATCTTCTACAGGGCTCCTGGCCAGCCGAAATACGAGTCAAATCCTCAAACTACAGAGAACTGTATGCAGTCCTGGAGGCGTTATTAAGGGGAGAGAGTCTTTTAAAAGGGCAACACCTAAGAGTAATGTCCGACAACACCACAACGGTGGCCTATCTGCGACATCAAGGAGGGACAAGGTCACGGCCTCTGGGTGCGTTAACAAGAAGAATCTTCTCCTGGGCAGAAGAGAACGTCTTATCTCTCTCCGCCATCCACCTAAGGGGCTGCGAAAATACGATAGCAGATTTCCTGAGCAGGAGGACGATAGATCCAGGAGAATGGTCTCTGAACAGGGACATCTTCCGGAAGATCTCGGAAAGATGGGGCCATCCGGAGGTAGACTTGTTCGCCTCCAGAAAAAATGCGCAGGTGGATTGCTTCTGCTCCCTAAACCGGGAGGACAGACCCTGGGCAATCGATGCCCTATCGATACACTGGAATTGGAACCTGGCCTACGCCTCCCCCCCCCCCAATACCTCTTCTTCCCCGGGTCATCCAGAAACTCCTAGGGGAACCAACTACTCTGATCTTAATAGCCCCTTTGTGGCCAAAGAGGAGTTGGTTCTCCACTCTAAAACAGCTATCGCTGGAGGATCCATGGGAAATCCCTTTCCAGAAAGATGTTCTAGTCCAGGGCCCTCTACTTCATCCAGACCCCGGGATATTCAAACTGTCAGTCTGGATCCTGAGAGCGAGACATTAAGAAACAGGGGTCTTTCAGAAAAAGTGATATCTACCCTAAGGGCCAGTAGGAAAAAGGTGACGTCTGCCATCTACCTAAAGATCTGGAAGAGATACTGTTCCTGGTTAGGAGTGGAGCGCCCAGACACCTCCTCCCCTCCCATCAATAGGATCTTGGACTTTCTGCAGTGCGGCTTGGAATTGGGCCTAAGACCTAGTACCCTGAAAGTCCAGGTTTCTGCTCTCAGCTCTTTTTATGACTGCAGCCTAGCTAGCCACAGATGGATCAGGAGGTTCTTTAGAGCGGTTTCAAGATTGAGACCCTCTCTGAAATCCAGGGCTCCTACTTGGGACCTTAATATCGTCCTAGAAGGCCTAACAAAACCTCCCTTTGTACCGTTATCAGAAATCTCTGGTAAACACCTTTCCCTAAAAACTGCCTTTTTAATTGCTATCACCTCAGCCAGACGTATTGGAGAGATCCAGGCCCTTTCTTGTAGGGAACCCTACCTCCAGATCACCAAAGATCACATCCGTTTAACTCTCGATCCAGGTTTTCTCCCAAAAGTAGTCTCCCCCTTTCATCGGGAACAGGAGACCTTTCTACCTTCCATCCCCAGATCTGAATCTTCAGGGTCTAGCGTTAATTTACATCTCTTAGATGTCAGGGATACAGTGATCCAGTACCTGGATTCTACCAGGGATTTTAGGGTTGATGGCAATCTCCTTGTTCAGTTTTCAGGGGTTTTCGTTGCAGTCCCACTACAAGTAACTTTAAAAAATTTTTAATGGTAAATGGCCGGTCGGCCCCGACCTCTGCGCGCAGCACTGGCTGGCGGCGCAGCACTGCTCACTCGCAGTTAGTAACTTACGCCCCACCACCCCCGGCCCCACCTCCACCCATCCGGCGCTGCTTTCTTGCTGTGATCCAGACTAGACCCATGACCTCGCTCTGGGTCTTGCGGGATCATGCGGGTTGACGGGGTGACGCAGGCCCGCAACGCACGCCAGAAGACAGGATTGTGCGAGAACAAAACTGGGGGTGCGGAGCAGTCTCAGAGTAGGTAAGTATTATTTTTTTGCATTCGGCACAGGAACCTCCATATAAAGCCTCATGCACACGACAGTTCAGTTTTTTGCGGTCCGCAAACCGCGGCTCCACAAATTCTTTTTTTTTTTCTATGGAGGAGGGAGATCTTGCGCTGGAGTGAGGTGCGCCAAATTTATTAAGACACTCATTATAAATTTGTTGCATCTCTTGTTGTCCGTGCACCAGACTGAAACATATGCCTCCTCCCGCCCACACTCTGCCCACTTTTTGCTAAAGTGGGGAAGACATAATTAAAAGCTAAAGAGTCGCAGACCGATACCTGCGACAAAATTGTGACTTTTGTAGGCCAGAAAACGGATGTACAGCATAATAAATGTCTTCACAGGGGATTTGGATTTGTGTACCAGAAAAACAAAGCTCCCTGTATATAATATGATATTATATTAATATTAGCTTCAAAATGTAGATTAAGATATTAATTTTGAACCTACAGTATATTGATTTAAAACGAGGACATTCCCTGTAAACTATGCTGGTATATAACATTACTGTAGAACACATGAAAATCAGTTTTGGGCATATGGCTAGTGACCTTTACTGAAATCTTTCCTCCCACACTCTGTTCTGACCTGTCCTTTCTATAATTTCACCTTTCACAAAAGCGAGTGCGAAAACATCTGAACCTGCGAAAATACAATAGAGAATAGGAGCAGAGCGGCTCCCACACAATCCTGTAACAATATTACCACTGCTGAGCTGACTCTAATAACACTGCAGGCTTGATTGGTTATCTATAATTACTCCTCTCCTGCTGGGTACACAGGAACACGCTTTCAGATACCCCCTCACCACAGCACCAACTTATGTATCCTCAGAGCACATTACATAAGAGGGATACATGTGTTTGGATGTGTGCTAATAATATGCACCTGTCATATGCATGTCTACATGCCCACGCAGGCTTCCTTACTCCTAGTTATGAGCGCAAGTCAAGCTTCTTTCTCCTGAAGAATATTTCCAACCATATACTGTACTATCTGTAGTATTTATACATGGATGCAGTCAGCATTAAGATCATTTTAAAGGAATTACCTATTTTGGGGCAATCTTTTTGTTGTGAGGGTTAAGATTTCTTGTGGCAGTTTTAGAAGCCAAAACCAGGAGTGGACCATAAAAGGAGAGAAAGTCTTAGGCTACATGCACACGACCGTTCAGTTTTTTGCGGTCCGCAAACCGCGGATCTGCAAAAAACGGAAGCCGCCTGTGTGCCTTCCGCAATTTGCGGAACCGAATGGGCGGCCCATTGTAGAAATGCCTATTCTTGTCCGCAAAACGGACAAGAATAGGACATGCAATATTTTTTTTGCGGGGCCTCGGAACGGAGCAACGGATGCGGACAGCACACGGAGTGCTGTACGCATCTTTTGCGGCCCCATCTAAGTGAATGGGTCCGCACCCGAGCCACAAAAAATGCGGCTCGGATGCGGACCCCTAACTACAGTCGTGTGCATGAGGCCAAGGACAGATATTACTTTTTCTCTTTTTTTTTTTTTTTTTTTTTTAAATCCAGTCCTCCAGTCCTGGTTTTGGCTATCAAAACTGAATCAGGGAACCTGAACAAGTGGCCATACTTGACGGGTCTCCTTTTGGTAAACTGATCTCAGGGTGTTCCACTGTTGGGATCCTCAGCGATTTACTGTAATCTGGAGTAAGTATTAATTTGTCCTGCAGCACCTCCACAGGGGGAATGAGGCATTACAAGATGCTCAGTAGACTGTCAGTACAGTGCATAGTGATGATGGCTCCTCCAGACAAAGAGGTAATCTTTGTAGTCACCTTGACAGTTGAGAGATCAGAATGGGACCCCCCTCCCCCATTAACTCAGAATGCTATAATAGCATGTGTTCTAAACAATTGCTAATGTCTGCCTCCAATTTAGACAAAGCAGACAGCTCTTAGAAAGAGGTTTTCCTACTTTTTCTATATTGATGACCTATCCCTAGGGTACGTAATCAGTATCTGATTCGTGAGGGTCCGACACCCTATCAGCTCTTTGAGGAAGCTGCAGCGCTTACCAGAGCTCCTGTGGGTGCCGCAGCCTCCTGGCAGCTTACCAAGTACAGGGCTGTACATTATATAGTGGCTCTGCTTGGTATCTAGCTCAGCCCTATTCACTTGAATGGGACTACGCTGCGCCAATGAAGGTGACATCACTGTCCTAGGGATAGCTCTGAGACGGCTGTGGCGCTACTGTGAGTGCCGTGGGCTCATCAAACAACTGATCGGGGGGATCTCAAATGTCAGACCCCCACCGATCAGATACTGATGACCTATCCAGAGTTGGGAAACTCTTTAAGGCAGTAAACTACCATACATATGTAATTAACCTTCTGTGTCATGGTGTTTTGAGCTGGCAGATTCTCCTGCTTGCTCTGATGCACACTGTGTACTGTAAATCTGCACTAGGCGTCTGCTGTATCTCCTTGGAATACATATTCAGTACATGGATTCTTGTTGAAAGGTTACCTATCACACAGGAGTCCACCACTAAACAGGGATTTAAAATGGACAAACAGGGGATTTTATGAAGAAGGAAGGTGTATCTAGTAGCATCTCACATAAGCAATGGAACACAACATAGGGCAAATATACCTATGTAAATATGTTCTGCCTGTAGCTAAAATGAAAATACTATAAAATGATGCCAAATGTGTTTGATCCGATGGTAGAATTCAGAAGAATCTTTTTGCATGGACTACAGAATTATGCTCCTGTCACTGCCATGTTAAAGGGGTTGTCCAAGTTAGGCCTCATGCACACGACCGTTGTTGTGCTCCGTTCCGCAAAATGGGGTTCCATTGTTCCGTGATCCTATTCCGTGTGTCTTCCTTTATTTTTGGAGGATCACCAGACATGAAGGAAAGTAAAAAAAAGTCCAAGTCAAGTTTGCCATGCAAATGATAGGAAAAAAACGGACGCGGATGACAATCCTGTGTGCCTCCGTGTTTTTTCACGGTCCCATTGACTTGAATGGGTCCGCAAACCGTTTTCCGTGAAAAAAATAGGACAGGTTATATTTTTTTGACGGACTGGAACCACGGACGCGGATGACAAACGGTGCATTAGCCGAGTTTTCAATGGGTCCGCAGAAAGTCAATGGGTCCGCAGAAAATCACGAAAAACGGAACAACGGACACGGAATGAAACAACGGTCGTGTGCATGAGGCCTTATGAAAAAAAAAAATATATATATAGCACTATAATTTTGATGGGCAGCAATATGTATAACTAAGCTAAGCAAGTTTTAGGCAAAAAAATATATTTCCTCATTTCCCTGGTTCTCTTCTGGCCCTTTGTTCACCCATTGGTGGATCCGGGGGGGGGGGCGGGGGCGGGGGCAATGGGCAATTGCCATTGTGGAAGCACTTATCTCCATAGTCATCTGTATCGCCGTCCTCAGAACAGCGATACAGATGAATGGTGCGGAGGAGCCGGGGAGAGGAGTCTCCCTTGCCCGTTCCTCTGAGAGGCTACAGGCACTAGGCCTACAGCCTATAAGAGGCCGGTGCAAAGGAGCATTTTTTTTGTACTGGCGCACATTATAAGGGGGCTTTATTAAAACTGGGGGACTATGGGAGCATTATTACTTCTGTGACACAATTACTGTTGGGGGCACTGTAGGAGCACTATTACTACCAAGTGCACTCTGGCACAGAATTATTACTATTGTTGGGATTTTGGGGAGCACTATTACTGTGGGGGCGCCCTGGCACAGTATCAGCTTAGCACAGTTATTTTTGGGGGACATTATGGTTACACTATTAGTGTCAGAGGCACTATTTGCTGGGTGCAGTTATTTTTTAGGGCATTGTGTTCCATCAATTATTGAAGGGGCGCTTTCTGTGTGTAACTTGTATTTTCAGGGGGTTGATCTGTTTTGACAGTATAGTTTTGGGGGGCACAGCGTCTCAGTATTGGGGGTGCATAATGGGATGTTGAGAAGATGGGAGGAAAAGTAGGAAACTAAGATATCTGTCTCTCTGTCAAACTCTGCAGAGATGGGAGATGGCTGAAAGAAATCATCATGGTGGTCTGGTCTGAATGGAGAAGATGAAGAAAGAGAACATCTACATCAAAGGAGATGTCACTGGATGTAAGAGGTATGGGCGCGATATATGGATGGGGCAGTGTGTGAGTGTGGCTTGAGGTTGGGCGGGGACACAGGGGCCCCATAATCTCCTTTTGCCCTGGGAAGTGCCCCTCCCGAGAACAAGCTCTGGATTCGCCACTGTGTTTACCTACAATAACAATTGCAGCAGCATGTTGTATGTGTGGACTACAAGTCCCAGCTATACAATGACACTGCTGATACACACACACAATATTCCCCCTACCTGTTCTTGTGCAATGCTCTGCAGAACTCCTCTAGTCTGTCAGCTCCTGTGCCCAGCATTCGTCTCCTCACTGCCTGCAGCTACTCAGTAAAGCCTTCAGCACTGAGTCTGTGCTACTGAAGGGGTTAAAGTTTTTTCTGAAGAATCCAGGGAGAGAGCAGAGAGCAGCAGCCAGCAGTGCAGGGGGGCGTGGCCAGCACAGTAACCTCTTGTGTGCAGACACATAGCTGCTCTCTCAGGCTTGTGCAGGAAATATCATCAGAGCAGGGAGAGAAGCTGACATTACAGGTCATGTGAGCCTCAGTGAAATCTGAGAAAGCAGCAACTGGAGATAAAGTAAGTGAATTGTAAAGTCCTTACATTTGCCTAGTTAGAAACACAAAGAACAAAAAAATTACTCAGACAACTCTTTTAAGGGATGAAAATAGCAAAGTATCTAAGCCTGCATTTTGCCAACTGAAACTGGAGAGGGTTGTCGGAATGAGAACATGTCTTCTGGCAGCCCTATTATTTGAAGTCAATGCAGTCAAAGTAAAATGTTCATAGCAATGAAGAATTAGTAGTAGCAACAGAATACAGTTTCTGTGTTGTGGCAAAGGTATACAGACCATACAGTCAATGGGCAATAACTAGTTAGGTGATCAACTATAAAGTGATATATACAGAAACATTAGGCTGAGCACAAGTGTAGTACCCCAGACCTGGGGGTACTTTAAATTGTTCATTGTTATGCATTGTATTTCACTGTTGTTTCCTGGCTATTACTACCCGCAAGATAGGAATGGGCTGGGACTATTTGCAGCTCAGGGTGGAATATATCTGTCTAGAGACAGTGTGGAGAAGACACAGCATGCAGAGCTCCTACTCCTGTTACAGATTTCACCAGAGAGAACCATTACTAAATTGCCTAACAGATTTCACCAGAGAGAACCATTACTAAATTGCCTAAAGTAAAGCTTAGAGAGGGTAAAGACAGCAGAATGAATTGCTATATTCAGCTTCTACAGACCCTGCATGTTACACTTAGTGAAAAAGGACTTTATGTTCTACTCTGGCCTAATTCTTCAGTGCCACAACTTTCACTGCACAAGACCCGAGGGGGCAATGGCCTGAGGTAGAGCACTATGACTCTACAACACTACTTTAGGGTCACTGCCGCTCCATTCTCTACACCAACTCCTACAGGGTCTCGCTCCATAAAATGGCATAACAAAAAGGATTTTGCCTCCGTGCCTGGCTATCGTTGGCCTAATTGTGTGGACCCTAAGGCCTCTTTCACATGGGCGTCGCGTGTGAGGGCCAGATAGGATGCGGGTGCGTCGCCGGAAAATCGTGCAATTTTGACTGCGAGTGGGGTGAGTTTTGCCTGTGCTGTTTTCCCCTGAAGAAGCCGAATCAATCGGCGAAACATGTAGGGAAGCAGGTCTATAGTTTTTAGGCAGGAAGGATAGATAGAGACTTATATTAGATTATCAAAGCATCAGAGTGCAGTCCCCCGTCCCCTGGGGAATACGTGAATGCACATGTGTAATATGCATTAGCAGTAGATACATTCACCCTGTAATCTACCCATACCTGATAGTTTTAAATGTTTGTCCCTAAGAGTATTATATATTTGTGTGATCTAAGGATTCTAATAAAGATTTAGTTTAAGATTAAGTAAAAGTTACATTATCAGAGACACACGCTCTTGGTCCAAGAGACCAGTTAAATTTTTCTAGTTGCAGCTTAGCCCCATTCAAGTCAATGGGGCTGAGTTACAATACGAGGCAATGCCACTATACAATGAACGTTGCTGTCCTTGGAAAGCTGCTGAGAGCTTGCATCGCTCACCAGAGCTCCGGTGAGCACAGTGACTCCCTGAAACAGCTGATCGGCAGGGGTGCTGGGACTTGGTGTCTTGGACCCCTGCTGATGTGATAATGATGACTAATCCTGAGTATAGGTCATCATTATCATTTCCAAGATAACCCCTTTAAGATGTGTTTCTTTGGCAACAACAGCCTGGGGAGTCTTTAAAAGACTTTCACTTGTACTTGCAAGAGGCCTTGAGGGCCGTCATACATGTAAACACCTGAGAGGTCACCCAAGCTGCCATTGTCTGCAGTAAGTGAGATCTCAACAGAGTTGGCTTCCATGCTTAATCCACTCCAGTCGTTCCTCCAGTCACAAATCTGGGTCCTGCTACCAGTCCCTGATACCACCCCTTCTGCTGAGTCAGCTCGTATTCCTGAACCACCATTAGGAGCCAAAGACTCTACCTCCACCTCTGAAGACCTTGAGATATCATTGTTGAGGTCCCAGTGGTCCAACAAGGGCAAGCCCGCTGCCAATTAACTGGATTAGAGCTGCAGACCCAAGAAGCTCTATTACCCCACTGTGGATTCCCAGGGACTCTGATGCATAAGAGCCCCACAGCTAGAGACTTTTATTAGTCCAGGATAGCTAGCACCCCTCCTTGGCAATTTCATGGACTGCTCCTTGGGACTCTAGCCTTTTAAGTTCCCCTGGTAGTCAGAATTGTTAGCCTAGGCAATGTATTTATGAAGAAGCAGTTATGTCCTTAACCTGGTCTCTTCACAGCAATGGGAGGGAGGTAGTCAGCGAGAACTGCTGCCTTGGTTATCTGATGCAGGACTACCAGGAGAAAATCACAATCAGAGAACGGCTTGCCTTTTACCATTGGGGTGTGTAGTACCCCAGACCTGTGGGTACCCCAAATTATTTATTGTTATACATTGTTTTTTACAATTGTTTACAATTACTACCAGCAATGAAGGTGTGGCAAAGGTTGGCAGGAACAGGGTTAACCACCCTGTTCCTCCCCTCTTGGTATCAGTGGGCTGGTCCTGCTGCCTGCCAAGGGTGGGAAGTACAGATGTGGCCAAGCTAAAATTGACTCTGATACCACATTTCACAGTGTTACCCCATGGCAAAAGCCATTAAAATCCATTGAAAAAGTCAATTAACATTTTCTTGCCATTGTTTACTTAACGCATTGGCTACATCTGTATGTGTCTAGAGACAGTGTGCTGAGGACTCAGACCGAAGAGCTCCTACTCCTGGTACAGATTTCTCTGGAGGTAACCATTACTGAATTGTCTCAAGTAGAGCCTTGAGAGGATAAAGAAAACAGAGTGAACTGCTATATTCGGCTTCTACAGACCCTGCTGTGAAGTGAGGGAATAATGTTAAAGACACCTTCACCACCAAACAACCAAAAGGCCAGTATCACCTAAGTGCTGAGTTGCCATCAAGCAACCTGCCTCCGGATCCTTGATGGTGCCAGAGAAGAACTGCACTAAAGACTGCTGCTACTGTATTTATTTTCCAATTCTATGTTGCATTTAGTACAAAGAACTTTGTTATGTTCCACTCTGGCCTTCTTTTTAAGTGCTCTGACTTTCACTGCAATGGACCCAAGGGAGCAACAGCCTGAGGTAGGAAACCGTGACACTAAAACACTACACCAGGGCCACTATCACTCCCATCCTCTTCACTGGCTCCCATGGGAGCTAGCTACACAAGCATATGGATAACTCCCCCCCCCCCCCCCCCCCCTCCCCCCAATTTTTTTTATTTTTTTAAATAAAAATAAAACTTACTCCAGCAGTCTCTTATGTCAAAGGAAAATCCTAGACAGGGTGTGTTCACTCAGGTCAAACCTTATTTCAATGCCATTAGCCATGCTTAGGACCTGCCTCTGAAAGCTGCAGTAGAGAGTCAATACAAAGAATTGCTTTGGCGCTGAGAAATATATGCCACTGTGCATTATATGGGCACTCACTAAGGCCTCTTGCACACGAACGTGTGCTGCCTGTGCCCGTGCTGCGGACCGCAAATTACCATTCACTTGAATAGGGTCCGCGATCCGTCCATTCAGCAAAAAGATAGGACAAGTTCTATCTTTTTGCGGAATGGAAGCACGGAACGGAACCCCATGAAAGCACACCGTAGTGCTTCCATAGGGTTTTGTTCCGTGCTTCCGTTCCGCATCTCCAGATTTTCGGACCCATTCAAGTGAATGGGTCCGCATCTGTGATGCTGGCCGGTGCCCCATGTATTGCAGACCCACCGTATGAGGGCCACAATATGGCCATAGGGGACACACGGTCGTGTGCAAGAGGCCTAACTTGTATGTTTCCCTGCAGCATTGCAGTTTTTAATATGACTTCTGAGTCCTGAGTAGGTTGACACATATATGAATTTCAGCCTGCGCTAGGTATCTCATTATCTGCAGATGGCAGGGTAACCATAAAAGGTAACACCCCTATTATAAGAGTTGCTTGAGGCAGATAACACAAAGTCCACCATTGAAAATTGGTGATGGGTACAGCAGATTTCCCTCTCGGCACAACGACCTCTGCTACACAGTGGTCTTCTGATTGTGTTTTTTTTTTTTTTTTTTTATGCCCAACTATTTGTTGCAAATAGTGTCTGAACTTCTTTTTATAGTTCAGACCAGCAGCTCAGGTATGCACCCATGATCATATAAAAAAATAGAATAAAACATACAATGAAAAAATCTAAATATGTAGGGAGTTGGGTTGTAGCCACCTCCCTTACAGAACATGGAGTATATTTTTGGCCCCAAGTGATCTGTCTGGCTCCCCACTCCAGGATGGCAAAATAAATTTGTCAGACACAGATGTATCTTAAAGAGGATCTGGCACCTCTCCTGACATTCCTGTTTTAATAGCTTCATGCATTCCCCATTTATTAACAATTCTGAAGCATCTATTCTTATGGCTCTATGTTGTTCCTTTATTATTTCTACTAGAAGTTGTGAACGAATTGCTAGCAGTCTGCAGTAAGGGTATGGAGGGGTGGTAACCAGTTGGGAGTGTCCTTGCATAGTCTCCATCTATCCAATCAGTAGTTCCATTGTCAGACTGTGCAGCGACCCCCCCCCCCCCAAACTGGTTACCACCCCTCTGTACCCTTACTGCACACTGCTAGCAATTCATTCATAACTTCTAGTAGAAATAATAAAGGAATGGCACAACATAGAGCCATAAGAATAGATGCTTCAGAATTATTATTACAAGGAGAATGCATGTAGCAATTTTTTTTATTTATTTAACATCTTTATTACTATAAAAAGCAAGTACACAAAATGCAATTCATCCTTATTATACATTTTTTTTCAAAATTTTTCCCCTTAACCCCATTACCCCCACCCCACCCTGCGATACATCCACCCCCGCCTTTCCCCCCCAAAACCCCCTCCAAAAGAAATAGGGAGAAGGGAAGACAGAAGAGGAGAGAAAAAAGAAAAAGAAAAAAAATTATATATAAATAAGAAAATAAATAAATATATTCCACGTACAGTGATATCAGAACTCCCAGCCGTCCCATATCTTAACCCATTTCTCTAATCCACCCTGTGGCGAAACCAACCTCGCCACTGGGTTTTGGAGAGGCCTGTTTACCAGCCTCTTGCCTCAGGATTCCGGCCCTTTAAGATACTTTTACTAACTTTTAAACCCCTGAACCTATGAATTTTGGATAGGTTTGTCCCCAAGTTATACTGGTTAAATTGATATAAGTTATATGTATGTACAATGTAAACTCACAAAGTTGTAACAATTTATAAGAAGTGTAACTTTTCAGCGTAGGAGATAGTTGAGTAGATACAGAAATTGACTCAATTATCTCCTAGACAGAGGGGAGGAATATGCTGGGTGTGTTTCTATTGTCACATTGTGTCCAATTGGTTGCTGTACTTACATTGTATGTGTTGTAATATATTGATTGGTTGTATTTCAAAACCCTGTGGGCAGTACTATGTTTGTGGATTGTGAATAAAAGTGGCTGTACGTGCAAGTACAGTCAGTGGCTGCTTTATACCTTCATGAAGTTTTGGCTCATGTTTGGGGAATGCGATAACTACACTCTTGGGGATTGCTATATCATAATACTCCCCTGAATAGAAGCTCTTGTAAGAGCTTGTTCATGGTTCCTGCTCTCTGGATGTAGGAGAGGTTCACCCACTGGAAGCTGAAGCCCGGTCTTGGGTCCAGCATGGGTGGAGGACGGTGAGACCTCAACCAAGCTTCGGCGGTTGGTGGGGTCTGCAGCGCTTACGGTGTCAAGTGGAGTGCTTGGAGTCCTCGGGAAGCGCTAGGAGCATCTATCGACGGAGGTACCCGGTCGGGGTGCCAGGCGTTCCGTTACACACCCCTCTGTTTATAGAGAATCCGTTCGTAGTTTTTCACCTTATTAACCAGGTTTATCCAATTGTTTACCTCTGGGGCATGACGTGCAAACCAGCTCCGACTAATCAGGAGCCTGGCCAATAGTAGTGTTCTACCTAGTAGGATCTTTTGGGATTTATGGCTACTTAATGTCAAAAGATCGCTCAGTAGAAACAATTGTGGCTCAAGAGGGATCCGTATTTTTAATTTGTGGGTGAGGAAATTATTAATACCATGTAGCTATTAAAACAGACATGTCAGCAGTGGTGACAGGTCCTCTTAAACCACTTGCCGACCACCCATTGACTATAAAATTTTGGCCAGTTGGCACATAGCTCTGCAGGGATATTTCTAAACGTCCTTTCAGAGATTACAGTTGCACCCTAATTGTAGGGCTCCCCAAAGAGAAGGCAGGGATGGGTTTTCACTGTTCTAGCCTTCCCCATCTCTATATTCACATCACTCAACAAGAGAGAGATTAGGAAGAAGCAATACTGCTTCCTGCTCCAATCCCAGCAGTCATGTAATTGCTGGGGCCTGGGTATCTGCACTCTTGCTGGGTCTTAGAAGACCAAGATCAGCTCTGCATTGAGGCTATATAAGCTTATACAACCTCTCTGGAGGCAGTATTCCCCTGTAATTGGAGGCTACTATGTCAGCCCCAGTCACAGGAGAAATCAGCAATAAAAAAATAAATAAAAAAAAGTTAAATGTTCTGTATTGGAATGCAGGGGGCTGGATCTCACAGGCTCGTCACCGGAAGGCAGTGCGATGCCTTCCTTAGACATCGCGCTGCCTTCCATGCCATCGGGTTCCCCTTACAGCCGCATGTGGACCCGATGGCACCGCCGACCACCACCGCCGCACCAGGTGATTTCAGCGGGCATCCTGTTCCTATTAACCCCCGCCGCGCCGCAATGTCGGTTTAAAGTTAGGATGTACCGGTAAGTCCTGAGTCCTTAAGGACTTGGCAAACATGGCGTACAGATACAAGGTAGGAGAACAAGTAACTTATTGGATGATGACAAGGACATTCTGGCTGCCACAAAGAATACTGGGAGGACAAACTTGTTTCAATTTGGAATTCTGGCCAGTTCTATTTTCCCAAAGAATCTGGTGATGCTGCCTCATGTGCTGCAATAGAGCCCTGGTACCTATCTTTGTATTTGAACACCGACAGCTTATTTTAATCCTGCAGATCTTGCAGACAGCTGTGGTTTACTGTGCTGGCCTTGTGAAAAAAGACTGCCATATTGGAGATACTCGCACAGAGCTAGCGGCAGCCAAGCTTGGCCTAGGTCTGGCATATTTTGAGCCTGCCCCCACAGTATCAGTGGCCTCACCAGTTCCCGAGGTGATCACTTTAGGAGCAGAGCTGGTTCTGTCAGTTCTTCTGGAGGTTTTGACTGTACTTTGCTGCCACTCTTTATTGCTAGAGCAGCCACCACCCTTCTCTGATGTCTCCTCCTCAGTACCCCGACCTGGTTCCCAGGTTCTGAGTAACACACAATCATCATAGTCCTCAACCTGTCCACTATTATTATTATACTGTTATATGTCATGGTGGGCTCCTTGGCCCCCTCCCAATTCCCAGCTCTGTATTTGCCCTGAGTGCCACTGTCGTTAGCACTGCCCCTACTGCCACCACCGTGGCTACAAGTTCCACTATTCCCCACCTCCACTTGAACCTCTTCTTTATGGCAGTCCAAATGCTGACACATCTCACACAAGTCATCAACAGGAAGACTATCTTGAGTATCTTCCATAGCACATGGGGTTTCACTGCCTTTTCTAATGGCAAAATAGGATGCCTCACTGGGAGGGAACAGTGAAGACAGGGGTGTTGAAACCTAAAGGCTTTTCTAGGGCTGCAAGGCAGAGGATCAGGAGGAATGCTCTGAGATCTGGCTCCAAGGCACAGTGGTGACTCAGAGGTGACTTTGATATCATCCTGTCGTGACCGAGAGGAGGCGTGAGCCATCAAGTCCACAATGTCATCCTCTTTGTCCACAATATTAATGTGGCACCTTTTGAAAGCCAGGGAAAACTGCGGACTATTACTACTGGACAGATGGCTGGTGCTGCTAATGCTGTTTGCTCCACTACCTACATTCTGACTCTTGGATGATGAGGCATGGGTCTTTTGTTTTGAACTCTTCAATTTAGAGGTCGGATAGACCAATACAGAATGTCCCAGAGATTCTCACTTGGATTCAGGTTTGAGGAACCCAAAGGCCAATAAATAACATCAATGCCTTCATCATTCAGGAAGTGTCTACACCAGGCATGTCCAAACTGCGGCCCTCCAGCTGTTGCAAAACTACAACTCCCAGCATGCTCTAATAGCTGTAAGCTATCCAGGCATGCTGGGAGTTGTAGTTTTGGAACAGCTGGAGGGCCGCAGTTTGGACATGCCTGGTCTACACACTCTGGCCACATGAAGCCAGGAATTTTCAGACTCTATTAGAAACACAGAGCTCACTTCACCTAAGTAAGATCTGACAATGGCTCTGGGGATTTCATCACTGCAGTCGGGGTAGTTTTAGCTATTATGTTAAGGTTTGTGCAACCCTCTAAGTATAGGCCTCGCCAGACAGTCATTAAAATTCCTACATTTGTCACCTGCACCTAGTTCTGAATACTTTTTAAATTGAATTTAATTAAAAATTTTGTATAGCCACTGAGTTATTTGTTGAAATCTATCT
Source organism: Bufo gargarizans (assembly GCF_014858855.1). NCBI lineage: Eukaryota > Metazoa > Chordata > Amphibia > Anura > Bufonidae > Bufo > Bufo gargarizans. The sequence continues at coordinate 491,714,353 of NC_058081.1, read as the reverse complement.
GAATAGTGCCACCTGCTGTTTTTCTAAATTCTTTGTCTAGCTCACTGAGGTTGACATACATGCTCAATTCCATCCTTAGCTGCAGCAGAAAAAACATGCCCCCTGAGAAAGTGTGTGCCCCCTGAGCTGCCTGCTTAAAATAAACTTAGCAGAGCCATTGCAGCAATAAATGGGCAGTTCTCTGAGGTACTTATCACAATCAACTACCTTATGTGTCACCCCCAATTTCTCATAGATTGTAAGCTTTTGCAAGCAGGGCTCTGACTCCTAGTGTTTCAGTTACATATTAGCCAGTTAGTTTTGTTTCGTACATGAACCCTATGAATTTGTAAAGCGCTGCGGAATATGGTGGCGCTATATAAATACATTTTATTATTATGTGAATGACTGAGTACTGTGCAGCTGTCTCTGTATTAGGGTTTGTTGAAAACCTGCTTTCAGAGCCTGTGTTGCTGGAGTGTCCCCCACTCCATCTGGACAGTCCGGGTCTTGGGCTGTCCATATTAGTTAGCAGTGATGGCCAGTTTGCAGTGTTCTTCCGCAAACACATGCGGGCTGCCATCTTGACTCACAAGTCTGGCAATGCACAGGTAAGCCCTTACCTGTGCCGGGAGCCGGTCTGAAACAAATGCGGTCACCAGGAGCAGGCAGTTCAGAGAACAGCCCGATGAAGGCCCCTGGCGGCTGTTCTCGGAACTGCCTGCTCCCGGTGACCGCATTTGTTTCAGAACGGCTACCGGCACAGGTAAGGGTTTAACTGTGCATCGCAGACTTGTGAGTCAAGATGGCAGCCCGCATGTGTTCGCGGGCACCCGGTATTAGGCTGGCACTGGATCAGTGAGGTTATCCTGCTAGTTAGAGCTGGATAGGCAGAGGATTTTTGTTTGGTATAATTTATTTGTTATACTTCCTTTACCACAAACTGACAATGAAACTGGCTGAGGTCAGTTGAGCGAAATTCCTGCTGTTTGGACTGAAATTTCTACGGTGTGTGTGTGTGTGTGTGTGTGTATATATATGTGTATATATATATATATATATATATATATATATATATATATATATATATATACACTCCTCACAAAAATTTGGGAAATTTGGCTTGTAGGTGAAATTTCAGGTTGAATCTAAATTGCACTCTAACATTTACAGGTGAACTTAATTTGACCTTCTCATGACATTCACATGTCCAACTGTTAAATGTTTCAGTACTTTTTGCACAACTTGCTTAAAGAGGACCTTTCATCGGTCCAAACATTGTGAACTAAGTATCATGACATATACAGCGGTGCCCAGGGATCTCACTGCACTTACTATTATCCTTGGGCGCCGCTCCGTTCTCCCGTTATGTCCTTTGGTATGTTCGGGGACTTGGTTATAGTAGGAGGAGACTCCCAGGCTGTGAGTTCTGCACTGCGATTGGCCAGCACTACAGCCTAGGAGAAGGAAACGCCCAGCAGAACAAGGGCAGACTCCGCCTACTATAACCAAGTCCCCTAAGTCTCCGCCTACTATAACTAAGTCCCCGAACATACCGGAGGACATAACGGGAGAACGGAGCGGTGCCCAGGGATAATAGTAAGTACAGTGAGATCCCTGGGCACCGCTGTATATGTCATGATACTTAGTTCACAATGTTTGGACCGATCAAAGGTCCTCTTTAAGCAAGTTGTGCAAAAAGTACCTCCATTACTATATTTATTGTGTATCTGCGGTGCTATTATGCCATTACTATTTATCTGTACTATCATGTACTCATCCCGCTGATTATACCTTTCTATATTCATGACCGGAGCCCCCCATCCAGGGTGGCGCTGTTAGCAATTTTTTCCCTGCTCTTTTCTTGTCCCTGTCCCATTGCATTTTGTTATATGTAACCCTGATGTCTTTTTATGATACAAATAAATATTTATAATTTATATTCTGGCGTTTTGAGCTCCATTTCTTCTTCATTCTGTCATGATACTTAGTTCACAATGTTTGGACCGAAAAAAGGTCCTCTTTAACGGCAAAATTCACAACAGGTGTTTGATCCATCAATCGCCCAATACATTTTCTGGTTCAATTAGAATTGGTATATAAACATTTTAACATCATGAGACCAAGATGACACCTAACAATCGACCAACAGTACCTCACCATTGCAAAGCTTCAAGCAGAATGATCTCAGGCGGAAGTGGTCACTGAGCTTAGAGTGTCATAAAGTGTCATCAGCAGGTTGCAACAGAGATACAGAGAGATTGGACGAGTCACAGAAAGCCATAGAAGTGAATGTCCTTTGACCACATCCCAAACTGATGACCGCTTCATTCTGAACAATGCCCTGCAGAACCGAATGATGAATGCCACACAACTCCAGGCACATTTAAGGGAGACTATTTGAAACCATTTATATCAACGTGGTCTGCATGCTAGACGACCTGCATGGGTACCTGACCACAGATGTCATTATCTTGCATGGGCCAGGGAGCATCTAAGCTGGACAAGGGACCAGTGGGCCTCAGTGCTGTTCACTGATGAATGTTGATTCATGCTGAGCAGAAATGATGGCCGCTAACGATGTTGGAGACATCAAGGAGAGCGCTTTGCATCAGCCACTGTTGTCACCAGATAAGCCTCTAGTGGGGGTGGTGGTACAGTGTGAGCAGGTGTCTAGTCAAGACAGAACTGCCATACACTTTGTGAATTTTACAGTGACAAGCCCATACTACTTGAATAACATCATTAATCAAATCATTGTGCCTCTGCATGATCAACACAGGCCTAATTTATCTTCATGGACAAAAATGTGTCAGCTCATTGAGGTTGCATCAGGAATGGCTGCTGGAGACTGGGGTACCTAAAATGGAGTGGACTGCACTTTCTCCAGACCTGAATCCCATTGAAAACCTATGGGATCAGCTGAGTTGGCATGTAGAGGCTCATAACTCTGTACCCCAGAACCTCAATGATCTGAGGGCCGCCCTTCGAGAATAGTTGAATGCCATGCCTCAGCAGACAATAAGTCGACTTGTAAACAACATGAGATGTACTTGTCAAGCTAAGTGATAAGTGATGTTGAAGGTCACATGACAAGTTGTTGAGACATTGAAATTTTTTGCGGGGGTATATCCACCACTGTTATTGGCTTTTGTTTCAATAAATTGTTTGACATGAGGAAATCACCATTGCATGCTTCTACTTAAATTGTCTACTTTCATGATATAATATCATTGTAATATGAAGTTTTTATGTTTTCCATAATATATATATATATTGTGGTAAGGTGAACAGTAAAATGTATGAGAAAAGTCACAGAAGGGGTGTATATCTCATCCAGGTTCCTCAACTGGGTGAGATAAGTAAGATCTAGGATGGTGTTGGCTTCAGTGAATATAGTTGCTGAAGCTAATTTTCTTTAGTAAATTATGGGCTGTTTTTTTTTTAGATTGTGAAGGTAGGTTTGGTAGTGAGACCTTCCCAATCCACCCCATTCCAGGGCAGGGTTTTTCCCTAACCTGAAGATATCGTAGGTGAAGCCTGCTGTAATCAGTCTGGCATAAATCCACCCTCAGTGTGTCAGTCAAAAAGAGAGAGATTTGGAACAGAGACCTACAGAGGCTCTGTGTGTGTGGTCTCAGCCGGGCTAGGGAGATAGCTTGGAGTTTGGGGGACGCAGTGACACCTGCGGCACAAGAGTCACAAGGTCAGACTCGGGAAGACTGCTGGACCACAATCCCCCAAAGGGACTTGTATTTGCTACAGCCTGGAGGCTGTTGGACTATTGGGCTGAGAAAGCCGCACCTGAGACAGTGTGTGAACTATGATGTATAGATGAGTCAGAGAAACACATCATATGTTTTAGTTAGAGCCTAGATGGGCAAGTGTTTATTATTTTGTGTGGATGTCACACGTGATGAGTTGAAGCTGCAACTTCATTACTTGTTTTTGCTGAAGTGCCCGGAATAAAGCACGAGTTTGGACATTCTACCCTTGTCTGGCGACGTAATCTGTGAGGCGACCCCCTAAGAGTAAACGATCCCTTACAATATATATATATATATATATATATATATATATATATATTAGTAAAGTATAATATATACAAATTCAATTTAATATAGCAATATAGTATAATACTGCTTTTCCTATTGATGTATTGTTTCTAGTACTTACAGAGAACATATTTGACTACCAGACCTTGATAATTCGCCCTCTCTGCCGTACAAAATCAGTCGTGCTCTTCCACATAAATTGAGAACAATCTGTGCTTAGCCCAGGAACAAGCTCATAAATTTTACATTCTGTAAAATACTGTTAAACATGCATGATTTCCGCGGTTTCTCTCTGACATTGTTAGATTCCAGTGGGGCTTTCATTTTTATTCATGTGTAAATGGAATTGTTAAAGGTAATCAGTAATATTTTCCCATCCTCCTGCACGATGTATTTTTAACATATTTCACCCCTAAACACAGCAAGAACTGTGGGCTGTAAATAATAGATTTACTGTGGGCTGTATTAATAATAGATTTACTATTTTGTACCCAGCTGTTGGGGGAAGGACTATCAGAATCCTTTTTAACTGATCAGTGCCACCACACTGAAGATATGTTCAGTTGGCTAAATCTGTGGCAGAAAAATCAGTAGCAGATCAGTAGCTAACCCGGCTGTCTTTGGTGGCAGATTTCTAATTTGGTGTTGGTTTTATAGCAGTATTTACAGGTGTTTTAGAAGCGCCTTTGGTTGAGAATTAGGGATGAGCGAACCCGAACTGTATAGTACTGAATTTAGGGTGTTCGTGACACGGACCCGAACGTTTTCGTAAAACTCCGGGTTTGGTGTTCGGCGCTTTCTTGGTGCTTTTTGAAAGGCTGCAAAACAGCCAATCAACAAGCGTCTAACTACTTGCCCCAAGAGGCCATCACAACCATGCCTACTATTGGCATGGCTGTGATTGGTCAGTGCAGCATGTGAACCAGCCGCTACTTAAGCTGGAGTCACGTAGCGCCGCACGTCACTTTGCTCTGATCAGTGTAGGGAGAGGATGCAGCTGCTGCTGTTAGGGCGAGATTAGGCAGTGATTTACTCTTCAAAAACAATTACTAAAGTGATCGATGTACAGCTGTGTATCATTCAACCTCTGCTATTTAATTGCTCACTGTTTTAAGGCTGCCCAGAGCGTTTTTCTGTCACTTTTTTTCTGGGGTGATGGGCGGCCATTTCGTGTCTGCCACCAAGTACATTTAACCATCAATAGTGTTGTTTTTTTTTGCTATATCCTACATCAGGGGCTTGGCTGTGCTTGCTATTTTATTGAGGGGTGAAATACAATTGCCAAAATAGCAGTACCCTAAATCTGGTGTTTCAGCTGTGGCTAGCCAATTGTAATACTGTCTGCTGTCTGGCAAAAGATATATTTTTTTCTGGGTTGAAATACAATTCCCAAATTAGCAATTCTCTAAATCAGTAGTTTCTGCTGTATCAGGCCAAGTTTAAATCTATCCATAAAAGGGTATATTAGATTGAAGGTGCGGATAGGGTCCTCCTCAATAACTTCACACGCTACCGTGCATTTCCAAGTCTAATTCTGTCCGTAAACGTATACCTGTCATCCAGCGCCTAAATAATAGGCCTACAATTTATATTCAGCTAAATCTGTGGTTACTGCTGTGCCTGTATTAATGTAATACGGTACCTAAATAGATAGCCAGATAGTGTTAGGTGCCTGTAAAAAAAGGCCTGAATTTGAATTCAATACATTGGGCCAAATAATATTTTTCTTATTGTGGTGAACGGTAACAATAAGGAAAACATCTAGTAAGGGACGCGGACAAGGTCATGGTGGTGTTAGTGGACCCTCTGGTACTGGGAGAGGACGTGGCCGTTCTGCCACAACCATACGTCCTAGTGTACCAACTACCTCAGGTCCCAGTAGACGCCAGAATTTACAGCGATATTTAGTGGGGCCCAATGCCGTTCTAAGGATGGTAAGGCCTGAGCAGGTACAGGCATTAGTCAATTGGGTGGCCGACAGTGGATCCAGCACATTCACATTATCTCCCACCCAGTCTTCTGCAGAAAGCGCACAGATGGCGCCTGAAAACCAAGCCCATCAGTCTGTCACATCACCCCCATGCATACCAGGGAAACTGTCTGAGCCTCAAGTTATGCAGCAGTCTCTTATGCTGTTTGAAGACTCCGCTGGCAGGGTTTCCCAAGGGCATCCACCTCGCCCTTCCCCAGTGGTGGAAGACATAGAATGCACTGACGCACAACCACTTATGTTTCCTGATGATGAGGACATGGGAATACCACCTCAGCACGTCTCTGATGAAACACAGGTGCCAACTGCTGCGTCTTTCTGCAGTGTGCAGACTGAACAGGAGGTCAGGGAGGAAGACTGGGTGGAAGATGACGCAGGGGACGATGAGGTCCTAGACCCCACATGGAATGAAGATCGTGCCACTGACTTTCAGAGTTCGGAGGAAGAGGCAGTGGTGAGACTGAGTCAACAGCGTAGCAAAAGAGGGAGCAGTGGGCAAAAGCAGAACACCCGCCGACAAGAGAGTCCGCCTGCTACTGGCCACTGCCATCTGGGACCGAGCACCCCAAAGGCAGTTTCAAGGAGTTGTGGCGGGGTATTGAACAACAGAACGACGAGTGGTTGCTGCCGGTGAGCCTCAAGCCCGACCTGGTGGTGTGCAATAATGGGCGAAATCTCGTCGCAGCTCTGGGACTAGCCGGTTTGACGCACATCCCTTGCCTGGCGCATGTGCTAAATTTGGTGGTGCAGAAGTTCATTCACAACTACCCCGACATGTCAGAGCTGCTGCATAAAGTGCGGGCCGTCTGTGCGCGCTTCCAGCGTTCACATCCTGCCGCTGCTCGCCTGTCTGCACTACAGCGTAACTTCGGCCTTCCCGCTCACCACCTCATATGCGACGTGCCCACCAGGTGGAACTCCACCTTGCACATGCTGGACAGACTGTGCGAGCAGCAGCAGGCCATAGTGGAGTTTCAGCTGCAGCACGCACGGGTCAGTCGCACTGCGGAACAGCACCACTTCACCACCAATGACTGGGCCTCCAGTCCTGTGTGCCCTGTTGCGCTGTTTCGAGTACTCCACCAACATGGCCATTGGCGATGACGCTGTTATCAGCGTTACAATACCACTTCTATGTCTCCTTGAGAAAACACTTAGGGCGATGATGGAAGAGGAGGTGGCCCAGGAGGAGGAAGAGGGGTCATTTTTAGCACTTTCAGGCCAGTCTCTTCGAAGTGACTCAGAGGGAGTTTTTTTGCAACAGCAGAGGCCAGGTACAAATGTGGCCAGACAGGGCCCACTACTGGAGGACGAGGAGGACGAGGATGAGGAGGAGGAGGATGAGGATGAAGCATGTTCACAGCGGGGTAGCACCCAACGCAGCTCGGGACCATCACTGGTGCATGGCTGGGGGGAAACGCAGGATGATGACGATACGCCTCCCACAGAGGACAGCTTGTCCTTACCTCTGGGCAGCCTGGCACACATGAGCGACTACATGCTGCAGTGCCTGCGCAACGACAGCAGAGTTGCCCACATTTTAACGTGTGGGACTACTGGGTTGCCACCCTGCTGGATCCCCGGTACAAAGACAATGTGCCCACCATAATTCCTGCACTGGAGCGTGATAGGAAGATGCGCGAGTACAAGCGCACGTTGGTAGACGCGCTACTGAGAGCATTCCCAAATGTCACAGGGGAACAAGTGGAAGCCCAAGGCGAAGGCACCACCACAGCTAACTGCACCACCACCTGATACGGAACGTGTTAGCAGGAGGCAACATTTCACTAACATGGTGGAACAGTACATGTGCACACCCCTCCACGTACTGACTGATGGTTCGGCCCCATTCAACTTCTGGGTCTCCAAATTGTCCACGTGGCCAGAGCTAGCCTTTTTATGCCTTGGAGGTGCTGGCCTGCCCGGTGGCAAGCGTTTTGTCTGTCTGAACGTGTATTCAGCACGGCAGGTCGCGTCATTACAGAAAAAACGTAGCCGCCTGTCTACAGCCAATGTGGACAAGCTGACGTTCATAAAAATGAACCAGGCATGGATCCCACAGGACCGGTCCATCCCTTGTGCAGATTAGACATTTATAACTACCTCCCCTTAACCATATATTCTTGTACTCCAGGGCACTTCCTCATTCAATCCTCTTTTTATTTTCATTTTACCATTATATTGCGGGGCAACCCAAAGTTGAATGAACCTCTCCTCTGTCTGGGTGCCCGGGCCTAAAAATATCTGACAGTGGCCTATTCCAGTGTTGGGTGACATGAAACATGATTCTCTGCTATGACATGAAGCCTGATTCTCTGCTATGGGACCTCTCTCCTCTGTCTGGGTGCCCGGGCCTAAAAATATCTGACAGTGGCCTATTCCAGTGTTGGGTGACATGAAGCATGATTCTCTGCTATGACATGAAGCCTGATTCTCTGCTATGGGACCTCTCTCCTCTGTCTGGGTGCCGGGGCCTAAAAATATTTGACAGTGGCCTGTTCCAGTGTTGGGTGACATGAAGCCTGAATCTCTGCTATGGGACGTCTCTCCTCTGTCTGGGTGCCGGGGCCTAAAAATACCTGACAGTGGCCTGTTCCAGTGTTGGGTGACATGAAGCCTGACTCTCTGCTATGACATGAAGCCTGAGTCTCTGCTATGGGACCTCTCTCCTCTGTCTGGGTGCTGGGGCCTAAAAATATCTGACAGTGGCCTGTTCCAGTGTTGGGTGACATGAAGCCTGATTTTCTGCTATGACATGAAGCCTGAATCTCTGCTATGGGACCTCTCTCCTCTGTCTGGGTGCCGGGGCCTAAATATCTGACAGTGGCCTGTTCCAGTGGTGGGTGACATGAAGCCTGATTCTCTCCAATTGATATTGGTTAATTTTTATTTATTTCATTTTCATTTTTATTAATTTCCCTATCCACATTTGTTTGCAGGGGATTTACCTACATTGTGCTGCCTTTTGCAGCCCTCTAGCCCTTTCCTGGGCTGTTTTACAGCCTTTTTAGTGCGAAAAGTTTGAGTCCCCATTGACTTCAATGGGGTTCGGGTCCGGGGCGAAGTTCGGGTCGAGTCCGGATCCCGAACCCGAACATTTCTGGGAAGTTCGGCCGAATTTCTCGAACCCGTACTTCCAGGTGTTCGCTCAACTGTATTGAGAATTTGAAAGAATTTTTAGAATAGGTTTTAGAAGAGGCTTCAGACACTTTTCTTCTAATCCAGTTCTTGGATGGGAAAATTCAGAAGCGTTTTTGTTGGTAGAAACGCTGCTAAAAATGTTTATAAAACCGCTTCTAAAACTGCTAAAGTTTTTTCTTCCTCATTGATTTCAATGCAATAATCACTCTCAATCCGCTTTTAAAGAAGTAACAATGTCACTTCTGAAGCAGATTTTAAATTAGTGGCAGAAATATGGTGGCATTTTTTTTAATTGAAAGCAATGGAAGGCTGTTTTGATATTTTTTATAGCAGATTCCGTGGCGGAAAATGGCTGTGACAGATGGAATCCATTGCAGATTTTAATAGTGCGAACATGCGGTATGCCAGACCTTGCAGGGGAATTATGTGTGAGGTCACGGTGTGAGCAATAGGCGGGCCAAGGTAAATACAGTTCTGGTTACTCACGGTTGCGTCGTGCCTGGGCAGGCTCGCGTAAGTGAAAAGGAGAATGGCACAAGGATTCTCTGGAGCACACTCTGGTGTAAGGGACACTGGCCAGATGGTGGTTTGAGGTGCCCTTGGTGGTCTGTATTAATGTGCCATGTCCTTTGTAATTGTGATTCCAGTACCTTTGGATGGAGGTACAACCATTTACTACAGTGTTAATAGAGGAACTGAGTCTGAGACAAGCAGGGTGAAACTCCAAATGACACTTTACCAATAATGACTCTTGATTACAATACATCTATAGGCATTAAACCGTCTCTTGATACAATCCGGCATTAAGTACGATCTCCCATGCATATGGGGAAAGGGGAAATGCAAATCCTCAATGAAGTACAGGCTCTTGTAATACATAAGAAGACTACTGCTCAGACTAGGCTGGTAATGATGAAAGTCTTACACTGGTATCTACTCCGGTCTGATCCTAATACTTGAATAAAAGGTGCTTTTCTGAATCCTGAAACTTCTATTCCAATGCTGTCCTGACAGTTGGCCTGACTGTCCTCAGGATTTAAACTGGAGATGTAGATGCTTCAAACTATCTCCTACACCTACTACAAAGGTGCCTAATAAGTCCTCAGGTAATGACTATCTTGCTAATTCTTTGTCTTGCATAAACGTGATAATTCCTTATTTACTCGGCTGCTTACAGTTTAGACATTGGTCACCCTGGAAGAGCGATCTATAGTAGTGGATTGCTCACCTCTAGGAAGAATACTTGTAGGCCTTTACCCTGGGCTATGGAACCGACAGGGACAGAGTAGAGAGGCTAGGAAGGGGCCTCCCTCCAGATATTCAGCTACATGGCTGTTGCTTTCTTGAAGGCTAATGAGAGAACTGCATTCAACTGAACTCTCACTTGGATTTACCTGAGCTCATCTGCACTGGTTTGGATTTACCTCAACCAGGAACTGAACTGCACAGCACAGAACAGCACACAACTGCACAGTCTAACTTAGGTCTGAGCTAAGCTATTTATACACACTGACACTGCTCCATCCTGTGGAAAATTGAGTGTAGTGCACCCTGACTAGGCCTGTGTAAAGGATATTTGCATGTAAAATCACATTTTGACATGGAGAATATGACAGGAGATAAAATACAAAATACAGGCATATCACATGACATTAATACATGATAAAAACACGTTTGCGGGGCCCACGGTTACTTGAGTGGGACACTGCAAACATACCCTAATAATTTCAGAGACAATGTTGTATGTAGAATGCCTTGAAATATTCATACCCCTTGAACTTTTCCAATTTTTTTCACATTAGACCCACAGAATTAACTGGGATTTTATGTGATAGTCCAACACAAAGTAGTATGTGAGAAATGAAAAGAAAATGATACATAGTTTTCAAAATTTTAATAAACAAAAATCTTGAAAGCGTGGCATGCATTTGTATTCAGTCCCCCTGTGTCAATACTTTGTAGAACCACCTATTGCAATTACAGCTGCAAGAATTTTGGGGTATGTCTCTATCAGCTTTGCACATCTAGAGGCTGAAATTTTGCTTATTCTTCTTTGCAAAATAGCTGAAGCTCAGTCAAATTTGATGTGGACAGCAATTTTCAAGTCTTGCCACAGATTCTCAATGGGATTTAGGTCTGGAGTGGGTCATTCTAACACATCAATATGTTTAGATCTAAACCATTCCATTGTAGCTCTGGATGTATGTTTAGGGCCGTTGTCTTGCTGGAAGGTGAACCTCCGCCCCAGTCTCAAGTCTTTTGCAGCCTCTAACAGGTTTTCTTCCAGGATTGCCATGTATTCATCTCCATCTGTCTTCCCATCAACTCTGACCAGCTTCCCTGTCCCTTCTTAAGAAAAACCTCCCCACAGCATGATGCTGTCACCACCATATTTTACGGTGGGGATGGTATGTTCAGGGTAATGTATAGTGTTAGTTTTCCACCAGACATAGCATTTTGCATTTAGGCCTAAAAGTTCAACTTTGGTCTCATCTGACCAAAGCACCATCTATCACATGTTTCCCTTGTCCTTGAGATGTCTTGTGGCAAAGTGCAAACAGGACTTCTTATGGCTTGCTTTCAGAAATGGCTTTCTTCTTGCCACTTTTCCATAAAGGCCAAATTTGTGGAGTACATGACTAATAGTTGTCCTGTCAATATATTCTACCACATGAGCTATGGATATCTGCAGCTCCTCCAGAGTGACCATGGGCCTCTTGGCTGCTTCTCTAATTATTGCTCTCCTTGCCTGGGCTGTCAGTTTGGGTGGATGGCCATGTCTTGGTAGGTTTGCAGTTGTGCCATACTCCTTCCATTTTTGGATGATGAACTGTTCAGAGCTTGGGATATTTTTTTATAATGTAACCCTGCTTTACACTTCTCCACAACTTTATCCCTGACCTGTCTAGTGTGTTCCTTGGTTTTCATGATGCTTTTTGATCACTAATGTTCAGTAACTCTGAGGCCTTCACAGAACAGCTGTGGTTATAGTGAGTGTTGCAGAGCTCCAAGACATACCATCAATATCTCCACTTAAATCCCCTTGTAGCTGAAGAAGCAGGTCAATGTCAAAGAGACAATTTCCCCAGTAACTGGACGACACGCATGGTTTCAAACCCCCAATAGCCTCATTTACATACAATAGGGTAGCTCTTAGGAAACAATGGGACAGGAAAATGGGAAAGGGGGGGGGGGGGGGGGAGACGGGGGTGTGCGGACAGCTGAACATAAAATAATATAAAAGGGTCCATCTGTTGCAGTGAGAATACATTACTCACAAATATACTTTATTTACAAATTAGGTGACTTCTGAAGGCAGTTGCTCACTCTGGGTTTTATTTAGAGGTATCAGAGTACAGGGTGCTGAATACAAATGCACACCACACTTTTCAGATTTTAATTTATTAAAAACTTTGAAAACCATGAATCATTTTCTTTTTCCTTCACACCTGCTTGCTATTTTGTTTTTGTCTATCACATAAAATCCCAATAAAATACATTAAAGTTTGTGGGTGTAAAATGAAAAAATTTAGAAAAGTTCAAGGGGTATGAATATTTTCAAGGTACTCTATACCATCAAACATTAGCGACAGATGTTATTTCCAAGTGTTCTATAGTCCATGTGATATAAATTCAGGAAAACGAAATGGAAACTTCACTCTAGAACATATTCTACAGTTAAAATAGGAACTATACTTTCAACAACATTGCATACATTAAGATAAAGCCTGCATAAAAAAATTGAGTAATGGTATGTAGTTTTCTTTAATTATTGTACAGCTTCTTAATTTTATAAAGTTCTATGGATCATTCCGACACAAAGCTGTTACGATTTTTGCCTACTAGGAACAGAGTATTTTTGGAGTAATGATAACAATGAAGGAGGCCATATATACTGCACCTATGTAAGCTGTGTACCAAGGTGGGCTCTCCAGGATCCGCAAAGTCAGGAATTAGGAAACCAACTCCAACACCAGTTTCGCCAAAACCGTATTTTACGTAAACGTGGTAATGAACGCAACCACAGATGTTGGTTACACACAAATATTTACATACACCTAACGGTGTATATAAGTTGTAGTGATGGCCTTGCGGTTTGCCCGGCGGTTGGTTCGCAGCGAACTTTGCGCGTTCACGATCTGCCGAACATGCGAACATATGGCGATGTCCGCACGCGCCATATTCTTTTGCATTGTGCCAAACTTTGACCCTTGACACATCCATCAGGTGGGACAGGACAGCCAATTGAGATGTTTCAGCACATGGACACACCCCCAACCCTATAACAGAACCAGATCTGGCAGACATTTTACATTATGTGTTTTGCCAGTGTAGGGAGAGGTTGCATTTTGGAGTAGGGACAGGCTGTTAAAAACTTAGGGACACCAAACGCTAGCTAATAGGGCCACAAAAGTCCTTTTAAGGACTGGTAACGTTGTGTTATCGATAGGTGTGATACACAGACGGGTGTGATATAGCTATATTATACTTTCTAACATAGAAAGTATATTATAGTGCATTTGTATGCTTACAGAAAATACTGATTGAGGGCTGCGATCTATCAGCTTGCACAAAATAGTGATTGAGGTTTGCCATATACCTGCGTCCACAAAATTACTGCTTGAGGGTGATATACCAGATTCAACTAACAACTGATTGAGGCCTGCCATATATCAGCTTCCACAAAATAGTGATAGAGGTTTTCCATATACCTGGTCCACAAAATTACTGATTGAGGGTGATATACCTGCTTCAACTAACAACTGCTTGAGGCCTGCCATATATCAGCTTCCACAAATTCTGCTCTTCTCTAGGGACTTTGGCACAGGGTCATTTTGAAAATGACAGGCAGAGGAAGAGGCAGGCCATTCCACAGGGGAGGTAGGGGTCGGACAGGTGCACCAGGCCAGAGCCTAAGTGGGAAGATGGAGAAGGTGCGTGTGATTATATCAAATGACGCACCAGAGTTTGTTGAGTGGCTTAGTCATCCTCTTCTGCACCCTCCTCATCCTCTGTATCTGCTCCCTCCTCACTGTCTGCTGTGTGCACCCCCAAAGACACCACCACCACCACCACCACCACCACCATAGCTCTTCTACTCAAGTCAGAGGAATTATTTTCCCATCCATCCCCAGACGTTACCGATGCGCAGTCATTCTTGGCATCGGATGAGGAAGAGGACGTAGCAACGGCCGCCACCCAGCGGTCTGACAACAGTACCTAGATCAGACCAAGGAGGGTGATCCCCGCTGTTGCTGCCTACTCCAAGATCACTAATGTCAGTGTTGGTGAAGATGACGATGATGATGCGTCGACGGACGTCACGTGGGTGCCCACAAGAGAGGAAGAAGAGAGTAGTTCAGAGGGAGAGACGGAGCAGCAGATAGGGAGGAGAAGCAGACAGAACTTGCAGTGAAGATGAGGCAAAAAGCAGACTGCAAATGTATCTGGAGCGGGCTATCCACCATGCAAGGTCACATCTTGCGTTCCCAGGAAGCTGTCACATGGCTCCACAGTGTGGGCTTTTATTAACGTGTCAGTGGCTGACAATAGTGTTGCCATCTGCCGCCATCTAGCCATCTGCAGCCTGTGCTGTCAACGCATAAGTCGCGGAAAGCCCAACACTCACCTAGGGACGACCGCCTTAAGAAGGCACCTGGCCTCCCATCCCTGAGCCCAGTGGGAGCAACACCGTCAGAACCCACAAAGCCACACTCCCGGCGCTCCACGTCATGCCTCTTCTCCTCTCTCCTCCCATTTGTCCTCCACTCCACCTTCCACCGTGCTGTTGTCGCGTTCATCTGGTACAAGGCAGGCTTCCGTGGCGCAAATGTTTGAGCGTAAAAAAAATAATAAAGCCAGATAATCCTTTGCCCAACGGCTGACCGATGGCTTGTCGGAACTGCTAGCCCGCCAACTACTGCCATATAAATTGGCAGACTCAGAGGCCTTTAGAATATTTGTGGCAATTGGCACACCGAAAATGGAAGGTCCCCGGAAGGAAATATTTTTCCCAGAAGGGCATCCCTGAACTATATGGCCACGTTCAGCAGCAAGTTAATATATCTTTGGCACACAGTGTCGGTGCCAAGATACATCTGACCACAGACACGTGGTCTAGCAAACATGGGCAGGGAAGGTACATAACTTTTACTGCCCACTGGGTGAACCTTATGACGGCCATCAAACATGTAACCTGTGGCACCCGTGTGGATTTGGTGTTACTGCCATGGATTGCATGCAGGCCGGCCTCTTCTTCTCCTCCTCCTATTCCATCCTCCGTCTCCTCCTCAGCTGACTCCTCCTTTTCCACTGCTACTGCCTCTTTCGCTGCACCCCCCAAGCTCCCCAGAACCTATTCGACGTGCCAGGTGAGACGTTGCCATGCTGCGGCTGTTGTGCCTGGAAGCCAAGAGCCACACCGGTCCTGCACTCCTTTTAGCTCTGCGGTCACAGGCCGATCAGTGGCTTACCCCCTCAATTTCACAGTTGGTAAAGTGGTGTGCGACAACGGTGCCAATCTGCTGAGCGTGCTGAAACAGTGCAAAATGACACACGTGCTGTGCATAGCACACGTCCTGAACTTAGTCGTGCAGCGATTCGTTGCCAAATACCCCAGGGTCCAGGATGTCTTGCGGCAGGCCAGGAAAATCTCTGGCCATTTTAGATCTTACATGGCCATGGCTCACCTTGCTGACGTTCAGCGGCGACACCACTTGCCCATCAGACGTCTGATTTTTGACTGCCCGACGCACTGGAACTCCACCTTGTATATGCTTGATAGGCTGCTCCAGCAGAAATGTGCTGTTAACGACTACCTGTACGAACTCTGCGGCAGGACAGGTTCTGGGGAGCTTGTTTTTTTTTCCCAGCGCCAGTGGCTGCCCATGCGTGACGCATGAAGACTTCTGCGGCCATTTGATGAGATCACCAAACTGGTCAGTCGCAGCCAGGGCGCCATCAGTGACATCGTACCTTACGCCTTCTTTCTGGAGCGTTCACTGCGTTGTGTCATTGATCAAGCCGTCGAGGAGCAGAAGCTGGAAGATGAGGAAGTCGCAATGCTGAATGAATTCCAATGCGGGGCTACTCCATCTGAGACAAGTCAGAAGGAGTCTGAAGAGAAGTCAGAGGAGGATGGTGGCTGGGGGGAGGAGGAGAAGCAAGAAAAGCAGGCTTTAAACTTTTCGGGGATCCCTGGTGTTGTCCGTAGCTGGGGGACCTAGGAGGAGACCTAGGACAACATTCTCCTGGGCGATGAGCAGGAGCCAGAGCACTCCATCGCTTCCAATTAAGTGCAAATGGGGGCCTTCATGCTCCAGTGTTTGAAGAGGGACCCCACGTATAAAAATCTTGAAGGTCAAGGACCTATACTGGGTGGCAACGTACTTAAACCCCCTGCACAAACACAAAATGGCGGACATGTTACCAGCAACACAGAGGGCTGGCAGAATGCAGCATTTCCAGGCCTTGCTGCAAGAGATTCTGCATTCTGCTGTTGCGGGCACTGGCACAGAAATTTTCACCCACAGCTAAACAGGTTCAGGTACCAATCCTACTGCACCTACAAAAGAGGGCGGTTTAAAAATGTGTTGGTCACTTCAGATATGAGATAATTCTTGCATCCAACCCATCTACAGCTGTCCTACAGATGCAGCCTCAGGGAACGCCTAGACTGACATGTGTCCAACTACATCGGGTTAACGGCTGATGTGGACGCTCTGAGAAGCGAGGAACCCCTTGAATACTAAGTGTGCAGGCTTGACCTGTGGCCAGAGCTGGCACAATTTGCTATGGAACTCTTGCCTTGCCCCTCGTCAAATGTCCTGTCCGAAAGGACGTTCAGCGCAGCAGGGGGGATCGTGACCAATAAGCACACTTGCCTAGCTGTGAACTACCTCACATTTTTTTAAATGAATGAGGCATGGATCTCGGAGGAATTGAACACCTGTGATGACCACGTGTAATTTAATTTCCTCATGCCAGCCCACACATATCTGCCACCACCCAGAACAAAGAATGGTCCTTGCCTTATGTATATACAGCGGCATAAAAGGCCTTTTATTTCAGGTGAATGACTAATTTTTGGGGCTTATACTGGCCGACAGTTACATATTTATCCTGTGACCACCTAATGTACCTCCAGCCACAGAATCCAAAGTTCTTTGCTGTCAAGTGAATGCCTATTGCCTAAATTTTGGGGCCTGTACTGGCCGAAAGTTCCATTTTTATCCTGTGACCGCCTACTGTACCTCCAGCCACAGAATCCAAAGTTCTGTGCTGTTAGGTGAATGCCTATTGCCTAATTTTTGGGGCCTGTACTGCCCGACAGTTACATATTTATCCTGTGACCGCCTAATGTACCTCCAGCCACATATTTCAAAGTTCTTTGCTGTCAGGTGAATGCCTATTGCCTAATTTTTGGGGCCTCCTACTGGCTGACAGTTAATTTTTTTTTTTTTTTTTATCTCTAGCCACATAATCACACCGTTGTTTCACTCCTCTACCTATCATTATGGTGGCGTATGAACCGCATTCACCATAAGGACTTTCTAATGTCCCAGGGTCATGTGACTGAGCCCCCCACCCCGTACTGTGCCCCTCACCCCGTACTGTGCCGCCTTTAGACCCTGTATTGTGCCCTCTTACCACACCCTGTGCAGTGCCCCTAATCATTCCCTGTACTGTGCCCTCTTATACACTTTTATCCAGTCACGGTATGGCGGTGTTATTCGGTCACTGTACAGAGGTGTTATCCGGTCAGAGGTGGTATCCAATAACTGGATGGCCATAACTGTATCCCTTTCCCTGCCCACGCCATCCTTTTTTAGACCTGGCATGAGCGGGAAAAATATGCAGATTGCGGTGCTAAGTACCTTTGTGCCACAATCTGTGTCAAAAATACGCCTAAGGCTACTTTCACACTAGCGTTCGGGCGGATCCGTTCTGAACGGATCCGCTCATAATAATGCAGACGGAGGCTCCGTTCAGAACGGATCCGTCTGCATTATATTAGCTAAAAAAAAGCTAAGTGTGAAAATAGCCTCGGACGGATCCGTCCAGACTTTCAATGTAAAGTCAATGGGGGACGGATCCGCTTGAAGATTGAGCCATATTGTGGCATCTTCAAACGGATCCGTCCCCATTGACTTACATTGTAAGTCTGGACGGATCCGCACGGATCCGCACGCCTCCGCACGGCCAGGCGGACACCCGAACGCTGCAAGCAGCGTTCAGCTGTCCGCCTGTCCGTGCGGAGGCGAGCGGAGCGGAGGCTGAACGCCGCCAGACTGATGCAGTCTGAGCGGATCCGCTCCATTCAGACTGCATCAGGGCTGGACGGCTGCGTTCGGGTCCGCTCGTGAGCTCCTTCAAACGGAGCTCACGAGCGGACCAGCGAACGCTAGTGTGAAAGGAGCCTAACATAGACATATTTCTATATAATAAATAACCACCTAATTGTATTATTATTCAAGGGTAGGGCTTATATCTTTATATTATATAGATTATAGTGTATTATACTGTGCCCTGTATTTCCCAGTAGAAAATGATCCTTGGGAAACAGTGATCGATCAGTGCATGGCATCTTCCCATCTCTGCTTTGTATAAGCTGGTGACTGTGGACAGAACAAGGGTTTCTCCAACAAGCGTGCGGTACCGCAGTGTCTGTTGCTTTACTCCTCAGCTCTCATCTGCTTTTCTGGCAGCAATTTCACTTTGTCTGGTCAAGATCAGGTTCATGGACAAAATCAGCTCTTGGCTGCAGCTCTTGTCTCTGAAGGATGCTCTAATGTTTGGATGTCATGAGATTCTTCTCACACAGCTCCTGTGTGCTTCTCCCAGGCTCACTTTAACATAGAGATTTTCTCACTTCCTCCCAGGCTTGTAAGTCCACCTCTGAGAGTTTAACATCTCATGAATATAGAAATGGAGTCTGTTAGCTGTACAGTGGCCCCGTGTGGCAAAAAAGCTGAATGTCACTTCAAATCATGTAACTTTATTTACACAAATACAATGTTCACACAATGAGAGCTGTTTCCTCATCTTACACATATGATAGCTGTCAGACAGACACTCTTTTATTCAGGCAGCAGATATCTCTTCCACTTCACCATTCACGAACATGCCCACTCTATCAGGACTGTACTGAGATAAAAAAAAACTGCTTTAAAACACAACATTCCCACCCCTTCCGTAATATGGAGAAATAGTGGTATGCAATGCACGCTGCAGTGAATTGTTTTATTTGGTCATGATCACCAATCCCTACACCTTCAATTCAAAAAGGACAATGAAAGTAGAGCATAGGAAAACCCATTCATGTGGTCAATGACAGGCATTACCTTCCCAATTTCACCATATACCACAATCCAGCATGCATATACCACAGTGCAGCATAAAATACCTCTCAGCAGTGACAAATAAATACTACAGTGCAGCACAAAATACTCAAAATACTTCCCCAAAATCACAAATAAAACAGTGCAGCAGCAATGCTAGCAGCTTTCTGTCCCTTCCCACTCCTCTCCCCCACTTGGAGTAGCAATGCAACTATCAAACATCCCTGCACTGTTGAAAGCAGCATTATGCCCATTCCCAGCCTCCCCCCTCTGATAATAGCACTGTCCCCTTACCACCCTTCCCCACTGTCAGCAGGATTGTCTCTTTTCCATTCCTCTCCTTCAGGCAGCAGTATAGTTCCCCTACTCTTTTTATCCTTCCTCACTGACAGAAGGATTGTATCCCTCAACAACCCTCCCCCACTATCAGCAGCATCATCCCCCTTCCCGCTCCTCCCCTATTGACAGCAAAATTGTCCCACAAATCACTCATCCCCACTGGCAGCAAAACCTTTCACATTCCCAACCTTCTTAGACTGGCTGAAACATGAGTGATGCTTGAGGTGGGAGGAGTGCTTCCATCTTGTCTCTTACATTCTCTTACTATCTAATAAAGGACGTGCCTGGTTGGCATTATCAGTGCAATTCAGTACTGCCATAGTTGGTGGCCCATTGACTAAGAGGTCAGCGTGGGTCTTATTGTAACTGCAACCCTGGAAACTGTGGCCACTAACATCCCTACCATCCCAAAATTTTAAAGCAACATGTATCCATCCATCTTGAAAAAAAAAAAGCTACAAATAAACATGGGTGCTCTGCGGATGCTACAAGCACTGCTGGACATGTAGAATACCATGGAATATGTCATCAATGATTGCGAGGGCTTAATTTCTATATTATATGCTTTTGTCATGCACAAGTGCTTACAATCTACAAGAGAGGTGAGAGGGAGACAGTGGGAGATGGTAGAAGCTGCTCATATGGCTGTGTAGTGGCTGCTGGGTTTACTGTAGCTTGTAGGCTATCCTGAAGATTAAGGCCTCATGCACACGACAGTTTTTTTTCACGGTCCGCAAAAACGGGGTCCGTAGGTCCGTGATCCGTGACCGCTTTTTCGTCCGTGGGTCTTCCTTGATTTTTGGAGGATCCACGGACATGAAAAAAAAGTCGTTTTGGTGTCCGCCTGGCCGTGCAGAGCCAAACGGATCCGTCCTGAATTACAATGCAAGTCAATGGGGACGGATCCGTTTGACGTTGACACAATATGGTGCAATTGCAAACGGATCCATCCCCATTGACTTTCAATGTAAAGTCAGGAGTCCCTTTACTTTCACACTTGCGTTCAGAGCGGATCCGTCTGAGACGGATCCGCTCATATAATGCAGACGGTGGCTCCGTTCAGAACGGATCCGTCTGCATTATATCGTTAAAACATTTCTAAGTGTGAAAGTAGCCTCAGACTGATCCGTACAGACTTTACATTGAAAGTCAATGGGGGACGGATCCGTTTGAAAATTGAGCCACAGTGTGTCATCTTCAAATGGATCCGTCCCCATTGACTTACATTGTAAGTCTGGACGGATCCGCTTGCCTCCGCACGGCCAGGCGGACACCCGAACGCTGCAAGCAGCGTTCAGGTGTCCGCGTGCTGAGAGGAGCGGAGGCTGAACGCTGCCAGACTGATGCATTCTGAGCGGATCCGCGTCCACTCAGAATGCATTAGGGCTGGACGGATGCGTTCAGGGCCGCTTGTGAGCCCCTTCAAACGGAGCTCACAAGCGGACCCCCAAACATTTTAACTTGAAGCGTCCCCATCACCATGGGAACGCCTCTGTTAGAATATACTGTCGGATATGAGCTACATCATGAAACTCAGATCCGACAGTATATTCTAACACAGAGGCGTTCCCATGGTGATGGGGACGCTTCAGTTTAGAATATACTGAAAAACTGTGTACATGATTGCCCCCTGCTGCCTGGCAGGTGCTGCCAGGCAGCAGGGGGCAGATTCCCCCCCCTGTTTTTAACTCATTGGTGGCCAGTGCGGCCCCCCCTCCCTCCCCTGTAGTTAACTCATTGGTGTCCAGTGGGCCCCCCCTCCCCTGTAGTTAACTCATTGGTGGCCAGTGGGCCCTCTCCCCTCCCTCCCCCTCCTAATTAAAATCGCCCCCCCTATCATTGGTGGCAGTGGAGAGTACCGATCGGAGTCCCAGTGTAATCGCTGGGGCTCCGATCGGTAACCATGGCAACCGGGACGCTACTGCAGTCCCGGTTGCCATGGTTACTTAGCAATTTGTAGAAGCTTCATACTTACCTGCGAGCTGCAATGTCTGTGACCGGCCGGGAGCTCCTCCTACTGGTAAGTGAAAGGTCTGTGCGGCGCATTGCCTCACAGACATCGCTGCTCGCAGGTAAGTATGAAGCTTCTACAAATTGCTAAGCAACCATGGCAACCGGGACTGCAGTAGCGTCCCGATTGCCATGGTTACGATCGGAGCCCCAGCGATTACACTGGGACTCCGATTGGTACTCTCCACTGCCACCAATGATAGGGGGGGCGATTTTAATTAGGAGGGGGAGGGAGGGGAGAGGTGCCACTGGCCACCAATGAGTTATCTACAGGGGAGGGAGGGGGGGCCCACTGGACACCAATGAGTTAACTACAGGGGAGGGAGGGGGGCCCACTGGACACCAATGAGTTAACTACAGGGGAGGGAGGGGGGGGGGGGGCCGCACTGGCCACCAATGAGTTAAAAACAGGGGGGGGGTCTGCCACCTGCTGCCTGGGGGCAGTCATGTACACAGTTTTTCAGTATATTCTAACCTGAAGCGTCCCCATCACCATGGGAACGCCTCTGTGTTAGAATATACTGTCGGATCTGAGTTTTCACTAAGTGAAAACTCACCTCTGAAAAAGCTTTTATGAAAGTAACCTACAGCCACGGATCACGGCCACGGATGCCAATCTTGTGTGCATCCGTGTTCTTTCACGGACCCATTGATTTGAATGGGTCCGTGAACCGTTGTCCGTCAAAAAAATAGGACAGGTAATATTTTTTTGACGGACAGGAAACACGGATCACGTTCTCGGCTGCAAAACGGTGCATTTTCCGATTTTTCCACGGACCCATTGAAAGTCAATGGGTCAGCGAAAAAAAACGGAAAACGGCACAACGGCCACGGATGCACACAACGGTCGTGTGCATGAGGCCTAATTTCCGGGTTGCTTTTGAAAGCATAGATAGTGCTAGAAAATCTAATGTGTTGGGATAACGAGTTCCAGAGTATGGGGATGCATGTGAAAAATCTTCAAGACAATCGTGTGAAGCGTGGACAAAAATCTTGAAGATGACTGTGTGAGGAACAAGTGAAGATGGAGATCATGGGAGACTTAAAGAGTACATGTGGGGATATATAGGGAGATTAGGTCAGAGATGTACCTATGGAGGGGAAAGGTTATGGATGGACTTGTGTAATGTTCTTAATATTTTGAACTGAATTCACAGTGGGGAACCAGTAAAAGGATTGGCAGATGAGAAAAGTGGAGGAGAAATGAGGGGAGAAGTGGATTAGCTGACCTGCAGTGTGTCACGGCGGACAGGATACAAGATACACAGAAAACAAACAAACAAGTGTCTAGGCAAGAAGCTGGGGATAAAGGTCACCTCCTGACAAATCCCTACAAGCTTTCACTAGACTTCTATGCCCTGGAGGTAGGAATAACGTGTCCTCGTGCCTTGGCTGAAGATACCCTAAAATCACTAAGATGGTGAAAGAGGCAGCCTGCTCCCTCAAAACCTGGAGGGGCAGGCGTCTCTCTAACAGCCTAGACAGACAACCACAAGAAAACAAAAACCAACTTATCTTTACTGAGCAGGAACAGCAAATCCTTCCCTTCCCTTCCCTTCCTTCCTTCCTCCCTCCACACCCAGTGCACCTGAAGGGAGGCGGATATAGCTCAACTCCAAAACAAAAAGGCTACACACGTGCTGCTAATCTGGCAGACCTCTGCACATAGCCTGAGCAGGGCATGACACAGAGCTGAGGATAGATTGAAGAAAATATGTTAGATGGGAGGCCACAGAGAAAGATGCTGCAGTCTATGCATGAGATAATAATACCACATGGAGGTGATGAGAACAGAGGTTTTTTGTACATTACTTTTTTGCCTGGGTGTCATTCCCACCTCATTTGCTTACTGACCTGCTTGTGATCTGCTTCTCTTCCTCCTTCCCCACACCACCTTCCTCCTAGTGATGTCCGGATCATGAACGAATCGTTCTTTTGAACCGATTCAGTTCACTGATCCGGAAGAGTCGGTTCCTCTGACTGAGCCGATCCGATTGAAACGGCTCAGTCAGATCAGCATACAGGCAGCAGCAGCCAGTGTAATAGCCCCGCCCTCCAACCAATCAGAGGCAGCCAGTGGACGCTAGCCCCGCCCCTCCCCGCCCTCCAACCAATCAGAGGCCGCAGCACTGACTCCCAGCACAGGGGGAGTCGCAGGGACTCGGAGAGTCGGCTGAGTCTATTAGTTAAAAGAATCGAATGAGTCAGAGACTCATTCGATTCTTTTGAGTTAAAAGAACCGTGAGTCACTGAGTCCCTGCCAGGCTCCCTGCTCTGCGGCTCCTTGTAAGTCCGTCCGGGGGGAAGGGGGGCATTAATCTAGCATGTAGCAGAGCTGTATGTGTACTGGGTGCATGCAGCAGTGTAGCACATGCTACACTGCTACATGCACCCTGTACACACACAGCTCTGCTACATGCTGTAGCAGAGCAGGAAGTCTGGTAGGGACTCGGTGACAATTCTTTTAACTAAAACTCTCAATTATCACAGTCTGCTCACTGCAGCAGAGCTGTGTTTGCCAGGAGCCAGTCCCTCCTGACCTTCGGTTCACTTGAGAGCCGACTCAGCAAGTGAACCGAAGATTCGATGAGCTGAACATGCGCATTGATCTTCAGTTCACTTGCCTCTGCCGGCTCATGAAATGAACCGAAGATCCGATTCATGAATCGGTTCATTTGAAAGATCCGAACTTCCCATCACTACTTCCTCCTTGGATACAACAGGAAGGGCTACATACAGGATGTAGACAAATCAGAGTGGAGAAAATGAGTCATGAGAGTCCAAATTGAAGACAAAAACCATGGGAAAGATGTACATGATGTGAGCAAACACATGAGCATATCAATTATAAACCATAGTAAACTCAGAAAATCGCTTTGATTTCCATTTTTTGCAAGCTGTTGTCTTTCCCTTGTGGGCTGAAATAGGCAGCTATTTGTTGGGCAAGTGATCTGATCCAAATCCAAATGGAGACCAACTCATTTTGTAAGGCTCACTGGGCCCTTGGCATAAAATGATCATCCATAAGAGACTCCATTTGTGGCACAAGCATTAAAGAACATACTAAGGAGCTGATCAGAACTATTGAGGTCTTTTATTAAACTGGTGTAAAGAAGAACTGGCTTATTTGCCCATAGCAACCAATCAGATTCCACCTTTCATTTTCCAAAGGAGCTGTCATAAATAAAAGGTGGAATCTGATTGGTTGCTATGGGCAACTAAGCCAGTTCAACTTTACACCAGTTTGATAAATGACCCCATATGTTTTTTTTTTTTCTTTTTACTCAAACTTTATGATCACCGGAACAAGGGACTCTGTTCCCCTCATATGCATCCAAGAAGACTTTTAATGGAGTGGTGTTCGAGCAGGTGCTCTGATGCCCCAAGACTTAGGGCATTGACAGAAACAGCATGAATTAAGTCAACCATTCAAGTTAAACCAGGAACTGTTCTTTTATGGGCCACACAAACAAGAGAAACAGAAAGCCAATGAAATTGGAACTTAACCTCTACATTTGTCTGATTGTCCTTTCACCCACAACCTTTATTAAATGTCCACAAGCAGTACAATTTTCTGCAAGTAATTTGAAGGCATTGTAAATTCTTAAGTCTATTGTGAAAATCCACGCAAAGTATTGACATGCTGGCAATTTAAAATCTGCACAATGTCAATGTCCACGTGGACTTTTTTTTTTTTTTAATCTCATTTACTTTGCTTCTTCTGTAATACACCCATAAACCTGGATATATCCATAGAAAGAAGAGGAATCAACAAGGGTTTGTCAGCTTCGATAGCCCACAGTGCACTCACTATATACTGTAGATCCAGTATGGAGGCAACTACTCCTATATGTGTTGATGAAAGCTCAAACACATTCTCTCAGCAGTCTACTACATACAGAGATATACAAAGTGAACTCACTACTCAATGGGAGTCAAACATTTTATTAGCCAACGTCCTACCATGGCCATAGTACTCATCCCATGTACTGTTATGCTTCACCCAAAGTGCAGTGGTCTAAGTTCTTGGTGGCACTGCTGCAAGCTATGGCCCACAGAGCAGAGCCATGATAGGAGGAAGCAGGCAGTGACAAGACTGGATGGGACAGGGGCACAAACAAGCATATAAAGGGAAGGGAGAGCACTGGACACACACAGGAGGACTGATGGACTTTCCTCTCCTTTTGACAGAGACTGAGTGGATGGTTGACTCTACAACATGCAAATATAACTCAGCATGAAGGTTAACACAGGAACCCATCAGGAGTAGGAGCCACTCAGCCACTGACAATGGCCCATTTAACATTTGCCAGAAATGCCATATGGACAGCCCAGCCCTGTACTCTATTGAGCATTCATTTTAATTTCAATAGGGATTAGGATTACAGTCAGGTCCATAAATATTGGGACATTGACACAATTCTAACATTTTTTGGCTCTATACACCACCAAATGGATTTGAAATGACACGAACAAGATGTGCTTTAACTGCAGACTGTCAGCTTTAATTTGAGGGTATTTACATCCAAATCAGGTGAACGGTGTAGGGATTACAACGGTTTGCATATGTGCCTCACACTTGTTAAGGGACCAAAAGTAATGGGACAGTTGGCTTCTCAGCTGTTCCATCGCCAGGTGTGTTATTCTCTCATTATCCCAATTACAATGAGCAGGAAAAGGGTCCAGAGTTCATTTCAAGTGTGCTATTTGCATTTGGAATCTGTTGCTGTCAACTCTCAAGATGAGATCCAAAGAGCTGTCACTATCAGTGAAGCAAGCCATCATTAGGTTGAAAAAACAAAACAAACCCATCAGAGATATAGCAAAAACATTAGGCATGGCCAAAACAACTGTTTGGAACATTCTTAAAAAGAAGGAACGCACCGGTGAGCTCAGCAACACCAAAAGACCCGGACAACCAACTGTTGATGACCGAATAATTCCTTCCCTGGTAAAGAAAACACCCTTCACAACAAGTACCCAGATCTAAAACACTCTCCAGGAGGTAGGTGTATGTGTGTCAACAATCAAGAGAAGACTTCACCAGAGGGAATACAGAGGGTTCACCACAAGATGTAAACCATTGGTGAGCCTCAAAAACAGGAAAGACAGATTAGAGTTTGCCAAACGACATCTAAAAAAGCCTTCACAGTTCTGGAACAACATCCTATGGACAGATGAGACCAAGATCAACTTGTACCAGAGTGCTGGGAAGAGAAGAGTATGGAGAAGGAAAGGAACTGCTCATGATCCTAAGCAGACCCCCTTATCAGTGAAGCATTGTGGTGGTAGTGTCATGGCGTGGCCATGTATGGTTGCCAATGGAACTGGTTCTCTTGTATTTATTGATGATGTGACTGCTGACAAAAGCAGCAGGATGAATTCTGAAGTGTTTTGGGCAATATTATCTGCTCATATTCAGCCAAATGCTTCAGAATTAATTGGACGGCGCTTCACAGTGCAGATGGACAATGACCCATACCATACTGAAAAGCAACCAAAGAGTTTTTTAAGGGAAAGAAGTGTAATGTTATGCAATGGCCAAGTCAATCACCTGAATCCGATTGAACATGCATTTCACTTGCTCAAGACAAAACTGAAAGGAAAATGCCCCAAGAACAAGCAGGAACTGAAGACAGTTGCAGTCCTGGCAGAGCATCACGAGGGATGAAACCCAGCGTCTGGTGATGTCTATGCGTTCCAGACTTCAGGCTATAATTGACTGCAAAGGATTTGCAACCAAGTATTAAAAAGTGAAAGTTTGATTTATGATTATTATTATGCCCCATTAATTTTGGTCACTTAACAAGTGGGAGGCACATATGCAAACTGTTGTAATTCCTACACCGTTCACCTGATTTGGATGTAAATACCCTCAAATTTAAGCTGACAGTCTGCAGTTAAAGCACATATTGTTAGTTTCATTTTTAATTCATTGTGGTGGTGCATAGACCCAAAAATGTTAGAATTGTGTCGATGTCCCAATATTTATGTCCCTGACTGTATGTGCCTGAAGGTACATTAGGCGGTCACTGGATAAACATTTTACTGTAGGCCACTGGAGTAGAGGCCCCAAACATTCGGCATTCATCTGACAGAAAAGAACAAGTGATTATGTGGCTGGAGGTACATCATCTCTCGCAGCAAGGCATTCTGCCAGCCCTCTGTAATGCTGGTAACATGTCCACCATTTTGTGTTTGCACCGGGGGTCTAAGTACGTTGCCACCCAGTACTGGTCCTTGCCCTTTATACTTTTTATACGGGGGTCCCTCTTCAATCGCTGGAGCATGAAGGCCCCCATTTGCACTAATGAGGCAGGTATATTGCACCCCTCAATCAGTATTTTGTGGAAGCAGGTATAGCGCACCTCTAAATCAGTATTTTGTGGAAGCAGGTATATAGAACCCCTTAATCAATATTTGGTGGAAGTAGGCATATCACACCCCTCAATCAGTATTTTGTGGAAGCGGGTATATCAAACCCCTTAATCAGTATTTTGTGGAAGCAGGTATATCGCTCCCCTCAATCAATATTTTGTGGAAGCGGGTATATCAAACCCCTTAATCAGTATTTTGTGGAAGCAGGTATATCGCACCCCTCAATCAGTATTTTGTGGAAGCGGGTATATCAAACCCCTTAATCAGTATTTTGTGGAAGCAGGTATATCGCACCCCTAAATCAGTATTTTGTGGAAGCAGGTATATCAAACCCCTTAATCAGTATTTTGTAGAAGCAGGTGTATCGCAGGCCTCAATCAATATTTGGTGTAAGCAGGTATATTAATCCCCTTAATCAGTATTTTGTGGGAGCAGGTGTATAGCAGGCCTCAATCAATATTTGGTGGAAGCAGGTATATTAATACCCTTAATCAATCTTTTGTGGAAGCAGGTATATAGAACTCCTCAATCTGTATTTTGTGGAAGCAGGGATATCAAACCCCTCAATCTGTATTTTGTGGAAGCAGTTATATTGCAGGCCTCATTCAATATTTGGTGGAAGCAGGTATATTAATCCCCTTAATCAATATTTTGTGAAAGCAGGTATATAGAACCCCTCAATCTGTATTTGGTGGAAGCAGGTTTATCACACCCCTCAATCTGTATTTGGTGAAAGCAGGTATATCAAACCCCTTAATCAGTATTTTATGGAAGCAGGTATATAGAACCCCTTAATTAATATTTGTTGGAAGCAGGTATATTGCACCCCTCAATCAGTATTTTTTGGAAGCAGGTATATCGCTGGACTCAATCAATATTTGATGGAAGCAGGTATATCGCGTCCCTCAATCAGTATTTTGTGGAAGCAGGTATATCAAACTCCTTAATTAGTATTTTGTGGAAGCAGGTATATTGCACCCCTCAATAATTTTTTGGGGGGGCAACAGGTATATCACACCCGTTGCAAATAGTTGTTTCAATAGCATTTGCCCCTCTATATACCTACATTATCACAACAGAACCATACACAACTGCTGCACAGTACAAATGCATAATATACTTTCTATGTTAGAAAGTATATTATAGGTATATCACACCCCTCAATCAGTTTTTTGGGTGGCAACAGGTGTATCACACCAGTTGCAATTAGTTATTCCAATAGCGTTTGTCCCTGTATATAGCTGTGGTATCGCAGCAGAACCGCACACAACTGCTTCACAAAACAAACACACTATAATTTACTTTCTATGTTAGAAAGTATATTATAAGTATATTACCTTCTCAGTATATCACACCTATCGATAGCACACCTATACCATTCATTAAAAGGACTTTTGTGGCCCTGTTAGCTAGCGTTTGGTGTCCCTAACAGTCTGTCCCTGCTCCACAAAGCAACCTCTCCCTACACTGGCAAAACACAGAATGTAAAATGGCTGCCAGATCGGGTTCTGTTATAGCTTAGGGGTGTGGCCATGTGCTGAAACGTCTCAATTGGCTGTCCTGTCCCACCTGATGTGTGTGTCATAGGTCAAAGTTCGGCGCAATGCAAAAAAATATGATGCCGGCGGACATCGCCATATGTTCGCATGTTTGGCGAATCACAAACGAGCAAAGTTTGCCGCAAAACGACCGCCGTTTGAACCGCAAGGCCATCTCTATCGGCCTATAGTTCTCCTCATGCCGATTAAGGTGCTCTCCTCAAGGAGAGATAGTACCTCCCAAATCCCAGTACTCTCTGCTCTGCACTGATGAGGAGCAATCATCCTGCAACAGCTGTTTTCAGATGAGGTGCTGGCTTATTTAATATCTTAGTCATCTCTCAGGGCCTATTTAAAGGGTCAAACATTGATTTGTTGGAAAGCTGCCTTACATCTAATGGCATTAGAGGCAGAGCTTGTTAAGAGCTCATTTGTATCTCTTTCTTCCCAGTATTCCAGTGAAGCATGTATGACCTATAAGTCTCCTCATTCTGATTAAGGAGAGATAGTACACCCCAAATCATTACTTAAGCCTCTTACCCAGTTAACCCAGTACTCTCTTCTCTGCACTGATGAGGGGCAACCCCTCAGAGGAAGAGTTTAAGAGCTCATTTGCATCCCTTTCTTTGAATAGGGAGAACAAGCAGCTCCCATGCTCTTCTCACAGAAGCCTATCTATTCACAGACCTTTTGTCACAGATGGTGTTGCAGAAAACTAGAAGACAACAAATGAAGATCCGATTGACTTGATCCCAAACTATGGAACATAAGGGTGAGCCCTGTAAAAGCCCTCGCGCTCTCCCTGACTTCTCAGCCCATGCAAAGATCTCTATGATAGATAATTGCATGCCCGCGTGCCTCGACTGTATGACACCTGAACACCCTATAATAGTGAGGGGACACGACCACTGGCTCCCTACACTTAATACGGAGGGAGTCAGGGTCACCTAGGTTCAAGCCAACAGGAAAACACTAATAAAGGAACAGACTTATCTGTAGAAGCATCAGTTGCAGCATCCCGCATGCACACAATCCAGGAAGTTGTATAAACCGCAAAGTGATGCAGTATGGGAGGGGATTTAAAGGGATGCAATCAGTGCCACTAGATGACAGCTGAGAGAGGGAAACAAGATGACAAAACGAAAGCAAAACAAAAAAAACTCAAGCAGGAGGTTCTGAATAACGTCTGTCAGAGCTTCTCAGATATCTGGAGCTAACACCTTTATTTCCAGCCAATTGCTTAAGTAGAATTAAAGGGGAGGAATAGTTTGTACAAGGTCATCTCATCCTTATAACTACATACCTGGGGGATCTTTCTGCTTTTTATACTTGGGGACCCTATTATATATTATACTGCATTTATTATGCTTTCTATTATGTGCCGGCAGATGGAGAACCCAGCATGTCATGCATTATGTAGACAGCTAATTGATTTCTTTGCACACAATGTAAGACTTTTATATTTTCCTAGGGTGGCATTGCACTCAGTACTCAGCTTCCCTGCAGATTAAAGTTGATTCCAAGAGGTCACAGTAGAAGACCCATTGACCCTTTGAAGAAAAATGATTTGTGAATAGCATACAACCCCTTTAAATCTTTTTAAGCCAATCATTAATGTCATACAGCAAACTACCAATTAATTGTCGTTTTAATTACATTTTTACCCTAACAAATTTATTTTATGTCTTTTTTTAAAAACCAAAATGAGATGCGCATTCATGAGAGTTGGGGAAATGCAAGAAACTGATGGATGTCAATGAGTAAAGAGATGTAGTTTCACAATAGAAATAAGACAAAGATTATAAGATGAGACAGAATGCAGCTGTTACTGGAAGAATTCTTCACAAATAAAACAGACACTTTCCTGAGGTCCTATTCATCTTGAGACAGTAACAAACGTGTCTAACATCTAAATGTGATTAAGAACTGCACACAACAAATTAGTATGGACATTATAATAACATAATTAATTAATAATGCAAGCACAGCATATTTAATTCAGAAGAATCTACAAATGTCATGTTCATTGCTACAATAGCATGGATTTTACTGTAACATTTACAGTAAGCAGCAAAAATGTTTCAAATTATAGTAATGCTAAAGATATATACAATAGTGGCCAAGAGGAAGTGATTGGCAGCATGGCACTTCCCCCAGCAATGGATCCTTGGGAGTTAAAGATGGCAGAACTGCCTCTTTGCCTCTCCTTTGACATCTTCTCAGATGGTTGCAAGTAATTTGCTGCAATTTTGTGTCCAGTCACAAGACTGAATGCTGATGGAACGAAAGACCTCCTGATGCATCCTGAATGGTTCTCTTTCCATTCAGAATGCATGAGGACTAAACGAAAATGTATTTTTTCCTCCTCCAGACTTCAAAGCTGGAAAATAACAATGAAAGTGTGAAACAGGCCTTAGGGCACAGAGCAGAAGGCATAGGTGGCCTTCAATGGCTGCTTTCCCTGGATATTTAAGGCCCCTTCCCATATGTGAAGGCGCAATAAGGTTGTTAGGATATCTAGTTCCTGCAAAGGTGTTCGTGTCTTCTGAATTCCCGTTCCTGACCTCCACTTTTTTATGTTGATCCTGTGCTGCCTGTCCCGTTCCTGACCTCCACTTCATGTTGATCCTGTTCTGCCTGTCCTGACCTCTGCCTGTTCATCTTATTAATCATGTACCACCTGCACTGACCTAATGCTTATTTGCCAGATTGAGCGAACTATACCTGCCCTGAACTTGGCTTGTTTACCAACACTATGCTTACCTGTCCCATTGGTGCCATGCACCGGTCTCTCTGGACCCATCTGGGTCAGCTGCCATTGAACAGAGACTACACTTTGGTAGTAGTCTGGTGGTTTCCCTGCAGCAAAGTCCAAATCCCTCTATGAAGGGGTGAAAACCAGGGGGCCATGCAGTTAACATTCTTATAAGAGTATTTCTAAATCAAGTCTGTTCAGTAACACAGTTGATACACACTTACTGAGTGACAGACTATGAATTGCAGTGATGGAGAAATGCAACCAACCAGTGTGTGGACCCCTTTCGCCTTACATGCAGACAACCATCTTTTCATAGTTAAAATAAATAGTAATGAAAAAAACAACAGTTTTCAGGGATCTATGATCTGCAAATGGCTCCAGGCCAAATTTGGAGAGGAGCCCAACAGGGGCCAGGTTTATATTATCATTGAAGCACTTGGTCCAGGCCTGGCTCTGCATCTGTACTGGTGGGCCCAGTCACTGGGCCAATTCACCCAGTTTTCAGGACCCCTGGACCCAATTGTATCTGCGTCCCCAGAACGCAGATGCATTTGGGCACCTGGCAGTGCCAGTAGGACAAGGGGACAATTGGTTCCCTCCTCTGCTACTCCAACACTTTTTCTGTAGCAGATGCAGCAAGAAAAGGCCATTTCTGCATTGTGGGACTAGGGACAGGTAAGTATTATAATCCTACATGAATTAATGCTGAAAGCATCAGATATTTATGTACCTTGCTGACGGCCATGAGGGGGGGGGGGGGATTAAGTGGCTCCTTGGGCATTGGCCAACTGGGAACTTTCCTTGTAGGGTCTATGACCAATCCACCCATGATGCTGTTATTAAGGGAGCTCTGCACATCACTAACCCCCCTCACTGACATCCCCCCTCCAGGACTATTTGGCACTTTGTTCTGGTTCTGATCAAGTGTCAGGTAAGTTGATACACTGCTCCAAATTAGATAGATAGATACGTGCATGCAAGAGAAATAACGCTGACACTGTATATAAGGTCAAAGCATAACTCTAATTTATTAGGTGGGGGCTTTACATTATATACCCTCCATATAAGTGGGAGCAGTGGGCTCACATGATTGGTCTATTAGCAAGAAGGAATGGAAACAGGAAATAAGTTTAAGGTATATGTATGATAGACTTAGAGGAACCCCTGACAGTTTTAAGTCTTTGCTGCAAATAGTTTCAATCATAGAATGCATACTGGGGGTTGTCTCTCGGACAGACACCATTTTGTATATTCCATAACAACTTCAGTAAAGTGAGACCTTTATTCTGTTTAATCTGGCCTGGTAACTGACTCCTGCACCATATACCAGCCATTGTACCTTGCCTTGCACACTCAATATCATAGGTATGCCGACTACCATCAGGCAGGAGCCTCAACATCAGTGTGTGCACCAGGAGAGGAAAGGGTGCTCCCTTTCACTGCATGGCCCTAGGGGGCAATGGTGTGAAAAAGGTCACTGTAATTGACAGTAACAATACATCCTCCCCTCCCGCTCCTTCTAGGCTGCTGCATATGCACTGGTACCCTTAATGGAAGTCAATGGCCCATGTCCCTGAAAATCCTTTTAATGACATAGTCCATGACTTTGGTCCACCCACTACAAAGTCATTAGCACATTGACCTCTCTTCTGAAATTAGGCTGTCAACTGAGTCCCAGATATTTCATTTACCTGTGATGTCACCAACCACCATGTTCCCTCCTATGATGTCATCATGTTGCTGAAAAGTTATTATATCAACTAGCTAGCTTTACATTTGGTTACAGTTCCTTGTGGCTGACATTTATGAAAGGCTTTGTGGCTGGCATTTTTTGCTGGAACTGTGGATGTTTCTACTATTAACATCTATCTATCTATCTATCTATCTATCTATCTATCTATCTATCTATCTATATCTATCAGCCAGCCTTCTTTCATTCCCAATGGAGCCCCTTGTCACTTTCCAATTGTTGGGGAGTATATATTCTAACAGCGTCTGTGTACACTGTGCGGTGGTTATAAATATGTAAATGACAGTGGTCTCCTACTTTCACCTATATAGAAGTAACTTGAGTATTTCCACATTCCATGTAGAAGCTGTTCATGGAGCGCATCACTGCATTGACTGGCAGAATGCTGGCTCAGTAAATAATTACTAGTTTTAGTAGGCCAGCTTGTGTGGGTGGGTGGATGATATGCACTGCTGAACTTATCTGGAAGTATAATTGTGCTTGGCAGGCAATGGGATTTTCAAGGTTTCTCTTTAAAATGGCAACACTCAGTTCTCATCACTTGAGAGACAGCATTTAAAGTAAAATATTGATACAGTTGTAATTGGAAAGCAGATCAAGATAAGGAACTGAAGTTGCAGCGTAAAATGAGCCTTAAGTAACAAGACACAATGTATCTGCATTCATTTACAAATAAGTGAGAGTGATTATAGGAAGGACATATGAGGCAATAGCATTAGGATCTCCATCAGCTTAGGGTATGCTTTCTCATATGGGGCAGAGAGACCTTTTGGGTGGCCCATCATGTACCAGGGTCTGGGTTTACCCACATCTTTTATACCCCTATTGTTATTAAGGACACATAATAAGTAGAGATGAGATGAGCGAATTTCAAAAAAATCTGATTCGGTCGGTTCGCCGAATTTTCTGAAAAGACTCGATTAAATCAGAGTTTATTCTTGGTGAATCGCGTTAAAAAACGGCTATTTCCTGGCTGCGGAGAGCCTGTATAGTGGTGCCTTGCAGTAATACGCATAAGGAGTCTGCTGTGGTAGTGAAACAATACTCTGAGTCAGTATGACAAGCAGATGACAGGCGTCGCTCTTAGAATTCCTGCACACTTTACTTATTTGGGGAGTTAATGACCAAATAACTCAAGTGTGAACTCAGCCTTACAGGTCAATGTTAGTGCCAGGTATAAAGAACTGTGCAGAGGCCCAAGATCCTAGTATAGTGTGAAAGAGCGCACTCCTTTTACACCATCGTCAGCTGATTCCACATAAATATCTACAGAACCTGTTCTATTAAACGCTTATACAAGTAGAGCCCCCATGACAGAGTGGAGAGGGTGTCAGCAGTAAGTTTGTGTTGATGTCACTGATTATTTTGCCCTTCCTTTGATTCGTCAGAACAATAACCCCCAAAAAACGGATCCTGTCTGTTGAGCATCCGCCTTCACTCGGTCAGCATTAGTGTTGAGCGCGAATATTCGAATTACGAATTTTTTTCTCGAATATCGCAATTTCGAGATTTCGCGAATATTTAGAATATCGTTCTATATATTCGCGAATTCGAATATTCGTATTTTTTTTTTTATTATAATATTTTTTTTCTTTCCCACTTCTCTAAAGTTGTTCTTACCTGTCCTTTGGATTCCTGGCTTCCTGGCTGCTCCAGTCAGTGGCGTTTTCAACTTACTGCTATATTCCATATTAGCTAAATTACAATCTAATCTATATGTGTATTTTACGAAATTTCGCAAGTTGCGATGCGAGTAATATAATACGAAATAATCGCATGAAGATTTTAACTTAGCACTGCTATATTCCATATTCTAGCCTAATATGGAATATAGCTGTGCTAAGTTAGCACTGCTCTATTCCACACTAGGCTAGAATATGGAATATAGCAGTGCTAAGTTGAAATCTTCATGCGATTATTTCGTGTTATATTACTCGCATCGCAACTTGCGAAATTTGCAAATGTTCTTAATATTGCTCTAACTTCGTCTTTTAGAATATTACGAATATTCTAAAAGACGAAGTTAGAGCAATATTACGAAATTTCGTAAAATACACATATAGATTGTAATTTAGCTTATATAGTGCTATAATCCCTTTTTTTTTCCTCTAATTTTTTTTGCCTCTTCTGAACTTAAGTTTTGTAAAATATGTACACTGTTAAAAAATATTACTATAGCAGTATATTAGCTTAAATACAATCTATGTGTATTTTACGAAATTTCGTAATATTGCTCTAACTTCGTCTTTTAGAAATTTCGTAATATTGCTCTAACTTCGTCTTTTAGAATATTCGTAATATTCTAAAAGACGAAGTTAGAGCAATATTAAGAACATTTGCAAATTTCGCAAGTTGCGATGCGAGTAATATAACACGAAATAATCGCATGAAGATTTCAACTTAGCACTGCTATATTCCATATTCTAGCCTAGTGTGGAATAGAGCAGTGCTAACTTAGCACAGCTATATTCCATATTAGGCTAGAATATGGAATATAGCAGTGCTAAGTTGAAATCTTCATGCGATTATTTCGTATTATATTACTCGCATCGCAATTTCGGCTTTTGCAAATGTTCTTAATATTGCTCTAACTTCGTCTTTTAGAATATTACGAATATTCTAAAAGACGAAGTTAGAGCAATATTACGAAATTTCGTAAAATACACATAGATTGTATTTAAGCTAATATACTGCTATAGTATTATTTTTTAATAGTGTACATATTTTACAAAACTTAAGTTCAGAAGAGGCAAAAAAAAAATTAGAGGCAAAAAAAGGGATTATAGCAGTATATTAGCTAAATTACAATCTATATGTGTATTTTACGAAATTTCGTAATATTGCTCTAACTTCGTCTTTTAGAATATTCGTAATATTCTAAGAGACGAAGTTAGAGCAAATCACGAAATTTCGTAAAATACACATATTAGCCTAGCCATAGTCAATTAGCATAGGAACGTTGCCTTATACTATCAAGATAAATAATCGCAATACGCGAAAAAAAAATTCGTATATTATTCGCGATAATTGGAATAATTACGAATATTCGATTTCGACGAATATAACACGAATATTCATTCGAATATTCGCGAAATATCGCGAAATCGAATATGGCACCTCCCGCTCATCACTAGTCAGCATTTGGTCAGTAATCCATCAGTATTGCTAAAAAAAAACAAAAAAAAAACAAAAAAAAAACAAAAAAAAAACAGGAGTTGATCCAAAACAGAGATTACATGTGAATGGAATATTTGCATGTCTTCTGTGTTTTGTCCCCAGTCCTGCTTTTGGCTACCAAATCATAAGCCGATTCTGATGCAAAATAGGGGCCATGTCATTCAGGCCTTACAGCTGCTAAATAGACAGGATCAGTTGTGCGTCTCATTTTTCCTTCGTTCTGACAGATCAGAAGAAAGGTAAAATAAATGATGATGTCAACCAGGCCAAAAAGGCAAAATAGTGGCCCAGTCATGGAGTGGGGAGAGTGGAAGAACAGCTTGAGAAGCCCACAAAGTGGTCCAATGACAGAGTGGTGAGGTAGCAGCAGCATGAAGAGACCAGAGAGTGGTGAGATAGCAGCAGCATGAGGAAACCACAGAGTGGCCCAGTGACATAGTGTTGAGGTGGCAGCAGCATGAGGAGACCACAGAGTGGTGATATGGCAGCAGCATGAGGGGACACAAAGTGGCCCAGTGTTGAGGTAGGGGGCAATACCAGTACCAGCTGAAGATAGTGGGTTGCAGTAGGAGCACCTGGCAGCAGGTGTGGCATCAGGCGGTGGCAGCATCAGAATAGTAGCTGAAGCAGGTAGCCAGAAGAAAGAGGTCTCTTTTGTCAAAGTGTAGGTGTGGAACCATGGATCATCTAGTCTGATGCATCAGGCACTGGTATTTGAAAATCCTGGCTGATCCACACCTGATTCATCTTCACAAAGGTCAGTTTCTCCACATTTTAGGTGGACAGGCAAGTTCTCCTTGGGGTAACTATAGCCCCCGCCCACTCTGATACCACATTGCTGGCCGGGCAGGAAAGCTTTTCCAGGGCAAACTCGGCCAGTTGGGGTCACATATTGAGTTTGGCTGCCCAGTTGTCAGGGCATCTTTGATGTGGGGTGGCAGGGTGCACTCCAAGTATGCCACAACCTGCTGGTTCAGGTTCTGCTCTATGTCTAGCTGCTGGTGAGTAGTTTCTTCAATAGGCGGGTGAAGAAAACTGCGACTCTAGGCTTAAAGTGTAACTGTCATATATTTTTTTATTTGTTAGTTTATTACAGCTAGGCATGTACAGTGCCTTGCAAAAGTATTCACCCCCTTGACTTTTTTCGTGTTTTGGTGCCTCACAACCTGGAATTAACATGGATTTTGTGAGAATTTCCATCATTTAAAGGGGTTCTGCACTTTGTTTAAACTGATGATCTATCCTCTGGATAGATCATCAGCATCTGATCGGCGGAGGTCCGACACCCGGGACCCCCGCGGATCAGCTGTTTGAGAAGGCAGCGGCGCTCCAGCAGCGCCAGCGACCTTCTCGCTGTTTAAGGCAGGCCCAGTGACGTCATGACTAGTATCACTGGCCTGGGTGCGGCTAAGCTCCATTCGCTTGAATGGAGCTTAGCCCCGCCCAGGCCAGTTGATACAAGTCGTGACATCACTGGGCCAGCGGTAAACGGTAAGAAGGCCGCGGCGCTGCTGGAGCGGCGCTGCCTTCTCAAACAGCTGATCGGCGGGGGTCCCGGGTTTCGGACACTAGCTGATTAGATGCTGATGATCTATCCAGAGGATAATTTACAGAACATGCCCACAACTTTGAAGATTTTTTTTTTTTATTGTGAATCAAACAACAAATAGGACAAAATAACAGAAAAAGTCAATGTGCATAACTATTCACCCCTCTAAAGTCAATACTTTGTAGAGCCATCTTTTGCGGCAATCACAGCTCCAAGTTGCTTTGGATAAGTCTCTATGAGCTTGCCACATCTTACCACTGGGATTTTTGCCCATTCCTCCTTGCAAAACTGCTCCAGCTCCTTCAAGTTGTATGGCTTGCGCTTGTGAATAGCAATTTTTAAGTCTGACCACAGATTTTCTATTGGATTGAGATTTGGGCTTTGACTAGGCCATTCCAACACATTTACATGTTTTCCCTAAACCATTCAAGTGTTGCTTTAGCAGTGTGTTTGGGGTAATTTTCCTGCTGGAAGGTGCCTCAAATCACACACAGAGTGGTATAGATTTTTCTCAAGAATATCCCTGTAAGCACCATCCATCTTTCCCTCAACTCAGACCAGTTTCCCAGTCCTGGCTGCTGAAAAACATCCCCACAGCATGATGCTGCCACCACCATGTTTCACTGTGGGGATGGTCTTATTTGGGTGATGTGATGTGTTAGGTTTGCGCCAGACATAGTGTTTTTGTTGATGATCTTCCTCCATACATTTTGGGAGTCTCCCACATGCCTTTTCGCAAAAACACAATGTGCCTTTTTGTTTTTAGCTTAAAGTAATGGCTTTCTTCTGGCCACTCTGCCATAAAGCCCAACTCTTTGGAGCGCACGGCTTATTGTTGTCCTATCTACAGATACTCCAGTCTCTTCTGTGGAACTCTGGAGCTCCTCTAGGGTTACCTTAGGTCTCTGTGCTGCCTCTCGGATTAATGCCCTTCTTGCCCGGTCCGTGAGTTTTGGTGGGCGGCCGTCTCTTGGCAGGTTTGCTGTTGTGCCATGTTCTTTCCATTTGGTTATGATATATTTGATGGTGCTCCTGGGGATCATCAAAGATTTGGATATTTTTTTATAACCTAACCCTGACTTGTACTTCTCAACAACATTGTCCCTTACCTATTTGGAGAGTTCCTTTGTCTTCATGGCAGTGTTTGGTTAGTGATGCCTCTTGCTTAGGTGTTGTAACCTCTGGGGCCTTTCAAAAAAGGTGTGTATATGTAATGACAGATCATGTGACACTTAGATTGCACACAGGTGAACATAATTTCACAAAGTATGTGACTTCTGAAGGTAATTAGTTGCACCAGAGCTTTTTATGGGCTTCCTAACAAAGGGGGTGAATACATACGCACATGCCACTTTTCAGTTTTTTATTTCTAAACAATAGTTATACATATATATATATATATATATATATATATATATATATTATTATTATTATTATTATTATTATTATTTTTTTTTTTTTTCTCATTTCACTTCACCAACTTAGACTATTGTGTACTGATCCATTGCATAAAATTCAGATTAACAAAACATTGAACTTAAGGCTGTAATGTAACAAAACACGAAAAAAGTCAAGGGGGTGAATACTTTTGCAAGGCACTGTATACATGAGTTAGTCTGTCAATGATTGTCAAAAGATCTGTAATTACCTTATAATAAGGCCTCATGCACACGGCTGTGCCGTTTTTTGCGGTCCGCAAACCGCTGATCCACAAAAAACTTAATATGCCCGTGTTGCCTTCCGCAATTTGCGCCGGCAATATAAATGCCTATTCTTGTCTGCAAAGCGTGGACAAGAATAGGACATGTTATATTTTTTTAGCGGGGCCACAGGACGGAGCCACGGATGCGGACAGCACACATTGAAGTGAATGGGTCCGCATCCGAGCCACCAAAACGGTGGCTCGGATGTGGACCCAAACAATCGTCGTGTGCATGAGGCCTTACAGCTATCATTAATGTCCTCTTTCCCTTTTCATTGCTCCCTTAAAAGACTATTACTAGGGCTTGTCTGTCTCCCAACTAAATGTAAACAGAAGACAGAGGGGCATGCCTGCATTAGACTTTAGAGTGAGGAGGCGTGTCTCTCAGTAATCCAATCTGATTGGCTGGCAGGGAGCTGCTGGGTACAGCAAGTGTGACGTGAGGGAAAGCAGTTTTGGACTCAGAGAATTGGCAGAGGAGCCATCTTGAGAAGGTACTCATTTTGCAAATGTTTAAACAGCCATAACTAAGGGAAAAACTCAAGGAAAACAGTGGTATGTGAAGAAACGAAAGATTGCATTTTGCATAATATTGCTGCAGTAGTAACATATGCTAAAATAGATTTTTTGATGAAAACGTGACAGTTACCCTTTAAGTTGCTGCTGTTGGAGCTGGTATTGCTCCTGCCCTTCCCCCCAGCAGCCATGGCAGTGGAACATTAGTGCAAAGAGCCCTGGTCAGATCTGCATGAGGATGGGCGATGGCACGTATGGGCAGCGGCCAACTGACTACATAGGATGTCTCGATAGTAGTTCAGTTTGTCCTCCCTCTCAGCGGGTGTAAAAAAGGCCCCCATTTTCGATCGGTAGCGAGGGTCTAACATGGTGGAGAGCCAGTAGTCATCCCTCTGCCGAATGGTGATAATTCTGCTGTCACTACGCAAGCAAGCATGCATTGGGCCATTTGCGCAAGTGACTCGGAGGGACTCCCTGCCTCCATCTCCACTGTATACTGCCACGGTGTGTCTGGGTCATCTGCCTCGTCTTCCTCATCGCCCTATAGCTCCTCTGGCTGGTCCTGCTCCTCCTCTCCTGTCACCTATGTAGAAAAAACGCCTATTTCACTACACATTGCTTGTGGTCCAATGTCCTCTTCCTCTTCTAGTTCAGCCCCCACAGGGCTCATGATATGTAATCGCCATGTCTCCTGTCCCATGGCTGCCCAGACTTAGTAGCATCTGTTCTAGGACATTAATCAGTGGAATGACGTTGTTAATCCCATAGTCCTGGAGACTGACAAATAAAGTGGACTCTTCAAAGGGCCCGAGCAAATGGCAGGTTTAACACATGAGCCACCACTGGCTAGCATCAAAATTACACAGGATTGTCCGCCTGTATCATCAAGAAATTGTTTATGGCTTTTCTTTGTTCATATAATTGGTCCAACATATGGAGGGTGGAATTTCAAAGGGTGGAAACATCACATATCAGCCTATGTTTGGGGACGCTGTTCTGCCACTGCAGCTCAAGGAGGGTGTGCTTTGCGGTGTACGAGTGGCTGAAGTGCATGCAAAGTTTCCTGGACATTTTCAGGATGTCTTGCAGATGGGGTGAAGACTTCAGGAACGGTTTTACAACCAGATTGAACACATGTGCCATGCAGGGTGCATGGCTCAGCCCTCCTTGATGCAGCTCCGACACCATGTTCTTCCCTTTGTTGGTCACCATGTTTCCAATTTTGAGTTGTCGCGGAGAAAGCCAGGATTCGATTTCTTGATGAAGGATGTGGAGCAGTTCCTCCCCTGTATGACTCGCCCAGGGAAACTAGGTGCAGAACAGCGTGACACCGCCGTGCCCTGCAGAAGTGGTATGCTGGTGGAGCACTGTGAATTGTTCCTGCAGTGGAGGCTGAGGACACGGTGGAGGATGAGGAGGCAGAAGCGGACATTGTCGCAGGACTAACGGCATGAGAACGTGGAGGTGGAAGCTATTCACCTGGCCAAGTTGCTGGTGTGGCTGGGCAGGAACCACATTTACCCAGTGGGCCATAAAGGACATATATTGTCCTTGACCATAGTTACCGCTCCACACATCGGCGCTTCCGTGCACTTTGGCAGACACCGACAGGCTCAAAGACTGGCCCACCTTTTGTTCTACATATGTGTGCAGGGCTGGTACTGCCTTTTTGGTAAACAAATGACGGCTTGGGACTCTCCACCTCAGCTCGCCACAAGCCATCAGTTCTCTGAAAGATGCAGAGTCCACCAAGGAAAGGGAGGGACTGCAGCACCAGCAACTTGGACAGGAGCACATTCACTTCTGCGCAGTTGGATGAGTGCACGCATACTGTTGTCTCTTGGCAATCGCTTCGGTGATCGATTTGCTGACGGAATAATTGACTAGGAATAGGAGGAGCAGGAGCATCAGGACCAGCAGATGATGGGAAAGACAGACAGCTCCCTTCGGCTGAGGGGGTGGAGCCTTGACTGCATGAAATTGGCTGCGTGCCATTTGGTGATGCAGCACCAAGCAAGGCTGTAGTACAAGTGCACCCAGACAGCAAGCCACAGGTTTATATTAAGCTTGCCGCCACACCCAGGAAACACCTTAATCCCCATTAGCCAGAAGATTAACCCCCTGCTCACCAAACAGCAGGGAGGCACACCTTAAAGGGGAAGTGCACATGCAAACCACAAACTACACATTGCCCCTGGCAACCAATCTGCACGGCAACCGCATCACGGTCAAACACCAATATGACTGTGACAGGAACATTATAAATACTGTGGGCAGTGATGGACGGCATTACTACTACTGAGGGCTCTATAAAAGTGGCTTATAGATTATAATAAGTGCCCTATAGGGATGCCTTATTACCACTGGGGGTACTATTTGGGGGGTGGCTTCCAGCTAGCAGTGAGCCCGGTGATGTCACTGGCACTAATGGACATGCTTTAGCGCTGCCCTAGCCTGTAAAATGGCTAGGGCAGCACTAAAGCCACCCAACGGTGCTGGTCTGTGTCGATCCCAGCCCGGACACGCTGCACCAGCAGCATTCGCCGCTGTAACCGCAATGATCCGGTTCTTACTCCACCGAGGCCAGGACCTCTGGTGGCACGTATCGTCTGTCCATTATTATTCCGGGGACTCTCCTACATATCCCCCCCCTTTGTTCACCCCTGAGGGCTTGAACACACTGTTCAAGCCTGAGGGGGTGAACACATGCACAGCAGTGTACCCGGGACAGGGCATCTGCGTTCCCCTGTAAGCGGCCGGCCCTGTGCTCAACAGTGAACTTAAAGTTCTGGAGGGACAAGAACCACCTGGTAACCCGAGCGCTCCCCTCCTTAGCCCGACTCATCCACTGGAGAGGGGAGTGGTCGGTCACCAGACGGAACCTTCTCCCCAGAAGGTAATATCTGAGAGACTCGAGTGCCCACTTGATGGCGAGGCACTCTCTCTCCACAATGCTATATCGGGTTTCTGCTGGGGTAAGCTTGCGGCTTAGAAAAACCACGGGGTGCTCTTCCCCGTTGAGCTCTTGGGAAAGCACAGCCCCTAGTCCTACTCCCGAGGCATCTGTTTGAACTACAAACTCTCGCTTGAAGTCGGGCGTCACCAGAACTGGGGACTCACATAGGGCCGACTTCAAACGGGAGAACGCCTCCTCCTCCTTCTCCCCCCAGCGAACCATCACCGACTTTCTACCCTTCAAGAGGCCGGTTAACGGGGCTGCCAAGGTGGCAAAATGGGGAATGAACCTCATGTAGTACCCAATCAGGCCCAAAAATGACCGTACTTGCTTGGACGTACGAGGCCTGGGCCAATTCCGGATTGCTTCAACTTTATTTACTTGGGGCCTAATGACTCCGCGTCCAATCACATAGCCCAAATAGTGAGCTTCCTCTAGTCCCACCGAGCATTTTTTTGGGTTGGCAGTTAACCCCGCCTTCCTTAGAGAATCTATCACTGCCTGAAGTTTTGACAAATGACCCTCCCAGTCTGGGCTAAACACGACTATATCATCCAGATACGCGGAGGTATACTGGT
Organism: Bufo gargarizans; assembly: GCF_014858855.1. Lineage (NCBI taxonomy): Eukaryota > Metazoa > Chordata > Amphibia > Anura > Bufonidae > Bufo > Bufo gargarizans. The sequence goes on along the minus strand of NC_058081.1, from coordinate 491,669,597 downwards.
GATGGGGCTTGAGGACGACATCCATCAGACGCTGGAACGTAGCCGGAGCGCCATGCAACCCAAAAGGCAACACCCTATACTGAAAAAGCCCCTCCGGGGTGACAAAGGCCGTCTTCTCCTTTGCCGCCTCCGTCAGAGGTACCTGCCAGTAGCCCTTCGTGAGATCTAGGATCGAAAAATACCGGGCTTTTCCCAGCCGCTCTATCAACTCGTCTACCCGAGGCATGGGATAGGCGTCAAATTTTGATACCTCATTCAATTTCCTAAAATCATTACAGAACCGTAATGAACCATCCGGTTTGGGAATAAGGACAATCGGGCTAGCCCACTCGCTCTTTGACTCTTCTATGACCCCTAGACGTAGCATCGATCTTACCTCCTGCGAAATGGCCTGTCGCCGAGCCTCCGGTACTCGGTATGGTCTTAGGCGGACTTTCACCCGGGGCTCGGTGACAATGTCATGCTCGATCAAGGTGGTACGTCCAGGAAGGTCAGAGAATACGTCCCTATTCCGACTAACAAATTCTTTCACCTCTTGTGCTTGTTTGGTCGACAGTCCGTCCCCTATCGTCACCCCAGCGGCGTTCTCCGGAACACCTGGTGACCCCGGGTCACTCCCTGACGTCCCGACAGAGGGCGGGCTGTCTGCAAACAAATTCTCTCTGTCTCTCCAAGGTTTTAGTAGATTCACATGATATACCTGTTCGGGCTTCCGCCTCCCTGGCTGGTATATCCTGTAATCAACTGGGCCCACCTTCTCCTTAACTTCATAGGGTCCTTGCCACCGGGCCAAGAATTTACTCTCAACTGTGGGCACGAGTACAAGAACTCGGTCCCCCGGGTGAAATGTCCTTACCCGGCGGTTCGGTTATATACCCGACTCTGGGCCAGTTGTGCCGCTTCCATGTGCTCACGGACGATCGGCAATACGACCCCTATTCGGTCCTGCATTTTTCCTATGTGCTCTATCACACTTTTATGAGGCGTAGGCTGTTGCTCCCATGCTTCCTTAGCGATATACAGTAGCCCACGGGGATGTCGCCAATATAACAACTCAAAGGGCGAGAACCCCGTGGATGCCTGGGGCACCTCCCGTACCGCAAACAAAACATAGGGCAACAGTAAGTCCCAATCCCTCCCGTCCTTAGCCACGACTCTTTTTAGCATGGACTTCAGGGTCTTATTAAACCGTTCTACTAACCCATCGGTTTGGGGATGGTAGACGGACGTGTGCAGGTGTTTAATATTTAATAGCTTACACAATTCCTTTGTTATTTTGGACATAAAGGGTGTCCCCTGGTCCGTCAGAATCTCCTTTGGTATCCCCACCCGGGCAAACATACTCATGAGCTCTTTAGCTATTACCTTGGCCGACGTATGGCGCAATGGGACCGCCTCCGGATAGCGAGTGGCATAGTCTAACACTACCAGGATGTGTTGGTGACCTCGGGCTGACTTAATAATGGGGCCTACCAGATCCATGGCGATCCTTTCGAAGGGCACCTCTATAATGGGCATAGGTACCAGTGGACTGCGATAGTGAGGTTGGGGGCTAGTCAGCTGACACACTGGACAGGACTGACAGAACCTCCGGACTTCCTCATATATCCCAGGCCAATAGAACCGTTGTAGAATTCGCTCCAGCGTTTTCTTAACCCCCAGATGACCACCCAACACATGCGCATGCGCTAAATCCAAGACCATTCGCCGGTAAGGCTGGGGCACCACCAGTTGTTCCACCACCTCCTGCCTCACCTTGTCTACCCTATATAACAGGTCCTGGTTATAGGCCAGGTGAGGAAATACGGTATCGGCGCCGGGACGCTGGGCAACACCATTAACCACCGACACACCTTCTCTAGCCCGCAATAACGTCGAATCCTGGAGCTGTGCGGTCCCGAAGGTTTCTCGGGGTACCTCCAGATCCAGGATGGACGAACTTTCTACTGTCTCACCCGCCAATACTTCTAGGGGAAACCGGTCAGGGTTACACTCTACCTCCTCTACGGTGACCCCTACAGCTGGGGTCCCTGCCTCGGGGTCCTCGGGCTCGGGACCTGGACATTTTCCTTCCCCATAGGTAGGCAACCCGTTCCTCCACAAAGTCCAGAACAGGGGAAAGTCCCTCCCCAATATTGCGGCATAAGGGAGCCGTCTCCCCACCCCGACGACATGTGGTACCTCCTTTCCACACACTGCCAGGGTAACCTTAGTGGTGGGATACTCCCTGCGATCCCCATGTATACAGACAATGGTAAGGGTTCGCCTTTCTGGGAGTTTTTCCGTTACCAGCGACTCATGGACCAGAGTTACCAGGCTCCCAGAGTCCAGCAGGGCCTGCATGGAGTGTCCATTAACAACGACATCACACACCGGAGGGTTGTCCGCCGCCAGCAGGGGGTCAGCTATATACACCGTTTGGGCATAAAAAGAGGACCGGCGAGCGAACCCGCAGTCCATGGGTTCGGATGCCCTAGGGCAGTTGGATGCCACATGTCCCCAGTCCTGACAATGCCAACATCTGATCCTCGCAGCCTCCCTCCTCCCCAGGGTATTCCTCCCACGGACTGGAGATCCACTCCCCTCCTTATGTGGTGGGATCCCTTTTTCAGGATCCCGGGTCGGCAGCGGGGGCTGACGTGACTTCGGTAGTACCGCTGAGTCCCGCCCCAAATCCGGAGTGGCCATATACCTCTCCACCAGGCTAACCAGTTGTTCCAGGTTTCCTGGATCGCCTTGTCCCACCCAGCGCTGTATGGCTCTCGGGAGGGTACGCACGAACCTGTCGACCACGACCCTTTCAACCATCTGAGAAGGGCTCAATATCTCAGGCTGAAGCCATTTTTTTACTAGGTGAAGTAAGTCATAGGCTTGTGACCGGGCGGGTCGGGACTCGGCAAACACCCACTGATACACCCTGTGCGCTCGCACATAGGTGTTTACCCCCAACCTGGCCAACACCTCAGCTTTTAGCCTCTCATAGTCCTTGGCCTCATCGCAGCTGAGGTCAAAATAGGCCTTTTGTGCGTCCCCCACCAGAAAAGGCGCCACCACCTCGGCCCACTGCTCCAACGGCAGCCTCTCTTGCTCCGCGGTTCTTTCGAATACCATCAGGAATGCCTCTATATCATCTCCCGGACCCATTTTCCTCAGGGCGGATCGGACTTTGTCCCTGGCGGTAGACACAGTCGGGGTTGTCGCAGTTAAAACTCCTTGCAGGGATGTTCGCACCGACTCTTGCATGGCTACCAGCTGCTGCATTAGGAGAGTGTTTGTTTGCTGCTGTGCACACATAGCCTCCTCATGTCTTTTTTGCTGTAGCTCATTACTTTCCCTTTGAGCCTGCAATGCCTGTTGCTGCTGTACATTACTCTGAATCAGGTGCTTAATGGCCTCCTCCATCTTGTCAGGAACCATAAAACTTGCAGGCCTGATATATGACATGCAGTCCAACACAACTTTTGCCTCAGGCCTGCCTCACTGCAGGAATGCCCGCATTCTCCACCAATTGTGGGGATGTGCTCGTGGTAGGCTACGGTAGCGGCGGCAGTATTGAGGCAATCATAGACAGTCTTTGTGATACACTGTGACTTTATTCACACCAACGGCATAACAGGCAATGTGCAGACCACACAGGTGCATATCCACATAGTGCATAGAACAAAAGTCCTTCCATAGAAAATAAACAGCAGGTTTGAGTCACCTTGTTTTGGACAGACCACAGCAGTTCTGCAGGCTTCTAGGCTATCTGCCTTTGTCTCCCTCAGGCCAGAGCCCCTTCGGCTCGTAGCACCACAGGTCCCAGGGCTATCCTTCAATGTGTGCTGCGCCCAGACTCTCCTTCACCAGCACTCACTCTGTCTGTGGAAATCTCCAGCACAGCAAGACACACCCCACCCCCATCATCCGCAGGCTGGGTTCTTAAAGGCCCAGCTCCACCAAAAACCTGGGCTGGCCGTGGGGAACAGGCACCCCCCCACTCTTTACCTGTTCCCAGTAAGAACCGGCCCGGACACGCTGCGCCAGCAGCATTCGCCGCTGTAACCGCAATGATCCGGTTCTTACTCCACCGAGGCCAGGACCTCTGGTGGCACGTATCGTCCGTCCATTATTATTCCGGGGACTCTCCTACAATATATATATATATATATATATATACATATCGTAAACATATTCACAAGATGTTTTTTTATTTGCACGTATATGTTTATAATTGTATGTGTGGTTGGGGGGGGGGGGGGGGGCAAGTACATCCTTTGCACAGGGGCCCTCTGCTGTCTGTGTCTGCCCCTGGGCTGTAGTACAATGTAACTTCACCACAGAACGGCAATTAGGACACATTATTTTTCCTTTTTCTACACCCCCAAAAAGAAATATAACAATCAAAATTCACCACAGAACGGCTAATGGGACGTACGTATATTTTCTGTTAATACACCATGTAAATGGATGTTGTACAATGTAACCACCACAGAACGGCAATTATGATAAATATTTTTTTAATACACCCCCCTAAAAATGTAAAACAATATCAAATCAATGCAGAATGGCTAATAGGACGTACGTATCTTTCCTATTAATATATCCCGTAAATGGCTGTATCACACTGAAATTGCACTCCACTCACAAGCAAGGTTTGCTAGAATTACTGATCTATCATATAGTGCAAACAACCTAAAAATAGCAGTATAACTGCAATTTGGATGCCCAATTAGTGCAGCAAAGTGTAATAGAATTGCTCCTATTACCCATTGTTGAGGGAAGTGTCATATTTAAATATATATGTATATATGCCTTGACATATATACATATATATTAGCCCTTGTCCATAGGCTCGTCCAGGTGGGACCTATAGATATGCACGGAGATGTATATAGGCCCCTTTTTGGCCTACATCTCCGTGTATATGTATAGATATATGTATTGATGGGCTTAATGTTTGTGCCCTGTGTGTAGGTGTATATTCATGGATGTGCCCCAAACATCAATGAATATACATATGATCCCCCCCCTCACTAGGTATATTTAGATAGACATATATATATATATATATAGATATAGATATATATATATGTGTATGGATGTGCCCCAAGCATATAGTATCAGACAATATGTGACCCCCCCCTTCCTCCTGCATCCCTGCAGGGGATGAGGAAGGTCACCAGATGGCTGGACAATCATGTCCAGCCTCTGGTGACATCAAAAGGCATGGGATCAATAGAGATCTGATGCCTTTTGGTATTTAACTATCCCCAGCTGCTGGGGATAGTTAACATAACAGAGAGAGGGAAACAAACATCCCTCCCTCTGTTATCTGCATACCTCCGGCGCGATAATTATCGCACTGCAAGGTATGCAGAGGACTACAGGCGGAGGATCAAAGGAATCCTCCGCCTAGAAGCGCGCTCTGGGAGGCGCGGGCCGGCGCGGTGATGTCATATCACCGCGCCGGCCCACGTGTTCGGGCCGGCGGCGCGCATGCGCGCCGCGGGACGGGCGGCCTCGGGAGCGAGCGCTGCTGGACTTAAATAGTCCGGCAGCGCTACGCTGCTTTAGTCAGGTCGACCACCCCAGCTGGAGAATCATCCCTGGACAAACGAGCCCCCCCTGGACAACGAGCAAGAAACCATAAGTATCAACCCCCCCCCTATACCACCAACGATATCCTCCTATACCCTATCTACCCCCCTATACCACCAACGATATATATTGCCCTCCTATACCCTATCTACCCCCCTATACCACCAACGATCCTATACACCCTCCTAACCCTATAGAATTCTCCTACCCTATATCATATCTCCCTTATTTTCCCCCATTAGTCCCTTGGTTCCCCTATTCCCCCCATACCTTTACTGCCCCCCATACAATACCCTAATCCCCTGTGCCCCTGGTTACCCTTACCTTCCCCTGTCCCAAGTCATACACATCCCCTGCGTTCACATCCCCTGCTCTCCGTTGTCTCTTACCCGTCCTGCTTCCCCAGCAGTATCTGAAAGTTACCCCTTGTACCCCGTAGGGACAGTGATTAGTAAGGCGGGTTGGTTATTGATATTTGTGTGTATGAATACTATGTGGGGTGGAATTTGGGATTGTGCTGTATAGTTAGAACCGTGTTAGTATATTGTATTAGTGTGTGTATTTATATTGTAGTGCGCGGTTATAACGATATATATCTATCCCCTTGTTATAGATATATATAGTTATAAACATAATAATACCTTTATTGTTGTAAAGTATCGCCGCAATAGAGGTAGTATATTATTGGCATTGTGTTACTAGTGTATAATTAATAAATACGTTGTCATTTACACCTATTGTGTAACGTGTGATTACTAGAGGTAGTCAGTAAGGCGCATGCAGTAAGTGTAGTTGGTGATTAGACTAAGGTAATCAGTAGTAAATTGTTGTTCATTAAGGCATAAATAGGCGGAGTCATCACAAGACGATTACGCCTACTTAGGAATATTAATTATTGAGATGTGCATAAATATCAATAATTAATATCCCCCTTAACATTGGCGAGCCAGGCCCACTGCTGTGAGTTTGTATCTGTGGTTGGTTTTGGAACGGAAAAATCGCTTACGCTGTAAACTAATCAGGTGGGAAGGACGCGGTCAGTGGATTCTGAGCGTCCATAGCCTGAAGGTTCGGACAGGTAGAGCTGGTTTTTCTCGATCAGAACCGGACACAGAGCAAACTCTACAGCAGAGAATCTAAAATCTTTCCTGATCTTTGTGTACTAATATTTTCTGATTCCCTTACACGCCAACTGGAGAGAAGTCATCACATACACCACTGAAGAGAGAACCATCATCATTGAAACAGAAGTCGTCTGGCTGGTCGGGAGAAGGCGTTCCGAATATTGAAGGACCTCCTCCACGCAGAAACACAGTATCAACGACACCAATGAAGATGGCCTCTCGTCAAAAAGTGAGTATGAACTTCACCACACTGCAACACCTCAGCAAACATAGCACATACAACCCCATCATCCCCACCACTTACAAATCCACTGAGCTGCTATGGTCCACTTTATTGGACCAGGCATACGCTCACGATAAACTGTGCATTAATCGTAGTGTGTTCAAAAAAACTAAAAAACGACTCCAAATGTTAGCCAAATTGGTTCATACCTTTGAGGATATCATTTGGAAGCCAGAACATCTAGAAACACTTAACAGCACAACAAAGGCAGAGGAAGTTTCCAACATGGCAAACTTTCACTGCAATTGTTGTGTTGAGAACATTAAACAGTTGCACACATTACAAACACAACTACAAGAGAAGTCCCAGTGTACGGTCGAGAGGGGCAGGGAGATTTGCGTGTTAGAGTCTAGACTCTCGGACAAGGAGAGTTTCTACTCTGACATGGACAAGGAACTGCTCAGACTGTACACTGAGATAAATCAGTTCAGGAACAATACGGTATCTATGGATAGCATGATTGTTCAACTTCGAGAGGACATGGCTGCAAAAACGCAAACCATTGCGGATTTGCAGCAGGTCATCTCGAATCTGTCACGGCCAGGATGCCTTCTGCAATACGTGGATGACCTGCTCTTACAAACAGAAACCATAGAAGAACACTTGGTTCTGTTAAAAGAGCTACTGGGACTCCTGGCCAAGTCAGGACTCAAGCTGAGTCCCCACAAGGCAAATTTGGCCAGAACGGAGGTGACTTTTCTTGGAGTCCAAATTTCTTTTGGAGCCAAAGGGATTGTGGCAGCCAGAGTGGAAGCCATAGTAAAGTTACCTAGGCCGGGCACTCTACAGGATTTAAGAAAATTCCTGGGAGTTGCTAATTTCATGAGGGAATTCATAGAGGATTTTGCTGCCAAAGCAAAACCCCTCTATGAACTCCTCAGAGGAGAAGACCCTTCAATCAAAGGTTGGGCTGATGCACAGGAAGAGGCCTTTTCTACTTTGAAAAGGGACCTCTCCTCTGCCCCTGTATTGGCTAACCCCCATCCTGAAGGGGAAATAGCCATACAGGCGCATGCAGGGACGGAGTCTATCTCAGCGGTCCTGCTACAGCAGATAGGGTATGACACTAGACCGCTGGGATACTTCTCCAGGTTACTTTCGCCTGTTGAACGAGGGTTCGATGAGTGTGCCAAACAACTGGCAGCCATCCACTATGCCGTCAAAACCACTGAGCATATTGTAGGCTTCAGGCCCCTCACTTTGCAGACTCCACACTCTCCATTGGCCCTCCTGCTCCGTGATACACTCCCTGGAGTCTCCCAACAGAGATTTGGGAGGTGGATTATGGATCTCAGTGGCCGGAGTCTACAGGTGAACCACAAAGCCAAGTATGTTCTATCCCAGTTACTGAACCTAACTGGCACCGAACATGACTGTGGCCAACCAGCGCACATCAACGCGCCACAAATTTTCAGGACCGATAAACATCCAGAAGACAGAGTCATCTTTGTTGATGGCTCTCGATTTTTCATGGATGGGACCTATGTCACAGGTTTTGCTGTGCTGGATGAGACCACAGGTACCCAGAATCTTGTCAAGTTACCAGGTCACATGTCGGCGCAGCGGGCGGAACTGGAGGCAGTCAAGAAAGCCTTATTTCTTCAACCCCCAGGGAAACGAACTATATATAGCGACAGTTCATATGTAGTTCGTTCTCTCACCCTGCACCTGGACACATGGAAAAGACGAGGATTTGTGGATAGCCAAAACAAACCTCTGGCTCATTTATCGGTCCTGAAAGAACTTTGGGAATGGGGCATGGCACACCCGGCGGAAGCAGCCATCATAAAAATCCCTGCGCATCAGAAAGGGGATGAGCCTTTGACGCTAGGTAACAACAAGGCGGATGAATTGGCCAAACTAGCGGCAGTATCTGGGATCCTTCAGGAAACAGACACTGAGCCGCTACCGGCCTACCAGATTGCAGTTCGTACCAACCTGAGTAAAGGCCCGGTGTCATTTGAGGAGGAACAAGCAAAAGACCCTCTTCTAATGACACACCTCACATCTCCACAGCATCCCTGGTCAAGACAGCAAGGGATCCTGTGTTATGATGCCGGTACACAACAGCTTCCTCTTCCCGTGGTTCCACAGCATCTGCAAGCAGAACTGACCAGATTGAACCACCAACTGTTTGGACACCTAGGCCGGGATAAACTCTTGTCTCTCCTGAGAGACAAATTATACTGGCCGGGAATGTCCAACACAGTAGAGGAAGTAACACAACAGTGCCTGGTATGTGCTCAGGTTAACCCAAGGGCGTCAGCCCTGAAGCCGGTGTTGCAGCGAGTTCCTCCTGCAGATGGTCCATGGTCCGCACTACAAATAGATTTTATAGGACCTTTACCAACAGGAAGTCGTAACTATCGTTACGCACTGGTGGTAGTGGATGTTTTCTCTAAATGGGTAGAAGCCATCCCCACGGTCAACGATTCGGCTACAACCACTGCCCGTGTTCTCTGGGAACAGGTTCTGTCACGATGGGGTATCCCCAGATTGATAGAGTCAGACAGAGGGACCCATTTCACGGGTAAGGTAATGAAAGCGCTTTGTGGTCTTTTAGACATAAAGCAAAGGTTTCATGTGCCTTACCACCCTCAGTCAGCGGGCATCGTGGAGCGGATGAACCGGACCATAAAAACACGACTTTCTAAAGCACTACTGGAGAAAGGTTCCTCATGGGTAACCTCTCTACCAGCCGTGCTAATGGGAATCCGAGCTACCGAGGCTACCAGTACCGGTATCACCCCATTCGAACTAATGACCGGACGCAAAATGCCCCTATGCCTGCCCAATGAACCCCTGGTGTCAGAACCGGTGAAGAACGCCATCGCCAGAGACCTATTTCTCCAACAGGTACAACTAAACCTGAAGGAGTTATTGCCTCATGCAGCAATACGGCTACACAGACCGTATCTACAGGGGGAAACACCAATGCCCTCTGTAGGAGAGCTGGTGATGGTGAAAATCTTCCGTCGGGCCGGCCCCAGGGATGCAAACTGGGAAGGACCCTATCAGGTCCTTGAAGTAATGGGTGACACCATGCTAAAGGTGCAAAGGCCGATGACAACCAAGAAAAAGTCACGTAGGCGACAGGGAGTTTTATGGATCCATATCGACCAGGCCAAGGCCACCCGAGCCTCCCCAATACAATAACATAACCCTCACACAGTTGGGTAAACGGGGGGGGGGGGGGTTTGGTGGGTCGAGGGTGGATCCATGAAACTAATTACATACACATTGAATTAACAGATCACGGGAGGGAGACTCACCAAGGTTACGACTAGCCTGAAAAGATATAGAAATCCTCTGAACATGGCATATCCCCAACTTGTGGCACTTGTGGTAAGCATGATGATGGCAGGCTCAACCTCTTCGGGGGAGGGCCTGGGAGTTAATAATGATATGGCTGACATATCTATGAATAAACCCGGCCTTTTAATGGTGGAATGTTTGGAGGGCAAAATCCTGAAACCATACGAGAACTTTTCCTTTACACCAGGACAGTGGTATCTGTATGGTTTCCAGAGGGAGAGTTTTGCCCAAGGTGTAATTCAACATCATACCCCTGTGGAGAATGTGTCTGCCATACAACATGATTTACATGCCCTCTGCCTCAAAGAATTCAGACATTTTCGGGACTCTGACCCTACTCCTATGAGATCCTTAAGATGGGTGTCTAGGGACCCTCACCTGCATCCTTACAAACAAGTGGAAGCCAACACTACCACAGTATTGTGTACCAAGGAGGGGGTTCTGAGTCCCGAGGATGTCACGGGTGCAGAATATAGTGGCTGGTATATCCTTAAAGCTACCTTCATAAGGAGGGATAGCCAAGATGGGCTGAGGGTAAGGACATATTTTGACAGACCCATTCCGATAAAGGGCACCCTAAAAGCTTATTGTATGTTAAGAGATTCCCAGATGATTATCACTAGGGAATCCAGTTATGTTCAGGGACACGTGTCCACAGATTACATACGAACCAGTATAATGATGCTAAAGTTAAACTGCAGTAACTCTGGCCAGGTCCTATGGAATGACCAGAGTGGTCCGGTAAAACTGGAAGGCTTTTACCGAGCCACCGTTTTAAAAGTACGGACAGATGCCAAGGATCTCAGGTATGCTCAGTTAAAGGGATCTCCATCCATACGGTCTTTTATGATCACCATCATGAGAGACAAGTGCGTTCAGGAGGTGACTGGATATTATTTCATCACCTATGCCCACTGGGAACAAGATACCCAGATGGTAACCTTGGACACTAATCCCTGGAGATGGGATTTGGTGTGCAATGGAGTGGATACCCCTACAGTGGATGTATGGATGGACGGTACCCCTATGAATGAGGAATACCGGGGGAGGTATGTGTCTTCCGATTGGAAAGACCCCAGTGGCAGGGATATTAACTTTGACATCAATATAGATGGTTCGTTTAGATGGCCTTTTTGCGAGGCAGTAGATGAAGGGTGCTGGACCTTTACACAATGGGTCTATCTTTCTAAATCCAAACCCGTAGGAAAACTAGTGCTACAGGTTAGAGAAAATGACCAATGGTATCCGTTCAAAGGTAGAGGGCAAGTTTGTGTAACCGTGGTGAGGATCCCCTATGAAGCAACAGGTCTCCAACCTGTAAAAATGCATTTAGACTCTTGCAACGCCCCTATCCATCAATTGGCAGATCCTATAGCTCCTCAACTGTCATCCCCATGGAAGATCATCACGGGGACAAAATTCGTCCTATTTACTTGGAGAATTTCCGTAGATGACTTCCGAGTCGACCAATGGGATCACAGATGTGGGGAGTTTGTGAGGAACCAAATTGACATGATAAGAGGTTGGCTAGAAGCGGGGCAAGAGGTAAGAAAGGATGATCTCATACACAAGAATCAAAGGGGAAGAAGAGATCTGATAGCCATGGGACTAGGCGGAGGTGCATTGGGAGTGGGCGCCCTGAACACTATGGACATGGAAGTCCTGAGAGGTAAACTGGGGGATGTTGCGCGACACGCTGGAGAAGGATTCGAGACCCAGCTTGATGTAAACCATGTCTTAGAGGGTTTGCAGCATTCGCACATAGATGCCACTACCTCTCTATCTTCTGCTTTACGAGAGAAATTTAGAAGGTTAGTTGTGGGTCTCTTGGAGAAACAGGATAGAGCTCAGCTCGCTCTGGCGTGTACGCAAGTCCAAAGTGAACTCTCAGGCAACCTTAAACATATTTTATCATCATTGTACGGCAGCCACTTCCCATTTAACCTCCGCCAACGGGTAAGTCCTCTTATATCTCCTTTTGCAGCCAATCACACCAACTGGTGGGTAGTCCAGTGGCACGGCTGTAGGAATCTCACTTGCACTGCTTCATCATTGGCTCCTGTATCTGGTCATCTTAGACAGGGTTACAGTGCAGTTAACCTAGGGATTGTCATAAATAACCAGACGGTGCTTCATCCACAGCTCCCCTCGGGCGTTCTAACCTATGAGGGAGGCCATCCTTATCTGTTAGACACAGAGGGATGCTGGAAGAAAGAGGATGCCATCCTCTGTCAAGGTGGTCATGATCGGGTGTTAAGACACCAGTGCTGGAGCACCGAGGGGTTCTGTGAGATGAAGGCCAGCCCAATGCCCTCCTCCCCTAAATACTTGGGGCAAGGGTATTGGTGCTGGTACCAGAGGCAAAATATGTCCTACACCATTTATGGAACTAATTGCACCGAGAGAGGAGAACTCCTCCCTGGAGCGTATTGCACCCTTAGTCCTGTCCTAGGTTTAGATGTCGCAGAACTACAAGGAAGGACACCAATCACCCCGGAGAAGAGACTCGACATCCGCTCTGACGTTCCGGTGAGACTCCAGAGGATTCCTCTTGGTTTTGGGATAGAGCTCAAACACCTCCTACTAGACTTCAGCCAAGAAGACGAAATACTTCAGAGCCTTCGAGAAACTGAGAAACGGGCCACCATCCAACTGACCCACGACAAGAACAAAATAACGGCAATCACTACCGCCTTGGACAAGGACTCCAAAGTTTCCTGGTGGGAAAGTCTGTTCGGCTACAGTCCCAAGGCAACATCCTTCTTTAATCTATTGATACACCCAGTGATAGTTCTTCTGGTTCTGGTAATCATCATGTACACGGGACTGTGTCTAATCTACAGGAGGGTCAAGAGACTTGCGGACCAACTAAACCAGAACCAGACAGAGCTTCATGAAGTCAATCGTAGGAGGCTCAGGACTTAGCTCCAACAAAGTCCTGAAGCCAGAGACTGTATGGACATACTGTTTCCTATGAGGATCGGGATGAAAATCCAAAGGACATTCTGTAACCTCATAGCATTATATATATATATATATATATATGTATGTGTATATATGTGTTGTAATATAGTAGAGTTTCGTATAGGGGTTCGGGATGTATCCTAGGCCACCCTGTAACCGTTATACTGTGTATAGATTCATGTTGATGATAAGCATGTGAGTTCCTTGTGTACCCGTGGAGGCTCTGGGTGCAATTGTGCGACAACCATACTACATTATGGTTGAACGCACACTTGCATCCTATAGTCATTTCCCAATGACACGGAAGTCTGTTAACTACCGGCATCTTTGGAGGTGTAGAGAGATAGGCCAGGTTGCTGGAGCCTCTATGGGTACACACTAATTGAATTAGGCTGTATTGGGAGGGATGGGACCTGTTTGTGTGAGTGGGGAAGAGTAGATTCCCTAGGGTCAGGCCCCTCATTACCAAAGCATTTGCCACTTTAACATCGACAATGGTGACTTTTTGTAAGGGTTGGACTGAATGGTGGTAGTGCGGGGTTCCTTCCTGCAGTTAGAATTTAGGTACTATGACATCACCTCTCACCAGAAATTCTGTCCTGCCTTATAAATATCTACGTATCTGTCCATGGGAGAACCTCTCGAACAACTAAGTCTTCAATCAAGATAATTCGTAATTGTGTTAAAAGGCCAACCTACGGCCGTCAGTACGTACACCTCATGTGACGGTCGGCACACTGAACCTGTGGGCCGCTGCTCCTGGATTCTCTTGAGACCGCTCCAGCAGCAATGTTTTCCATATGCCTCACTCTGTCATCAGTCTTTACTTTGGAGGGTACTCCTTAATCTATTACCCCCCACTTCCTTGCTACACTGGGATATCTATTACAGTGGCAATTATTTGACTGACAGGAGCCATAATACTAAGCCCCGTGTCCCCTGATGATTTATGGGGTCTTAGTTCACTACAACAGTGGATTCATTTAGATATGTTATACTAAGGAGATCTATTTAGATATGTTATACTAAGGAAACGCGTCAGGACACGTTGACATATCATTAGACACGTGCAGTCATATGTGCGTTTTAGTCTCTACTATCCTAAATTACTTATGAGATATATACTACTTATTTATACTTATATCTCCACTTGCCTTGAGTTAAAGAATCTTGCCCCCAGTCACCCTCTGTTAGGGTCACCTAGGGCTTTCGCATCAGGGCAAGGTTCCGGACGGGGTCACCCCTTGCGGGGCACGGACCCCGTGTTAGGTCACTAGGGCCAGGTCAGGGCAAGCAGGGAGGTACTAGGGTGAGTTTCTTTTCTGATGCCACTCTAATACTGGACCAGTTGGATACCCCTGACGTCCTTCTCCGTCTTCCTTGAATATCGGATGAAGTACCTACCTGCCACATGTGACCTCCTCCTGCCTTAACCCACAAATACGTGGTCGCTAAGCAAGGCCCACATATAAATTGGTAAGACTTTTCCATTTATTACGTTTGTTCCCTTGACTACTCCAAGGGAATCAGACAATAGGGATCACTCGGTCCCTCCACCACAGGTCTTTGTGATATCCTCCATAGGCTTTTTTTGGGGGGAGGGGGCGAGACCTATTTTGGTGTGCAGCACCACCTATGTTGCACCAAACCGTCCAATAAACCCCCTCTGCAGGGGTTTTGTCTGTCTTATTGTGACTTTTGTTTGTAAGGGGTCTCTTACTCCCCACCTTGGGGGAATGGATCTAGTAAAAGTTAAGTTTTAAATTGTTACTGCTCCCCTTCGCTTTCATACTCTACGGCCGTCAGTACCCCAGAAGAAGGTGCTACATAAGGGTAAAGTCATTCCAGAATCATTGGGAGTGACTGACACCGAAGGACTGGCACTAACATTGCGGGGGACTGACGCCGGGAAAGCAACACTGGCAAAGAGAAAGAAAAGACCATACACGGTCGCTGAGTGGAATGATCAAAAGACTGCAAGGGTGAAGCCGTTCCGGAGTCAGGCATAAACTACGTTGGGAGGGGTTGTCGCCTGAAGATCATAAGATACCAAGAAAGTTATCCAAGGAGAAGAAGATGGTGTATTCGGTGGATGGAGACCTTTTGATGAGAGGCAGGATGGAGATGTTATACACGATGAGTGATGTCTAGGTGCCTAAGAGTCAGATTACTTTAGTCCTCCCTGAACTGTCACCAAGGGTACGATTGAGGAGGCAAATGCCTCCCAACCCTTCCCCCAAAATGTTTATTGTCGTATTCCCGACAACAGGGGGATTGTTGAGGGAAGTGTCATATTTAAATATATATGTATATATGCCTTGACATATATACATATATATTAGCCCTTGTCCATAGGCTCGTCCAGGTGGGACCTATAGATATGCACGGAGATGTATATAGGCCCCTTTTTGGCCTACATCTCCGTGTATATGTATAGATATATGTATTGATGGGCTTAATGTTTGTGCCCTGTGTGTAGGTGTATATTCATGGATGTGCCCCAAACATCAATGAATATACATATGATCCCCCCCCTCACTAGGTATATTTAGATAGACATATATATATATGGATATAGATATATATGTGTATGGATGTGCCCCAAGCATCCATACACATATAGTATCAGACAATATGTGACCCCCCCCTTCCTCCTGCATCCCTGCAGGGGATGAGGAAGGTCACCAGATGGCTGGACAATCATGTCCAGCCTCTGGTGACATCAAAAGGCATGGGATCAATAGAGATCCGATGCCTTTTGGTATTTAACTATCCCCAGCTGCTGGGGATAGTTAACATAACAGAGAGAGGGAAACAAACATCCCTCCCTCTGTTATCTGCATACCTCCGGCGCGATAATTATCGCACCGCAAGGTATGCAGAGGACTACAGGCGGAGGATCAAAGGAATCCTCCGCCTAGAAGCGCGCTCTGGGAGGCGCGGGCCGGCGCGGTGATGTCATATCACCGCGCCGGCCCACGTGTTCGGGCCGGCGGCGCGCATGCGCGCCGCGGGACGGGCGGCCTCGGGAGCGAGCGCTGCTGGACTTAAATAGTCCGGCAGCGCTACGCTGCTTTAGTCAGGTCGACCACCCCCGCTGGAGAATCATCCCTGGACAAACGAGCCCCCCCTGGACAACGAGCAAGAAACCATAAGTATCAACCCCCCCCCTATACCACCAACAATATCCTCCTATACCCTATCTACCCCCCTATACCACCAACGATATATATTGCCCTCCTATACCCTATCTACCCCCCTATACCACCAACGATCCTATACACCCTCCTAACCCTATAGAATTCTCCTACCCTATATCATATCTCCCTTATTTTCCCCCATTAGTCCCTTGGTTCCCCTATTCCCCCCATACCTTTACTGCCCCCCATACAATACCCTAATCCCCTGTGCCCCTGGTTACCCTTACCTTCCCCTGTCCCAAGTCATACACATCCCCTGCGTTCACATCCCCTGCTCTCCGTTGTCTCTTACCCGTCCTGCTTCCCCAGCAGTATCTGAAAGTTACCCCTTGTACCCCGTAGGGACAGTGATTAGTAAGGCGGGTTGGTTATTGATATTTGTGTGTATGAATACTATGTGGGGTGGAATTTGGGATTGTGCTGTATAGTTAGAACCGTGTTAGTATATTGTATTAGTGTGTGTATTTATATTGTAGTGCGCGGTTATAACGATATATATCTATCCCCTTGTTATAGATATATATAGTTATAAACATAATAATACCTTTATTGTTGTAAAGTATCGCCGCAATAGAGGTAGTATATTATTGGCATTGTGTTACTAGTGTATAATTAATAAATACGTTGTCATTTACACCTATTGTGTAACGTGTGATTACTAGAGGTAGTCAGTAAGGCGCATGCAGTAAGTGTAGTTGGTGATTAGACTAAGGTAATCAGTAGTAAATTGTTGTTCATTAAGGCATAAATAGGCGGAGTCATCACAAGACGATTACGCCTACTTATGAATATTATTGAGATGTGCATAAATATCAATAATTAATATCCCCCGTAACACCCAGGCTGTACACTCTCCTATTGCACCCTGTTCTCGTTTTATAGTGTAGATGATTCCTCTGTATCCTTTCACTACAGCTTGAATAATCTTTCCCTGAACTTATAAATCAATTTTTCAGCACAATGAAGTCTTTCCTAGCACTGTCCCTAGCGCCTGCTCACGTCTCTCCCTGCACTAAGTACACTGGAAATGGCAGAATCAAAAATGGCTGAGGCTATTTATAGGGCTGGCTGCTGATTGGCTGCATGCATGGCATTGTGGGTGATCCCTCGTTCCCAGGGTTCTTTGCTCCATGTCCTAACATGTGCAGCAGAAATTTTAGGAAAAAATGTGATTCGTTACCACGAAGCGTGAGGAAATTCGGATTCCGAAATTCGGATCGAATTCCACTTCATCAACTTCGATTCGCTCATCTCTAATATTAAGTAAGGTCTAATAGGTTATTTGATAAACATCAACCCACAAAAAATAGCCCGTTGTGTTAATTGATGGTCTTCAAAACCAGCACCAAATGGGAAATCTTTTCTGCTTGATCTTTGGGACCCTGATGTATACTGAATCAATTACTGTGTCACAGTCTGGGCTTTGGCGGGTTAGTTTGCTTGTGGTCCCTTACACTAGGTAAACTCAGGGTCAGATTTCTTATTCTCAAGGAGAGACCCAGGCATTGGGAGAATCTACCAGCCCTCCTCATCACACTAAGGCCTCATGCACACGACCGCTCAGTTTTTGCGGTCCGCAAATTGCGGATCCGCAAAACACGGAAGCCGCCAGTGTGCCTTCCGCAATTGGCGGAACGGAACAGGCGGCCCATTGTAGAAATGCCTATTCTTGTCCACAAAACGGACAAGAATCGTACATGTTATATTTTTTTGGCGGGGCCATGGAACGGAGAAACGGATGCGGACAGCACACGGAGTGCTGTCCGCATCTTTTGTGGCCCCATTCATGTGAATGGTTCCGCACCCGAGCCGCAAAAAACTGCGGCTCGGATGCGGACCAGAACAATGGTCGTGTGCATGAGGCCTAGACTGATTGGAAAGAAGATCAAAGAAGTACAGTCTCTTGCGATAGCTTGCAACCTATGTAGTTTAGATATTTTGGTGCATTGAGATACTGAAGAGGAGAAAACAGAAGAAGGAGACTTATAGATGCACAGTCTGCTGGACATGCCCTACTGTCAGAAAGGAGATCATTAACCTTTTAATGGCAACGGTATCAGCACAAAGTCAAAGGGAGGCTGTGGAGAAGAATGCAAATGGGCAGCTGCAAAGTTTACAGTCTTTTCAAAGCATATGTTTGTGTAGGAGAGACTGCTGAGCTGTACAGTAGATTATACCCCACCACTGTAATTAGTGTTATGTACTTGTATCCACTAACTAATATAAGGTCCATATCAGGACCTACAGCCAAGTAGACTAAAGTTGGCTGTTCTTGCATTGGCTGACATCATAGAGCAGTGATAGTAAACCTTTAAGAGACCGAGTGCCCAAACTGCAGCCCAAAACCCACTTATTTATCGCAGAGTGCCAACAAGGCAATTTAACCTCGATACTGAAAAAATACCGGCCAAGTTAAGCTGTAGGGGCATGGCTTAACACAGGCCCAGTAAAATGAATGCCCCTGTTGGTGCCCCCTAGTATTAAAAATGTCCCATTAGTGCCCCTTATATTAATAATGCCGCAGTAGTTGTCCTCAGTATTAATAAGACCCCTATTTTTGGCCCCCAGTATTAATTATGCCTCATTAGTGGCCCCCAATATTGATAAGACCCCCATTAGTGGCCCCCAGCATTACTAATGCCCCATTTGTAACCACCAGCATTAAGAAGGCTCCCATTAGTGACCCCAATATTAATAATGCCCCAGTAGTGGCCCCCAGTATTATTAAGGCCCCCATTAGTAGCCAACGGTATTAATAATGACCCATTAGTGGTTCAAAGTATTAAAAAGGCCCCTATTAGTGGCCCCCAGTATTAATAACTCCCCATTAGTTGCCCCAGTATTAATAAGGCCCCCATTAATGGCCCCCAGTAAAATTAATGGCCCCATAGTCTCTATTAGTGGCTCCCAGTATTAATAATGCCCCCATTAGAGGCCACATTATTATTAATGCCCTCTTCCCCACTCTTCTTGAACAAAAAAAATAATAATAAAACTCACCTCGTCCATTTGATCACGCCGCAGTTAACACTGGCTGTTCAATGGCTGCCCTCCAGCTTGAGGTCCTGCTGCTTCCAGTCAATGCTGCTAAACGCCATCACGCTGGAGCGCAGGTCATGTCCTGTGCATCCAGTTAGCAGTGAGTGTTCACTGCGGCACGATCAAATGGATGAGGTGAGTTTTATTTTTTTATTTTCTTTAACATAAGCAGAAGAGGCTGTACTTATGAGCACTCCACAATGGAAGCTCTCATTAGTAATAGTGCATAGGTGGCAACCCTACGCATG
The DNA here is from genome assembly GCF_014858855.1 of Bufo gargarizans. Taxonomy (NCBI): domain Eukaryota; kingdom Metazoa; phylum Chordata; class Amphibia; order Anura; family Bufonidae; genus Bufo; species Bufo gargarizans. The sequence goes on along the minus strand of NC_058081.1, from coordinate 491,649,844 downwards.
GCACACAAAGAGCCGCTTGCCCACAGAGAGGGCTCTGATTGCCCCCTCTGGCACGCATGCCACAGGTTTGCCACCACTGGCATAAAGCAAGTGGAGGCATAGAGCTTTATAAATAAGAACAAATGTAACTGCACTATAATCATGTTTCATTGTGTGGAACCGGTATCTGCCCATTATTTGTCGATAGTATTATGGAGGTATACTATCATAAATGGAGATGAGTAGCTGTATCTAAGCCTGCCATGTAATAAAATTGCAGTCTCCAATATATATTTTTTTAGGAAAAATCGTGTCAAAATATATGTCCTGGGACTTGTGCCCCTGATATTTTAAGACCCTAGCTGTTAGTGGTTCATCAATGAGTTGTCTAAGAGATCCAGTGATGCTTCTAAAGATGTATGGATGGGCTGAAGCTTGAACTGAGAAGAGACGTTACACGGAGGCTCATGCTAAACTTTTGCACCAAGGCCCGTAAGTTTTTAGTTATGCACCTGCCTCTTTTCTTCAGAATCCTAATGAATTGTACATATGATAGCACCAAATTGACGGTCCAGAGGTTGAAGTTCCTTGGATCATTTTGGCTACTGTGACTTTTTGGATCAGCCTGTTCCTCAGGAGTAAATTTGTTATGAAGATTCTCTACTAGTCCTTTCTGTGTGAAGATAATGGCTTTTACCTCTCTGAATTTGATATAGTGCCCAAACCTTGTTCATAGCCACTTGTCCTTGATCTAAAAGAGAGCTTTATTCTCTATTCTCGCTGGATAATGGTCACATGCATGATCACTCTCCACTGGAATGAATGGCATCTATTGAAAATAGAGAAGATGGATGGCACTCTGCCTTTTAAATATGTGGAGAGTCCGGTAATAGCAGTCTAGATATAAAAATATACGGTATTGGGATCTTTGGTAGTATCTCGCCGGGTATGGCTTATTGGCTATTGTATATCCCCCAAACGTGTTTTGGAGCACATGTTCCTTCCTCAGTGGGTATCTGTGTTATTGAACATTAATTGACTATTTAGATTTATTTTTTGAGCTGCAGGATTATTCCCGATCTATTTGATTGTATGTTATTGGAATTTTAAGATTTTATATTTTCTATTCTATTTCAAATCGGGCTTACTCATAGTTTTATATTTTTTATGAATACATATCCTTTTAATAATATATTTATCTCCATCTTATCCATGCTACACCAGTCAATAGACTGCCATCCATCTTGTCTATAACAAAACGCCTTGTCATTTATCAGGCGGTGGGTACGCCTGGGATAGAGCACCTTATCTGTGATCCTGAATAGGTGAGCCACTAATTTGTTTTGCATCTATTGAAAATCACCAAGTGTACTTGTACTGGTGTACTTACCTGATCCTGAAATAGCATTCAAATGAGTCTATAATACCCTTAATTCTCTCTTTAGGGGGTAATTTCCATCAGAAAGTGGTATTTTTAACTAATTATTCTAAGATTTTTTTTCTATGTTTAACTTGGCAGTACTATGCTAATGTAAATAAAATCTAAATGGTGTCCTTCCATAGCTGTAAATCTTAGAAAGAAAAGGCCGGCGCAGGCAGCGCGATCGCGCCGCCTGAGCCTTACATCGCTGACACTGAGGTAAGTATAAGTGTTACTGGTATAGTGTTACTGGCACTTTGGGGGTCTTATTACAATACTGGCACATGATGGGGGGTGGACTTAATACTGGTACATGATGATGGGGGGACTTAATACTGGTACATGATGATGGGGGGGACTTAATACTGGCACATGATGATGGGGGGACTTAATACTGGCACATGATGATGGGGGCTTAATACTGGCACATGCTGGGGGGACTTAATACTGGCACATGATGATGGGGGGGACTTAACTGGCACATGATGATGGGGGGGACTTAACTGGCACATGATGATGGGGGGGACTTAATACTGGCAAATGATGGGGGGGCTTAATACTGGCACATGATGGAGGGCTTAATACTGGCACATGATGGGGGGCTTAATACTGGCACATGATGGGGGGCTTAGTACTGGAACATGGGGGGACTTAATACTGGCACATGATGGGGGGCTTAATACTGGCAAGTAATGGGGGGACTTATTACTGGCAAGTAATGGGGGGCTTATTACTAGCACGTAATGGGGGGCTTATTACTGGCACGTGATGGGGGGCTTATTACTGGCACATTGGGGGGCTTATTACTGGCACATGATGGGGGCTTATTACTGGCACATTGGGGGGCTTATTACTGGCACGTGATGGGGGCTTATTACTGGCACATTGGGGGGCTTATTACTGGCATGTGATGGGGGCTTATTACTGGCATGTGATGGGGGGCTTATAACTGGCATGTGATGGGGGCTTATTACTGGCACATGATGGGGGGCTTATTACTGGCACGTGATGGGGGCTCTTGTTACTGGCACGTGATGGGGGCTTATTACTGGCACATTGGGGGGCTCTTGTTACTGGCACGTGATGGGGGGCTCTTGTTACTGGCAGTGGCACGTTATTGAGGGCACTTATTACTGGCACATTTTTGGTGGGCACTATAGGGGCATCTACTGAGGCCACAAAGAAGGGGTGTTTTATATGTGGGGCTCTGTACAGTAGCATTTTATACTGGGACACATTATGGTGGGTACTATGGGGAAGGGGAGAAAGTAGTACTATGGAGTCATCTACGGGGGGCACTAAGAAGGGGTATTTTATACTTGCAAATTATGGGGGACACTGAGGGCATCTACTGGGGCACGATATATGGGGCATTTTATACTGGTACATTATGGGGGGCACTAGCAGGAAGGGGGGAGAGGAGCACTATGGAGGCATTTACTGGGGGCACTATATAGGGGTATTTTATACTGGCACATTATGGGGGACATTAGCTCAACTGGGGGCATAAGAGGGTATGTTTTGCACATTATAAGGATAATTATTTCTACTGTGGGGGCATTATGGTGGGCTTTATTACTCCCCCATTGTATGACCCCCTAGTAGCAGCACCAGCCTCTCCCTGCTCTGCTATCCCTCTGCCCCTTCTCCAAATCCTTATTATGAAATCTTTCTCATTAGGATAAAACACATCAGCTCCGCCGAGCCCCCGGCCAAGTGTGGAAGTGGCGTCCGAGATCCCCAAGGGCCAAGCCAAGTAATCGTAAGTATTGATGTGAAATATGTTTATGTTATATATGTACACTCCTGTGAGAGGCGGGGAGGGAGATCTCTGGATGACACTGTTATGGAGGAGGAAATGGGGATGACACTGTCATGGGGTGGATCTGTGGATGACACATATAGCATAAGATGCTATATACGGTATGTGGCATCCACAGATTCCCCCCATAGCAGTGTCATCCACAGATCCCCCTCTCTATAAAAGTGTCATCCACAGACAGCTGGACTTTTCTTCCCTGTTGCGGTTTTAGGTATTGGGTAAAGTATCGCAGCATTTCTAAGCGTACTTGTAAGTGTAAATGTATCGTTGTTATAGCTGCCCCCCCTACTTTTGTCCTGGCCCCCAGTGTGCTCCCCCAAAATTTGAAAGCTAGAGACACCACTGATTATCTACAATATTAATATTAAATAATATAATAATATATCATAATATTAAATGCTAATGATAACACTGAACAATAAAAATATTTCTATGTAAGTTCTAGGGGCCGGTCAGCAAGGAAAGCACACCAACAAAAGTCTATATTGAGAAAAAGAGAAAATATATACAGAGCCAATTGTGCGGCATGAATATTGATAAAACACAAATAAACCACTTTATCATAACATAAAACAAACAAAAAAAAAAACACTTTGATGAAATAAAACAGACATTTAACAAACCACATCAATGCTATGTTCAAATGCAAGGTTAACTAAATAGTTGATATAGGAAAGACAAAAAAACACAACCTAAATATCAGGGATGGAGACACAATTAACATCAATAACTTTAAGCCACACAATTTTACTAATACCTGTACCAAAGAATCCTGGCAATATAGAAGATTGTAAGGCAGCTCTCACCTGCAGTGGTAGAATCACCTGAGGTGCACGGATGCCGCCCCTGGGTGCGGTAAAATCCAAAGTAGAAAAGAAGATAAAAATCTGGCTCGCTTCAGATGAAGTATAATAGCTTTTATTCCAGCGAAGTAAAATCCATAAACAGGTGTACATGAAACAATCTACGCGTTTCAGACCTCTAAGGTATGTGGGTCCTTCCTCATGACAAACATGCATATGAAGTGGGAGCACCCTCTTAAGTATCCCAAACTAACCCCTGGTTGATGAGTATCTCCTGGGAGGAGGAGACCTGAGAGGGCGTTCCCATACAAAATGATAAAAAACAGAAAACCCTTTATAACCAAAAGCAAAACAAACATGAGGGAAAAGACTGAGGTATAAATAATGTCACTAGAACAATGATCATCATAGTAAATAAATAAAATTTCAAAGAGAGCAATAATCATAAGGTCAACAAATGTATATAACAGAGAAAAACGCCATGGTCTCATATCAATATTGTAAGATGAGATCATGGAGTTTGTTCAGTCCATAGGGCTGACGAGATTCTAGCTGGAAGATCCAGAAGGCTTCCCTATTAAGGAGTTTCCTTCTATGATCTCCCCCCCTAGGCAGCAAAAAGACCCTTTCTATGCCCTTAACTTGTAGAAGGGACCCATCACCTGCATGTGCAACTGCAAAATGTAGGCTGACTGCATAGACATTCCGGTCTTTGTAATGTGGCACATCGGATATGTGTCTGCGGATCCAATTCTTTAATGGATTAGTGGTACAGCCCACATATAGCAAGGAGCACATTGTGCATGTGATGAGATATACCACATGTTTGGTGTTACAATTGATATAAGATTGGATTTTGTATACTTTTTCATTTTTCATAGACTTAAACGTTTTCTCAGTGGTCATGTGATGACAACAAATGCATTTTTTGTGTCCACACTTGAAATTGCCTTTATGTTGTAACCAAGTGGCTTGTGATTTTTTTCCTACTGAGAAAAAACTGAGGCTAATAATGTTGCCTAGGGTGGGTGCCATCAAAGTTGAGTATATAGAAATACTTTTTCATAATCTTACATATGGCAGGAAATTCTTGGCTGTATTGTGTGACGAAATAAGTTGCTTGTAGGCTGTGATTGGTATCCACTGTTTGCCTGCGTGCCAAGGGCTGTCTAGGAAAAATGAGAGACTGTCTATCCATTTGTAGAGTCATTTTGGTAGCATGTTGTATGTCCTTACATGAATAGTCCCTGCGTAACAATCTTTCAGTTAGTAACATAGTACATAAGGCCGAAAAAAGACATTTGTCCATCCAGTTCGGCCTGTCATCCTGCAAGTTGATCCAGAGGAAGGCAAAAAAAAAACCTGTGAGGTAGAAGCCAATTTTCCTCACTTTAGGGGAATAAAAATTCCTTCCCGACTCCAATCAGGCAATCAGAATAACTCCCTGGATCAACGACCCCTCTCTAGTAGCTATAGCCTGTAATATTATTACGCTCCAGAAATACATCCAGGCCCCTCTTGAATTCCTTTATTGTACTCACCATCACCACCTCCTCAGGCAGAGAGTTCCATAGTCTCACTGCTCTTACCGTAAAGAATCCTCTTCTATGTTTGTGTACAAACTTTCTTTCCTCCAGACGCAGAGGATGTCCCCTCGTCACAGTCACCGTCCTGGGAATAAATAGATGACGGGATAGATCTCTGTACTGACCCCTGATATATTTATACATATTAATTAGATCTCCTCTCAGTCGTCTTTTTTCTAAAGTGAATAACCCTAATTTTGATAATCTTTCAGGGTACTGTAGTTGCCCCATTCCAGTTATTACTTTAGATGCCCTCCTCTGAACCCTCTCCAGCTCTGCTGTGTCTGCCTTGTTCACTGGAGCTCAGAACTGTACACAGTACTCCATGTGTGGTCTGACTAATGATTTGTAAAGTGGTAGGACTATGTTCTCATCACGGGCATCTATGCCCCTTTTGATGCAACCCATTATCTTATTGTCCTTGGCAGCAGCTGCCTGACACTGTTTTTTGCAGCTTAGTTTGCTGTTTATTAAAATTCCTAGATCTTTTTCCATGTCAGTGTTACCGAGTGTTTTACCATTTAATAAGTACGGGTGACTTGCATTATTCCTTCCCATGTGCATAACTTTACATTTGTCAGTGTTAAACCTCATCTGCCACTTATCTGCCCAAGCCTCCAATCTATCCAGATCGCTCTGTAGTAGTATACTGTCCTCATCAGTGTTAATTACTTTACACAGTTTAGTGTCATCTGCGAAAATTGATATTTTACTATGCAAGCCTTCTACAAGATCATTAATAAATATATTGAAGAGAATATGGCCCAATACTGACCCCTGAGATACCCCACTAGTGACAGTGACCCAATCTGAGTGTGTACCGTTAATAACCACCCTTCTATCATTGAGCTAGTTACTTACCCACTTACAGACGTTTTCTCCCAGTCCGAGCATTCTCATTTTATATACTAACCTTTTATGTGGTACAGTGTCAAATGCTTTGGAGAAGTCCAGATACACAACATCCATTGATTCGCCGCTGTTAAGTCTAGAACTTACCTCCTCATAGAAACTGATTAAATTTGTTTGACATGACCGATCCCTCATGAAGCCATGCTGATATGGCGTTATTTGCTTATTTCCGTTAAGATGCTCTAACATAGCATCTCTCAGAAAACCTTCAAATAGTTTACCCACAACAAATGTTAAACTTACCGGCCTATAGTTTCCAGGCTCTGTTTTTGGACCCTTTTTGAATATTGGCACCACATTTGCCATGCGCCAATCCTGTGGGACATTCCCTGTCAATATAGAATCTGCAAATATCAAAAATAAGGGTCTGGCTATGACATTACTTAATTCCCTTAGGGTACGGGGGTGTATGCCATCCGGTCCTGGCGATTTGTCTATTTTAATCTTTTTAAGTCGCTGTTGCACTTCTTCCTGGGTCAGACAGGACACTTTTAATGGGGAATTTATTTCAACATTCGGCATGTCATCTGACAGTTTATTTTCCTCAGTGAATACATTGGAGAAAAAAATATTTAACAGCTTTGCTTTCTCCTCGTCGCTCTCTGCGACTCCCCCCTCATTACTCTTTAACGGTCCGACACCTTCAGATTCATACTTTTTAACATTTATATAATTGAAGAACATTTTAGGGTTAGTTTTACTCTCTTTGGCAATTAATCTCTCGGTCTCTAGTTTGGCCGCTTTTATTTGTTTTTTACATGTTCTATTTTTTTCCTTATAGTTTTTCAGTGCTTCCGTGCTACCTTCCTGTTTTAGTGTTTTATATGCTTTCATTTTGTCATTTATTGCTTTCTTTACAGTTCTGTTTATCCACATTGGTTTCTTTTTGTTCCTTAACCTTTTATTCCCATAAGGTATGTACCTCTCACAATGAGATTTTAGGATGCTTTTAAAGATATCCCATTTTGTGGCTGTATTTTTATTTGTGAGGACTTTATCCCATTTAGTTAGGCCTATGGCCTCTCTTAGTTGGCTAAATTTAGCTTTTTTGAAGTTTGGTAATTTTGTTCCTCCCTGTAGAAACGCTCTTTTGAATGATAATTGGAAGGTTATTACTTTGTGGTCACTATTTCCCAGGTGTCCCCCAACCTGCACGTCTGTTGTTCTGTCAGGCCTATTGGTTAATACTAAGTCCAGTATGGCCGTCCCTCTAGTCGGGTCCTGAACCAGTTGGGAGAGGTAATTGTCTTTGGTTATTGCCAAGAACCTGTTTCCTTTATGAGATATACAAGTTTCAGTTTCCCAGTCTATATCTGGGTAGTTGAAGTCCCCCATAATAGCAACCTCATTATGATTTGCCGCCTCGTCTATCTCGTTTAGTAGTAGATTTTCTGCGGACTCTGGTATATTAGGTGGTTTATAGTAAACTCCTATTAGTAATTTATTATTGTTTTTAGCGCCATGTATCTCTACCCACAGTGACTCCACATGTTCATGTCCCTCACTTATATCTTCCCGGAGTGTGGGCTTTAGACAGGACTTTACATAAAGGCAGACCCCTCCCCCTCTCCGGTTTTGACGATCCTTTCTAGACAGGCTGTAACCCTGTACATTAACTGCCCAGTCATAGCTATCATCCAGCCATGTCTCAGTTATTCCCACTATGTCATAGTCCTCCTCACACATCACTAATTCCAGTTCACCAGTTTTATTAGTCAGGCTTCTGGCATTAGTATACATACATTTGAGAGGTTTATGTATATTTTTTACTCTACACCTTTCCTTCTGAACTGTTCTAGTCCCTCCTTCCGTTCCTCCCCCAGTCTCACTACCTTGCCCCCGGTCTCTATCTGCACTATCTTCCCATTCTATAACATAATTACCCTCCCCCCCAGTCCCTAGTTTAAACACTCCTCCAACCTTCTAGCCATCTTCTTCCCCAACACAGCTGCCCCTTCCCCATTGAGGTGCAGCCCGTCCCTACGATAGAGCCTGTAGCCGATAGAGAAGTCGGCCCAGTTCTCCAGGAACCCAAACCCCTCCTTCCTACACCAGTTCTTGAGCCACTTGTTAATTTCCCTAATCTCCCGCTGCCTCTCTTGTGTAGCCCATGGTACAGGTTGTATTTCGGAAAATACTACCTTTTGAGGTCCTTGCCCTCAGCTTTTGACATAAATCCCTGAAATCATTTTTAAGGACTCTCCACCTACCCCTAACTTTGTCATTGGTTCCGATATGGACCATGACCGCTGGATCTTCTCCAGCCCCTCCCAGTAATCTGTCAACCCGATCCGCGATGTGTCAAACTCTAGCGCCAGGAAGACAGCACTGTTCGGCGATCACGGTCTTTGAAAGCTTCACTTTCAAATGCCCTCTGATCGGAACAATTCCGATGGGCACGTATCAATTCACCCCTGGGGATACTGTGAATGGTATGGGAGGGATGGCATGACTGGGCCAATAGTATGGTATTCCCAGCAAGTTGTTTACGGTGGGTAAATGTATTAACTGTGTTAGTGGAAACCTCCCCCCTCAGGCACAGATCCAAAAACTGGATCTCAGTTTGATGGGTGTGAAAAACAATCCTGGCAATAAACTATAAAAACACAACAAATCAACAATTCTCCTGGAAAATAAACCATAAAAACATGATCAACCAACAATAATAAACAATCTAATAACTCAACTTAATAACAATTAAGTAACGGAGAATTCATATTGCTACTCAGAATTAGGTTCCTTTTTGGCATGAGTGCTCATAGGCCATCTCCTTCCCAGGAATGACGCCCAGGAAAATGCCCCCCTTTGTGCTAAATCCTGAATGTTTTATACCCATTTTTGGAACTTGACACTTACTCCCCCCACCTATCAGCAAATATTGCATAATTTAAAATAATTATTTTATAATTTCAAATATTGCCTGCTTATCCTCCAAGGCTTGTTTTGATCTTTGTGTGCTTTCCCTCCAAATATGCCCCAGGAGAATGAAGGTGCCTTATTTGCCACAATTTGCATGTTATACGACGACTTTAATCCCCCATCATTTGCAAATTGTGACAAAATCACACAAAGTGTACACACACACACATCAGTTGTTATCAAATATAGTATTTGCACCTGGATGGGAGAGTCTTTCTGCCCTCAGGATGCCTTAGACACATCCTGATTAGCAATACAGAAAGCTTTTCACCATAACAATTACTCCAAGATTACTTAATTATTAATTACTTAATTATTAATTACAAACCTTTTTTGGTTGCTATAAACTGATTCTGATACAATTCACTCAGTACATTAAATTATTTATAACCCAGAAATGTTATATGATGTAAGGGATCGCTCTCTCTCAGGGGGTCTCAATCACAGATTTCTCGCAGACAACCGGATTGAAGGCCAAACGATGCTTTATTTTCTAGCACTTTAGCACAATACAGCAACCAAAATAACTGCTGCCCGTCTAGGCACTACCTAATTCATAATTCATTCCCTGACTCACCTCTAAAGAGTCCAGCAGCCTCCAGGCTGTGACTACAACAACATTAGTACCTTTGGGGGATTGTGGCCCAGAGGTCCGCCTGACTCTGGCCGTGCGATCCTCTCTTCGCAGGCATCGCTATGTCCCCCTAACTCAGGCTTTCTCAGCCTTTCTATCTCACTCTCAGGCATCCTCAGCCTTTCTTTCCCCCTAACTAACACACAGAGGGTTGGTTTTATGCCTCCTTGATTAGAGCAGGCCTCACCTGCGATCACCTCAGGGGAAAGGGAATACCTGTGCCGGAAGGGTGTGGACTGGCAGATCCCACTACCAAACATATCTGACAATCCAAGTAAAATCCAGCACAGAAGAAAATGTATACAAAACTGTCTCAGCAAACTATACTTTGCTGAGATCACTGTAGCTTTCCGGATTTTAGTTATCTCACCCAGCTGAGGTATCTGGGTGGGATACACATGCCTTCCCGCACTGTCCACATTACCACAATGACCATATCTTACAATAGAGGACAGGAATGACTGACATTATACATGCTCTATTGTTCTCTTGATGGTGTCACCGGCAGTTCTGTGAGAAGGTCTGGCAGACGTTCTTCTCTACCTCTTGTATGACGTTCTTTGTTTTGGTTTCACTTTGTCATCTCCTTTCCTTCTGCCAGGTGTCAATTATTTAGACTAATCGTCTTCCTTTATATTCCCTCCCATACTGCCTCACTTTGCGGTTTATACTACTTCCTGGATGAAGTGTTCACTGCTGGAGGCTGCTGCTGCTGTTTGCTCAGATAAGTCTTTTCCTTTATTGTGTTTCCTTACTGGCTTGATTCTAGGTGACCCTGACTCCGTCCGTATGATATGCAGGGAGCTGGTGGTCGTGTCCCCTCACTATTATAGGGTTTTCAGGTGTCACACAGTCTTAGGTACGTGGGCATGCAATCGTCTACCATTGAGACCCTTGCATGTGCATAGCAGTCAGGGAGAGCTCCTATGGTTTTAAAGGGCTCGCCTATATGCTCCTTAGTTTGGGATCAAGCCAGTCGGTCGTTTATTTATAAGTTCCAGCTATCTGCAACTTCATCCGTGACATTATAAACCGCCCTAACCATCTTAAGCATGGATCCGGTTTCAGCCTTGATTGACCGCATGCATGCAAAGGTCTTTCGCTGGAGGTAGCAGATCTCTGTAAAACTGTGTCTCAGTTTCAGGTGACTGGTTCTGCTGGCGTTAATGGAGTTTGTTCCGAGCCTAAGATCACACTTCCGGATACGTTCTCTGGGGGTAGTGAGAATTTTGTTTGCTTTAGAGAGGCTTGCAAACTCCATTTTCGCCTACTTCCCCATTCCTCTGGTGATGAAGAGCAGAGGGTGGGGATCATCATCTCGCTCCTCAGGGATAACGCTCAGTCTTGGGCCTTTTCGCTGCCGGTGGGGGCACGGCCCCTCCGATCGGTGAATGAATTTTTTGTAGCCCTGGGGCAGATATATGATGACCCAGATCATATTGCTCTAGCTGAATCTAAACTGCGTCTTTTATGCCAGGGTAAACAGTCCGCAGAGATATATTGTTCTGAATTTCAGAGATGGGCAGCTGATACTGGTTGGAATGATGCTGCACTCCGAAGTCAATTTTGCCATGGTCTTTCAGAAAGATTGAAAGATGCATTTGCTTTTCATGAGAGACCAGCGTCGTTAGAGTCTGCCATATCTCTAGCTGTTCATATTGACAGGCATCTTAGAGAGAGAGAGAGGAGACTACTCTTTCCTGTCATGTTCAGCCCAAGGACAGTGGGACAGTCTCATTCAGTGCACAGGGGTCTCAGTCTGTCTCAATCCCCTCTGAGGAGGAGGCCATGCAGCTGCGTTTGCTTGCCTCTGATAGTAGAGGATTCAGCTCTCAGAGGAGGGTTTGTTTATGTTGTGGGGGTATAAATAATTTGGCTAATGTTTGCCCCTCTAGGAGATTCATGGAGTTTTCTGAGGGTAATAAAAGAAAAAAAAAAAAAAAGAGAAACCCTATAAAAACTTTCCATTTGCTACTATTGGCAAGGTTGATGCGGAAATTGAAGGTTTGCCGTTTGCTTGTAGTTACCGTTTTCTCCTACCTGACAGTGTGGCGCTAGAAAGCAAGAACATTGTTTGTGAGAATTTTGTAAATAGTGGAGCAGCTGTTAATCTCATTGATAATCAATTTGCAACATCGCATGGTTTCCAGGTGTGCACTTTGGAAAAGGATATACATGTTTTTGCTATCGATTCCGCTCCACTTTCTCAAAGATCGTTAAAGGGCATAGTTCACAATATCCGTTTGACTGTGGGTGACGCTCATGTTGAGGATATGTCATGTTTCGTCTTAAGCGAATTACCTACTCCTCTAGTGTTGGGGCTACCCTGGCTCACTAAACATAACCAAACCTTTGATTGGCAAGCAAGGCAAATAAATGGTTGGAGTGAGTTTTGCAGTGAGAATTGCCTCACGGCGTCTCTTTTAGAGGTTTCTACCAAGACTGTGCCATCTTTTCTCTCAGAATTTTCTGATGTGTTTTCCGAGAGTGGTGTCCAGGAGTTGCCCCCTCACCGGGAGTACGACTGCCCTATTATTCTCATCCCAGGCGCCAAGCTGGCAAAATCACGATTATTCAATCTCTCCCAACCTGAAAGAGTCGCTATGCGTACTTTTATCTCTGAGAGCCTGAGAAAGGGACACATCTGACCCTCGAAGTCACCTGTTGCCGCTGTTTTTTTTTTTGTTAAGAAAAAATATGCTTCTTTAAGACCTTGTCTGGATTTCAGGGAGCTGAACCGTATCACGATTCATGACCCATATCCGCTTTAACTTATCTTGGACCTGTTTAACCAGATTGTTGGGGCTAAAGTTTTTTCTAAGTTGGATTTAAGAGGGGCATATAACCTAGTCAGGGTCAGGGAAGGGGACGAATGGAAGACGGCCTTCAATACCCCTGAGGGTTATTTCGAGAATTTGGTTATGCCCTTTGGTTTGATGAATGCTCCGGCCATCTTCCAACATTTTGTGAACAGCATTTTTTATCATTTAATGGGGAAATTTGTACTGGTGTATCTAGATGACATTTAGATTTTTGTATGACGTTCTTAGTTTTGGTTTCACTTTGTCATCTTCTTTCCTTCTGCCAGGTGCCTTTATATTCCCTCCCATACTGCCTCACTTTGCGGTTTATACTACTTCCTGGATGAAGTGTTCACTGCTGGAGGCTGCTGCTGCTGTTTGCTCAGATAAGTCTTTTCTTTTATTGTGTTTCCTTACTGGCTTGATTCTAGGTGACCCTGACTATGTCCGTATTAGGTGCAGTTAGCCGGTAGTCGTGTCCCCTCACTATTATAGTTTTTTTTTTTAGGTGTCACACAGTCTTAGGTACATGGGCATGCAATCGTCTACCATTGGACCCTTGCATGTGCATAGCAGTCAGGGAGAGCTACTTCATCCGTGACAGATAGGCCTAGATAAATATGCAATCAGAAGAGTAGTGTAATGTGAGAAGCCTTGACCAGCCACAATTATCGGATGAAGATTATCGGAGTCACCACCTCTCACACCATTCTGGTCTAACTTCTGGTCTGACAAATGGTATATGTCTAGATTTACATGTTGCAGCCATAATTGTGGCAGAACTGCAGAATTTTGCTTCCAGAAAATGTGGCAAAAACTGCACCATGTATGCAATATGTACACCAAGCGTTAACAAAGATTTCCAGATTTTTTTATCAAAAAGCCCTTGTTACTTTGTGAAAAGGCAAAAAAAAAGACAACATTCAACAGTCAATGGTAAAATGTAGAATATATATCAGGCTTTTTGCCTACAGTAGGTATTGTGGAAAAACACACTAACATCCATAATAAAAAAAATAGGTTTATCACTTATTGGATATAATTTTTGAGGTCGCTCCAATTTTGGAAGTCACTCCATAGTAGTTCCTGTCCAGCGTCTATTTCTCTGTCTGAACTTTCTAGCATGGCAGATTTCACTGGGGTTTTCTGGGATTTCTGGGATTTTCATATTGATGGCCTATCCTCAGGAGAGAAATCCATGGGTGTCCAATTCCTGGCACCCCCATTGATCAGCTGTTTGAAAAAGCTACATCGCTCACCGGAGCTCTAGTGAGCGTTGTGTCCTCCTTATAGTGCTGTGCATTTGATAGCCGTTATGCTTGGCATAGCAGCTCAGCCCTATTAACTTCAAAAGGCCTGAGCTGTGCCTAGGTCATGTGACTAATAGTGTTGATCGAGCACCATTGTGCTCGGCCCAAGCACATCGGGATGCTTGGGTGCTCGGTAGCACAATGAAAGTTAATGGGAGAACCCGAGCATTAAACCAGGCACCCCCTGCTCTGAAAAGGGGAGGGTGCCTGGTTCATAGGGAAAGGTCAGAAATTGATGGAAACATGACCAAAATGGTTCGGGAACAGCATGGTGAGGATTTCTCGATGCATCTTGGACTCCCAGTTCGCTACTGGGAACGATGTTGTCCGAGTAGTATGCCCCTTTTACAGACTCACAATTAAGCACAAAACCGAAGATAAAATTGATTTTAGAGGAAAAAAATTTAGGAAACATTTTTCCTGTATATTTACTTGTGAGCTGACCCTCTAAAAAATTATATGCGAGGGCCTGCTGCTGGGCTGACCCGCTAAAAAAATATGGTTGAGGGCCTGCTGCTGAGCTGACCATTTGAAAAATTCTGGTAGAGTACCTGCTGCTTAGCTGACCATTGAAAAAAATTACAGTGTTCAAATCAGGCCGGGTCTCCTGAATACTTCAGCTAGGAATAATGGAATAGGACTCTTCTATTTTGTTGGTTTTCGGAACTGGGGCCATGATTAAAAGAGATAGCCGGGGAGATCCGCTACAGGTGAAATTCTTGGACCGGCGCAAGACGAACCATAGCGAAAGCATTTGCCAAGAATGTTTTCATTAATCAAAAACAAAAGTTGGAGGTTCAAAGGCGATGAGATACCGTCATAGTTCCGACCATAAACGATGACGACCGGCGATCCGGTGGCGTTATTCGCATGACCCACGAGCAGCTTCCGGGAAACCAAAGTCTTTGGGTTCCGGGGGGAGTATGGTTGCAAAGCTGAAACTTAAAGGAATTGACGGAAGGGCACCACTAGGAGTGGAGCCTGCTGCTCAATTTGACTCAACACGGGAAACCTCACCCGGCCCGGACACGGAAAGGATTGACAGATTGATAGTTCTTTCTCGATTCTGTGGGTGGTGGTGCATGTATGTTCTTCTGCAGGTGAGCCAACCCTGTAAAACATTATATGCGTGGGCCTGCAGGTGAGCTGACCCTGTTAAAAGATTGCAGGTGAGGGCCTGCTGGTAAGCTGACCCTCAAAAAAATTATATACGAGGGCCTGCAGCTGAGCTGACCCTGTAAAACCATATATGCAAGGGCATTATATGCGACGAATAAGCATGTTGATATAATAGAAGAGGAGGAGGAGGATGAGAAAAGGAAGATTCAACCATATACCCTTGTTTGTGGTGAAAGGGGTGCATGGGAATACAGTGTATTCAGTACATTATAAACAACACATTTAAAGTGCCTTTATGTTCATCAGCTTTACTCTGGTGGAATCGAGAAGTCATAGTCAATCCAGGCCTTGTTCATTTTTATAAGAGTCAACCTGGCAGCATTTCCAGTTGACAGGCGGATACGCTTATCTGTTATAATGCCACCAGCAGCACTAAATACCCGCTCAGACAAAACGCTAGTGGCAGGGCAGGCCAGCACCTCCAAGGCGCCAGTTTGTGCCACGTGTCCAGCTTGGACACCCAGTAGTTGTAAGGCACTGAGGGATCATTGAGGATGCTGACACGGTCTGCTATGTACTCCTTCACCATCTTCCAAAATGTTTCCCTCCTTGTGACACTAGGCCACGCATCAGGGTGAGGGTGCTGGCGGGGTGTCATGACACTGTCCTAGGCTTTGGAGAGTGTTGCCCTGCCTCTGTTGGAACTGCTGTGTGTTCCCCTTGTCTCCCCTCCTCGGTTGGCCAAGGAACTACAGACTCTGCCGCCAGCCATGTCAGATGGAAAGTTTTGGAGCAATTTTTCAACAAGTCTTCTGGTATTGCACCGTTTTACTCGTCCTCTCCACCAGATGAAAAAGGCCTCTTTCACACGGGCATTGCGGGTGCGTTGCGGGAAAAGATGCGGGTGCATTGCAGGAAAATGCGTGATTTTTCCGAATGAGTGCAAAGGGTTTTAATGCGTTTTGAACGCGCGTGAAAAAAATCGGCATGTTCGATACCCAGACCCAAACCCGGACTTCTTCACAGAGGTTCGGATTTGGGATCGTTGTTGTGTAGATTTTATTATTTTCCCTTATAACATGGTTATAAGGGAAAATAATAGCATTCTTAATACAGAATGCTAAGTAAATTAGGGATGGAGGGGTTAAAAAAACTAAAAATAATTTAACTCACCTCATCCACTTGGCGAGAGCCACAGTTCAGTCAGGTCTCTTATCCCCTGCCACAGCTCTGTGGCGGCGCGCTATTTGTCCCCTAAGCATATCAGCATCAGCACGGCCTGTAGCTGCTTCCCCACTCCAGTGCGACACTGCTTCTGGCTACCGACTGATGACTGACTGGTGGAAGTTGAGGAGGAAGTGGAGGAGGAGAAGTGGGAGTTGGAGCCACTAACGTAGGTGCTGGTGGAAATCCTGATCGACATAGGGCCTGCAATCCTTGGCGTCAGTAGCACCTGTGCCATCCCAGTGTATGACTAGATCCCGACCTCCACAACATTTACCCAGTGTGCCATCAGGAAAATGTAGCGTCCCTGGCCGAATGCACTTGTCCATGTCTCCATGGTTAAGTGGACCTTCCCAGTAACGGCGTTGGTCAGGGCACGTGTGATGTTATGGGACACACGTTACACTGCAGATGTGGTGCTGGTAATGTCACTGTCAGAAGAGGACACCATCTATTGAAAAAGTACACTGTATGTCACAGATAAAAAAATTTAAGCGCACACGTTACACTGCAGATGTGGCACAGCTAATGTCACTGTCCGCAGCGGACACCGTCTACGGAAAAAGTACACTGGATGTCAGATATTTTTGGATGCGCACACTTTACACAGGAGATGTGGCGCAGCTAATCTCACTGTTCCGCATCGGGCACCATCTACAGAAAAAGGACACAGTGCAGGATGCGCTAAAAATAGATATCGTTGCCACACACAATAGTCCTTAGAAGGACTTTTGGGTCTCTGAATAGTTTTGGTGGTAATAATTTTCTTAAATCACTCCCTACACTATCTGTCCCTTCCTCAGCACAGCTCTACCTAACTAAGAATTAGCCGAACATGCGTCATCGGGTGCTATATAGCACATGATGACGTGTGCCGGCCAGCCAATCACTGTAATGCCATCAGCCAACATGGCTACGGCATTAGGCTCCATTCACACGTCCGTGATGTGTTGCGGACCCGCAAGTTGCGGGTCCGCAACACACCAGCCCAGCACCCCCACAGAAATGCAAGCTGCGGACAAGAATAGGACATGTTCTATCTTTTGCGGAGCTGCGGACCCGAAGATCGGGGCCGCGCTCCACAATTGCGGATGCAGATAGAACACTGTGTGCTGTCCGCATCCATTCCGTCCCCATAGAGAATGAATGGGTCTGCACCCGTTCCGCAAAATTGCGGAACGGATGCGGACCTATTTGCGGACGTGTGAATGGAGCCTTACAGTGAGGGCAGTACCAGTACTGACCTGCACGTTTATTGGCTGCGTAGGTGGGGATGAGGGGATGAACAGGTGTTCGGCTGAGCATACTCGATCATTACTAGTGACTGATGAACGTGACATTGCTGGTCTAGGAAGGCTTATGGAGTGCCGCAGCCTCTTCACCCAACTAAACTGTGGTGGTCCCAGGAGTCAGACCCTTGCCGGTCTCATCTATCCTGAAGAATCCTGGAAAACTCCTTTAAATTATACTGTCTGCGATGCTAGAAAGTCCAGACAGAGAGGACATTAATTTTGTTGGAAATATCTCTCAAAGGACATGCAGATTTCCTTTGACATGTATATGCTCATTTTTCACATAATTTACCGTACTTGTGTATTCTGAATTTCATTGTGTTTTTAGCATCCACAACACCTAGGTAATTAGCCTGATGTGTACAGTATATTCAATATTTTACCCTTGACTGATGTTGTCTTTTTGAGTTTTTTTTACAGAGTAACGAGGGTTTTCTGATAAATGTTTAACTTTTATCCAGGATTAAATCCTTTACATTCGTGCAAAAAATTATGCTGCATCAGAATAACCGCTGTTCTCGCCCCCCTATTAAGCTGCTATCCACACACCGCCTTGTGCTTGCTCTTTACAGATAGCAAAATGTTTAATCCAAAGACCAAATTTAGCCCGTACATTGCCTTTCCTAGGCATCTTGATTGAAGTAAGAATATTGGCCTGTTTGAGCTGTGGATTTGCAAGTTTAAACCATCTCTCAGTGGCAGGTGCTTGCAGTGAGATAAGGGAATGTGTGTGCGCAGTCGTGTGTTGGTGAGTGGGATAATAGATGCATTAACATATATAATGTTGCTGAATTAAAGTGACAGCGCTCCGCTGATGCCAGTTACCTATTATTCATGCAAGTGGGTGATTTGCAAATGCAATAATTTGTATTGAAATGTTTACATGGAATCAAATGGGTTAAAAATGATGATGGTTACAGTAGACTGTCCATGTTTGGTTTCCATATAGCAGCTAACCCTAAAGAGCTCCGCTTACATAAAAGGGTTTGTACAGTTTGTACAAACACTTGGCTCCTTTAAGTCCACAGGTTGTTCCTGTTATTCAACTCTGCACTACTGAAGTAAATGGGACTTACTTGCAATTCCAGACACAACCTGTGGACAAATGTAGTGCTGTTTTTATGATAAAGCAGCCATATGAATTAAAGTCTATGAGAAGTAGCACTAGCAATTATTATGCATTTTCGTACTTTATTTGGTTTGCAGAGAGCTGTTGCATTGCATGTTTTGTTTTACATAAAAGCTGAGGTACATGGCAGCTTTGATAACCGTACTGGTGAAGGGCCCAAAAGGGTTACCATTGAAGGCAGAAGATAATTTCCTGAACATTTCGCCAGATACGGACTGCCTGCGGGAAGGGGGCTCCTCCCTGCTTTTCTGGATTCCTCAAAGTGTGGCCTTGATTGCCTGCACGGAAAATATGGAACCCCCGCCTGGGTTGCGGAGCATGGAGTAGTGTTGGATGCCTGCCAAGTATAACTTAATGGTATTGTATGACAGCCTGAGCTGGAAATGACAGTGGGCGATGAAGGCCATGATGTAGGAGATGTCGTCCAGGCCACCCTGAGGGTGGATCCTGGAGAATTCCATTATAAATTTTCAGACCGGCTTGGTAATTCCTGGCGGTATTGGGAGAAAGGGATTGTTGCACTAGGTTCCTTGCTGACGAAATGAGGGAGTTCAGTCCATCACGAAGCAGGGACATAATTTTCAGAGGCTTGGCCCTACCTTTTATGATAATGTCGACCAAGGCTTGGTTGTCAGTGGCAGAAATCACTGGGACATTGGCCCAGTGCTGTCCCCAAGCTTGGGGACAGCTCAAGGAGTGAGGAAGTGTTTAGGATTTCAGCACCTGACAAGACTTCCGCAGGCCACTGACCAGCTATCCAATGGGACCCAAAGATGGCAGCGAACCCGCGGGAAGCGGCGGTGTCGGAGAAAACAGTAGGAGATGAATGGCTCCAAGAGGGAACGAAAAGTGAAATACCGTTCCACCAGGAAAGGAACCATCTCCACATGGCCAAGTCCGCCATTGCATGGCTGTCCAGGCGGATGATGCTTTCCTGGTCAGTTGCTGAAGGAAGTAAATGAAGCAGTCTGGACGTGAAAGCCCTGCCCTGAGGCATGATCCTGGAGGCAAAATTGAGCCGACCCAACAAAGGTTGGAGTTCAACCTTGGTGAGGAAGCCGGAGGATGCAGCTTTAGAAATGACCTTGTGACAACTGACTAGCTTCTCTTCGGGAAGGCTGGATTCCATCCGAAGGGAATCCAGGATGATGCCAAGGAACGTTACCCTAGTGGCGGGACCCTCAGTCTTTGCATGTGCAACAGGAACCTGTAATCGCGAAAAAATTTGAAGCAGAGTGGCCAGATTTGCTGATTTGCCATGCGGGTTCTCGCTGATCAAGAAGTCATCAAGATAATGAATGACAGTCGGCAAACCACCATGATGGACCAGAATACAGTGCAGAGCCTTGGCAAACTGGTCAAATAACCAAGAAGTTAGCCTTTTATAGAACCAAAAGTGAGCCTGTTGGCAAAATAGTAACGATCAGCCCAGTTAATGCCGTAGTACTGCCACAACTGTGGCCGGATAGGAAGAAGCTTGAAGGCATCGGCGATATCTGCCTTTGCCAGCCAAGTACCTCTGCTGAATAATAAGATGGATTGTATGGCTTCGTCGATAGAGGAGTACTGCATGGAGAACTCCTCCGACAGAATGAGTGAATTAAGACTGGGTATTATAGAAGCACGAGGAGCAGAAAGGTTATAAATTAAGAGCTTTTTATTGGATGATTTTTTGGTGACTAAACCAATTGTGTTGGTGGAGAGTAAGTTACCGCCTTCCCAAGAGGTCTGCGGAAGGGTGACAAGTCCCGTGTGGAAGCCCGCCGTGAAGCCCACAAACAGGAACGCCACAAAGTTTTGGTCATGGTGGTCCTGTAGTAGGGCTGCAAGCAGGTCCACCTTGATGTTGGTTAGTCAGAACTGCTTTGTAGACCTTCTGTGAAGAAGTTCGGGTTTGGGTACCAAACATGCCGATTTTTCTCACGCGTGTGCAAAACGCATTACAATGTTTTGCACTTGCGCAGAAAAATCTTGTATATTCCCGCAACGCACCCGCACCTTTTCCCGCAACGCCTGTGTGAAAGAGGCCTTAGGCCTCTTACACACAAGCTTGACGGATTAGGTCCGGATGCGTTCAGGGTGCGTTCAGTGAAACTCGCTCTATTTTGCAAGCAAGTTCAGTCAGTTTTGTCTGCGATTGTGTTCAGTTGTTCAGTTTTTTTCAGAAAAAACGCAGAATATAGAACATGCTGCGATTTTCACGCAACGTAGAACTGATGCGTGAAAAACAACGCTCATGTACACAGCCCCATTGAAATGAATGGGTCAGGATTCAGTGCGGGTGCTATGCATTCACGTCACGCATTGCACCCACGCGGAAAACTCGCTTGTGTGAAAGGGGCCTTAAAGGAAAACGAAACAGGCACATACAGTACAATTTCTTATTTTATAATTTTTTTTAGACTCTAGGTAAAGCCGAGGCTAACGAATCCACCAGGATACGCAGGGTCAGCCCTGACCTTAAAACAATCTACCCTGGGGGCACAGGACCAGCCCCGTTTTTTTTTATTGTAACTCTGTAATCTGCAGAACATCTCATATGGAAAAGGCACTGGTGTCCTCTGCAGTGCATCTCATAAGGACATCTGTAAGCTGCAGAGCATCTCACCAGTGAAAGCAGCAGAGTGTCTCATGTGGACAGGACACCAGTGTAGCCTGCAGAGCATCTCACAGGGACCTGGCACCTCTGTAAGTTGCAGAGCATCTCATGAGCTCAGGACATCTGTGTAGCAGAAGCAGCAGCTGGCAGTGTGATTTAACGTGGTGACATCCATCAAACAAATAAAAAAATAACACTCGCTTTACCCTTGCCCATGCTGCAGCCGACCAGAGCAGGAGAAACCAGAGTTGGGAGACCTTCAGTGTGGCACGGTAAGCGGCAGAGGACGCCCGGCGAGCTCGCTCCTGCCGGCTGCTAGGCCGCTGCAGCAGGGACGAGCATGTCGGTGCATTCCACGGTGGAACGCACGCTACGAGCAGAGGCACGAACCCCAGCAGTGAGAGAAGTGGATGGGTAGGGGGCCGCAGGCAGCGCGACAAAGCCCAAGAGGTAAGCAGTAGGGAAAGAAACGCGGAGCGGGGGGGGGGACCAGCCACTTACCCCTGATGAACGGCGTGTTCTGGCGGCAGAAAGACAGTGGTGATAGCCGGAATGGCCACAGGGGGGAGACAAAGAGGGACGCACGAGAGGGACGCGTTTCGGGGAAAGGGAGCCGGTGAATAAATGGGGCAGACGCACCTCCCACAAATGCAGGCTGAACCTCGGGTCTTCTACATATTAGGAAGGCTGACTGTGGGGAGTCAGCTAATTTACATATGCTGTATGTGCCATAAAAAACACTGTTAGGCCCCTGCCCCTTTCGCAGACAAAACAGACTGAACTTGCTTGCAAAATGGTGCGAGTTTCACTGAATGCACCCTGAACGCATCTGGAGCCAATCCGTATCGTTAATGTGAAAAGGACCTTATGGTTATAATTTTGAATTTTTGGATGGCTATTTATTTTTATTAACCGCTTGCCGCACACCTAACGCCGAAAGGCGTCATTGCTGCGGCGCTCTCAGGCTACACTAACGCCGATTGGAGTCATCTCGCGTGAGCTGAGATTTCCTGTGAACGCGCGCACACAGGAGCGCGCGTTCACAGGATCGCGTAGTGCACAAGTTCATCTACAGCCTGCCGGCCACATTGCCTGGCAGGCTGTGGATTTTTGAATCGACCAATGAAATGGTTTTGTCAGACGCTATTTTGAAAATCGCGTCTGATATAACTGCTACCTGCTCCTCTGGTGGTCCTTTTTGCTTGGATCGACCACCAGAGGACACAGGCAGCTCTGTAAGTAGCACCAAATCACCACACTACACATTAGATATTACCCTGTCATTTATTAACCCCTTATTTAGCACCTGATCACCCATATTAGACTCCCTGATCACCCTGATCACCCCCTTATCCACCCCCCTGTCATTGATCACCCCCCCTGTAAGGGTCCCTCATCCCTGCCAGGTAGTTAGCTACTTGCTAGGTAGTTTAGCGCCCAGCCCACCGCACCGCAGTCACTGATTAGTCGCTGCTCAGTGTCATCGCTGTCGCTAATCAGTACTAGTACTATATAGTATCTGTAAGTGATCAATACTGATCGCAATCAGATCTATATCAGTACATTAGGGTCACCTTAAGTTCTTGTGCGCACACTTGCGTTCAGTCCGCCCCACCGCAGTGATCGATTTTTTTTTCTTTCTGATCACTGCAAAAACACCGTAAAATCGCTGCGCCGCTATAAAAGATCACTTTTGAGCTTTTTGGATCTTTATTAGTGATCGAAGCTTTACTTCGCAAGCACTCCTTTTTACTAGGTAGGTGTGCTCTTTTTCCCGGGTAGTCTCAGAGGAATACCCCCTAAATTTAGTGAACCCAAAATGTCAAACAAGGGGTATTCCGCTGAAGAGGCCTACAGGATTCTGGCCGTGATGGATGAAAGCGATGGGGACGCCTCACCCGCTGAATCCAGTGGTTCAGAATATGAACCTGTAGACAGCAGTGGCACTCTAACCGCTAGCGAAGATGACGAGGTAGAGGTCCCTGCTACGGTCAGGCGTACCCGATCCCATGTCAGAGTTCTGCATACCCCGCATGATGATCCTCATTTGCAGCAGAGTGGTGCTAGCGCTGATCTTGTTTATGGTGCGGCATACACCAGCAGCGCAGCACACCCTGGACCTTCTACCAGCACTGCCGTATTCCCTGGTGAAGTGGCAAGCACGAGAAGGGCAGTTCCAGCTGGTACGGTGGCACGTGCAATAACTCCCCTGTCGCAGCCACCGCGTTCACAGGCCCGTAGAACCCTTAGTCTCCCAGAGGTGCTGGTAAATCCTAATTGGCAATCCCCTGCTTCCGCCGCACCCGTATTGCCCCCTTTCACCGCCCAGTCTGGAGTTCGCATGGAGACGGCTCATTTAGGATCGGCCCTTCAGTTTTTTTAGCTGTTCTTCACCGCGGATCTCTATGACCTAGTTGTGGCAGAAACCAACCGCTACGCCACACAGTTTATTACCGCCAATCCGGAAAGCTTCTCTGCCCAGCCTTTCCGGTGGAAACCAGTCACAGTTTCCGAGTTAAAATTTTTTTGGGGCCTTCTCCTCAGCATGGGTCTAACTAAAAAAAATGTATTGCGGTCATATTGGTCTAAAGACTCAATACATTACATGCCCATGTTCTCTGCTGCAATGTTTAGGGCGTGTTTTGAGGCCATCATGTGCTTTATGCATTTCGCTGACAGCACCTGTCATCCAAGAGGCCACCCTGCTTATGACCGGCTCCATAAAATTCAGCCCCTCATAGACCATTTGTCATCCAGATTTGCAGATGCGTATACCCCTAATCAAAACATCTGCATAGACGAGTCCCTAGTACATTTTACCGGGCGCCTTGGCATAAAACAGTACATACCCAGCAAGCGCTCCCGGTATGGGGTCAAACTGCATAAGCTCTGTGAAAGAGCCACAGGCTATACATATCGTTTTAGGGTCTATGAGGGAAAAGACTCAAAACTGGAGCCGGTCGGATGTCCTGACTACCTGGGGAGCAGTGGCAAGATTGTCTGGGAATTGGTGTCACCCTTACTCCACAAGGGGTACCACTTATACGAGGACAATTTTTACTCAAGCGTGGCCCGCTTTCGGCACTTACATCTAGTTGGAATTCAATGCTCGCCGGGGCTTCCCCCAACGGCTCGTTAATACCCGACTTGCATAGGGGGAGAGGGCTGCCTTGTGTGACCAAGAACTGCTTGCGGTGAAGTGGAGGGACAAGAGGGACGTTTACCTTCTGTCCACCATTCACGCAGACACGACTGTACAAATTGAAAGGGCAACTGGAGTCATTGTGAAACCCCTCTCTGTCCACGACTATAACCTTCACATGGGAGGGGTGGACTTCAATGACCAGATGTTGGCTCCCTATTTAGTTTCCCGATGCACCAGACGCTGGTATAAGAAGGTGTCTGTTTATTTAATTCAATTGGCGATTGTATAATAGTTTTGTTCTCTACAGTAAGGCTGGGAGAACAGGATCCTTTCTAAAATTCCAGGAAGAGATCATTTCGGAACTCCTGTATCCAGGAGGGTCCGTGCCCCAAGTCCCTGATGTAGTGAGCCGGCTACATGGCAGACACTTCCCGTCTGTCTATCCTGGTACCCCAACTCAACGTTCCCCAAGAAAAAGATGTTGCGTCTGTAGCAGGGGTGGAATAAGGCGTGACACCACCTTTTTTTGTCCTGACTGTCCTGACCAGCCTGCCCTATGCATAGGGGAGTGTTTCCGCAAGTTCCACACTCAGGTACACTATTAACGTAGGGATTGCGTACACAGGACAGGCACACAAAGGGTCTTAGGGCCCTTTCACACAGAGCTGCCACAAACCTCTCCTTTCTCCCGGGACAAAGTGCATAATGTACTTCGCCACATCTCTGGGCGATTTGCGCTTTGCACATTGTCCCATGGGGAAGGAGAGGTTTGTCCTATAAAGGTAAAAAAACAAAAAAACAAAAAAATCACCGGTAAGCAAAAAAGTTATTGTTCTGTTTCAAAAGTTTATAAAAGTTAATGTTCTCTAAAGTTAATGTTAATAAATTTATTGCGTTGCGGGCTGTTTTATTTTTTTGTTGTTTTTTTTTACCTTCTAGGTGGACCAAGCGATCAAGCAGCTGCAGCACTGATGTGCATTCTGACAGAAGCATTGCGCTGCTGTCAGATTACACAAAAGTCGGTGTATGCGGCACTGCAAGACGAGATTTCTCCTCTGCAATAAAAGATACGTTTGCCGAGGCATATGAGCTGAGGAGGCGGTGGTGTTCATATGCTTTGGCAAACACTTTGTATATATAAAAAAAAAAAAAAAAAAAATCCCGGCAATGATTTATTCATCCACATCGATTGATGTGAACAGAGAAATCTGGTTTGCCAGGACATACGAGCTAAGTGGGTATGGATGTTGGGCGGAGCTCCTATGTCCTGGCAGACACCTTTCCCCTCCTTTTTTTTTGGGCAGAGATTTTTTCGTCATTGATCGATGTGAATGAAGAAACCTGTGCCGTTCATCTTTTCTTTCAGCCCAGAGGCTGAACGGAAAAAAAAAAATCTCATTACCTGCATGCTCAATATAAGGAGAATAGCAGAAACTCCTAATGCTGGCCATACATGTAATAACTGCGGAGACCCTCAAATGCCAGGGCAGTACAAACACCCCACAAATGAAATTCTTTCCCACCCCATTTTGGAAAGAAGACACCCCAAGGTATTCGCTGAGGGGCATATTGAGTCCATGAAAGATTGATATTTTTGTCCCAAGTTAGCGGAAAGGGAGACTTTGTGAGAAAAAACAAAAAAAATCTATTTCCGCTAACTTGTGCCCCAAAAAAAAAAATTCTATGAACTCGCCATGCCCCTCATTGAATACCTTGGGGTGTCTTCTTTCCAAAATGGGGTCACATGTGGGGTATTTATACTGCCCTGGCATTTTAGGGGCCCTAAAGCGTGCGAAGAAGTCTGGGATCCAAATGTCTAAAAATGCCCTCCTAAAAGGAATGTGGGCCCCTTTGCGCATCTAGGCTGCAAAAAAGTGTCACACATGTGGTATCGCCGTACTCAGGAGAAATTGGGGAACGTGTTTTGGGGTGTCATTTTACATATACCCATGCTGGGTGAGATAAATATCTTGGTCAAATGCCAACTTTGTATACTACCCCACAAGTGATCCCATTTTGGAAAGAAGACACCCTAAGGTATTCCGTAAAGGGGCATGGCGAGTTCCTCGAATTTTTTTTTTGTGACAAGTTAGCGGAAAATGATGTTTTTTTTTGTTTTTGTTTTCTTACAGAGTCTCATATTCCACTAACTTGTGACAAAAAATTAAAACTTCCATGAACTCACTATGCCCATCATGAAATACCTTGGGGTGTCTTCTTTCCAAAATGGGGTCACTTGTGGGGTAGTTATACTGCCCTGGCATTTTAGGGGCCCAAATGCGTGCAAAGTAGTTTGAAATCAAAATGTGTAAAAAATGGCCTGTGAAATCCGAAAGCTTTGGAATGTGGGCCCCTTTGCCCACCTAGGCTGCAAAAAAGTATCACACATGTGGTATCGCCGTACTCAGGAGAAGTTGGGGAATGTGTTTTGGGGTGTTATTTTACATATACCCATGCTGGGTGAGATAAATATCTTGGTCAAATGCCAACTTTGTATAAAAAAATGGGAAAAGTTGTCTTTTGCCGAGATATTTCTCTCACCCAGCATGGGTATATGTAAAAAGACACCCCAAAACACATTGCCCAACTTCTTCTGAGTACGGCGATACCACATGTGTGACACTTTTTTGCAGCCAAGGTGGGCAAAGGGGCCCACATTCCAAAGAACACCTTTCGGATTTCACCGGCCATTTTTTTTTACAGATTTTGATTTCAAATTACTTTGCACGCATTAGGGCGCCTAAATTGCCAGGGCAGTATAACTACCCGACAAGTGACCCCATTTTGGAAAGAAGACACCCCAAGGTATTTCGTGATGGGCATAGTGACTTCATGGAAGTTTTTATTTTTTGTCACAAGTTATGAATTCACTATGCCCATCAGCGAATACCTTAGGGTGTCTACTTTCCGAAATGGGGTCATTTGTGGGGTTTTTCTACTATCTGAGCATTGTAGAACATGACAGGTGCTCAGAAAGTCAGAGCTGCTTCAAAAAGCGGAAATTCACATTTTTGTACCATAGTTTGAGGTGTTCCACAAGAATTAAAGAAAAATGAAGATGAAATTTAAAAATGTCATTTTTTGTAGATTTTTTTAATGTTAATTAAACCTTAACAGCAAAATAAACCTCAATATACATTACTCTGTCTTTACAATTTACCCAATATGTGGAAGTAAACTGCTGTTGGGATATGGTCAGAAGGAAAGGAGCACCATATGGTTTTTGGAGGCAGATTTTGCTACAATGGTTTTTGGGCACCATTTTGTATTTGAAGAGACCCTGACATACTTCTACAGTGGAAACCCTCAAATGACCCCATTTTGGAAACTACACCCCTCAAAGAATATATTAAGAGGTATACTGAGCACTTTAACCCCATAAGCGTTTTACATAATTTGGAAACACTAGGCTGTGAAAATGAAAAGTTTCATTTCTCCAAATTTTTCATTTTCACAAGGGGTAACAGGAGAAAAAGCACCACCACAATTTGTTACTCATTTTCTCCTGAATATGGCAACACCCCATATGTGGTGGTAAACTGCTGTGGGGGCACATGGCAGGTCTCAGAACGGAAGGGACACATATGGCTTTTGCAGCGCAGATTTATAAGGATTGGTTTATGGGCACCATTGGTTTTAATTTTTTAGGTGATTGTCTTATGTGGGGAGTTAATTTTTTTTTGTGGGATGAGGTGATGTTTTTAGTGGTACCATTTTGGGGTATATATGACTTTTTGATCACTTGGTATTATGCACTTTGTAATGCCCTGAGGGGGCATGTCATGTAATATTAGAGCAGGTTGTTATGGATAAGGTGAAACCTAATGTGTATTTTTTTCATTTACATTAAGTTTTACACAGTAAAAGCATTTTCAAAAAAAAAAAAAGCTTGTTTTGCCATTTTCTGAGAGCCCTATATTTTTTATTTTTTGAGCGATTGTCTAATGGGGTCTAATTTTTTGTGGAATGAGATGATTGGTACAATTTTGGGGTACATACAACTTTATGATCGCTTGGTATTACACTTTTTGTAAGGCAAGTTGACCAAAAAATGGCTGTTTTGGCAGTTTTTATTTTATTTTCACGGCGTTCACATGATGGGGTGGATCATATGACATTTTCATAGAGCAGGTTGATACAGACGTGGCAATACCTAATATATCTACATTTCTTTTTTTACCTATTTTTTTAATTTTATATAACTTATTAAGGGAATAGGGTGCTTTTTTCACTTGGAACTTTTATTTTTTTATTACATAAAACACTTTTATTAAACTTTTTTTGTACTTTTTTTTTGGCTCACTATGGGACTTTTGGTGTCTGATCCCCTCTACAATGCATTACAATATATCCGTATTGTAATGCATTGGCTGTAAGTGTATTACACAGTGTAATACACTTACAGCCTGCTTGCCTGTGAGACCCAGGGGTCTGGGTCTCACAGGCTTCCATGAAAGGAAACACGATGCCTATGGCTCTTGACCGCGGCATAGCGAGGGTTAATGCGCCGGCGTCAGTGTTTTCACCGATGCCGGTGCATACAGCAGGGGTTCGGCTGACAGTGATTGCCAGACCCCTGCTGCTGATCGGGTGGGCAAAGCTCCTGCACCAGCCCGATCAGCCCACCGTTCCTGTAGACGCTGGGTTTTAAGTCATGTCCTGCAGCACCGTACATGTATGGTGGTGGTACCCTATTGGTTAATGATCCGAAGTTGTGTAACAAACTTTTACACCATCAGCATTGCTGGTGTTGGTATACACTACCCAAGTACTTTGCGGTGAACTTAAATTAACAGTAAAATTGCATCATGGCAAAAATCTTAGGCTGGGTTCATAGTTTTTACCTTACATTTAACATATACATTAGGGGAGGGGGGGGGGGGGGGGAAGTACATAGTACACTACTCTTTTCCATTCTGAAGAATCCATAAAAAAAAAATTACGTTTACATATATGTATGTTTTTTTGTTAGGGCTCTTTCACACCTGCGTTCTTTTCTTCCGGCATAGAGTTCTGTCGTCGGGGCTCTATGCCGGAAGAATCCTGATCAGTTTTATCCTAATGCATTCTGAATGGAGAGAAATCCGTTCAGGATGCATCAGGATGTCTTCAGTTCCGGACCGGAACGTTTTTTGGCCGGAGAAAACACCGCAGCATGCTGCGCTTTTTGCTCCGGCCAAAAATCCTGAAGACTTGCCGCAAGGCCGGATCCGGAATTAATGCCAATTGAAAGGCATTGATCCGGATCCGGCCTTAAGCTAAACGTCGTTTAGGCGCATTGCCGGATCCGACGTTTAGCTTTTTCTGAATGGTTACCATGGCTGCCGGGACGCTAAAGTCCGGTTTGCCATGGTAAAGTGTAATGGGGAGCGGGGGAGCAGTATACTTACCATCCGTGCGGCTCCCGGGGCGCTTCAGAGTGATGTCAGGGCGCCCTACACGCATGGATGACGTGATTGCATGACATCCATGCGCATGGGGCGCTCTGACATCATTCTGGAGCGCCCCGGTAGCCGCACGGACTGTAAGTATACCGCTCCCCCGCTCCCCACTACTACTATGGCAACCAGGACTTTAATAGCGTCCTGGCTGCCATAGTAACACTGAACGCATTTTGAAGACGGATCCGTCTTCAAATGCTTTCAGTTCACTTGCGTTTTTCCGGATCCGGCGTGTAATTCCGGCAAGTGGAGTACACGACGGGTCCGGACAACGCAAGTGTGAAAGAGGCCTTAGTTATTTTTTTTTTTTACAAAGGAACTGTATGGCATCCGTCTGAGGCATCGATTTAATATATACGCTTTTGGCTAACTATGCTACATTAGCCTCCAGTTACTCTGCTACAACTCTTCTACATCAGCTTCCAGTTACTTTGTTAACCTGGATTATAGTTAACTCTGCTACAACTCTGATAGACTGGTCTACAGTTAACTGTGCTGTAACTTTGCTTCAACACTGCTACACTGGTCTCCAGTTAACTCTGCTAAATCAGTGTTCAGCTCAGCTCTGCTGCATTATACCTCCAGCTCTGCTACACTGGGTCTTCAGTTCTGCTACATTGGGTTACCTGCTCTACTACACTGGCTCTCCTGTCCTTGTACATTTGCTCTCCTGTTGTGCTAACTTGTCCTCTTGCCCTGCTGCGTCAGCGCCACCTATCTGTATTGCTCATGATCTGCCCTATTGGACACGTGGCTTAGTAGATCCACCTCAACAGGTTAGGTCATTGCAGAATAATGAGGCAATGGATGCCAAATGTATAACGGCTTCCACACCATTACCATGTGATCTCAACTGGCTAGGCAGACTAGTAGTTAAACTTGTTTCCAGTCAATGGAAGTTAGTCCAGGCTGTATGTGATTTCTTTGCCCAGACAGATGCTCAAAGGATTACTTCAGCAGCATTTCCTACTGTCTTGTATCATGACCCGCAACCAATTTTCCTGCCTGAGCCCAGCCCATCACCTTTGAAGCCTGCCCCCTCTGCCAGCCCCTACTTGGTTTCATGGGAACCATAAAGCCTGCTGGTGTTTGATTAACCTGTGTACTGTATACATCTGTGTCCTCTGTAGTTCTACACTGGTCAGATTCCATGCTATCTGGAGATGCATTGGCCTGGCCTCCAACCCTGTGGGAATGGGATGACTCTCATCATGTATTCTTTGTCATCCTTCTCCTCAGCCTTTCACAGGGAATTTGAAGAACCTGATTGTATGAGTTCTGTAACTGATGTCCCCATATGCTTAAAACAAGGATACACCACTTTGGGACAAGCTGTCATCCAGTTTTGCACCTTTGCTTCCGAACTTGCTCCTGAAATATGAAGCAACTTTCTACGTTACTCTACTTAGCCATATTAAAGAAAGTTAGCCGGATGGGATCTTCCTACTTCATTTGATGACCTGAACTCTCTTTCAGCCAGGATGGATTTGAGATTGAGGGAGAGGTCTAAGGAGAAAATTTAAGATAGCAAGTAACAATGGGCTCACACTCCGGCCAAGCCTCTATCCTAAGAGATATATGTAGAACCCATGAAACTTGTGCAAACTGCCTTGTCTTCTACTGAAAAAGTCTGTCATCTACTAGAAGGCCTTTGTCTCTGCTATGGAAATGATAGTCATTCCTGTATAGACTTTCCCAGACTGATAACCAAACTGGGAAATTCCAGGCCCTAGATGAGAATGGAAGGATCACCTTGGGTCTAACTTTATCCTTGGCCAATGATAAAATCTTAATACCTGTTTCTCTCATGCAGATATCTCCATTTCTCATGCCAAGCATGTGGTTACAGTTTTTATTTTTTTGTCCATCTATAGCGCTGTTCCCAAATTATGACACTTTTTCCTTAATAATGCATGTCAGGCCTTTGGTGCAATGAGGGAGTCCCTGCTGTTCTTGTTGCACCCAGCTCTATGCCTTTCTGTGGCCAGTTCCTCTCTGGCTGCTTTGATTGACAGGGCCAGGCATTGGCAAAGCAGTGAGAGAGGAGCTGACCCCACAAGAAAGGGTGAAGTGTGGGTCCAACAAGTGAATGGCGACACCCATATTCCACAAAAGGCCTATTTTACATATGAAAAAGTATGATAACATGGGTACAGAGCCTTAGATCATCAAAAGATAAACTGCGTTTTAATCAGGTGAACAACAGCTACGTGTCTATGCAAACAGGTTGATAGGGAGGTCGCTGGTGAGAGACTCACTTAAAACTCACCTATGCGATTGCCTCTGCATTACACATGGATTTTTTCAACACCATACTGAGAAGGTATTACTCCATGTTGGAGTTTTTCATTTGAGGACATTTCTTTCTTATTACTGTACACCTATGTATCTGGGATAGCAGTGGCTAAAATTACACTCAGCACTTTGTAGACAAAATTTTTCCGGATGTAGAAAATCAATACGTCCTCATTTATATTTTTACTCCCAGGGTCAAATACTCTCAATCGGACGGTTTTTGCAGTGCAAGCCTTTAATACTGTCAAGTTTCACTTCTCCTCTGCTCTAATTCAACATCACCCTGACATTCATGAACTATTCTTTGTGGGGCTAGACACATCTTCAATAGCGGTTGGAGACGTGCTTTTGAAACTATGAAGCCAACTATGTGTATCTCTGTGG
Organism: Bufo gargarizans; assembly: GCF_014858855.1. Classification (NCBI taxonomy): domain Eukaryota; kingdom Metazoa; phylum Chordata; class Amphibia; order Anura; family Bufonidae; genus Bufo; species Bufo gargarizans. The sequence goes on along the minus strand of NC_058081.1, from coordinate 491,617,030 downwards.
CTTCTGCTCAAAAAATGTACTTCTGCAGAAGAAAATGACTCCATCTGTGACCATGAACTCCTTGCTATTACACTCACCATAGAAGAATGGCATTATTTTCTGGAGAAAGCGAAGTTCCCAGTAACAACTAAGGCTATTTTCACACTGGCGTTTCTGGGCTTGTGCCTTGTGAAATCCGTTTCAGGGCTCTCACAATCAGTTTAGCCCCAATGCATTCTGAATGGATAAGGATCCGTTCAGAATGCATCGGTTTGCCTCCGTTCAGCCTCAATTCTGCTCTGGAGGCGGACACCAAAACGCTGCCTGCAGCGTTTTAATGTCCGTCTGACGAAACTGAGCCAAATGGATCCGTCCTGACTTACAATGTAAGTCAAAGGGGACGGATCCGTTTTCACTGACACAATATGGTGCAATTGAAAACGGATCCGTCTCCCATTGACTTTCAATGTAAGTCAAAACGGATCCATTTGCATTATCATGAACAAAAAAATGGTAATTGTAATGCAAACTGATCCGTTCTGAACGGATACAAGCGTTTGCATTATAGGTGCGGATCCGTCTGTGCAGATACCAGACGGATCCGCACCTAAGGCAGGTGTGAAAGTAGCCTTACACTGACCACAAATATCTAGAATATCTGCATTCTGCCCACATACTGAACCCTCGACATGTCTGTTGGGCACTCTTTTCTTTTTTATTTCATTCTTTTTATTTCCTTTAAATACCTCAGAAGAGATGCCTAATTATATAATTGAGCCAAGTTGCATTATAAAAGCAATTAACAAATTATTTCACTACTCTATACAGTCCAGTGTCAGGTAACCCGAATTCAGTGGAGTGGCGATACAGTTGAATCACTGCACTGCATCACTGAGGCATAAGTATGAAATGAAATATAGTGTACACCAAGTTGCAGTACATTTGGACATGCTCGCCTCTCCCATGTGCCTTTATTCCAACGTTCCAGAAGAAACTGTGAGGGCGAAACCCTGGATCAGGCAGGACTCTGGCGTGCTGTCAACTGTGGGTTTTTACTAGAGGTGGGAAGAATCCAATTTTTTTAGAATCCGAATCTGAATCTGAAAAGGTTCTCGAATCTCTCGAATCTCGAATCCTATGAATCCTGTACATAAAAATTGTGTGAACGGTGTAAGAAACAAAGTGATCCAAACTCAATATTCTTTTAATATGAAAAAATAAAGAGTCCTTACTTTTTTAACAAAGTATTCGGATTTGGAAATACAGGGTAATACAGCTCACATACCTCTTACATTCAGTGACGTCCCTTTGAAGTGGATGTTCTCTTTCCTCATCATCTCCTTTCAGACCTTCAGATCAGACCTCCAGTTTTCAGCCATTTCTCGTCTCTGCAGTTTGACAAAAAAAAATCTTAGTTTACTACTTTTCCATCATTCTTGCATCTTTTGGACAAATCGTCCTATCACAATACTGTGCTGCTGTGCTCCCCAATACTATACTGCAGAAACAGATAAACCCCCTGATAATACTAGTACCACACAGAGCCCCCCCCCCATATAAAATACCCCTTCTTTGTGGCCTCAGCAAATGCCTCTATAATGTCCCCCAATAATGTGCCAGTAAAAATGGACCCCCATAATGCCCCCCAATAATGTGCCAGTAAGTGTCCGCATAGATGCCCCCCCATGTGCCAGTATCAAGTTCCAAACCTCCCATGTGCCAGTATAAAGTGCCTCTCTCCTCCCCCCTATGTCCCAGTATCATAGTGCCATCTCGCCCCCCAAAGTGCCAGTATCAAGTGCCTCTCTCCTTCCCCCCACTATGTGCCAGTATCATAGTGCCATCTCCCCCCAATGTGCCAATATCAAGTGCCTCTCTCCTTACCACCCACCTCCCCATGTGCAAGTATCATAGTGCCATCTCCCCCCCAATGTGCCATTATCATAGTGCCACCCCCTCCCAATGTGCCAGTATCAAGTGCCTCTCTCCTTCCCACCCCCCATGTGGCAGTATCATAGTGCCAACCCCCCATGTGCCAGTATCAAGTGCCTCTCTCCCCCCATGTGCCAGTATCATAGTGCCATCTCCCCCCCAATGTACCAGTATCATAGTGCCATCTCCCCTCTCCAAAAGTGCCAGTATCAAGTGCCTCTCTCCTTCCCACCCCCCCACCCCATGTGCCAGTATCATAGTGCCAACCCCCCTCCCCCATGTGCCAGTATCAAGTGCCTCCTGCTCCCCCTATGGGACATTAACAGTCCGGTATTTAAAAAACAAAACACTTATCTCCATGTCAGCAATGAGATTCAGGCCTCTTCTGGCCTGTGTCCTGCACTGTATGGTCATATATGGAGTCAGTGCTTGTGTATTTCAGAAAAGTTTCTGTTTGGACTCGAACCCACAACCTTCTGCATTAGAGGTAAAGCACCTAACCACACAGCTACAAGAGCTGCATAGCCACTGTCTGACTCTGTCATAGCTTTGATAGCCAATGTACATCCATACACATGGCAGCTGTCCCAGCACACTCAGCTCTGCTATATCTCTATATGACAGCTGCCTCAGTACACTTAGCACTGCTACATCTATACACATGACAGCTGCCCCAGCACACCCAGCTCTGCTACATCTATACACATGACAGCTGCCCCAGCACACTCAGCTCTGCTATATCGCTATATGATAGCTGCCCCAGCACACTCAGCTCTGCTATATATTTAATAAAGATATAGCAGAGCTGAGTGTGCTGGGGCAGCTGTCATATATATGTGTATATATATAGAGATATAGCAAAGCTGAGTGTGCTGGGGCAGCTGTCATGTGTATAGATGTAGCTGAGCTGGATGTGCTGGGGCAGCTATCATATATAGAGATATAGCAGAGCTGAGTGTGCTGGGGCACAGCGATACAGATGACTATGCCCGGGATTTGAATTTTGTAAATTAGGTTGGGATTCAAGTCCACGAATCCTTTGAATCCAGCAAGATTCGAGGGATTCGTGGATTTGACGGATTCGTTCTCCCGTCTCCAGTTATTACTATAAATGAGCTAAGTTTTAAAAAAAATTGATTTGGACGCTTCGACAAATTTTCCTAAAAAATTCAAATCAATTTGTGACGAAGTACATTACAAATCAGCTATTTCCTGGGAGCAGGAAGCCTGTACATCATTGTAAATTACTGTGAATTGCAGGAACATGCATAGCTAGTCTGCTTAGGTAATGAAACAGTTACTATGCATCAGTATGACAGGCAGTTGACAGGCGTCGCTCTTAGAATCACTGCACACTTCACTTATTTTGTCAGTTACGGGTCCAAAACTGACCAAATAACTCAAGTGCAAACTCAGCCTTACAGGTCGATGTTAGCGTCGGGTATGAAGAACTGTGCAGTGGCCCAGGATTCTACTATGGAGTGAAAGAGCGCACTCCTTTTACACCGTCAGCTGATTCCAAATAGATTTCTACAGAACCTGCTCTGTTACATGCTGATACATGTAGTGGCTTCATGACACAGTGGAGAGGGTGTCAGAAGTAAGTTTGTGTTGATGTCACTGCTTATTTTTCCTTTCTTTTGATCCATCACAAGAACAACCCTAAAAAAATGGATCCTGCCTGCCTTCACATGGTCAGCATTTGGTCAGTAATCCAACAGTATTGCTAAGGCCAAAAAAAAGGAGTGGATCCAAAACAGAGATGACACGTGATTGGAATATTTGCATGTCTTCTGTGTTTTGTACTCACTTCCAAATCATTAGCAAATTCTGATGCAAAATAGGGACCATGTGATAAAGGCCTTACAAATGCTCCAAAGACAGGATCCGTTGTGTTTTTCATTTTGCCATCCTACTGACAGATCAGAAAAAGGCGTGTGGAAATCCTGTCTGATCCATGCTTGATTCATCTTTACAAAGGTCCGTCTTTTAACATTTTGTGTGAAAAGTCAAGTTCTCTTTGGGGTAACTATGCCCCCTGCTACACTACTCTGATGCCACACTACTGGCCGGGAAGGAAAGCTTGTCCAGAGCAAACTCGGCCAGTTGCGGCTACAAATCAAGTTTGGCTGCCCAGTAGTCTAGGAGATCTTAGATGTCGGGTGGCAGGGTGCAGTCCAAGTATGCACCACCTGCTGGTTCAGGTTCTGCTTCATGTCTTGCCACTGCTGCTGGTGCATGGATTCTGCACTAGGCGGGTGAAGAAAAGTGCTTATCAGAGACTCTAGACTTAAGTTGCTGATGATAGAGCTGGTACTGCTTCTGCCCCCCCCCCCCAAACCCCCTCCAGCAGCCATGGCAATGGAACATGAATGCAGAGAGCCTTCTCGGTCAGATCTTTGTGAGGGTGGGCGATGGCAGACATAGGCAACGGCCAACTGACTACATAGGAGTTGATTTTATCCTCTCTCTCAGTGGGTGGAAAAAAGGCCCCCATTTTGGAGCAGTAGCAAGGGTCTAATATGGTGGAGAACCAGTAGTCATCCCTACGGCTGTCACTACGCAAGCAACTCACCATGCATCTGGCCATTTGCGCAATGGAGTCAGAGGGACTACCTGCCTCCATCTGCACTGCATACTGCCACTGTGTCAGGTCATCTGCCTGGCCTTCCTTAACGCCCTCTAGCTCCTCCTTCTCCTCTCCTGTCACATATGCAGAAAAAACGCTGCATGCATGAATGTACTCCTCTTCCTCCTCCTCTGTCTGTTCAGCGCCCACAGGTCTTAGGTGGTTGTGAGATGTAGGTGTCAAGTCTCCTGTCCCCTGGCCAGCCAGATTTATCAACATCTGCTCCAAGACATGAAGGAGTGGAATCACGTCGTTCATCCTGTAGTCCTGGAGACTGACTGACTAATAAAGTGGCGTCCTCAAAGTGCCTGAGCAAATGCAAGTGTCATGCATGATCTGCCACAAGGGAGTGCTTCTGTCCGCCTGCATAATCAAGAAATCATTCCTGGCCTTCCTCTGCTCATATAGTCGGTCCAACATGTGGAGTTCCAAAGGATGGAAACGTAGCATATGAGGCAATGTTAGGCAACACAATTCTGCTTTTGCAGCTCAAAGATGGCATGTTTTGCAGGATAAGCGTTTCCTGGCCATTTTCATGATATCTTGTAGTTGGGTGGAAGGCTTCAGGAATCGCTTTACAACCAGATTAAAGACATGCGCCATACAGGGCACATGGGTCAACCTTAATTGATGCAGCACTGACACAATGTTCTTCCCATTATTGGTGACCATGGTTCTGATCTTCAGTTGACTAGATCCAGGAATAGATATTCTGCAAAGCAGTTCCTCCCCGATGTGACTCCGTTTGCAAACCAGGTGCAGAACAGTGTGACACCGCCGTGATCTTCATAGGTGGTATGCACTCCAAATTGTGCCTGCAGTGGAGGCTGAGGACAAGGTTGAGGATGAGGAGGACATTGGTGCAGGACTCCCAGCTTGAGAACACTGAGGCGGCAGTGCCGTCACCTGGCCAATTTGCTGGTGTGGCTGGGCAGGAACCACATTTACCCAGTGGGCCGTAAAGGACATATATTGTCTTTGACCGTAGTTACAGCTCCACACGTCGGCACTGCCGTGAACTTTAGCAGACACTGACAAGCTCAAGGACTGGCCCACCTTCTGCTCAACATACGTGTGCAGGCATGGTACAGAAGTAATGACGGTTTGGGACTCTCCACCTTGGCTCGGCACAAGCCATCAGTTCTGAAAGGTGCAGAGTCAACCACAATGGAAAGGGAGGGAGGGACTGTAGTACCAGCATCCTGGCCAGGAACACGTTGGATGAGTGCACACATACTATTGTCTTTCTTAAATCACCCAGGTGATCAATTGCTGGTGAAATGAGTGATGAGGAGTAGGTGGAGCATCAGGACCCATAGATGGTAAGTAAACACAGCTCCCTTCTGCTGAGTTGGTGGAGCTTTGACTGCTGTAGAAGGGGTGTGGGCCACTGGGAGGTGCAGTGGTTGCTGAGTCAGGCTGTACAACAAAATTAGCGCCACGGTTTTCCCAGGTCTCTTTATGGTGATGCTGCATGTGTTGACGCAGGGGAGCGGTGCCAACATTGGCACCTTGGCCACGCTTCACCTTCTGCCCACAGATTCTACACGCGGCCACGCTAATGTCCTCGGCGACTTGATGAAAAATTCCCACACCGGCGAGTATGGCATATTCTCCTCACGACAGCGTGCTGACTGCCTGCTGCCGCTGCCTCTGTGAGCCTGTACACTGCTAGTTGTTTCCAGACAGGTAGGCTCTGAGTAGCAGATGGTCTACCCTAGGCATGTTTGGCTCCAGACCTAACACTGCTGCCACCCTGCTGACGGCCACGGCCACGCTAGCACCCTGCTGCCTCAGCCTCTGCCTCATGTGCAAGCTGCCACCGTCATCCCTTGATGATGATGATGAAGCCCCCTCTTCACTAGCTCCCACATGCGATCAGCTACATCATCATCCACTACTGTCTGCACGTCACTGATGTCACCTTCACCAGTCTCAGGGCCATGTGCCTGTCAGCTCGCAACACCAGCTCCCACAAGATTCTCATCGTCGCTACTTGCCAGCCTACTGGAGGAAGCAGCAGATCTCTCCTACACATGTTGGCTTAGCAGCAATAGCCGTAGACTGTCCTCTAGAAACCAATCCTCGCTGAAAAGCCAAGCCGACAGCATACAATACTTCATGAGCAGAAGGAACAGATAATGAAAGAGGCAGGTTCAGGACAGGTGGGGGCACAGAGCTTGTCCCTGGGCCATGCCAATTAAGCTTAGTGTCAGAAGAACTGCCCTCTGACACCAAGCTCCACTGCCCATTCCCTTAGAAGGGCCTGGCTCCTATCTGTCGTACATACTGTACTGTAAGTGTAAAATAGCAGTAGTGTCAGGGCACAATTTCACCACAGAATCAAGGATATATGGATGTATAAAATAATGTGAACACCCTAAAATCTGTAGTATCAAGCCTCAATTTCACCCCAATTACACAACTAAGCATTAATGGATTTACTTATGTATAAAAGAACGTGAGCACCCTAATATCTGTAGTATCAGGCCGCAATTTCACCCCAGAATCAAGGATGAAGGGATGTACTTATGTATAAAAGAATGTAAACACCCCAAAATCTGTAATATCAGGCCGCAATTTCACCCCAATTACACAATTAAGAAATAAGGGATTGAATTATGTATAAAAGAACGTGAACACCCCAAAATCTATAGTTTCAGGCCACAATTTCACCCCAATTACACCATCAAGGATTAACGGATTTACTTACATATAAAAGAAAGTGAATCCCCCATAATCAGTAGTATCAGACTTCAATTTCACCCCAATAACAGAATCAAGGATTAATGGAATTAGTTATGTGTAAAAGAGTATGAACTACCTAAACTCAGTAGTATTAGAACAGCTCCTATTTGCGAAGCTGTACATTGTTCTATTGATATCTGCCTGTAGTGTGGATAAAGCCTATATATGTATATTATATCCCTACACTATCACTAAGCTGTCCCTGAACTGCTCAATAGTAATATTTGGAGAATAAAGTCTTTCCTAAACACTGTCCCTAGTGCCTATAGTATCTCTCCCTGCACTAAGTTCCCTGGAAAATGGTGGAGAGCGGGCAGGATGAGGCTTTTTATAGGGCTGTGACATCACAGGGGCTGGCTAGCTGCTGATTGGGTGGCTGGCTGCTTGCATGGCATTGGGGGTGATCCCTCATTCCCGGACTTCTTACTTCCTCTTTGTAACATGGATTTGGGAGAAATACTACAGCATTCAATGTCGTCAATGCAATTCCTATTTTATTCACCAAGAATTCGATGTTTCGACTACAATGAGTCTTTTTCAACATGTAACAAGTGCAGCAGCCATTTTAGAAAAAATCAAATTTGTTACCATGAAGTGCGAGGAAATTTGGATTCGTAACGAATGAAATTTTTCCTGAAATTTGGATCGATTTCCATTTCGTCAACTTTTTGATTGATTTTTACGAATAAGCTAACTTTGATTTTACTCTTGGAAGGGAAAAGTGGACTCACTGGAGAGATTACACTTTGTGCAAATGTTTTTGATGTCCATAGTGTCCAAGAGGGAGCTACCTGCAAAAGTTGGGTGCTTCGGTGGATTGACTCCTGTGGAACTGCAAAGATCCACAGATTTAGGAATAATTAATCTGCCAATGTTGGGGCTTTGGCCTCCTGGGGAAATGTAGAAATAGGCAGTATGGCACATATTTGAAGGAAACAACATACAAGCGACTATACAATATTCAATAATGGGACAGCACTCCAGTCTTGAGATGCAATAATGTGATGTTCTTTATTAAAGCCACCTCCATGTGCTCCGGCCAGCTAGGTAGCGCTATCAAGCTCGCTGCAGCACATGTTCTTGAGTGAAAAATGGCTTTAACCTCTTAAGGGCCCAGGACGAAAATGCTTGTCCTATAGGGCCGGTACATTGCGTGCCAGGACGAGCATTCTCGTCCTGCGGTCCTTCCTCTCCTCCACGTGCGGTGCCGCGATCAGCTGCATGCACCAGCATCGGTGATAACGACGATGCTGGTGGATTAACCCCTCATATGCCACGGTCAGCGCTGACTGCGTCATATGGGAGGTTTGCGCTCCCTCACCTTAGCCATCCGGTCCTCGGGCTGCTGTGCCTCTACATAACTTTGGTGATCCACCGCCAGTGCAGGGGCTTATAGTTCTACATGGCAGCCATTCACATGAATAGGCTGACAATGTAATTCATGGACAGGATGAGTCTATCAGAATGTGAGACATAATTACTGTATTCATCAGCTCTCTATTCTATATTATGAAGGGGAGTCCTTAACAGCGTCCCCCTTTATGATGTCCATATATCCTAATAGGGCATAAGAACGGAGGTTGAATCATGAGACAACCCCTTAAAGTGACCTCTTTCAGTAAACTTTGTCTAATCACCTCAAGTTATAGTAGAAATTGACTATAATTTCCAGAAAATGTGTCTGGCCTTCATGATTATTACTTTATGTCCGGTTTGTGATAAACTCCCTCCTTTGCCTAAGGCTCATTTCACATGAGCGAGTTTTCCTTCTTGAGGCCATGCATATAACAAACGCATAGCATCAGGACTGAATCCTGACCCATTCATTTCAATGATCAAAGTTTTTCACGCATCATTTTTTCAGGAGAAATCATATCATATTCTATATTGTGTGGTTTTCACGCAACTATGGCCCCATAGAAATTAATGGTGTGAAAAATGGAAGGGATCTGGATGCAACGCATTTTTCACTGATCGTTGCTCTGAGATGTTTGGTGTTATTCTTCAACTTTTTTTCATCAAACACTGATTGCATCCGTACGGAAAGAACTGAAACACTGACCACAATTGCTGACAAAACTTATTCAACTTGTGTGTAAAATCATCAGGTTTTCCTTGAACAGATCCTGATGCAATCCGTATCGCTCATGTAAAAGAGGCCTAATAGGAGGTATAAAAGTAAGTAGGAAATCATGTATCTAGGGGCTAGGTGGAAAATCATATTACAAGTTTTGAGAGGTGCAGGCATTTGCAGAATGGAGCAACCAACTGTTTCAAATCCTGTCAAACTTGACTTGTTAGGACAGTCTCTGTGTCATTTTTTATGAGGTTGCATTTTATTATTGAGTGATAACATTTTTGAAAATGAAGATAGTTGTTGAGCTAGCTATTTCCTGGCTTTTGCTTTCCTGCCATAATATATCTTCTCAACTTTAAAGGTATCGGTCTAACCCAAATCTGAGTCCTCTGGGTCAGAAGCAGACCTTGGGGCAGAGTGGTGTTGGGGTGCCCATGTCGTCTATAAAAAGTTTTTTTTTTTATTTGCATCCCAGTCTGAAACACCTGTGGAGAAATCCATACTCAATTGCTCCTCTGCTGTGGCACCCTGGTTCACTCCTTTTTTCAGTTGTCTTCCAATCTCCAGCTGTCCATTTCCACATGGATGGCTCACCAGCATCACTAAAATCAATGACTGGCCTCAGTAGTGACAGAACCTCAAATGTAACGTAATATCCCCAAATGTAACGTAAATGCTGGGTCACCACTAAGGCTAGTGATTGGCTGCAGAGGCACACGTGACTCTGTGTGGGAGTTGGCAGATGGGTATCAGAAGTCCAGTGCAGAGAGGCAGGGAACCAGTCCAAGCAGTAGGGAGCAGGTGAATATGTTTTTTTTCCACAGATATTCCAGGCTAGGGTGCAAATTTGAAAACCAAAGTCCTGGATAATCCCTTTTTTCAAAACCATATAACATGGAAAAAGGTGCTAGGTGTAAGACAGAACTTCAGTAATTAGTCCTTATAATCTGGATGGAAGTGTAGTTTACCCTATGCATGACAGTAGATAGAAGAACTGTATGATTTTCTTATTATGATTAGAGAAGACCAAAGTAGGAGATTTAAGTGCTCTGATCCACTTCTCCACACACAAAGTACCCACATCCCAGGATCAGACTGGGAGCTTAGTGGCCCTGGAAAAAAAAAGTGGCCTCATGATGTAGACAGGGCCCACACAAGTAGGTGAGACTAATAATACCATAGTACTGCACAGAATATTGACCCAGAAAAACCAAATACCATAGTGCACCAGAAAATACTGCCCTAACTTAACCAAATACCATAGTCCAGCAAAATATACTGCTCCAGCAAAACCAAATACCACAGTACAGCACAATATATTTCACCAGCAGAACCTAATACCCCAGTGCAGGACAAAATACTGTCCCAGTAGCACAAAATGCTTCTCCAGAAGCTACTCCTTTGTGGTGGCCATTGTCAGCTGCCATGTTCTGTCCTTCTCCTCCTCCAGTTTTCCAGTTTAATATATGGAAGGGGGAGGTGAGAAGAAACAACACCAAGTCAGCCCTACCTGCACTATACAGGAGAATACAGCACCACATACCAGTTATATCCAGTGATGTCTCCTCTGATGCAGATGTTCTCTTTCCTCAGCTCTTCCATTTGGCCCAGTCCACCATGATGACTTCTTTCAGCCTTGTCTTCCTTCTTGCCATATTTGCTGCATATCTTACCTGCCGTGCTCCATAATGCCCGCAAATACTAAACTGCAGAAAAGATACTGATCCCAGTAGTAATAATGCCCCTGTAGTGCCACCAGTAATAATAATGTTCCTATAGTGCCCACAGTATTAATAATGTTCTCATAATGTCTCCAGCAATATTGTCCTCTATTGTGTCTCCTTGAATAATATCACCCCCTATAATGTCCCCAGTATTTATAATGGCCCGATGAAGCTTCTAGCAATAATAATGCCCCCTATTGTGCTCCCAGTGTTAAAAATTCCCTCATAGTGCCCCCAGTAAACCCTTATATAGTAATCCCAAAATTAAAATGCCTCCAGTGTCCCCAGTAATGACATCTTTAGTGCCCCCATTTTTAAAATCCTCCAATGCCTCCAGTAATGACCTCTATAGTGTCCCTGGTATTAAAAATGCCCTCAGTAAGTAATGCCTCCTATAGTGCTCCAGAATTAAAGATTCCCCCAGTGTCCCCTATAGTTCCTATATGTCCTCAGCAATGATCCCTATATTACTCCCAGTAGCTCCCAGTAGCCCTTTGTGCTCCCCAAGTGACCAAAAAGTGAAAAAAAAACTGAATATCTGAGTCCTGTTCCACACTGATGGCTTGGTGCAGGTCTCAGGCCTCTTCTGGCCTGCATCCTGAGATGCCTTCGTCCTGTGGCAAGCAGTTGCGATGATGTCACACCTGGTGGCCCTGTTAGTGTGGCTGTTTTCCTTCTGTTTTGCCCATAATGACCCTTTATTCCAAGCTTTTTCTGCACTAAGCACTCAGGATCAAGTCAGTTGCTGAAACACTTCCATGTTTCGATGTGAGTCATATCAGCCACTTTATTTATACTGTATATGTTCCATTTACTGCTTCCCTGTAGGAATTAAAATAGAAATAATGTTCTCCACTGTTTTCCAATTTTTTTTTCTACTGAATAACTGAAATTTAAACAGTTCCTTCATACAAGCAAGTCTAGTAAATATGTTATGACAATAAGAGCCATTTGCGCTTCTAGAAAGCACTCCCTGTAAATCTTCAGGCACAATATGTTCAGCAGCAATTGCATGGTTGCTGCAAATAAAAGGGTAGGCTGTAGGCCACAGATGGTTGCCATAGAGACAGAATTTGTGATGGTTTTTCATACCATACCAGCAATAAATGTCCTTCAAACTTGAAACTCTCAGTGGAAATCAGAATTGAAACAATTATATCCCTCAAATAAAATGAAAGAACTTTTTTATCTGCAGCTTGCTAATGGTTCTAATGAAATATAACATCCTCTGGTAAACAGGCGGATCATTTGGTTAACGGCAAAGTGTAAGCAATCTTTATTCCAATTCTCAAGCATGAAAAGTCGCTTATCTTCTGAATTCCACCCGCTCTTGCGTCCTACTGAAGGCTGCGGTGGAGAAGTGATTCTGGTCTTATGTAAGATAATATAAATCAGACTGTAAGCAGTATTGTTTATATGAGAGTCTATCGTCAACAACACAATTTCTACATCAACCCTAAAACTATAAAAAAAAAAAAAGCTATACAAAAACTATAATGTTTGATGTTTTTAAACCTCCATTTCAGCAAATGATTACATTTTTTAACTATAAGGGCTTGTTCACATAACCATTGGTGTCCCGTTCCCGTATTGTGGACCGCATTTGCAGATCCGCAATACATGGGCACCGTTCCGTTGTCATTCCGCATCACGAATGCGGACCCATCCATTTCAATGGGTCCACAAATCCGGAGATGCGGAACGGTGCGGAGTGCTTTCTGAGGTTTCGTTCCGTGCCTCCGCACCGCAAAAAGATAGAACATGCTCTATCTTTTTGCGGAACGGAGGGATTGCGGACCCATTCAAGTGACCACAATTTGCGGTTCACAGCATGGGCACGGGACACCAACGGTCGTGTGAACGAGTCCTAAGTGGTATAAATATCACTGCAGTTGTGTTAAGCTGTGCTTAAAGGGGTTCTCTGGGCTTTTAGGAAATCAGTCATTTTTTGTCCTGTGGAAGAAAGGTTGTTTAGTTAGTACTTATTTCTCTGGCATGCTGCTATTGCTGCAGAACAAGAAAAGAAGGGCACACATCCGGTTGGGACCCAAGTGTAAGAGCCTATAGCCTGCTTGAGCGTAGTGGAGATGGTGGCATTGGTGGCGCAACAGAGGACAGAAGAAAGAACACATTTTCTAAAAATCCCAGAGAACACCTTTAAGCTAGATTATCATCATGATCCCTGTGACTGGCAGAAGATCAGTAAATGTCTCACGTAATGGTTTCTCTCAGATACCATGAGGGCTGTAATAAACTCCCAAATGTAGCATCTACAAGTAGCCAGAATTTTATCATTTAATTATGTGGGTGTGGGTGTGGATTATATATAAAAAAAAATCTTCCATTTTAAGGCCTCTCTGCAGATTATTCTTTAGGCTAGGGTTATTCCACGAGATTCTGAGGCTCATAAGTTGTAGTAAAATCTCAGCATTGCTGCATCTTCAAATGTACCTATGGAACTCAAGGTCATAAGTGACCATGCAAAAAATAAAGTACTCTAGCATGCTTTTAATGCTGAAATGAGTGACCTGCTGACAATTACAAATATTAGAGATCTACCAACCTATATTGTTCAGATCAATATTACGTAATTATACATCAACACCAGCCAATTTAGATGACACTTAAATTTAGAGGTAATTTAGCTATGTTAGGCAATGTTATAAGTCTGTTTTCATGATCTGTTGGGTTGGTATTGGATTTGGCTTGAGAGGAATCTATATTTCAAAGCCTAAATAATTATCTGCCCTTCTATATTGGCTTACTGCAATGGAGGGAATTCCCAGGTCACAGTTCCCACAGTAGTATAGGCCAACAGCAAAAAAGTGGTAAATATTGTAGACATTTATCAGTCAAGACTGAAAACAGAAGTAAGGTCCAGAAAAAAACTTGGTCAATAACAGAATAATAGACCTTTGCTAACAAGGGACAGAAAAAGCAAGTCCCCCCTACTGATTGTGGGAAACAAGACCATTTGTAAGAGGCCAGGCTTGCTGGAAAGAATCTTGAAAAGCTTGTAAAGACCTCTCAAAACCGCAGTGCTTTCTCTGGTTCTCTGGCTAGGAGCCAACAACCCCACTGACCGAAACCTGTGCCCCATAAACCTGTCTGGGGACCAGTGAAGATGGCACTTCGAGGGGGCATTATATGTAAAGAAAGAACTACTGGGCGATGTTATATATACAGATGGCACTGTATATATGAAAAGGGCTGTACTGGGGGCATTTTATGTAAAGCAGGCACTACTGGGGGGAATTATATCTATTGGGGCCTAAATGGAAATTACTACTAGGTGAGACTGGGGCCTAAATGGGGTTGATTTCTAAGTAGGGGCATAAAAGGAGGCATTATTACTAGCCTTTTACCTTATATTTTCTGTAGTTTTACATAGGACTGAAAAAATACCCAGGAGCCATTCGCTCCTAAACTGAAAAATGTAGGAGCCAAATTAAATTTTTAGTTGCCAAATGTAAAATACATAACGTATTTTCCGCTTTATAAGACGCACCTGAATGTAAGATGCACCCCAGGTTTAGAGGAGGAAAATAAAAAAATATTTTCAACCTAAAGGCGGGCTAAAACATGGATGAAGGGCGTTATAGTCATATACTATAAACACTGTCAGGTGTACCGTAATTGACCTGTGTTATAACCCCCTCATCCATAGGAATGCACCCATGTACTGCAGTACATGGGTGTGTTCCTATAGATGAGGGGGCTTATGGTCACATTTAATATACACAGGTCAACTATGGTACAATCACTGGACAGTGTTAATATTAAATGTCACTATAACCCCCATCATTCATAGAAATTCACCCATGCACTGCTGCACATGGGTGTATTCCTATGAACGAGGGGGTTATAGTGACATTAAATGCAAACACTTAGGCCAATAATAGTACAGCTCCTGGACAGTGTTTATATTAAATGTGACTATAACTCCCCTCATCCTAAAGAGTGCACCCATGTACTGCAGTACATGGGTGCATTACTATTGATGAGGAGAGGTTATAGCCATATGTAATACATATTTGTCCAGGTCAGCCCTTGAGCTCCCCTTCTTTATATCCAGGCTGTCACTCAGCAAGTCTCAGGTAGAGACAGCCCAGTAGTCCCAGGGGAAAGCAGTGCTGACTTGGGGTGCCGGAGGTTAAGTAGTGATGAGCAGTTGGTAGTGGCGAGCGGTCGGGCAACTGACTAAACTGATTGGTGGAGGCGGCAGAGCAGCAGTTCCCGTCGTGCTCACCACCAATCAGCTCAACATACAGGGAAGCAGTCCCGGAAAGCGTCACAGTAGGGGAGGGTGGTGTGGTTTGGAGGACAGCACAGCGTCAGTGCTGGTAAGCAACAGCAGACTGAGTGCGCACACGTCCTATTAAACATGCGTGCTGGCGGCATTTAGCTTCAATGACCGCCACCCACCCCACACTTCCTACTAGAGGGCATTGCCTAACATTATTAACATTGGAGAAGTATCTCTAGATAACAGCCTGCAATCTGACGGCCATATATCTAGGCAAATTCGCTTTATAGGACGCATTGACTTCTTCCCCCCATATTCGGGGGAAAAGTACATCTTATAAAGCGAAAAATACGGTAAATTATAATAAAAAAGACTTGGAAGAGAAGATGAGACACAGCTCACAGTAGTGAGTCAGCTCTACATATAAAAGAATACAGCACCACATACCTCTTACTGTCACGGACGTTTCCGTGGCAGGTACCAGGAGATCGGAGAGACTGGCAACTCGTGGGTTAAATTGACAAGTTCACTGTGGATCTTATTGTGTCTGTGTTTTGGTGAATGCCACACCCCTTGCTTCAGGTGGTGCTCGTTGGTAATTTACTTTTCCCATAAGTATCTGCTTCTCACTCTTGGAAGTGCGGTTTTTGGATTTTCTTCCTGCCTTCTAACTAGCTGGTCAGTTGTACTCTGATGTTCTTCTGGAGTTGCCAGTTTTCTACTTTCAGATAAGTCTTGTCTTTTCTTATTGTTTTGTGTTTGTTATATTCTCTGTTGTTTGCACCTGGGCCTGAGACAGAGACTTCCATTCATCCATCTGGGGAGGAATGGGTTGCCTCTTGTCCTAACCTCATTCCAGGACCTTATAGGGATCTAAGGGCCTAGGTATCCAGCATATGAATATTCCTACCTTCGGGACAGATTAGGATTGTTTAGGAGGTGACCTGTTCCTTCCCTAGTTTCCAGGCCCAATTACTGTTCCCCTTCCCTCCTGTGTTTAGTGTGGAGTTTTTCCCCCACACTGATCGTGACATTATAAACCGCCGAATAACCTTCATTTTGTTGTCTGTATCAGTTCAGCCATGGATGTTATCGCTGCACTGACCGGACAGCTACAGGGGCTGTCTCTGGAGGTGGATGACCTCCGCACGACTGTCTCACAGATGCAGAGACCACTGTTGGCTGATTCTAGTAGTGTTTACCTGACCTGTCCTGAACCTAAAGTTGCTCTCCCGAATAGAGTCTTTGGGGGAGAGTGATAATTTTATTCGGTTCAGGGAAGCGTGCAAATGGTACTTTAAGTTGCATCCACACTCATCTGGGGACGAGAGCCAGAGAGTGGGTGTGATTATTTTGTTGCTTAAAGGGGACGCCCAATTTTGGGCTTTTTCTCTGCCGACCAGATCACAGTCTCTCCGATCATTAGATGCATTTTTCAGAGCTTTAGGTCTCATCTATGATGACCCGGACCGAACCTCCCTGGTTGAGACTAAAATATGTAGTGCACGTCAGGGAGAGCGTTCGGCTGAGATCTATTGTTCCGAATTTAGGAGGTGGGCTACGGATACTGAGTGGAACGATCCAGCTCTCCGTAGCCAGTTTTGTCAGGGATTATCTGAGAGGCTGAAGGATGATTTGGCCTTTCATGAGAATCCTGAGTCTTTGGAAGCCGCTATGTCTTTGGCTGTACTTATTGATAGACGCCTGAGAGAGAGATGTAAGGGCCCACTCTCTCAGGACATTCTATTACATTACATACCGTATTCCTTTGACTCTTTGGGTGAAGAGACTCCTGAGCTTATACCTGGGGATGAACCCATGCAATTAGGGGGAGCGACTCCGGGATCTGCTTGCAAAAGTAGGAGTCACAAGCAGGGAGTATGTTTTTTCTGCAGTCAAAGGGGACATTTTGTCAATATATGTCCAAGCATTCAGGGGCAAAAAGAGAAACAAAAAGGGGCGTCTAAATCCCATCTGACTATCGGAGGTGTGAGTGGGGAGTCAGAGAATGTTCATTTGTCCTTTGCTGGTAGTACCCGATTTCATATAATCTGGTTAGGATCAAGGAAGGGGATGAATGGAAGGCGGCTTTTATGTCATGACCATGGTCATGGTCGTGACTCCTGTATCCACATGCTGTTGCCTGCGGTCTGGTTCGGTTGTTCAATAGAGACAGGGGAAGAAAAAAGAGGGTTAGTCACTGGGCCTTCAGAACGATGGTCCAGGGATAACTTCGCAGGGCGCCAAAGGTGGGGCAGAATAAGTGTAATACGATTACGCCTGAATATTGGAAAATATATATATATATATAAGTCAATTGACAATAGTAGAACAGAGAGGGGCCGGCTGCCAATGGTCTCAACCCACCCTGATGCCCTCAAGGTGGGTGATTAGAAAGAAAACAGTGGGGTTGCGCGGAGACGCTAAAAAGGACCACAGAAAGGCGCCAGAATCCCTTGTCTAGGATTGTGATGGTATATAACCCAAAGGTGGAGGCTTATGTTTTTAGGTATACATAAGTAGGGTGGCAATATTCACACACTCACCAGATATTAGGGTTGGTTAATATATGGTAGGTAAATAATAATAAAAGCAAATAAAAAAAGCGATAGTAGGCAAAGATAAAATCAAGGTATAAAATCAAAATTTTAGTGACTCACTTCACCCAGTAGGGTAATGTGGGATAAAGCTCAAGACCCACATCACACCTCCTGCGCCTGGATCGCCAGTAGAGTCTCAGAAACGAACAGTGATCACTCTGTGCTCTTCTAAATGTTATGGACGGTAGTTGGGGTAGTATATTTTTGAGAATGGGGTTCTTTAGCAAGATGTTCCAATGCTTCATAACTACCTCTCTACCCCAACTACCGTCCATAACATTTAGAAGGGCACAAACCATCAAAAATATCGCCCCATCCTGCCCCAAACTCCAAGCCCCCACGAAAACCATCTTCCTGCTGCCAATAAGAAAAGGGTGCTTCAAATGTGGCATAAAAAAAATGCAAATGCTGTGCGATGATCACACATGACACTAAGGCTATTGAAACAGGAGGCCCCTTGGGCCCTTGGACAATAAAACAAGACCTAAACTGCGGGACAAGAAATGTCATTTATCTTCTTAGATGCCCCTGCGGTTTAAAATATGTCGGTAGGACTACCCAAACTCTTAGGGAAAGAATGTGCGAACATAGGTCCAACATCAAACGTAAAGTCCCGACACACAGCGTATCACGCCATTTCTCTACACAACATTAGGGTTCCATAACCGGTTTCACAGTTACTCCTTTAGAAACCATCACCTCATCATATCAACAGTTATGTCGGAAGGAAATGTACTGGATATTCACACTAAATACTCTATCCCCTTTCAGCCTGAATGAATGTTTAGAATATTCCAATTACTAAATGAGTATAATTGCCATAAATTGTATCTGCCCCCTTGGGACAATTTTACCACTACGTCTATACCCTGATACACATGCCCACTAAAAATTTTATCGATTCAGTTCATTTTTTATTAATTCATTTCATGTTAATCTTGAATTATACTTTTTATATTAATTTTATTTTTATATATTTATATATGTGTATATATATATATATATATATATATTTTTTTTTTTTTTCATATATACCTATCTTTTTTCATTTTTATTATTATTACCATTTCCATTATTGTTGATATCATTAATTAATTATTTCTATTTATCAATCAAGATATATTATATATTTTTATAACCATTATTGTTAATTGATCACCAATATTATTATTATTAATTTTAATATTATTCTCACTCATATACCATTAATAACACCCCCCCCCCCTTTTCATTAGTCACATCTGAAATATGGATGCTAAATACGGATGCAGAATAATGTATATAAACACAGATACGATCTTGCTATTCCTGATCACGTGACTAGGGAACCAATAATGTGAATCCACTCTTACCCCCCAATCTCTAAAGATATTTTTGCACAAAAGATGTATTTTTTTAAGTAAAATCTGCTTTTCTTTATAATATCTGCATCCCTAGGCTCTGTGTAAGCCTATTACCATGGGACCCCCCCGCTTTTTTTCGCATTGCTGACCCACTAAAACAGATACTCCCGGCTAGAGGCGAACTTCCGGTTCGGGTGCGCTCCAAGCTGGAACACATCGGTAGTCTGATATGCGTTCCACCGCGAGCGCACCAGAAGGAGGAACACTAACCCACAGAGATACTCGGGAGTGGTGAGGACATGTCACCAAACCCCCCACCGGCCCCGCATGTGTTCCAAACCAACCATTCTTTGTAATTTTCTCCACTATCTGCAAAACGGACAGCCCTGAGACTATTAGGACGTCACTTCCGGTGCGTTCCACAGTGGAACGCATGTGGACACGGGAAGTGACGGAATTTCAAGCCGTTTTTGGCGATCTTTTTTGCTTCTTCATTTGTTATTTAAACCCCATTGTACTGTGTTTTGACTATATATGCTCCTGATGAAGGGGACCCACTAAGAGGCCCCCAAAACGCGTCGAGCTGCTCACTCCCCCACCCTGGCTTTGGAATAAAGGATTATAAGAAAGAACAAGGACTCCTGAGTGATCACTGTTCGTTTCTGAGACTCTACTGGCGATCCAGGCGCAGGAGGTGTGATGTGGGTGTCTTGAGCTTTATCCCACATTACCCTCCTGGGTGAAGTGAGTCACTAAAATTTTGATTTTATACCTTGTTTTTATCTTTGCCTACTATCCCTTTTTTTATTTGCTTTTATTATTATTTACCTACCATATATTAACCAACCCTAATATCTGGTGAGTGTGTGAATATTGCCACCCTACTTATGTATACCTAAAAACATAAGCCTTCACCTTTGGGTTATATACCATCACAATCCTAGACACTAGGGATTCTGGCACCTCTCTGTGGTCCTTTTTAGCGTCTCTGCGCAACCCCACTGTTTTCTTGGTTGTTCAACCACAGGTGAGGGCCGCTAGTATGTTGCCTCACTTGTGGTTGCCGCTGGCAACATGTAGTTATTTCGCAGTTTAGCAGCCTGAGCTGGTGCTAGGCAGCTTGCTGCAATGTGCATGTGGTTGCACCTGGCAACCTATCTTTGTTAGGTGTGTCTTTTGTATGTCTGGTGTGCACAGGTTTTAATTATGTGAGCACTTTCTCCTTTAAGTGTCTGTCTTCCCTTCCCTGGTGTGAGAAGGGTTAATTCCCTTCTGTGTGTGTGAACACTGGGTGTGTCTGTGTGGGTGTGGCTACTTGGGCCTATATAGCCTACGCATAGAGAGCAGTAGTCAGAGGGGTACTTCAGCCATGGTCTGCTGGAGTCGTCCTCCTACTTCATACCAGCTGCCAGTGAGGGCCACCCTTGTGGTCATAAATGTTTTATGTGATGTTTAGTTGAGGTTGTTTTCCTTTTCGTATTTTATGCACCAATGGATCTGGGTTCCTGTGTGTTTGTGTGTGTGCTGTGTCCATTTATGTTTGGGTGTGGACACTAGTTTGTAATGCACGGGATTCAGTCAGTGTGTCTGTGGTAGGTAGGTGTGGAAGTTCTTTTCATCCTCCTGCCATATCCATAGGCTGTTCATGTTCCTATCCCCTTGCAGCTTGGCCACTTTAGACTCCTGTTTCTCCGCGTCCAGGAGGAACGGGCTGTCTACCCAGCTCCTAGCCCAGGGATCTGCGGAGGGTGAGTAGGGATCCGAGGTTCCTGAGCATGAGCCCTCCTACCTTCAAGGTCGGCTCATGTAGCTAGGAGTCAGGGTCAGATTAGGGAAGCTCTAGGAGGTGACCTGCTCCCTAATTCTGTGGTCCTGGCCAAGTAGCGACCTACCATCTTCTGGCATTGCATGGCTGAGGGTTTTCCCCATCCTCAGCCGTGACATTTTAATACTTCTGAGGGGCACTTTGAGAACCTGGTCATGCCTTTCGGGTTGACCAATGTCCCGGCGGTCTTCCAACATTTTGCGAATGACACCTTTCATCACCTGGTGGGGAGGTTTGTGATCATGTATTTGGATAACATTCTTATTTATTCTCCTGACATAGAAACACATCAGAATCATGTGAGACAGGTGTTACAAATTCTAAGGGATAATAAATTGTTTGCAAAATTAGAGAAATGTGTTTTTGCCGTACACGAGATGCAGTTCTTGGGCTACCTGCTGTCATCTTTGGGTTTTCAAATGGATCCTGAGAAAGTCTGTGCTGTATTGGACTGGAATCAACCCGAAAATCTGAAGGCTCTTATGCGGTTTTTAGGATTCACCAACTATTACCGAAATGTATTAAGAATTATTCGACAATAGTAAAACCCTTAACGGACATGACTAATAAGGGTACAGATGTCTCTGTATGGTCTGATTCGCAGTTGCAAGCCTTTTCTGCGATTAAGGAATGCTTCTCTTCTGCTCCCATATTGGTGCAGGCAGATTTGTCGCAACCGTTTATTGTGGAAGTGGATGCATCCGAGGTGGGGGTAGGAGCAGTTTTGTCACAGGGCCCATTTTCTTGAAAAAACTATCCCCTGCTGAGAAAAATGATGATATGGGTAACAGAGAGTTGCTGGCCATAAAATTGGCTTTTGAGGCATGGCGTCATTGGTTGAAAGGGGTGATTCATCTGATCACGGTATTCACTGATCACAAAAATCTGGCTTATCTGGAGTCGGCGGAACGACTGAACTCAAGACAAGCCAGATGGGCCCTGTTTTTCACCAGATTCAATTTCACTGTTACCTATTGTCCTGGGATTAAGAATGTCAAGGTGAATGCCTTGTCACATAGCTTCCCTGGAGGTGGTGATTTTGAAAACCCGAGTCCATTACTATCTAAATGGGTGGTGATATATGCCCTTTACCCTGACATTTAGGTGAAGGTGTTAGAGGCTCAGGGAGATGTACCGGACTTGTGTCCCTCTGGGAAACTATTTGTGCCACTGGAATTGCAATGAGCAGGATGCGGGGTATAGACACTGACGCTAAATTATGGAATGTCTGGGTCAGGTGCAAATAATTGTCTGTTTGTTCGTGACTAGGGATGAGCGAACTCGAACTGTATAGTTCGGGTTCGTACCGAATTTTGGGGTGTCCGTGACACGGACCCGAACCCGGACATTTTCGTAAAAGTCCGGGTTCGGGTTCGGTGTTCGTCGCTTTCTTGGCGCTTTTGTGACGCTTTCTTGGCGCTTTTTGAAAGGCTGCAAAGCAGCCAATCAACAAGCGTCATACTACTTGCCCCAAGAGGCCATCACAGCCATGCCTACTATTAGCATGGCTGTGATTGGCCAGAGCACCATGTGACCCAGCCTCTATTTAAGCTGGAGTCACATAGCGCCGCCCGTCACTCTGCTCTGATTAGCGTAGGGAGAGGTTGCGGCTGCGACAGTAGGGCGAGATTAGGCAGATTAACTCCTCCAAAGGACTTGATTATTGATCGATCTGCAGCTGTGGGTCATTGAGCTGCTGATACTCAATTGCTCACTGTTTTTAGGCTGCCCAGACCGTTTGTCAGTCACATTTTTCTGGGGTGATCGGCGGCCATTTTGTGTCTTGTGGTGCGCCAGCACAAGCTGCGACCAAGTGCATTTAACCCTCAATGGTGTGGTTGTTTTTTGGCTAAAGCCTACATCAGGGTGAAGCTGTCACACCAAGTGCATTTAACCAGCAATAGTCTGTTTATTTTTTGGCCATATACTACATCAGGGGCAAGCTGCGCCTGTCACCAAGTGCATTTAACCCTCAATGGTGTGGTTGTTTTTTGGTTAAAGCCTACATCAGGGTGAAGCTGTCACACCAAGTGCATTTAACCAGCAATAGTCTGTTTATTTTTTGGCCATATACTACATCAGGGGCAAGCTGCGCCAGTCACCAAGTGCATTTAACCCTCAGTAGTGTGGTTGGTCAAGCTATCACACCAAGTGCATTTAACCAGCAATAGTCTGTTCATTTTTTGGCCATATACTAAATCAGGGGCAAGCTGCGCCCGTCACCAAGTGCATTTAACCAGCAATAGTCTGTTCATTTTTTGGCCATATACTACATCAGGGGCAAGCTGCGCCCGTCACCAAGTGCATTTAACCCTCAGTAGTGTGGTTGGTCAAGCTATCACACCAAGTGCATTTAACCAGCAATAGTCTGTTCATTTTTTGGCCATATACTAAATCAGGGGCAAGCTGCGCCCGTCACCAAGTGCATTTAACCAGCAATAGTCTGTTCATTTTTTGGCCATATACTAAATCAGGGGCAAGCTGCGCCTGTCACCAAGTGCATTTAACCAGCAATAGTCTGTTCATTTTTTGGCCATATACTACATCAGGGGCAAGCTGCGCCCGTCACCAAGTGCATTTAACCCTCAGTAGTGTGGTTGGTCAAGCTGTAACACCAAGTGCATTTAACCAGCAATAGTCTGTTCATTTTTTGGCCATATACTAAATCAGGGGCAAACTGCGCCCGTCACCAAGTGCATTTAACCAGCAATAGTCTGTTCATTTTTTGGCCATATACTACATCAGGGGCAAGCTGCGCCCGTCACCAAGTGCATTTAACCCTCAGTAGTGTGGTTGGTCAAGCTGTGACACCAAGTGCATTTAACCAGCAATAGTCTGTTCATTTTTTGGCCATATACTACATCAGGGGCAAGCTGCGCCCGTCACCAAGTGCATTTAACCAGCAATAGTGTGGTTATTTTTTGGCCATATCCCAGTCTAATTCTGTCACTAAATCCATACCGGTCACCCAGCGCCTAAATACTAGGCCTCAAATTTATATCCCGCTAAATCTGTCGTTACCGCTGTACTGTTGTGGCTGGGCAAGTTATTTAGTGTCCGTCAAAGCACATTTTTTGTTCTGGGTTGAAATACAATTCCCAATTTAGCAATTTCATAATTTAGTGGTTTCTGCTATATCAGAGCTATTTGAAATCTATCCCTAAAAGGGTATATAATATTCAAGGTGCACATAGGGTCATTCAGAATAACTTCACACACACGCTACTGTGCATTTCCAAGTCTAATTCTGTCACTAAATCCATACCGGTCACCCAGCGCCTAAATACTAGGCCTCAAATTTATATCCCGCTAAATCTCTCGTTACCGCTGTCCTGTTGTGGCTGGGAAAGTTATTTAGTGTCCGTCAAAGCACATTTTTTGTTCTGGGTTGAAATACAATTCCCAATTTAGCAATTTCATAATTTAGTGGTTTCTGCTATATCAGAGCTATTTGAAATCTATCCCTAAAAGGGTATATAATATTCAAGGTGCACATAGGGTCATTCAGAATAACTTCACACACACACGCTACTGTGCATATCCCAGTCTAATTCTGTCACTAAATCCATACCGGTCACCCAGCGCCTAAATACTAGGCCTCAAATTTATATCCCGCTGAATTTGAATACAATACATTGGGCCAAATAATATTTTTGTTGTTGTGGTGAACCATAACAATGAGGAAAACATCTAGTAAGGGACGCGGACGTGGACATGGTCGTGGTGGTGTTAGTGGACCCTCTGGTGCTGGGAGAGGACGTGGCCGTTCTGCCACATCCACACGTCCTAGTGTACCAACTACCTCAGGTCCCAGTAGCCGCCAGAATTTACAGCGATATATGGTGGGGCCCAATGCCGTTCGAAGGATGGTAAGGCCTGAGCAGGTACAGGCATTAGTCAATTGGGTGGCCGACAGTGGATCCAGCACGTTCACATTATCTCCCACCCAGTCTTCTGCAGAAAGCGCACAGATGGCGCCTGAAAACCAACCCCATCAGTCTGTCACATCACCCCCATGCATACCAGGGAAACTGTCTCAGCCTCAAGTTATGCAGCAGTCTCTTATGCTGTTTGAAGACTCCGCTGGCAGGGTTTCCCAAGGGCATCCACCTAGCCCTTCCCCAGCGGTGAAAGACATAGAATGCACTGACGCACAACCACTTATGTTTCCTGATGATGAGGACATGGGAATACCACCTCAGCATGTCTCTGATGATGACGAAACACAGGTGCCAACTGCTGCGTCTTTCTGCAGTGTGCAGACTGAACAGGAGGTCAGGGATCAAGACTGGGTGGAAGACGATGCAGGGGACGATGAGGTCCTAGACCCCACATGGAATGAAGGTCGTGCCACTGACTTTCACAGTTCGGAGGAAGAGGCAGTGGTGAGACCGAGCCAACAGCGTAGCAAAAGAGGGAGCAGTGGGCAAAAGCAGAACACCCGCCGCCAAGAGACTCCGCCTGCTACTGACCGCCGCCATCTGGGACCGAGCACCCCAAAGGCAGCTTCAAGGAGTTCCCTGGCATGGCACTTCTTCAAACAATGTGCTGACGACAAGACCCGAGTGGTTTGCACGCTGTGCCATCAGAGCCTGAAGCGAGGCATTAACGTTCTGAACCTGAGCACAACCTGCATGACCAGGCACCTGCATGCAAAGCATGAACTGCAGTGGAGTAAACACCTTAAAACCAAGGAAGTCACTCAGGCTCCCCCTGCTACCTCTTCTGCTGCTGCCGCCTCGGCCTCTTCTGCTGCTGCCGCCTCGGCCTCTTCCTCCGCCTCTGGAGGAACGTTGGGACCTGCCGCCCAGCAAACAGGGGATGTACCACCAACACCACCACCACCACCTCCGTCACCAAGCGTCTCAACCATGTCACACGGCAGCGTTCAGCTCTCCATCTCACAAACATTTGAGAGAAAGCGTAAATTCCCACCTAGCCACCCTCGATCCCTGGCCCTGAATGCCAGCATTTCTAAACTACTGGCCTATGAAATGCTGTCATTTAGGCTGGTGGACACAGACCGCTTCAAACAGCTCATGTCGCTTGCTGTCCCACAGTATGTTGTTCCCAGCCGCCACTACTTCTCCAAGAGAGCCGTGCCTTCCCTGCACAACCAAGTATCCGATAAAATCAAGTGTGCACTGCGCAACGCCATCTGTGGCAAGGTCCACCTAACCACAGATACGTGGACCAGTAAGCACGGCCAGGGACGCTATATCTCCCTAACTGCACACTGGGTAAATGTAGTGGCAGCTGGGCCCCAGGCGGAGAGCTGTTTGGCGCACGTCCTTCCGCCGCCAAGGATCGCAGGGCAACATTCTTTGCCTCCTGTTGCCACCTCCTCCTTCTCGGCTTCCTCCTCCTCTTCTTCCACCTGCTCATCCAGTCAGCCACACACCTTCACCACCAACTTCAGCACAGCCCGGGGTAAACGTCAGCAGGCCATTCTGAAACTCATATGTTTGGGGGACAGGCCCCACACCGCACAGGAGTTGTGGCGGGGTATAGAACAACAGACCGACGAGTGGTTGCTGCCGGTGAGCCTCAAGCCCGGCCTGGTGGTGTGTGATAATGGGCGAAATCTCGTTGCAGCTCTGGGACTAGCCAATTTGACGCACATCCCTTGCTTGGCGCATGTGCTGAATTTGGTGGTGCAGAAGTTCATTCACAACTACCCCGACATGTCAGAGCTGCTGCATAAAGTGCGGGCCGTCTGTTCGCGCTTCCGGCGTTCACATCCTGCTGCTGCTCGCCTGTCTGCGCTACAGCGTAACTTCGGCCTTCCCGCTCACCGCCTCATATGCGACGTGCCCACCAGGTGGAACTCCACCTTGCACATGCTGGACAGACTGTGCGAGCAGCAGCAGGCCATAGTGGAGTTTCAGCTGCAGCACGCACGGGTCAGTCGCACTACAGAACAGCACCACTTCACCACCAATGACTGGGCCTCCATGCGAGACCTGTGTGCCCTGTTGCGCTGTTTCGAGTACTCCACCATCATGGCCAGTGGCGATGACGCCGTTATCAGCGTTACAATACCACTTCTATGTCTCCTTGAGAAAACACTTAGGGCGATGATGGAAGAGGAGGTGGCCCAGGAGGAGGAGGAGGAGGAAGAGGGGTCATTTTTAGCACTTTCAGGCCAGTCTCTTCGAAGTGACTCAGAGGGAGGTTTTCGGCAACAGCAGAGGCCAGGTACAAATGTGGCCAGCCAGGGCCCACTACTGGAGGACGAGGAGGACGAGGATGAGGAGGAGGTGGAGGAGGATGAGGATGAAGCATGGTCACAGCGGGGTGGCACCCAACGCAGCTCGGGTCCATCACTGGTGCGTGGCTGGGGGGAAAGGCAGGACGATGACGATACGCCTCCCACAGAGGACAGCTTGTCCTTACCCCTGGGCAGCCTGGCACACATGAGCGACTACATGCTGCAGTGCCTGCGCAACGACAGCAGAGTTGCCCACATTTTAACCTGTGCGGACTACTGGGTTGCCACCCTGCTGGATCCACGCTACAAAGACAATGTGCCCACCTTACTTCCTGCACTGGAGCGTGATAGGAAGATGCGCGAGTACAAGCGCACGTGGGTAGACGCGCTACTGAGAGCATTCCCAAATGTCACAGGGGAACAAGTGGAAGCCCAAGGCCAAGGCAGAGGAGGAGCAAGAGGTCGCCAAGGCAGCTGTGTCACGGCCAGCTCCTCTGAGGGCAGGGTTAGCATGGCAGAGATGTGGAAAACTTTTGTCAACACGCCACAGCTAACTGCACCACCACCTGATACGCAACGTGTTAGCAGGAGGCAACATTTCACTAACATGGTGGAACAGTACGTGTGCACACCCCTCCACGTACTGACTGATGGTTCGGCCCCATTCAACTTCTGGGTCTCTAAATTGTCCACGTGGCCAGAGCTAGCCTTTTATGCCTTGGAGGTGCTGGCCTGCCCGGCAGCCAGCGTTTTGTCTGAACGTGTATTCAGCACGGCAGGGGGCGTCATTACAGACAAACGCAGCCGCCTGTCTACAGCCAATGTGGACAAGCTGACGTTCATAAAAATGAACCAGGCATGGATCCCACAGGACCTGTCCGTCCCTTGTCCAGATTAGACATTAACTACCTCCCCTTAACCATATATTATTGGACTCCAGGGCACTTCCTCATTCAATCCTATTTTTATTTTCATTTTACCATTATATTGCGAGGCTACCCAAAGTTGAATGAACCTCTCCTGTGTCTGGGTGCCGGGGCCTAAATATATGCCAATGGACTGTTCCAATGTTGGGTGACGTGAAGCCTGATTCTCTGCTATGACATGCAGAATGATTCTCTGCTGACATGAAGCCAGATCCTCTGTTTTACGGGACCTCTCTCCTCTGCCTGGGTGCTGGGCCTAAATTTATGAAAATGGACTCTTACAGTGGTGGCTGACGTGAAGCCTCATTCTCTGCTATGACATGCAGACTAATTCTCTGCTGACATGAAGCCAGATTGTCTGTTACGGGACCTCTCTCCTCTGCCTGTGTGCTGGGCCTAAATATATGCCAATGGACTGTTGCAGTGGTGGCTGACGTGAAGCCTCATTCTCTGCTATGACATGCAGACTGATTCTCTGCTGACATGAAGCCAGATTGTCTGTTACGGGACCTCTCTCCTCTGCCTGGGTGCTGGGCCTAAATATATGCCAATGGACTGTTGCAGTGGTGGGTGACGTGAAGCCTCATTCTCTGCTATGACATGCAGACTAATTCTCTGCTGACATGAAGCCAGATTGTCTGTTACGGGACCTCTCTCCTCTGCCTGGGTGCTTGGCCTAAACTTATGACAATGGACTGTTGCAGTGGTGGGTGACGTGAAGCCTGATTCTCTGCTTTGACATGCAGACTGATTCTCTGCTGACATGAAGCCAGATTGTCTGTTACGGGACCTCTCTCCTCTGCCTGGGTGCTGGGCCTAAATATATGCCAATGGACTGTTGCAGTGGTGGCTGACGTGAAGCCTCATTCTCTGCTATGACATGCAGACTAATTCTCTGCTGACATGAAGCCAGATCCTCTGTTACGGGACCTCTCTCCTCTGCCTGGGTGCTGGGCCTAAATTTATGAAAATGGACTCTTACAGTGGTGGGTGACGTGAAGCCTGATTCTCTGCTATGACATGAAGACTGATTCTCTGCTGACATGAAGCCAGATTGTCTGTTACGGGACCTCTCTCCTCTGCCTGTGTGCTGGGCCTAAATATATGCCAATGGACTGTTGCAGTGGTGGCTGACGTGAAGCCTCATTCTCTGCTATGACATGCAGACTGATTCTCTGCTGACATGAAGCCAGATTGTCTGTTACGGGACCTCTCTCCTCTGCCTGGGTGCTGGGCCTAAATATATGCCAATGGACTGTTGCAGTGGTGGCTGACGTGAAGCCTCATTCTCTGCTATGACATGCAGACTAATTCTCTGCTGACATGAAGCCAGATTCTCTGTTACGGGACCTCTCTCCTCTGCCTGGGTTCCGGGGCCTAAATATCTGAGAATGGACTGTTCCAGTGGTGGGTGACGGGAAGCCAGATTCTCTGCTATGGGACCTCTCTCCAATTGATTTTGGTTAATTTTTATTTATTTAATTTTTATTTTAATTCATTTCCCTATCCACATTTGTTTGCAGGGGATTTACCTACATGTTGCTGCCTTTTGCAGCCCTCTAGCCCTTTCCTGGGCTGTTTTACAGCCTTTTTAGTGCCGAAAAGTTTGGGTCCCCATTGACTTCAATGGGGTTCGGGTTCGGGACGAAGTTCGGATCGGGTTCGGATCCCGAACCCGAACATTTTCGGGAAGTTCGGCCGAACTTCTCGAACCCGAACATCCAGGTGTTCGCTCAACTCTATTCGTGACGCCAATTGCAGCATGCACAGGGTATTGTCACAGGGCCCTTTAAAGGTGTTATAACTCACGTCTCAGGTTAGGAATGCCAGAGTGGTGTAATGTCTCTGTATGGCAGTGGTAATTGTGTCAAATGTGTCACTTACCTGGGTACGGCTGGACTCCTGGTTCCTGGCTCATTTGCAATAAAATGAGTGTAGTGATATGTGGAATAATAGAGGGATTTTGCAGCAGAAATTGAGATCCAGACCTTTGGTAAAGTTCAAACTTGTCTTTACTGAAGATAACTTTCATCCAAGCAAGGTACAGCTTTAGTCTGAGGAGGAATATGACTTCTCCTGGGTCTCTGGACTTTACTCACAGTTATCTTCTCAGGGTATGCTTTCTTCCTGGAACTGGAGGTTGTCTGCTTGCTTCATCCAGCTAAGGCTGCAGGGCTCAGGCTGGGGATTGTGATCAATGTCTCAGCATGAGACTAAATCCTGGCTTGGCTCCCTATATCTGGGAGCTCCTAACATGCACAGCCTTCCCCAACAGGGTTGGCTGGCACACTCACACTAACTTCCTTCTCCACCCAAGCTGCAGGATGTGGGCTCAGCCCACTCTGCTCACAGAGGGGGAGCTAAGCTGGAATGAACTATTCCAGCTTAGAAATACTAAACTGAACCTAAGTCCTTACCGAGCCATGGCTGCCACCTGCTGGTGGACATGGAAATTGCAACAATATACATTTAACATGGTTTATAATGCATAGTTGTGAAGACATAATGTAAAATCACATCAGATGACAAGGTTAAGGCTCTTAGGAGATTGTAGTGGGACAGAAGAGTTTTGTAACACAACTCTGGGGTGTTATAGAATTGCTAGTGGGAAAAAAGATGGCGGATCACCTGTAGACCCTCTATGGATATGGTTCGCTCTTCAAGGATCACCCAAATCCAGGAGAAAAAACAAAAAGGCAAATGAAAAATGAAGGGGCACTCAGTTATCAGGAAGCCCTGGACAACCAAATAAGTCTAAAATAGGATTTAATAAAAAAATAGACATCACATAGAGGTACAATGACATATGTTAAAAAACATAAAATGACATAAAAATGTGCTGTGTAGCACAAGGATGCGTCACTAGGCAAGTGGCACTTGTAGCCGTGTAAAAGCGCTCAATGGTAAGTGGCTAGATGATTGTCCCAGTAGAGCAAGAAATAAAACGTGCCTTCTGGTTAGGGGACGCTGAGAACAAATGTCCCTTGTAGAGATAAATCGGTGGTAGATAGTGGAATGGTGTCCCCTCACTAGTAGGAGCGTATCGCTTATCCCCTGTTGTAACAGATATGTCCGTATCCTCCGATTCTCTAACAGATGTATTGACCAAACATTCATTTGCCTTTTTGTTATAGAATTGCATCACAAGGTGTTGTAGGAACATCATTGTACGGTTCTTTCAGGACATACTGGGAGTAGGTCCACTGCCAACCTCATATCTCATAGATTCTGGTGGCGGGGGTGGTGTAAGTGTGTGAAGGACTATGTGTCAGCCTGTACTACCTGTGCACGTGCCAAGGTGACATATAATCGACCTTCTGGATCTTTACTTCAGTTACCCATTCCGTCCAGACCATGGACTCATGTATCCATGGACTTTATCACTGATCTACTTAATTCTTCAGGAAAGACAGTTATTCTGGTGGTAGTTGATCGCTTTAGTAAAAAGGCCCACCTAATGCTAAAACCCTATCAAAGGTATTTGTTGACAACATTGTGAAATTTGATGGCATTCCCTCTGACGTGGTCTCAGATCATGGGACTCCGTTTGTTTCTAGATTCTGGAAGGCGTTCTGTACTTGTCTGGGAATTCAACAGTACTTTTCTTAGGCTTTTCATCCTCAGTCAAATGGACAGACGAAGTGCACTAATCAAAGTCTGGACACTTTCTTGAGATGTTTTGTATCTGAGAACCAGGAGGCGTGGTCTTCCTTTTTGTCTTTGGCAGAGTTTTCCATAAACAATCGTAGTCAGGAGTCCACTGGTGAGTCGTTGTTTTTTGGGGCCTATGGATTTCACCCGCATTTTGGCACATTTTCTGGTTCTAATACTTCTGGTATCCCTGAGGAAGAATGTTTTTCATCATCATTGTCATCGATATGGCAAAAAATTCAAAATAACTTGAAAAATATGGGTGACAAATCTAAATGTGTGGCTGACAGGAAACCTATGAATGTCTACAAGAAACATTAAGTTGAAGGTACCTTCCTGGAAGTTGGGTCCAAGGTTTATCATCTATAAAAGATCATCGCCATTATTACTCCTGTAGCTTTTCGTCTTGAGCTTCCTCAGGCCTTGAAAATTCATAATGTGTTCCGCAGGTCTTTGTTGAAAAAATATGTGGAACCTTTACTGCCATCTCCCTTGCCACCCTCTCCGGTCATGGTGGACGGCAATTTGGAAGTTGACTCTCGAGTTCTCCGTGGATCCCTTCAAAATCTTGTCCACTGGAAAGGTTATGGACCTGAGGAGAGGATGTGGGTTCTGGCATCCGACGTTAATGCCAATCGTTTAGTGAATGCCTTTCATTGATCTCACCTGCATAAGGTCGGTCCTGGGTGCCTGGAGGTCACCCGTAGAAGAGGAGGTACTGTCATGGACGTTACCGTGGCAGGTACCAGGAGATCGGAGAGTCTGGCAACTCATGGGTTAGATTGACAAGTTCACTGTGGATATTATTGTGTCTGTGTTTTGGTGAATGCCACACCCCTTGCTTCAGGTGTTGCTTGTTGGTAATTTACTTTTCCCATAAGTAGCTGCTTCTCACTCTTGGAGGTACAGTTTATACAGTAGATTTTCTTCCTGCCGTCTAACTAGCTGGTTGGTTGTACTCTGTGGTGCTTCTGGAGTTGCCAGTTTTCTACTTTCAGATAAATCTTGTCTTTTATTATTGTTTTGTGTTTGTTATATTCCCTGTTGTTTGTATCTGGGCCTGAGACAGAGACTTCCATTCGTCCATCTGGGGTTGTCTCTGGTCCTAACCTCATTCCAGGGCCTTATAGGGATCTATGGGCCTAGATATCCAGCATATGAATATTCCTACCTTCAAGGTCTATTCATATTGATAGGTAGTTAGGGCCCGGGTAATTAGGGTTGTTTAGGAGGTGACCTGTTCCTTCCCTAGTCTCCAGGCCCAGTTACTGTTCCCCTTCCCTCCTGTGTTTAGTGTGGAGTTTTTCCCCCACACTAATCTTGACACTTACTTCCAGTGACATCTCCTGTCATGTAGATCTTCTCTTTCCTCTTCTCCTCCGTTTGCCCCAGAACGCCATGACTAATTCTTTCAGCCGCATCTCGTCTCTATAGAGTTTGTTACACAGACATGTTAGATTTCTCATAATTGGGGTCATTTATCAAACTGATGAAAAGTACAACTGGCTTAGTTGCCCATAGCAACTAATCAGATTCCACCTTTCATTTTCAAAAGGGGCTGTCTAAAATTAATAGTGGAATCTGGTTGCTATGGGCAATTAAGCCAGTTCTACGCTACACCAGTTTGATAAATGACCCCCAAATGTCCCTGTAGTGTCTACAGCAATTATAATGTCCCCTAGAGTGCCCCTAGTAATAACATCCTATATTGTGCTCCAGGTAATAATGCCTGTATAGTGTCCCTGAAAAATAATGTCCCTAATATGTCCTTGTAATAGAAATGCCCCTATAGTTCCTACCCAATAGCAACATCCCCCACACTACCCCTATATAGTAGTTTGGCCCCACACTGCCCGCATGGTATTAATTTATTCACACTGCCCTCACAGTATTAATTCCCACTACGGTAGTCATTTTCCCCCACACTACTCCGACAGTATTAATTGTTCCCCACACTAGTAATTTGCCCCCACGTAGTAGTTTTATCCCCATGTAGTACAAACCGGATTCCCAAATAGTTGGGACACTAAACAAATTGTGAATAAAAACTGAATGCAATGATGTGGAGATGGCAAATGTCAATATTTTATTTGTAATAGAACGTAGATGACAGATCAAACGTTTAATCCGAGTAAATGTATCATTTTAAAGGAAAAATACGTTGATTCAAATTTTCACGGTGTCAACAAATCCCCAAAAAGTTGGGACAAGTAGCAATAAGAGGCTGGAAAAAGTAAATTTGAGCATAACGAAGAGCTGGAAGACCAATTAACACTAATTAGGTCAATTGGCAACATGATTGGGTATAAAAAGAGCTTCTCAGAGTGGCAGTGTCTCTCAAAAGCCAAGATGGGTAGAGGATCACCAATTCCCACAATGTTGCGCAGAAAGATAGTGGAGCAATATCAGAAAGGTGTTACCCAGCGAAAAATTGCAAAGACTTTGCATCTATCATCATCAACTGTGCATAACATCATCCGAAGATTCAGAGAATCTGGAACAATCTCTGTGCGTAAGGGTCAAGGCCGTAAAACCATACTGGATGCCCGTGATCTCCGGGCCCTTAAACGACACTGCACCACAAGCAGGAATGCTACTGTCCCCCAAAGTTGGCACACAAAAAATAAAAAATAAAAAAAGCTAATACTTACCTGTGTCCCAGTAGGCGCTCACTCGTAGATGGTAGGCAGGTGTGCTGCGCACACACGTCAGTGTGCTGCGTCCGAGCACTCGCACGCAATTATGTCATTACACCCGGCTGCGCCGAGATTGTACTACCACATAGCGGTGATTGAGGGGCAGGGAACTATGCGCTCCCGTGCCCCTTCGTAGTTTGAGGGCGTTTGGGTCGGCATTGGGCTCCAGCGATGCCGGGCCTGGGGCTACAGACCCAAACACCCCAATTATAATCTGCCACTGGTGACAAAGTACCAACAGGCAAGACTTCACTGTCATCATCAGGAGGATCACTCTCAATCTCCTCATCCTCTTCCTCCTCTTCTGCCCACCAACGTTGAACAGATGGCATTTAACTTCCATGGGTACTACCCTCTGTCACGGAGGCAAACGTCTCCTGCTCCTCCTGGAGCCACTAACATAGGTGCTGGCGGAAACCCTGATCAATGTAGGGCCCGCAATCCTTGGCGTCAGTAGCACCTGTGCCATCCCAGGGTACGACTTGCTCCTGGCCTCCACAACATTCACCCAGTGTGCCGTCAGTGAAATGTAGCATCCCTGGCTGAATGCACTTGTCCATGTGTCTGTGGTTAATTGGACCTTCCCAGTAACTGCATTGGTCAGGGCACGTGTCATGTTACGGGACACATGTTGGTGTAAGGCGGGCACGGCACACCTTGAAAAATAGTGGCGGCTGGGTACTGTGTAACGAGAGACGGCCGCTGATATCAGGCTGCGAAAGGCTTCAGTGTCCACAAGCCTAAATGGCAACATTTCCAGGTCCATTAATTTGGAAAGCTGTGCATTTAGTGCTATGGCCTGTGGGTGGGTGGCTAGGTATTTGCGCTTGCTTTCAAATGCCTGGTGTAAGGATATTTGTACGCTGCACTGGAACATGGAAGTGGATGTGATCGCTGATGGTGCTTGCGAAGGTCCAGGTGCAGGTCATTCGACAGGGGATTGGCCAGCAAGTAACACAGGGGAAGAGGAGGCAGTGGTGTGACCGCAGACACAGATTATGGACCCAGGCATTTGGCCCACCTATTGCGGTGCTTTGATGCCATGTGGCGGGTCATGTTGGTGGTGGTGAGGTTGCTAGTGTTTACGCCACTGCTCATTTTTGTATGGCACAGGTTTCAAATGACAATTCTTTTGTCGTCCGCACTTTCCTCAAAAAAGCGCCAGACTGCGGAACACCTACCCCTTCGCAAGGGAGATTGCCGCAAGGGGGTGCTCCAGGGAACAGTTGCGTGCCTGTTTGGTGTGGCCCGCCTTCTCCCTTTTGCCACCCCACTGCCTCTTCCAAACTGTTGCGGTGCAGCAGAACCCTCCCCCTCTATACTGCTGTCCTCACTCGGCTTTCCACCTTCCTAGGTTGGGTCAGTGACTTCATCGTCCACCACCTCCTCTTCCACTTCCTCACTCTGCTCATCCTCCTGACTTGTTGACCTATCCACAACCTCAGTGATTGTCAACTGTGTCTCATGCTCTTCATCAAACTCTTCAGACAGTAATTGCCGTTGAGTTATTGGCATTAAACAGTAGTTTCTGTTCCCCATCGTCATCTTCTTGTGATTGTGGATGCTCAAGAATTTGGGAATCAGGGCACAAAATCTGTCCCTCTTCAAGCGTGCTTGGTGAGAGGGCCAAATCAAAGAATGGCGCTGAAAAGTGTGGGATCATTTGTTTGCCCAGACTCTCCATGGTGGGAGGAAGGAGGATCAGGGTGAGAATTGGGTTAAGCAGACTCTTTTCTACTGAGAGTGGACTTGGTGGAAGACAAGGTGGTGCTTAACCGACTGGAAGCATTATCTGCTGCAATCCAACCTACCACCTGGTAGCACTGGTCTGACTTCAAGAGTGTTGTTCTGAGCCGCCCCCTGCCAACTGGGACATAAAGCTAGGTATCGTGGATGATTGTTTTTGTTGTGCTCTAGCAGCAGGCAAGATTACACCGCGCCCAGGGCCACAGTCTCTGCGTGCACCATCAGCATCACGGCCACTGCACAGTCCCTTACTGCTCGCCTTCTTCATATTAAATGTAATATATGATTTAAAGTCTGTCACACGTACAATACCGTAGGATTTGGAAGTGTATGCGCAAACAAATTTAAAAAGGTATTTGGGATGTGGAAACGTCACACAGGAGATACATTTTTGAAGCGCACACATTACACTACAGATGTAGCCCTGGTAATGTCACTGTCAGAAGTGGACACCGTCTATTGAAAAAGTACACTGTATGTCACAGATACATTTTTAACTGCACATGTTACACTGGAGATGTGGCCCTGGTAATGTCACTGTAAGAAGCGAACACTGTCTATTGAAAAAGTACACTGTATGTCACAGATACATTTTTTTACCCCATACGTTACACTGGAGATGTGGCCCTGGTAATGTCACAGTCAAAAGCGGTCACCGTCTATTGGAAAAGTACGCTGTATGTCACAGATACATTTTTTACCGGAACACGTTACACTGGAGATGTGGCCCTGGTAATGTCACTGCCAGAAGCGGACAACATCTATTGAAAAAGTACACTGGATGCCACAGATACATTTTTCAGCGCACACTTTAAATTGAAGATGTGGCACTGGTTATGTCACTTTCAGAAGCGGACACCGTCTATTGACAAAGTACACTGTATGTCACAGATACATTTTTGAAGCGCACACATTACACTGCAGATGTGGCCCTTGTAATGTCACTGTCCGCAGCAGACATTGGAGTCGGCCACATGAGGGGCTAAGCAGTGCTCATGGGTATTATTGCCACTGGGGACCCAAATTCAAAGTTTGCCCTGGGGCCCATAGAATTCTAATTACACCACTGCGACAGGCGCATGCATGCCCGACTCGCACATCACACACAGCACGCGGCCGTACAGTGGGAAGGAAGGAGAGCGTTCCTTCCAACTGTGATGCCGGCCAGCCACTGCCACCAATGAAAATGCTTGAAAAGGGCTAGTGAGGCAGGGATTGGTTAGGTCCCACTGCCCCACCAATGAAAATAAACATGACGGCCTGAGGGGGAAGGGGGGGGGGGGGGGGGGGGTTGTCGGCATCCAGTTTCGGCTAGTATCTGAGGGAGCGGGAGAATGACCTGCAGTTCCTCCTCCATGTCACCTTGAAAATATCAGCAGTGCAGCAGGAGACCAGTGCAGCAGGAGACCAGTGCAGCAGGAGACCAGTGCAGCAGGAGACCAGTGCAGCAGGAGACCAGTGCAGCAGGAGACCAGTGCAGCAGGAGACCAGTGCAGCAGGAGACCAGTGCAGCAGAGACCACTGCAGCAGAGACCAGTGCAGCAAAGACCAGAGCAGCAGAGACCCTAGTCAGTTTTAGGCTGGTTTCACACGGGCGTTGCGGATTGGGGCCGGATGCGTTCAGAGTGCGTTCAGTGAAACTCGCACTATTTTGCAAGCAAGTTCAGTCAGTTTGGTCTACGGTTGCGTTTAGTTGTTCAGTTTTTTCCGCGAGGGTGCAATACGTTTTGATGCGTTTTTCACGCGCGTGATAAAAAACTGAATGTTTACAAACATCTCTTAGCAACCATCAGTGAAAAACGCATCGCACCCGCACTTGCTTGCGGATGCAATGCGTTTTTCACGCAGCCCCATTCACTTCTATGGGGCCAGGGCTGTGTGAAAAACGCAGAATATAGAACATGCTGCGATTTTCACGCAACGCAGAACTGATGCGTGAAAAACAACGCTCATGTACACAGACCCATTGAAATGAATGGGTCAGGATTCAGTGCGGGTGCTATGCGTTCACGTCACGCATTGCACCCGCGCGGAAAACTCGCTCGTGTGAAAGGGACCTTAAAGTCACATTTAAATAATAAATGTAATAGTTATATATTTTAACATGTACCTTGTGTTTTGTTTTGCGCGTGAATCAGTCAGCGCCGACCAGCACCCCTAAGCCCTGCCCCATCCGCTCCCTGGGGAAATTGTCTTGCATGAAACAAGTCCTTGGTGCCAAAAAGGTTGGGGACCACTGCTATATATCACCCAATGACACGTTGCGGCCAGCCAATCACTATAATGCCAGCAGCCAACATGGCTACGGCATTACAGTGAGGGCAGTACTTACCTGTATGTTTATTGGCTGCTTAGCAGCTGCAAACCGTGCGGGGAGGAGACTCGAGCATGGCGCTCGAGCACATGTGGTACTCGGTCGAAATACCGCCATGTGCCGAGCATAGAGATGCTCAAGCAGAACTGGTGTTTGGCCGAGCATGCTCGATTATCTCTAATTATTACTAAATAGGTGAGCTCAGTTATGCAGAAACAAGTGTTCAGGAGAGTCATCAGAGTGATCTGTGCAGGACTGAGAAAAAGGGAAAGAGAACAACTCCAGTCAGAGGAGACATCACCTGGAAATCACTGAGTGGGAGCCTAAACGGGATTATAATGACAGTCATTGTGTAGCGGTAATATTTGGCCTTTAAAAGTGTTATTATTAGAAATGTTGGCCATGTATTCTGTAATATGCGCTTTATTGTGTTTTATTATGCTCGTGATTCCAATCCCCCCCCCCCCCAGTCCATTGAGAAATTGTCTTTTGTGAATCTGGTCCATGGTGCAAAAAATGTTGGGGGTTACTGATCCCCCAACCTTGGATAGTCATTCATCTAAATGGTCGCAAATTGTAATACTGCGGTTCTGGCTGGCTGTGTCTTCATGCACCAAAATCAGCTGTGTGCCTATAACAACTCATCTAATGTACTTTATACCAGCCAAGATGCTATGATTGAAATTGTTAGCGTGCTTTATGAATTGTGATCCTGATTTCAACTATCCAGATATTAAGGACTCCAATTTCTCACTAAACAAATGCAATACAATGTCCAGATATTCTAGCAAAAACCTTGTCAGGGTGCAATTCACATCGCAACCAGTAGGTGACCACAAATATAGCATAGACATCTCTAGAGTATTTTTATTTTGTTAAACCTGGTAAGCCACCAAGCATGTGCATGGAAGGAGGGTGTTTTAATGGTTGAGAGGGGTTAACCTATAGCAAGAGATGCTATTCTTGAGTATCTCAATGAAATATCTGTATAACACAGCATTGACATGGCCTTATGAGCGATTGGTCATGTCAGCCTAATCTGATCAGCTTCTGTGAGCAGGTAAACTCCAGACTGGCTGGGGTTATGCTGTTGATGTTGTGTATCCAGAATTTCTGATACTATACCACATAAAAGGTGGGTACATAAAGTGACAATGCTGAGACTAAGGGAACATATGTGTAATTGGGTCAAAGATGTTGCCCTGTCTAGGAGCTGACAACTCTAATGGTCCTAACCTATGGCCTATAAAAAAACCTCAGCTATTTGCAGTCCCACCATGCCTCCGCTGCTGCACCGTTCCCAGTTGCTTCTGATCCCCACAGGACCAGGAAAAGGCTTGATCCTATGACCGCTGTGGCCTTATTGATGTACCCCGCTCTTACACCATATTATATGCTTAGCGTTGTAAATATGGGGAAGATATGATATTGTGTCCATGAAGACACTGTATTCATTGATATTCAATGCTAAGCTGTTTACATTCATGATAATATGGTGTTTATCTGAATTGCATTGGATATGAACTTCTCTTTGTATTAGTGTTAACCTTCTTACTAGGCCGTCTTGTTGATTCAGCACATCACATACTGGGCAGTGACAGTGGCCCTAGGCAGACGCTTGGAGCTCGGGGAATCGGATCTGGCTGGCAGCTTGTTGTATGAGAGAACCTCATGTAATGATATGTTGTAGTTGGTCTCATATTCCGCCCCAGGATCCTGTCACAAACACCAGTAATGAAACATTTTCCTCTTGTGACTTGTACTTTCTTTAAAGTGTTGAGAACCTTGGATTATTGAAAAACCAACCACACAGTTTTCATACAAATCTGATCTTGCCATTTAAATTGAACTGCCCAAAGCCAGTCTATTCTTTGCCACTTAGTGACATTTTTGGATAAACCCTGAAGACATAAGTTCAATGCACAGGTAAATAGAATAGATAAAAAACTACTGTGTTTGCTGCTCAGATCATATGTTCAGCCTCGGACCTATATATACAGCAAATATCCTATCACTACAAATAATGCATTTGCAGAATCGATGCCTTCGTTGGTTCTACGTCCAAATTTAACCCTCTAAGAACTGGTTTGTATTAAAGCTCTATTTTATTATTTGACATAGCCACAGATATCAGTTACAGTTGTG
This sequence comes from Bufo gargarizans, assembly GCF_014858855.1. Lineage (NCBI taxonomy): Eukaryota > Metazoa > Chordata > Amphibia > Anura > Bufonidae > Bufo > Bufo gargarizans. The sequence continues at coordinate 491,576,238 of NC_058081.1, read as the reverse complement.
TTCAAAATAGCAGTGTGTTTAAAAAAAATGAATAAAGCTTAAAATCCTTCTAATAGCTTCCATTTCCATATACACAAATGCATTGGGAATACTACACAGTCTAATCCAAATCAAAGCATGAAGAAAAATATATCAAATTTGTGTTGTTCCTCAAAAAAAATTGAAAAGTGACTATTAGAGTGTTTACAAATACAGGGAGTGCAGAATTATTAGGCAAGTTGTATTTTTGAGGATTAATTTTATTATTGAACAACAACCATGTTCTCAATGAACCCAAAAAACTCATTAATATCAAAGCTGAATATTTTTGGAAGTAGTTTTTAGTTTGTTTTTAGTTTTAGCTATTTTAGGGGGATATCTGTGTGTGCAGGTGACTATTACTGTACATAATTATTAGGCAACTTAACAAAAAACAAATATATACCCATTTCAATTATTTATTTTTACCAGTGAAACCAATATAACATCTCAACATTCACAAATATACATTTCTGACATTCAAAAACAAAACTAAAACAAATCAGTGACCAATATAGCCACCTTTCTTTGCAAGGACACTCAAAAGCCTGCCATCCATGGATTTTGTCAGTGTTTTGATCTGTTCACCATCAACATTGCGTGCAGCAGCAACCACAGCCTCCCAGACACTGTTCAGAGAGGTGTACTGTTTTCCCTCCTTGTAAATCTCACATTTGATGATGGACCACAGGTTCTCAATGGGGTTCAGATCAGGTGAACAAGGAGGCCATGTCATTAGATTTTCTTCTTTTATACCCTTTCTTGCCAGCCACGCTGTGGAGTACTTGGACGCGTGTGATGGAGCATTGTCCTGCATGAAAATCATGTTTTTCTTGAAGGATGCAGACTTCTTCCTGTACCACTGCTTGAAGAAGGTGTCTTCCAGAAACTGGCAGTAGGACTGGGAGTTGAGCTTGACTCCATCCTCAACCCGAAAAGGCCCCACAAGCTCATCTTTGATAATACCAGCCCAAACCAGTACTCCACCTCCACCTTGCTGGCGTCTGAGTCGGACTGGAGCTCTCTGCCCTTTACCAATCCAGCCACGGGCCCATCCATCTGGCACATCAAGACTCACTCTCATTTCATCAGTCCATAAAACCTTTGAAAAATCAGTCTTGAGATATTTCTTGGCCCAGTCTTGACGTTTCAGCTTGTGTGTCTTGTTCAGTGGTGGTCGTCTTTCAGCCTTTCTTACCTTGGCCATGTCTCTGAGTATTGCACACCTTGTGCTTTTGGGCACTACAGTGATGTTTCAGCTCTGAAATATGGCCAAACTGGTGGCAAGTGGCATCTTGGCAGCTGCACGCTTGACTTTTCTCAGTTCATGGGCAGTTATTTTGCGCCTTGGTTTTTCCACACGCTTCTTGTGACCCTGTTGACTATTTTGAATGAAACGCTTGATTGTTCGATGATCACGCTTCAGAAGCTTTGCAATTTTAAGAGTGCTGCATCCCTCTGCAAGATATCTCACTATTTTTGCCTTTTCTGAGCCTGTCAAGTCCTTCTTTTGACCCATTTTGCCAAAGGAAAGGAAGTTGCCTAATAATTATGCACACCTGATATAGGGTGTTGATGTCATTAGACCACACCTCTTCTCATTACAGAGATGCACATCACCTAATATGCTTAATTGGTAGTAGGCTTTCGAGCCTATACAGCTTGGAGTAAGACAACATGCATAAAGAGGATGATGTGGTCAAAATACTGATTTGCCTAATAATTCTGCACTCCCTGTATAGCAGTGTTTGTATTCTTCTTTACAAACATTCACTATATAAACTGAAAAATGTTTGAAGATTTTGCTTTCCTTTGAATCACTTAATTAATATTTAGTTGTATAACCACTGTTTCTGAGAACTGCTGTACATCTGTGTAGCATGGAGTCAACCAACCTTTGGCACCTGTGAACAGGTATTCCAGCCCAGGATGATTGGACTACATTCCACACTTCTTTATTTCTTGGTTTTGCCTCAGAAACTGCATCTTTGATGTCACCCCACAAGTTTTCTATTGGATTAAGATCCGGGGATTGGGCTGGCCACTCCATAACGTCAATCTTATTGGCCTGGAACCAAGATGTTGCACGTTTACTGGTGTGTTTGGGGTCGTTGTCTTGTTGGAACACCCATTTCAAGGGTATTTCCTCTTCAGCATAAGGCAGCATAACCTCTTCAAGTATTCTGATGTATTCAAACTGATCCATGATCCCTGATATGCGATAAATAGGCCCAACACCCTAGTATGAGAAACATCCCCATATCATGATGCTTGCAACACCATGCTTCACTGTCTTCACTGTGTACTGTGGCTTGAATTCACTGTTTGGGGCGCCATTTCTCTTTAGGCCAGTCAAAGTGCTCTTTGGCAAATTTTAACCTCTTCAGCACTTGGGACTTTGCGGGGGCTTCTTGCAGATAGCTTGGCTTCACATAGGTGTCTTCTAATTGTAACAGTACTCACAGGTAACTTTATACTAAAGGTGGGACGAATCCAATTTTTTTCAAATCCAAACCGAAAAGGTTCTCGAATATATAGGATCTTTTGAATCTCGAATCCTACTTATGGGGGGGATTTGTGGATGACACTGTTATGGAGGGGGATGTGTGGATGACACTGTTATGGAGGGGGATGTGTGGATGACACTGTTATGGAGGGGGATGTGTGGATGACACTGTTATGGAGGGGGATCTGTGGATGACACTTGTGGGGGGGATCTGTGGATGACACTGTTATGGAGGGGGATGTGTGGATGACACTGTTATGGAGGGGGATCTGTGGATGACACTGCTATGGGGGGGATCTGTGGATGACACTGTTATGGGGGGGATCTGTGGATGACACTGTTCTGGAGAGGGATCTGTGGATGACACTGTTATGGAGGGGGATCTGTAGATGACACATACCGTATATAGCATCTTATGCTATATGTGTCATCCACAGATCCACCCCATGACAGTGTCATCCACAGATCCCCCCTCCCTATAACAGTGTCATCCACAGATCCCACCCCATAACAGTATCATCCACAGATCCCCCTGCCTATAACAGTGTCATGCACAGACACCCCCACCATAACAGTGTCATCCACAGATCCCACCTCATAACAGTGCCATCCACATATCCCCCTCCCTGCCGCTCACAGGAGTGTACATTTGACAGTCACATTTCTAAACTGTAATCCATATCCTGCAGTAACTTTAACTTTAAATAAGCAGCCGCTCATCTCTACTAGTACCTTACACCAACTCCTCAGCTAGCTTCGGTAACAGGGCCAGGCTACCACCTACAGGCAGTGCGCGGGCTCACAGTGACATCACACGCCTGTGCCGTCTAGTGGGAGGAGCAGGCACGCCGCCCGCACTGCCTGTTAGTTGTTACTGAGCGAGCGCTGATTTAAAGTTACTGCAGTACCAGGTCAGAGGATACCAATTACAGTTTAGAAGAAATGTACACTACTGTGAGCGGTCAAAATGAATGGGGGAACATTTCAGTTGGGGGGGCACATGGGGGGCACAGAGTGATGTAGGGGGGGCTGTGGCGCCCCCTTGGCGAGGCCACTGGGGAAATAGCAGGTGGTGCGGAGACGTGACGTCACGGCGGGATTCTTCAGATTCGAATTTAGTTAATTGCAGCGGGATTAGAGTCCACGAATCCCACGAATCCAGCAAGATTCAAGGGATTCGTGGATTCAACGGATTCGTCATCCCACCTCTACTTTAGACCTTCTTTGATCTTCCTGGAGCTGATTGTTTGCCATTTTGTCTATTCTATCCATTCGAATGATAGTTTATCACTTTCTTCTACGTCTTCTAGGTTTTGGTTGCCATTTTAAAGCATTTGCGATCATGTTTTCCCCTCTCTAATTATTCTTTTAATCAAGGTACAGTGTTCTTCTGAACAATGTCTGGAACGACCCATATTCCCCAGAATTTCAGAGAGAAATGCACTGTAACCAGCATGTACAACATTTGCTGCCTTCCTTCCTTAAATAAGGGCAATAATTGCCACCTATTTTTCCAAGAATAAATGAACTCACTATTTGAACTCCACACTGCTATTATTTTAAGCATGCCCCTTTCAATAAGTGATTGAATTACAGAGAATCAGCAGCATGCATGTCATGACTGTTGGGTCTGTTGGATTTCTACTACTCTACTACACCTGCTAGTAAATTATTTGCCATGTAGAAATATCATTTCTACCAAAAACAGTGATTGATCAGGTTAGTCATGTCTAACTGCTATTATTTTGAACATAACTGTACATACAGGTGCTGGCTGGTGTCTGAGGATGCCTAAATATAGTGTTAGAAATAGCACATGGTAGGAGTAGCCGTGTTACAGAGATTGCATTTGGGCCAAAACCTACAAGTCACACTACATCTTTTTTCCAGTTTAGTTAGTTTAATATTATTTTGTTACTGAAAAAATATGTATGATATAAAAGACAAATGTCAAATGACCAGTCATGATGTTTATATGGAATTCTGGGGACTGGAGGCTATCTTGTAACAGAACAATGAGGTGAATGTTGGAGGTCACCATGTAGGACAAAGTTTGTGGATATTGTGTTGATACATTGATACCTGCTTGTTGCTAGACTTGTATGCGCCTGTAAATCATTGATGCTGCAGAGTACTGAGCAGCACCCCTTACAAAATAATGCACATGGACATTTATATTGTATAGCAATGTTGTGCTATGTGCTCTTAACCTGCCTTAACTCTTTCAACCACAGATTTTTTTTTTTTCCGGGGGCCATAACTTTTTACTTTTTTGTTCACATAGCCGTATGAGGATTAGTTATTTTTTTGGCGGGACAAATTGTACTTTCTAATGGCACCATTTATTTTTACATATGATGTAGTGGGGACGTGGAAAATGTTTTGAAATGGGTAGGAATTGGAAAAAAAAACCGCAATTCCACAAGAGTTTTATGGATTTAGTTTTTTTACGAAATTCTATATGCGGAACTGACCTGTTACCTTCATTCTCGATGTCAGTACAATTACGGCAATACAACATTTGTATAGTTTTTCTTGGCTTTTTAATAAAAAAATAAAAAAATAAAAAGGGATAATTTTTTGCGGCGCTATCTGTACTTTTTATTGATGCCATTTTGGAGTGTGTATGACTTTTTGATCACTTTTTATTCAACTTTTTGCTGGAGGTGAAGCGACCAAACAATGGCAGATTTGTGATTTTGACTGTGTTTATATTTCGCCATTTGCCTTATGGGATAAATATATATTTTTTAAATTTTATAGTATGGTCGTTTTTGTATGCTTAATGCACATGATTTTTTTTTTCATTGTTTGTTTTTTTTATTTTAATTTTGGGAAAATGGTGGTGATTTGAATTTTTATATATATATTTTTTTTTAAGATTTTTAGTAAAGATTTTTTTTTACACATTTTTATAGTTCCCATAGGCAACTTTCACAAGAAATCATTAATGCACTAGCTTTGAATTCTATGGGGATTATGCACTTACCATCCGGATCCCCGCTTCTGGCTTGCGTTCCCAGATGCTGTGGTCACATTTGACTACATCAGGCATGCTCAACCTGCAGCCCTCCAGCTGTTGAAAGACTACAACTCCCAGCATGCCTGAACAGCCTACAGCTATCAGCCTACAGCAGGGCATGGTGGGAGTTGTAGTTTTACAACAGCTAGAGGGCCGCAGGTTGAGCATCCCTGGACTACATCATCTAAGGGTTTAAATGTATGCGAACGACTTTACAGTTGATCGCTACATAGGCCACAGGTGTTTGCTGTTTAAAACAGCAGGCCCCCAGCGGCAATGGCACTTGCGAGCAGTCACTATCTTTAAAGAGCTATATGAATGCAAGTAAGTATGAAGATAAAAATTACATAACCGGACTTGGCATCACTTACACTATACATCATTTACTCTATTTTAGGGGGTGTTTCGTAGCTGACATATTCCCTTTAAGGTACTATTCCTTTAAAATGTTCGTTATTGTCAGGCATTGTGCAATTTCTGTTATGTACATATTTACTGTACCTTGTATTTAAGTTGTTTTAGCTAGTGTCAGTTTGTGCAAACAGTTTCTAGCTAGCCTGCATGAAAGCCAGTATATCCATTACCTATTACCATAGCCATATTTTCCAAGATCTGTTGAAGGACAAGCAGTACCTGTAATCATCCTCTTTACCCAGACCTAATGTGGCATAGCCGGTATGTCAAGGGTATCATTTAATGTGCAGCATTATATATTTACAGGTATGCTGTGTGTAACTTGTATTTCATGCACATGTTTGTGTCTGCATACTGTAACTTTGTACTCTAATGCAGTTGAGACAGCGAGCAGGTAACCAATGAAGAGACGACAGTACTTATACAAGCCATGTGTTTTCTTCAAACAGCTGATCGGCAAGGGTGCTGGGAGTTGGGCCCCTGTGGATCTGATAGTGATGACCTATCTTGAGGATAGGTAACCAATTTTAAAAAAGCGGATGACCCCTTGTTATATTTTGTCTTAATGGTATGTTATGGATCTGCAGTATACTTCAGGAATTATAAGGTATGGTTGGCAGTGGAAATGGAACTTACCATTCCATTCCTCCCGTCTTGGTGGGAGTGGGCTGGTTCTGCTTTCTGCCAGTAGGGGGAGCTCTAGTGAGAGTTGGCTTAGCAAGCCTAGAGTGAGGGAGCACTTGGAGTTCCCTCTGAGGGAATTTACTAAAGACTGACATTTCAAAGACATCCTCGGTAAAAAGCCTGCTAGCAAATGATGTGACCAGTTTATAAAGAGGTGCGGGCCTCTTTATAAATTTGTGGCATCTGTGAGGTGCTAGGAGCTGGCATAGGTTACAGTTATAATTTACACCAGTTTTCTGGCATAATTTATATTAAATGTGTTGTGGTAGCCCCATCCCTTCTGCTAAGCTCTGCCTACTAAAAGTGGCAAGAGCAACATAAAACATAAAAAGATGCAACATGCCATTTGTGCCAAATTTTTGCCAAACCTCAGACATAAAGTCTTTGTAAACAACCCCCATTGTGTGCGTTTCGACCTCCATGAAGATGTTATAAAATTACTGTGGGGTGACAGTAACCCCCCAATTTGTGATACTAGACAACTAAAAGTACAGTACTTTGCCTGGTAAGCAAAGAAGGGGATGCAATAGTAAAAACAAAGTATACCAAAGTAATATTTTTGTGTGAGCTCTTACTGAGGGGCAGCCTCAGTTTTTCTATGGCGCCCTATGATTTCTGTGTTATCACCCCCGTGGTCACCAAATAGGCTTTCTCTAATGATCACCTAAATAATGAAATTCAGTTTTCTACAGATTTGTGAAATAGACAGTGCTTGCTATAAAAGTACATAGAATAAGTAGTTGGTTGCTGCTGCTGGGCACCAGAGTACCGTAATCCGCTTCCCATTCTGACAGTATGAACTGTGGCGTATAGTTTGGTCTGCATTGTATAATAATCAAGAAGCAGATTAGAGACTAAGTATAGCTTTGGAAAGGTTAGACATTGGAAAGGTTACACAATTACAGCCCAGATTTTCATATCTTTTTCTATTCTGTACTATTTTGCATATTATTATTTGTTTCAATGGAGAAATTTCCATCTCCCCATCTGCAAGATAAAAGACACAGATTGCACATAATTATACATATTATCTGTCTGACTTGCATGCAAAATTGTATCACTATATGGAATGGCACAGCCAGGGATGGATCATGCTTTAATAATGTATGGGAGTTTTCAGAGACGTTTGGAATAGTTTGCATGTAAAGAACTGCCTGTTTGTCACTTGAACTGAAGGCAGTCATGGTTTTATTGGTTGAGATATATCGAGAAAACTGCCTGAGGGGTGAAACAAGTCAGATTTCACCTCTTAATCTTAAGAAAAGAGATAACTTCTTCTAGTGTATGGAAATAATAGGGGATAAAGCAGATAGCAAAGTAGCTCTGAATGTAGATGCTCAATGAAAAAAAGATTCTAACACTTCTTGTTGGGGAAAAGCAGAAGACAATACCGAGATATGATGAGAGATATTGGTCAAAAAAAAAAAGAAAGAAGAATGGTTAAAAAAAAATCTTATACTGCTAATAATGATTGGCGTTAGAGGGAAATTATGTCTAAAAGTGATCTTTATGTCCCACACGCTTTTCATAATAGCATCAGGGTGAACTAGGTTTCCACCGCTTTGGATTACTGACTTACTCGCATGGACCCTTGAGCACTTTCCAAATTGCTAAATAGCCAGTCATTCCCTGGAAAAAGCTGCTACAGGATATAAAAATCAGTAGCTAAGGGTCCTTTAACAATGGCCAATTTCAGCCCTCAACAACTGCCCGTTTACAATTGGCGCTCATTTAAGGTTAATATTAGAGATGAGCGAATCGAAGTTGACGAAGTGGAATTCAATCCAAATTTTAGGAAAAATTTAATTCATCCCGAATGGGTAAAGAATCAAATTTTTTCTAAAATGGCTGCTGCACATGTTACAAAGTGAAAGTGAGAAGCCCGGGAACGAGGGAACACCCACAATGCCATGCAGACAGCAAATCGGCGGATTGCCAGCCTCTGTGATGTCACAGCCCTATAAAAAGCCTCCTCATGCCCGGTCTTCACCATTTTACAGTGAACTTAGTGCAGGGAGAGACGTTCATTACAGGCACAAGGGACAGTGTTTAGAAAATACTTTTATACAAAAAACTAAACAAAAAAAACCCGATTGAGATGTTCAGGGAAAGATTATTCACAGTGTAAGGAAAGGATAGGGAGGCTTTATCCACACTGTATAGAGAGCAGGGACCAATAGGAGCATGTACAGCCTGGGTAATAGGAGCTATTCTATTACACCTTGCTGAACTCATTGGGGTTACTAAAAGTAATCTATTACTACAGATTTTAGGTTGTTTTTAACAGTAATTAAAGTAATCCTGGCATCTGTTATTGGGCTGAAAGCGCTGTGTTTTTGGGGTGTATTTATTTTAAATATATAAAAGTATGTCCATTCATCTTTGCGTTTGGGGTGAATTTGCAATCTGATACAAACAGTTTTTGGGTATGTTTATTTTAAATATATAAAGGTATGTCCAATAATCCTTGCTTTTGGGGTGATTTTGCGGTCAGATACAACCAGTTTTGGGGTGTGTTTTTTCATATATAAAAGTACTTCCGTTTATCCTTGCTTTTGGGGTGAAAGTGCAGTCTGATACAACCAGTTTTAGGGTCTGTCAGAAGGACGGAAAAATGAGAAACACAACGGATCCTGTCTTTGGAGCAGCCATAAGGCCTGTATCACACGGTCACTATTTTGCATCAGGACTGGATCATGATTTGGAAGCCAAAAGCAGGAGTGGGTACAAAACACAGAAGACATGCAAAGTTTCCAATCACGTGTCATCTCTGTTTTGGATCCACTCCTGTTTTTTTTTTGGCCTTAGTAATACTGATGGATTACTGAGCAAATGCTGACATGAAGGCTGATGCTCAAAAGACAGGATCCGTTTTTTTGGTGTTGTTCTTATGAAGAATCATTCGAAGAACAAAATAAACAGTGATGTCAATACCAACTTACTTCTGACACCCTCTCCACTCTGTCAGGGGGACACTACTTGTCTCAGCGTGTAACAGAACAGGTTCTGTATACATCTATGTGCAATTTGCTGAAGACGGTGTAAAACGAGTGCACTTTTTGACTCTATAATAGAATCTTGGGCCACTGCACGGTTCTTTATACCTGACGCTAACATTGACCTGTAAGGTTGAGTTCACACTTGAGGTCAGTTTTGGCTCCGTAACTGACTAAATAAGTGAAGTGCGCAGTGATTCCAAGAATGACGCCTGTCATCTGTGTGTCATACTGACTCACAGTATTGTTTCACTAGCACAGCAGACTCCCTATGCGTGTTTCTGAAATGCACAGTGTTGTACACCACTATACAGGCTCTCAGCAGCCGGGAAATAGCTGTTTTTTAATGCGATTCATCACAAATAAATTCAGATTGAATCTTTTGGGGAAATTTGGCGAACCGTTCGAATTGAATATTTGAGAAATTCACTCATCTCTGGTTAGTATGATCATTTGCCTCTATGCAGTTTGCATATTGTTGACAATACATTCCCTGTTTACATGGGGAGATGTCATGTAAAAAACTTTTATTTTTGGGTCCACATAACAGATTCTATCAGCTAGTTTGTTAGTATCGGCCTGTGTGAAATGGCCTTAAGAGAATGTGTTAACCAACCCCTAACTTCAATTCTATCAGTTTGTGACAGGTTTGGGGTAGGGGTTTATGAACAAAAATGCCTCCTTATATTAACTCCAAGATCTGGAACAGGCTGTAGTCAGGAGGGAATGATCTGTCAGCTGAAGGGAGTATAGGGTGTTTTGATACAGACTACTAATAATCATGGCCCAAATTTTTTTAAAATCTGTCACCAGGCAGACCTTGTTTTCAGGGGGGGGGGGGGGTTGGGGGGTTGATCCGCTGTTTGGCCCCTGATCTGTCAATAAGGGTATGTGTGTGATGCACTATATGTCACATAGTAACATAGTTTATAAGGCCAAAAAAAGACATCTGTCCATCCAGTTCGGCTTGTTATCCTGCAAGTTGATCCAGAGGAAGCAAAAAAAGATCTCCCTCAGTCGTCTTTTTTCTAAAGTGAATAACCCTAATTTTGATCATCTTTCAGGGTACTGTAGTTGCCCCATTCCAGTTATTAGTTTAGTTGCTCTTCTCTGTACCCTCTTCAGCTCTGCTATGTCTGCCTTGTTCACAGGAGCCCAGAACTGTACACACTGCTCCATGTGTGGTCTGACTAGTGATTTGTAAAGTGGCAGGTGTACCCGATGTAGTCGGACACCTGTCAGTCTAGGTGTTACCTGAGGCTGGATCTGGAGGGCAGCTGTCTCATATCCGAAGTGGACCAACACATCTTCAAACCGCCCTCTTGTTGCATGCGCGGTAGGATTAGTACCCGCACCTGTTTCGCTGTGGGTAGAAATTCGTCTGCCAGCATCCGCAACAGCAGAATGCAGCATCTCTCGCAGCAAGGCCTGGAAATGCTGCATTCTGCCAGCCCTCTGTGATGCTGGTAACATGTCTGCCATTTTGTGTTTGTACTGGGGGTCTAAGTACGTTGACACCCAGTACTGGTCCTTGCCCTTTATGCTTTTTATACGGGGGTCCCTCTTCAAACACTGGAGTATGAAGGCCCCCATTTGCACTAAATTGTAAGCGGTGAAGCCCCCTGGCTCTTGCTCATCGCCCAGGAGAATGTCGTCCTCTGTCTCCTTCCCCCAGCCATGGACAACACCAGGGCACCTCGAAAAGTTTAAAGTCCTCCTCAAAGCCTGCTCTTCTCGCTCCTCCTCTTCCTCCCCACAGCCACCATCATCCTCTGACTCCTCTTCAGACTCCTGCTGACTTTTCTCAGATGGAGTTGCTTCCCCTGAGAATTAATTCAGCATTACAACTTCCTCATCTTCCAGCTCCTGCTCCTCGGCAGCTTGATCAATGACACGATGCAATGCATGCTCCAGAAAGAAGGCATAAGGTACAATATCACTAATTGTGCCCTGGCTGTGACTGACCAGTTTGGTGATCTCATCAAGGGGCCGCAGAAGTCTGCATGCATTGCGCATGAGCAGTCACTGGCGCTGTGAAAAGAAACCAAGATCCCCAGAACCTGTCCTGCTGCAGAGTTCGTACAGATAGCAGTTAATGGCACTTTGCTGCTGGGGCAACCTATCAAGCATATACAAGGTGTAGTTCCAGCGCGTCGGGCTGTCACAAATCAGACATCTGATGGACAGGTGGTGCCGCTGCTGAACGTCAGCAAGGCGAGCCATGGCCATGTAAGATCTTCTAAAATGGCCAGAGATTTTCCTGTCCTGCCGAGAAACGTCCTGCACCTCAGGGTATTTGGCAACGAATCGCTGCACGACTAAGTTCAGGACGTGTGCCACGACTAAGTTCAGGACGTGTGTCATTTTGCCCTGTATCAGCAAGCTCAGCAGATTGGCACAGTTTTCGCACACCACTTTACCAACTGTCAAATTGAGTGGGGTTAGCCACTGATCGGCCTGTGACCACAGAGCTCAGCACAGCATGGCAACGTCTCACCTGGCACGTCGGATAGGTTCTGGGGAGCTTGGGGGGTGCAGTGGAAAAGGAGGAGTCAGCTGAGGAGGATACGGAGGATGGAGTAAGAGGAGGAGAAGAAGAGGCAGGCCTACATGCAATCCATGGTGGTGACACCAAATCTACACCGGAGCCATGAGTCACATGCTTGATAGCCGTCAGAAGGTTCACCCAGTGGGGAGTAAAAGTCATGTACCTTCCCTTCCCGTGTTTTCTAGACCACTTGTCTGTGGTCAAAAGTATCTTGGCACCTACACTGTGTGCCAGAAATATATTCACTTGCCGCTGAACGTGGCCATATAGCTCTGGGATGCCCTTCTGGGAAAAATATTTTTTTCCGGGGACCTTCCATTGCGGTGTGTCAATGGCCATAAATTTTCTAAAGGCCTCCGAGTCCACCAGTTCATATGGCAGTAGTTGGCAGGCTAGAAGTTCTGACAAGCCAGCTGTCGGCCAATGGCCAAGAGGGTTATCCAGTGTCATCAACTTTGTATGCTCTAACCTTCGGGCCACGGAAGCCTGCCTTCTGCCAGATGAACGCGATGACGGCGATGTCAAGAATTGCTGCGCATCGGTAAGGTCTGAGAATGGATGGGAAAATAATTCCTTGGACCGAGTGGAGGGGCTATGGTGGTGGTGGTGGTGTCTTTGGGGGTGCACACAGCAGAGAGTGAAAAGGGTGCAGATACAGAGGATGAGGAGGGTGCAGAAGTGGAAGGCTGAATGAGCCACTCAACCAACTCTGGTGCGTTCTTTGAAGTAATCACATGCTCCTTCTCCAACTTCCCACTTAGGCACCTGCCCGAACCCTACCCCTGCGGAACGGCCTGCTTCTTCCTTTGCCTGTCATTTTCAAAATGAGAGAAGAGCAGTATTTGTGGAAGCAGGTATCTTGCAGGCCTCAATTAATATTTGGTGGAAACAGGTATATCTAACACCTTAATTACTATTTTGTGGAAGTAGGTATATCGCAGCCCTCAGTCAGCATTTGGTGGAAGCAGGTATATCAAACCCCTTAATAACAATTTTGTGGAAGCAGGTATCTCGCATGCCTCAATCAGTATTTGGTGGAAACCAGTATATCAAACCCCTTAATCTGTATTTTGTGGAAGCAGGTATATCGCAGGCCTCAATCAATATTTGGTGGAAACAGGTATATCACACTCCTTAATCCGTTTTTTGGGGGGCAACAGGTATATCACACCCATTGCAAATAGCTGTTCCAATAGCGCTTGTCCCTGTATATAGCTGCGGTATCACAGCAGAACCGAACACAACTGCTGCACAATACAAATGCTCTATAATATACTTTCTATGTTAGAAAGTATATTATAAGTATATCACACCCCTCAGTATATCACACCTATTGATAGCACACCTATACCAGTCCTTAAGAGGAATTTTGTGGCCCTATTAGCTAGGGTTTGGTGTCCCTAACAGCCTGTCCTTGCTCCACAAAGCAACCTTTCCCTACACTGGCAAAACATAGAATGTAAAATGGCTGCCAGATCAGGTTCTGTTATAGGGTGGGGGTGTGTCCATGTGCCGAAACATCTCAATTGGCTGTCCTGTCCCACCTGATGGATGTGTCATAGGTCAAAGTTCGGCGCAATACAAAATATGGTGCGGGCGGACATCGTTATATGTTCGCATGTTTGGCAAATTGCGAACAAGCAAAGTTCGCCGCAAAACGACCGCCGGGCAAACCGCAAGGCCATCTATACTCAGCGATGCACACTAATAATTTAGCTCTCACAGATACTCCCTCACATAATCTAAAGTCACACACTTAATACGAACACACACTTGAACTCAAACACCAGAACGCTCACAAACGCGTTGTTTGTTTCTTATATAAGTGCAGCTCTCAAACCAGACTGCTTTTTTTCCTCTGGATTCAAAAGTTTTTCTTTATTGCCACTGTGGTACACTTTCTCCATCTAAAATACTACATCTTGACTGGACAGGTGGTATTACATGACCTGCTTCACCAATAGTCATATGACATCTCATCTTCTTCATAAATGAAGGGGCTTCACATTGGTAAACAAACTTAGAATTTTTTTTTTTTTCATCTTGGTTTTGTCAAGGGCAGTTCTCAATTAATTTTATACTATGGAGGCTGCACATCAGAAATACCCAATGAAAGTTCTGAGTTTTAAGGATTCAGGGGATTATCAATTGTCAGGACACCACTAGTTGGGGTATTGATGGGGGTGCCATCTTCCAGCTACAAGTAATTTATTTTGTCATGCCAGAAAATGTGAAAATGAAAACCCTTTTATGTATATACTGTATATAAGGAAAAAATCTGGCTCCAGTGAATGAATTAAAAATCTTCAGTACTTTAATAGTGAATTTACACATGGTTACACACATCGTTTTAATCATAGTGTATATATTTTGTATTGGAGTTTTTTCCATCTGTGTAAATGCACTAATAAAGTACTGAAGATTTTTAATTCATCCACCGGAGCTAGATTTTTTCTTCATATGTACCTCTTTGCAATTTGCTGGCACTCGCATGAAAGAGGGAGTTAAGTAGGTGAGCTCACATATGTCTGTTGGTATCTTGTATGTATATAATGGACTACAGTTTCTCTGGAAGAGACTTCAGTGGTTCAGGTACATATTTTTTTGCCTGAGTCCAAAGGATTTGTAGATTCCCTTTCATATAAAATAATATAAAAATAATAAAATAACACATTCTGGTAAGCTTCCAGAGAAAGATGTCATAAAGCTCCTGATCTGCTGACACTCAAGCAAAGCTAAGCTTGAAAGTCTGAAACTTAGTTTGGGTTCTGGTGTAAACTCAGTGAGTCATCTCATGAAATTTCATGAGCCCACAGCATTAATAATTACTTGTACCTGAACATTTTTCTAACTCTATCACTAGTGTATGAGGGAGTTAAATATTCTCCATAAAAATATTTTTACGAACTGACTTAAATTTGATTTCTCCTATGACTAAATACAAAATTGATGTTTGAATAAGTGGAATCAAACATATTTGAAATTAGGACTTCATGACTGATGTGCTACAGATGGTAATGTGAACCTCATCCCATTAACAGATGCAATCAACAGCTAACCCTAGGGGGAGCTGTTCAGCAGCTGTTATACACACATTTCACCTAGGGAAGTTTGAGACTATATCGGTGTTATCATTCGTTTATCTTTATTGCCACTGTGGTACACTTTCTCCATCCTTCAGTGGAGGACTAAAATGATCAGTATGCACGGGAGGAATGGGATAACAAAATTACTTGCAAAACTTATTGCAATGCCTCCTGGACAGCAGATAAGTGATTAATAAAGCTTTACATTTGTAGGATAACCCATTTAATGAATACTTATTGGGTTCTACCTGACAGTGGCTCAATGTTAGCCATGTCTAATGAGAGACATTTCTTGATCTCTATATTTTAGTGGATATCTGGATATGCCCCTCACTACAAGTGTCAGGTAATGTGCAAGACATCTATTGTTGAGATTAGTAAATTGTTTCTAAATTAATCAGAAGTTTTTGCAATTTGCTTATGACAAATCGTGTAAAAATAATGCCCAACTCCATTTTACTGTGAAAAATGAAGGGGAAAATGACAGGAAGGAAGAAGATGGAGGACCACATGACCCTGGGAGGGAGGGCTTGCCCTGATTGGATCAGAAGCCAACAGACATCCTCATCAGCCGATCAGGGGACAGTATTTAGCCAGGTTCTTCTGCACAGAAAGAGAAAATACAATTTTGTCTGCCGCTGGTGTGATAGGATGTGCTGTGGCTGTGTCCGGCAAAATAAAAAAATAGCCACTGATCTAGCTCTGCTAGCGATACTGTAAGTGCACTATTGGGAGAGAATTGGAGATATAATTGAGTAGATTTTAAACTTCTATCAGGGAAAGCCTAGTAGAGTGAGTGAGGGACTGGTCACTGTCTTAGCTTGCAAATCCTGCATTACAGAATCCTGCAAGAACTTCATATTTCTCTGTGTGAACAACCAGTTAGTTGTTGTTTTTTGTAAAAGGTTTCTACAGTTCATAGGCTTATTGCCAGCACCACGATAGCATACTTTATTCTGTAAGCACTAAGGAATTGCCCCCTTTTTCCTGTTGCTTTATCACTTCAAGAAACCGTTCTCTGTTATACCAAAAGCAATACATCAATAACTCCATTATTATACCCATGTTAGAAAGCACGTTGTTTTATTACTTTAACCCCTTCAAGCAGTGGCGTACATAGAAAAGTAAGGGCCCCATAGCAAGGATCAAACCAGTGCGCCCCCCCCCCCCCCCAAGGACAGTAGGGTTTTTGCCTAAACCCCTTTTAATGACCCCATGGCCATTTTTTTCCCACTGCCTCGTTTGCTAAAAGTTGTTTCTTTAAAGTGTAGAGTCCTGACCAGGTTTTCCCTCCCAGTAGAAGAGGAGACGATCTCAACTGGGCCCCCTCTTGCCCTGGGCCCCATAGCAGTAGCATGGTCTGCCGCTATGGTAGTTACGCCCCTGCCTTCAAGCGACAGCCAGTTTGGACCAAATGCCGGAGCCCCATTTTTTAACTCTGACACATGTCAGTTTATGTGGTAATAACTTTGGAACGCTTTAGTTAGTGGTGAATTTTAGTTAATACATTTTACCTAATCCAAAATTTGCAGAATATTGTGAAAAATTTGCTATTTTCAAAATTAGAATTTCTCTGCTTTTAAGACGGATAGTGATACTTCATAAAATAGTTATTACTTTACATTCCCCATATGTCTACTTTATGTTGGCATCATTTTTTAAATGTCATTTTATTTATGTCTTTTTGATCACTTTTTATACCATTTTTTGTGACGTGAAGTGGGCAAAATTCTGTCAGTGTTTTTAATTTTTATTTTTTATGGGGTTCCTCTTGTGGTAAATATTGTATGATTATTTTATTCTATGGGTTGATACAGTTATGGCGAAACCAAATTTATATAGTTTCTTTTATGTTTTACTACTTTTTCAGCATAAAATCCCTTTTGTGTTTAAAATAAATGATATTTTGCATGGAAAATGAAAAAATACCATTTTTATTTTTTTACATTTTTCTCACTTTTTTTTTTACACTTTTTATTTATTTATCAAGAACCATCTGGATCTTAAAGATCCAGTTGGCCTGATCACTATACAGTGCATTGCAATAGTCATTTATTGCAATGCACTGTATAGTCAGTGCTACACTTACACTAAGGCCTCTTTCACACAGGTGTCCGTTTTTTTGGCCGGATAAGATGCGGGTGCTTCGCGGGCAAATGCACGATTTTTCTGCGCGAGTGCAAAACATTTTAATGCGTTTTGCACACGCGTGAGAAAAATAGGCATGTTTGGTACCCAAACCCGAACTTCTTCACAGAAGTTCGGGTTTGGGTTAGGTGTTGTGTAGATTGTATTATTTTCCCTTATAACATGGTTATAAGGGAAAATAATAGCATTCTTAATACAGAATGCTTAGTAAAATAGGGCTTGAGGGGTTAAAAATTAAAAATTTAACTTACCTTAATCAACTTGTTTGCGCAGCCTGGCTTCTCTACTGTCTTCTTTCTACAGGATCTGGGTAAAGGACCTTTGATGACATCACTGCGCTCATCACATGGTCCATCACATGATCCAGCTCCATTATTATACTTGTGTTAGTGAATGCATTGTATGTTACTTCAAGAAACCATTCAGTGCCACACCAACAGAAATACGGCAATAACGCTATTATTATACAGTACCTACGTTAGTGAACGTGTTGTATATTACTTCAGGAAATTTGAAAGAAATCGCATTGATGTTTTGCCTCTTTTAGGTGTTTTTTTTTGCATATTTTTGGTCTCATGCATATTTTGTGTGGGCCATATTGTACCCCCCATGAACAAACTATTTAGAGTGATCCTTAGGTGCGGCACCTGAGGGGTTACCTGCCGCTGATCGCAGCTCCCTGTCAGAGGTCGGTTGCCGGCTATGTGATTCTGCTGCACCTACCTCCTGTATTTGTATTCAAGGTTAATTATCATTGGGGGCGCAGTGCACCCTCCCCCCACCCCAGTATTAAAAAAACTTGGTGGCGCATTGCGCCCTTTGCACCCCCCTGTATTGATTTCACAATACATTTTTATGGTATAGAAATCGAATCTAAATTTTGGTATCGTAGCAACCCTAGTCTGCTGCTGCCTGCCCTGCTGTGCTCCAAATTAAAATATCATCATATTGATATTTATTGGGCATTGGGGGCACAGGGGCAGGCAGCAGCATAGTGCTATCAGCGTTCATATTGAAATTTATTTTCATTCAATGACTGTTTCTCTTTAGAGGGTGTACAGTAAAAATGGAATACTGAGTAGACCTGAGGAATTAAAAAGTAGGGATATAAGGATTGATTCACATACAGTCAAGTCCATAAATATTGGGACATTGACACAATTCTAACATTTTTGGCTCTATACACCACCACAATGGATTTGAAATGAAACAAACAAGATGTGCTTTAATTTGAGGGCATTTACATCCAAATGAGGTGAACGGTGTAGGAATTACAACAGTTTGCATATGTGCCTCCCACTTGTTAAGGGGCCAAAAGTAATGGGGCATAATAATAATCATAAATCAAACTTTCACTTTTTAATACTTGGTTGCAAATCCTTTCCAGTCAATTACAGCCTGAAGTCTGGAACGCATAGATATCACCAGACGCTGGGTTTCATCCCTGTTGATGCTCTGCCAGGCCTCTACTGCAACTGACTTCAGTTCCTGTTTGTTCTTGGGACATTTTCCCTTCAGTTTTGTCTTCAGCAAGTGAAATGCATGCTCAATCGGATTCAGGTCAGGTGATTGACTTGGCCATTGCCTAACATTCCCCTTCTTTCCCTTAAAAAACTCTTTGGTTGCTTTTGCAATATGCTGTGGGTCATTATCCATCTTCACTGTGAAGCGCGTCCAATGAGTTCTGAAGCATTTGGCCGAATGTGAGCAGATAATATTGCCCAAAACACTTCAGAATTCATCCTGCTGCTTTTGTCAGCAGTCACATCATCAATAAATACAAGAGAACCAGTTCCATTGGCAGCCATACATGCCCACGCCATGACACTACCACCACCATGCTTCACTGATGAGGTGGTATGCTTAGGATCATGAGCAGTTCCTTTCCTTCTCCATACTCTTCTCTTCCCATCACTCTGGTACAAGTTGATCTTGGTCTCATCTGTCCATAGGATGTTGTTCCAGAACTGTGAAGGCTTTTTTAGATGTCGTTTGGCAAACTCTAATCTGTCTTTCCTGTTTTTGAGGCTCACCAATGGTTTACATCTTGTGGGGAACCCTCTGTATTCACTCTGGTGAAGTCTTCTCTTGATTGTTGACTTTGACACACATACACCTACCTCCTGGAGAGTGTTCTTGATCTGGCCAATTGTTGTGAAGGGTGTTTTCTTCACCAGGGAAATAATTCTTCAGTCGTCCACCACAGTTGTTTTCCATGGTCTTCTGGGTCTTTTGGTGTTGCTCAGCTCACCGATGCGTTCCTTCTTTGTAAGAATGTTCCAAACAGTTGTTTTGGCCACGCCTAATGATTTTGCTATCTTTCTGATGGGTTTGTTTTGTGTTTTCAGCCTAATGATGGCTTGCTTCACTGATCGTGACAGCTCTTTGGATCTCATCTTGAGAGTTGACAGCAACAGATTCCAAATGCAAATAGCACACTTAAAATGAACTCTGGTCCTTTTATCTGCTCATTGTAATTTGGATAATGAGGGAATAACACACACCTGGCCATGGAACAGCTGAGAAGCCAATTGTACCATTACTTTTGGTCCCTTAACAAGTGGGAGGCACATGTTCAAACTGTTGTAGTTCCTACACCGTTCACCTGATTTGGATGTAAATACCCTCAAATTAAAGCTGACTGTCTGCAGTTAAAGCACATCTTGTTTGTTTAATTTTAAATCCATTGTGGTGGTGTATAGAGCCAAAAATGTTACAATTGTGTTGATGTCCGAATATTTATGGACCTGATGGTATTTCCGCTCTGTAGCGTGTTCTGTCTATTGTATTTGGCAAAATCTATAACACATGCAGCTTCATTGCCGTGTCTGTTGTGCAAAATGCCACAAGGGGGCCCACTGAGGCTTTATTGCCCATGGGACCATGTGAACCTGGAGGCGGCCCTGGTTAAACTCCCAAGTTTCAGAGGTACTTTAGCTTGTTTTATGGTATTTCAAAATTAGAGAGGCCTTCCTAGATCCCTGCTCGGCAACCACACAGAAAGGGTGAAAGCAGAGCAGCCTGCAATGAGAACCTGTTAGTGGTTAAGTACAAGGACAAGAGGAATATCCTTGTACTGACCACTGTTAATGGGAACAGCAGCTCACCGAGGTGCCACTACCACTACCCCCCAGGCAGACTGCATCCTGGACTAAAAACAGGTACATGGAAGGGGTTGATCTTTAATATCAAGTATTGAATATGGAAAACTAAGGTGTGGTACAAAAAGCTGGCACATTGTACAGTTGGCATTATATAATGCTTATGTGTTATTTTGATCTGCAGGCCAGACAGTAACATTCCTGAAACATTCTGTTTCAAAAGATTGTGATCAAGGCTATAATTTTTCAAAAACAGAAAAGGAAGGGCCCCAGTACTTCTGGAAGTTATGGTGCCTGTGTTGTGCAAGGGCAAAATTTCCCCGGTGAAGTCCCCCAAATAGCAATGAATGGGAGGAGCCAAAAAAGATGCAGAATGTGTTCCAAAAGGGGGATACAAAAAGACACTATTTTTAACCGTGAAACATGTCCTGATAAACCTTGTCTCTGCATAAAGAATTGCATCAAAGCGTACCACACATCCTTGGAGTCTTAACTTTATCCTTTATGTACCCTGTAATTTTACCACTTTATTACACTCTGATGTATTCCATGCTCTTGCTAACTCCCTGATGAGCCAACAATGGCAAAGCGCATACGCTTTTTCTAGAGTTAGGGTGTAATCAGGTTAGGGTTTAGGTATAAGGACAGGCTGGGGTCACCGTTCTAATAGTGAGTGCTCCACTTTTTGGTTATTCTAAGAGTAACAGATAAAAATGTTTTTTTACTATTCCCTCTACACCTGTCATATTGACCTTTCACCGTCCACTACACATTCATTTCTGGAAAACACCTGTGGGGTCAAAATGCTCACTCTTCCTTGAGGGCGTATTTTCCAAAATGGGGCCACTTTTTGGGGGTTTCCACTGTAGGGTTACCTCATTATCTCTTCAAATGTGACATGGCACCTTTTTTCCCTTCTGAGTCCTACAGTGTGCCCATACAGGAGTTAATGAGAACATATGGATTGTTGCTGTACTCAGGAGAAAATGGGTAACCAATTACTGTTTGTAATTTTATGTAATTTTTGTAGTGTACACCAGCAGGTGAGGTATGGTTGGCATCAGGAATGGGCCAAACCACCTATTCATTCCCTTGGTAGGAGTGGGCTGGTCCTACTTCCTGTCAGGAGAGGGGTGTGTTAGCTAGGACAATGATAATTTTGGAAGCACAACCTATCTATCGTTCCTGCTCCAAGGTCCTTAGGGACCAGAGAACTAACTCATCTGTGAGACCCCTACTCCAGAGAGACTGAAGGATCCCAAAACTTCAGTTTTGAATAAGTTATACTATGGAAAAAAAAATATATGTGACGGCGTCAACCATGCATTTACTCATTGCTATATTTTTTTGTTTCACTCTGACACTATTTGCTATTACTATAATTGCGTTCAAGAGCTTAGGGAGGGAGGAGGGGGCCGAGAAAGAGCAAAAAATCATAAAAAAGTTTAAAAAAAATAAAAGTCGTAGGAGACTTCAGAGTATCATATACCAATTATCTTGTCCTTTGGAATACATTTTATTCATGTAGAATTAAGACACTAACTGAATTTGTTAGAGAAAATTTGAATCAGGCACATAATGTATTTCAAGTTTGCTCATCTCTAATCTGTTGTTCTCCTGTGTGAGAGCAAGGATAGGTAGGAAATTAGGATAGGTTTTCTCAAATATTTTTTTTTTTACAGAATATCACTGTAGTAAGCAGCTTAATGTGCTGCCTTAGAGGTAATACCACCTGCAGAAGTTTACCGATTAATAAGCATATAATAGAATATTGATATGATGCAACAGCAAACATAAACATATGCTAAACATATTTCTGACAGATACAGCGCTTATTCAATCTGATAGCAGAAAACTCTGCTTGTCTTGGTATACAACTGGAGTCAAAAATAGGTGCTGTAGGGCCCTGTAGACTACTATTAGTGTCCTATTATGATTTTTTGCAGCTCAGAAGTGTATGGAGATGTAATATGCATGTGCGCCTGAGCCCTCGCTGTTCATCAGGTTTAGTGAATTAAATGTCGAGTAAATCAGTAGATGCTAAGGTTTTTTATCTGTAGTGTGAATACCATTTCCATTTTCCACTAATCAGCAGGGACTGCCTGCCTTCCAAGTCTGCATATGGCTCCTGCCTAGTGTTAGCTTTGGGGATAAGGGTTTGCCACTGACCAGCTTATCTGCTCTAGTTTTCTGCTATCCTCATCCAAGCCACAGCAAGACATGTGTCCAAACAGATGTTTGAGGAAACTTCTGGCACCACTTTATGTTTTCACATACCTGATGAATACAGCGTAAATTGACCAAACAAACTGTGCCACATCAACCCAAATATTCCTTAATCCGCTGCTACTAGAAATGGAAATTCAGCTTGTTGTGTTGTGAAGTGATGTCCAGATTCAGAACTAACACGAGCTCAAAGTCAGAGGAAACTGGTAACAGGAAAACTATTATGAATCTTAATTTATCACCATCATGTCCATGGTTAATAACTACTGTACTATTGTAGTCCATCAGAAAACACCAACGATGGCTAAACAAAGTGACTGAACTGCATGAAAGACTGCCTTCTCAAAACAGCTGATCAGCAGGGGTCTTGGGTGTCAGACCTCCACCAATCAGATACTGATGACTTATCCTGAGGATAGGTCATCAGTATCAAAATCCCCGAAAACCCCTTTAACAAAATTATAGGTTTCAGACTACTCTGTGGAAGGAAAGTCTTTTTAACACTACATATTGTACCATTCCGTTGTGCCACCGATTTTGCATTCTTGGCTGCGCTCACATGACAGCCTGATTGGCTGAGGACTCTTCTACTGATTTCTCAGCCAGATCTACTCCTATGTGTTCCTGTTCAGATGCTCGATGTACAGAGGAAGACAGAGGAGCGCAACCGGTTGTGACCTCAGTGGAAGAACCCACATCCAGACAGGCAGTCACAAGATCACAGCCATGCAGTTGAACAGGAAAACACAGGAGCAGATCCTGTCGAGTCATCAGTGGAAGAGCCCTCTGTCAGGCAGTCATGGTAGCACAACCCTGAATCGTTGTTGCAATGTGAAATTGTTCAGGTTGACTGAAAGCTAGAATAAGCGCTGAAGAACCTATTTAAATGGGATGCCTCATAATGACAACTTCTATTCACAGAATATGTGATAAATGTCTGATTGGTGGGGGTCCGACTGCTAGGAACCCCATTGATTATGAGAACAGTCAAGTATGGGCATTCAAAGTCTATGAGACTACAAAGTACAGCCAAGTAAGTTGTCATTTGGGGACAACCCCTTTAGCTGTTTGTTAGGCCTCTTAGTAGCTGGACTTGTGATGATCAGTAAATTATTGCCACAACATCCCTTATGTTAAAAAAAATTGCCAATGTATGGTCAGCATATTACAGAGGGAGATCCATTTTTTTGTGAGCCAGAATTACTCAAAAATGTTTATGCAGTTACACCTCATGCACACGACTGTATGTGTTTGGCGGCCTGCAAACTGTGGATCCTCAAAACATGGACACCGGCCATGTACATGCTGCCATTTCCTTTCTCCCTACTGTGGAAATGTCCCAACCTTCTCTGCAAAATGGACAAGTATAGGACATGCTCTTTTCTTTTTGCTGAACTGTGACATACGGACGCATTTTTTGTGGGATGGGATGAGGAACAAAAATACGGTAGTGCGTATAAAGCCTTAAGCAAATAGGAGAGATCAAAGAATACAGGGAGCTCATAGTTATTTCACCTAATTTATCTGAGACACCCATTGCATTTTAATACAGTATGGTCTTTAGAGGGTAGTCCTCTGAAAGAATGAGCCAAGTACATATACCGTTCATCTGATGGAATTGTAAACCTGCAATAGAAAATCTAGTCTAAATAAACAGGCGGTCTTCTCAAAGAGGTGACCTTTTTGGAGAGATGTATTCTTATGGGCAGCCATTGTTTCAACCTTCCCTCAGCCTAAAAAGTAAAGACTATAGATGTTCTCAAATTCAGTGATTTAGACTTTGAACAGATGGGAGTTTCAGTCTGCAAAATTAGGTTTTTATCCACAGTTCTAGGACAGAGAGCTGTGAGTCAGTTAGGTGGTGGCTGAATGATAAACGAATGGAAAATAACAGATCATATTCAGCAGTGTCTGCAATGCAGTGTTTGCTTGTATCTCGTCAGGTAAATACTGAGATTTTTCTTGGAGAAAGGCACGCTTCTGCTAATTCTGCTTTATTTTAGTTTTTTTCTGCTTCAAATTATCCAGTCCGTTTAATGGTATAAATTACTACAATGTGTCTAAAATAAAAATTTTATAGAACAATTTTGTAAATAGTCTTGATTAAAAGTATCCTACTCTTTTGTGTATAGAGTAGATGTCTCTTATGTGTCTATATAATTACTTACTGCAGACAGATCATATATAGCCTGATCTTGAAATGATTATACTGCGCCCCTGCCTCCTCTTCTTGCTAACCTACAGACCACAGAAGGTGGGCTTACTGGAAGATTAAGGCATGACTGGAAGATCAGACTACACACAGGCTTAGTTTGCAATGTGTAACCATAGAGATAAGTCTGCATAGGAGCTGTATGTATAAAATGGTAGGACAGCAATTAAAACTATTTATTCATGACCATTTGCAAAATCGCTTCCTTTTTTGTACTGTGGCAATAAAAGAGACGCAGCTATTAAAGTCAATCATTGCTGTGGAAATCCCTTACCAGTTTCTGCCAGTAGAGGGAGCGTAGGAATGTACTGCTTGCCATTTGATTATTGTATACTGTATAAACAGTATACTCCCTCTAGTGGTGGCTGCATGTTGCCAGAAAGTTGTAATTTAAAGAGGATCTTGAGTGTTTAATAATGATGATCCATATTCAGGTCATCTGTATAAAATCACTACACAAAGGCCTCTTTGCAGCTTACAAAACATAGCGCCATCCATTGGACCGCGACTGTGCTTGGTATTGCACCTCGGCCCTATTCACTTGGATTAGGCCATGTGACAGATGAACTTGACCTAGGAAGAGGTCACAGCTCTAATGCAGTCTCATCCAACAGCTGATTGCGGTGGTTGCTGCCATCAGACCCCTACTGATCTCATCCTGAGGATAGGTCATCGGTATTAAACACCTGGACAAACCCTTTAACTCTACATCTGCACATCTGTCTCAGAATTAGCATTGCTAAAAAGATATACTAAGACAATAGCACAGGCCTGTCCACCCATTTAGATATTGACATTCGAAGGTGCAATTTACTTTAACCCCTTAAGGACTCAGCCCTATTTCACCTTAAGGACTTGGCCATTTTTTGCAAATCTGACCAGTGTCCCTTTAAGTGCTCATAACTTTAAAACACTTTGACTTATCCAGGCCATTCTGAGATTGTTTTTTCGTCACATATTGTACTTCATGACACTGGTAAAATGAAGTAAATTTTTTTTATTTTTTTTGCATAAAAAAATACCTAATTTACAAAAATTTTGAAAAATTAGCAAATTTCAAAGTTTCAGTTTCTCTACTTCTGTAATACATAGTAATACCCCCAAAAATTGTGATGACTTTACATTCCCCATATGTCTACTTCAGGTTGGAATTATTTTGGGAATGATATTTTATTTTTTGGGGATGTTACAAGGTTTAGAACTTTAGAAGCAAATATTGAAATTTTTCAGAAATGTACAAAAACCCAATTTTTAGGGACCACTACAGCTCTGAAGTCACTTTGCGAGGCTTACATAATAGAAACCACCCAAAAATGACCCCATTCTATAAACTACACCCCTCAAGGTATTCAAAACTGATTTTACAAACTTTGTTAACCCTTTAGGTGTTGCACAAGAGTTATTGGCAAATAGGGATGAAATTTGAGAATTTCATTTTTTTGCCTAATTTTCCATTTTAACCCATTTTTTCCACTAACAAAGCAAGGGTTAACAGCCAAACAAGACTGTATCTTTATTGCCCTGACTCTGCCGTTTACAGAAACACCCCATATGTGGCCGTAAACTACTGTACGGCCACACAGCAGGGCGTAGAGTGAAAGGTGTGCCGTTTGGTTTTTGGAAGCCAAATTTTGCTGGACTGGTTTTTTGACACCATGTCCCATTTGAAGCCCCCTGATGCACCCCTAGAGTAGAAACTCCCTAAAAGTGACCCCATCTAAGAAACTACACCCCTCAAGGTATTCAAAACTGATTTTAAAAACTTTGTTAACCCTTTAGGTGTTGCACAAGATATAATGGAAAATAGAGATACAATTTCAAAATTTCACTTTTTTGGCAGATTTTCCATATTAATATATTTTTTCAAGTAACAAAGCAAGGGTTAACAGCCAAACAAAACTCATTATTTATGGCCCTAATTCTGTAGTTTACAGAAACACCCCATATGTGGTCGTAAACTGCTGTACGGGCACACGGCAGGGCGCAGAAGGAAAGGAATGCCATACGGTTTTTGGAAGGCAGATTTTGCTGGACTGGTTTTTTTTACACCATGTCCCATTTGAAGCCCCCCTGATGCACCCCTAGAGTAGAAACTCCAAAAAAGTGACCACATTTTAGAAACTACGGGATAAGGTGGCAGTTTTCTTGGTACTAGTTTAGGGTACATATGATTTTTGGTTGCTCTATATTACACTTTTTGTGCGGCAAGGTAACAAGAAATAGCTTTTTTGGCACCGTTTTTTTTGTTATTTACAACATTTATCTGAAAGGTTAGATCATGTGGTAATTTTATAGAGCAGGTTCTCACGGACGCGGCGATACCTAATATGTATACTTTTTTTTTTATTTATGTAAGTTTTACACAATGATTTAATTTTTGAAACAAAAAAAGTTTTAGTGTTTCCATAGTCTAAGAGCCATAGTTTTTTCAGTTTTTGAGCGATTATCTTATGTAGGGTCTCATTTTTTGCAGGATGAGATGCCGGTTTGATTGGCACTATTTTGGCATACATGCAACTTTTTTGATCACTTTTATTACCTTTTTTGGAAAGTAAGGTGGGCAAAATTTAAATTTTCTCATAGTTTTTATTTTTTTATTTTTATGGCGTTCACCGTGCGGGGAAAGTAACATGACCGTTTTATAGATCAGGTCGTTACGGACGCAGCGATACCAAACATGTGTAGGGAATTTTATTTTTTTCATTTTTAATTAGTGATAAATGTGTTTTTTGATTTTCACTTTTTCTTACATTTTTTTTTGACCCAGACCAACTTGGTTCTTGAAGATCCAGTGGGTCTGGTGTCTGCATAATACAGTACAGAACCTATATATGTTTCTGTACTGTATTTTACTTACACTGAACAGATCTATGCTTTCAGCACAGATCTGTTCAGCACCATGGACAGCAGGACGCCTGAGCAGGCGTCCTGTTGCCATGGGAACCTTCCCCGTCTGCCACAACTTCGCAGACGGGGAAGGGTAAGGACTGGGGCTTCAGGGGGCTGTCTGGGGGCTCTCACCCTCTCCCATCGGGGGGCTGCAAAGGCACAGCAGCCCCCCGATGGGAGAGGGAGGGAGCCGCATCTTACTGTTAACTCTTTCCATACAGCGGTCCGTACGGACCGCTGTATGGAAAGGGTTAAACGGCTGACATCCATTCACAGATGTCAGCCGTTTATACCAGGGTGCCAGCAATGTGCTGGCACCCTGGTATACCCACTAGAAGCCAACGATTATTCGGCGGGAGGCGGGCGGGGGATCGCGATCCCGCCTGCCGCACCGCCCGCCTCCCGCACCGCCCACACCACCCGCAACACCCCCCCTGCACCTCCCACCAGGCTAAAATCATGCAGGGGTGCAGGGGGGGTGATCACTATAGATTTGTGCCACACTAAAGTTTCTGATCGCCGCGGTCAGGGACCGCGGCGATCAGAAACAGCAGAGGTAGCAACAAACCGCAGGTCTGAATTGACCTGCGGTTTGCTGCGATCGCCGATACGGGGGGGTCATATGACCCCCCCAGGCGTTGTGACAGGATGCCGGCTGAATGATTTCAGCCGGCATCCTGTGCGGATTAACCCCTGGGGCGCCACAATCTCAATTTAAACTCATGACGTACCGGTACGTCATGGGTCCTTAAGGACTCGGGAAACATGCCGTACCGGTACGTCATGGGTCCCTAAGGGGTTAAAGTGTCACTGTATTCTTGTCATATCAAAGGTTTTAATCCATGGTGTCTGAGTGCTGAGACCCCCACCATCTGTAAAACGAGGAGAGAGAACACTCACATAGAGCATTGTCTCTTCTCGCTGCAGGAGATAGGATCTATTGAAACTCTATGGGCCCTTCTAGATTGTGCCTAGGAAACAGAAGGCCCTGTCTGAGCACTTCTCTATAATCATTTAAAGGGGTTGTCCCGCAAAAAGTTTCTACAGTTTTCAAACCAGCATAGGTATCTGAATACTTTTGTAATTGCATGTAATTAAGATTTTGGCATAGCTACTAAGTTTTTCAATAAAATGTATATGTATGGCGCCTCCGGCAGTTTGTTTTTTTCTTATTTCTTTGTACTGCTCAGTTTCATCCTTCAAATGCCTCCTGAGCTGTAATAGGGAGAGTGGAGACACGCCTCCTGAGCTGTAATAGGAAGAGCGGAGACATGCCTCCTGAGCTGTGATGGGGAGAGCATGGACACGCCTCCTGAGCTGTGATGGGGAGAGCGGAGACACGCCTCCTGAGCTGTGATGGGGAGAGCGGAGACATGCCTCCTGAGCTGTGATAGGGAGAGCATGGACACGCCCCCTGAGCTGCAGCAGAAAAGACACTCCCCTTGAGCGGTCAGCTTGATATAAATCTAGCAGAGCAATGGATGGGGAGATCTCTGGATCCATGTGAGGTACAGGGCTGGTTCTAGCTTTGTTAGAAAGAGATTGATGTCTTCTATATGATGTCTGATTTTCATTTTTCATATTATTCATGGGGTAACCCCTTTAAGCAATCACTGGGGTCTACCCACCAACCAAAACCTTTAATATGTTGCTATGACATATCAAAAGTTTTTTCAAACTGCATATACAATTTAAGACTTGGGACCAGCAGAGCAACTAAGACCTAGGATGTAGGATTCAGTTTAACTCTTTATTTTGGTATCATAGAACCAGGCAGGGGCATTGCTAGTTTAAAACATTCGGGCCTGGGCCCTGATGTTTTGTCCCAGGCCCCGAATGTACTGCCCGCCTGCTAGATACAACTGTATTGCCATCCTGAGGACGGCAATACAATTGAATCGAATGCCCTGCAAGAGCTGAAGGACCTGTGATGACATCACAGGTCATGTGATCAATGCTAAATGCAGTAGCTGAAAAGGACCTGCGATGATGTCACCATCATGTGACCAGTGCAGGAGAGGACGGCTCAGCAGTGAAGAGAAGTCCTGGGAAGAAGCTGCGGTGAGGTCTGCTACATGAGGAGAGGTAAGTAAAGGGGTACATTACTCAGTGTGAGAGGTAGATCAATGTTGGGAGTTGTAGTTATTTAACTGGGACTGTATGTTAGGGCTGAAGGGAGGGAAGTTATTTACGTGGGACAGTGGGGTGGAGTGATGCTATTTACATGGGACTGAAAGTTGAGGGAGTGATGTTATTTACATGGGAAAGCATGTTGGAGGTGGCTGGGGCAGGGTGATGTTATTTACATAGGACTATATGTTGAAGGCGGCTGTGGGAGGGAGTGATATTATTTACATGGAACTGAATGTTGAGGGGTAATGTGATTTACATGGGACTGCATGTTATAGGTGGTTGGGGATGGGGGTAATTTTATTTACATGGGACTGTATGTTGAAAGTGACTGGGGGAGGAAGTGATATTATTTACATAAGACTGAATATTGAGGGGGTGATGTTATTTACATGGGACTGTATCTTGAATGTGGCTGGGGAGGGGGTAATGTTATCTATGTTGGACTGTATATTGAGGGGGGAAGGAGAGATGGTGTGATGTTATTTACATGGGACTGTATTTTAGAGGGGGCTGTAGATAGAAAGGGATGTTATTTACATGGGACTGTATATTGGAGGGGGCTGGAGAGATGGTGTGATGGTATTTACATGGCACTCTATGGTGGAGAAGGGAAATAATGTTATTTACATGGGACTGTAGGGTGGAGGGGCTGAGGAATTATAACTTTTGAGGACAGTAAACAGAGGAATATAACTGCAGGGGGCATTATAAATACTGGGAGGGCTTCAGGGCAAGCATTATAACAGTAGGGGTGATATAAATACTGGGGCACTTCAGGATGAGCATTATAACAGTAGGGGGCATTATTAATACTGAGGGCACTGTGGGGGCATTTTAAATCCAGGAGACATTAGGTGTTCTTATTACTACTAGGGGCTCTATAGGAGGGACTTATAGATCCACATTATTTCTACTAAGAGCACTGTGGGGGTCTTATTACTACTGAGGGGTCAGTAGATAGCTTTATTGCCACTGGGGGAACAATAGGGGGGCCTTATTTCTACTAGGGTCTCTGTAAGGGCATTATTAATAATGGAGGGTTCTTCTACTAATGGATGCACTCTTGGGGAGCATTATTACAGTTGGGGGCACTGTAGGGGGCAGTATTACTAATGAGGGCATTCTAGAAGGGAATTAATATTGGTGGGACTATGAGGAGTACTATTACTATGGGGGGCACAAATTTTCTTCAGGATAGTATTTTGGGGTACAAAAAAGTGAGGAAGCTAAGATGTCTGTGTGTCACACTCTGCAGAGAAGATCTACATCAGCGGAGACGTCACCTGGGAGAAACTGGATGTGAGAGGTACATGCTGCTGTATAGCTGTATAGCTATAGCCGGCTTAGGGGTCGGTTGGTCGACTTAGAGAATTGGGCCATATGCACTGGGCCTTGGGCCCCATATCTTTTGAGACCCTAGCAATGCCCCTGGAACCAGGCATTCTGCAACTATGTGGGTGACAATGCTGGCTCTCCATCAGAGAGTGGAGATCTGGTGTTGTCATCTGTTGACCGCATTCTTAAATCTGGGCATTTGAGTTAATAGTGCAAGTGTTTAAAGTGGACTATCCCTTTAAAGGTGAATTCCATTTCTATAAAATGTGCAGTGGCAGGGAAGAATAAATCGAATTTGCTAGAAAATTTACATATTTTTTTTTATTTTTTAGATGTTTCTGACACTCTCTTCAATACAGCTCCATCAGAGGTAGAGTGATGATTATGTATAGATTTCTGCAGCATTCCTTCAGGTACAATAATAGGGTGGAAAAATGTGGAAATGTTATTTGAATAATTCCGATGTCTATGTCTTTGCTTTCTGGATAGCTGCATTACTGCAGTAGCAGTGGCCATGTCCTAGTGGGATCCAATCAGACCCATGGGAAGAAGTATCCTACTGGCCTTTAAAATGCATGGGGAATGGTAGGGATATTTTACATAGATAAGCCCCCGGTACAAATCTAAGGTTAATTAACTGTCTTTTACTAGAAAACTAGGATTCTCTTTGTATTATTAGACCTTGACATTTTCCTGCCAGCAGCAGAGCCGTCTTCTATCCCGTGGTCTGGACCAGTTGCCTAGCAACAGATGCTTCAAATATCACTGCAGTGTATACTTTAATCCTGGAGCCTTCTCGATTTTATACCAAAATGATTATTAGGTGAAAGTAGCTGAGTGATGTAAGAGGTTCCTGTGTAATCTGAGGCTTCACTGCGGGGACAACAATATGTCTGATTATACTTCAGCTACTTGCTGTGTCTTAGATCACGTATACATTTCATCATATATATATATATATATATTTATTTATATACACAGGGCCACTTTATGGGGTGGGCATATAATGTCCTGAGGTCTCCGCCACCTGGAATCCTAAGGGCCCAATGCTGGATCATTTTTGTGACATCTAAGGGTACTTTCACACCAGACTTAGAAGAATCTGGCAGGCAGCTCCGTTGCCGGAACTGCCTGCTGGATTAGAAATCCGTGTGCAAATGAATATCTTTTTTTTTCCGGATCCGTTAGACTTATGCATTGAAATACCGGATTAGTTTTTCCAGTATCATCCTGAATAATGGATCCGGTATAAAATATTTTCAAAGCTAGAAAGAACTGCGCATGCGCAGACCGGAAAACCGTATCTGGCCATGCGTCAGTTTCCGGAAGACTTGCTACCGGATCCGGCATTAATACACGGTAAGTGCGGTAGTGTTCCCTGATTTTGTCCGGTCAAATACCGTACAAGGGACGGAACGGAAGACATCCTGATGCATACTGGACGGATTGCTTTCGATTCAGAATGCATTGGGACAAAACCGATGTGTTTTTTTTACGGTATTGAGACCCTTTACCGGATTCCAATACCGGAAAAGAATAAACGCTAGTGTGAAAGTACCCTAACTTGGCAGAGCTACACTAGGGCTTGCTCACACGTTCTATTTGCTGTGATTTTTGTAGAGAGTTTTGCAAACCTGTTGCAAAAATGCTGCAGCTTCACAAAAATACATGAAAACATGGCCTATTGTTATGCTCCAGCAATCAGGTTTCTCTTGTCTCGTGACAGGCAGAAGGAGGAACCAGTCAGGTACAAATGTTATGAAAGCAGTATCGGACTGAGGTGTTAAGGGCCCACCGGTAGAATTGATTCTGGGGGCCCATTGTAGTACTTCGCAAAAAGATTACCTTACCACTACTCACAGATCCCTAAAAGTACATCATCAATACATACGGTATTTCTTTCTAGTAGTAGCCTGCTGCCGAACCTGTGTCTGATTGTCCTGTCCTGGAGACCTTGTCAGTATCCTGGGTCTTGCCTTGAACACATGTTCACAGAGCTGCAAGAGGACTGATTATGGGGTATGGAGGTCCCTTGGCGACTTTGAGAGAGTAGGTCCCTTGGGAAAAAGGATAATGGCTGACCTGCCACTAGAAGTCTTCTCCACCACCCGATGTATCTACAATAATAAACTGGATGGACTGTAGAATTTACTGAAGAATCTACTCAGTTTTTATATGGACACATGGGCTGATTGAGATGCTGTACACAGAATATCTTTATATAGTAGAGTCAGTGTACTGTGCTATGTGACACTTTTGCATGGAGTGGGAGGACTAGAACCACCCTTGCCCAGGGGCAAACTGGGGGATTCACCTATTCCCCTGTGGGCCAGTTTAAGCCTGCATGAAAGAAACGGGACAAGATAACATCCTGGGTTGGCCACAATTTAGTTGTAGTCTGAAGCCTTGATGATGTAATATTGACTCGTGTTGTGCTCGCTGCTGGCATGTTCTTGAATTTAGTTAAGGCTACATTCACACGACCATACTGTTTTGCGGATCTGCAAATTGCAGATTCACAAAACAAAGGGTACGGGCCGTTCAGGTACACCATGGGGGTGGGAGTGACAGGAGTTGAACACCCACCAATCCGATACTGATGACCTATCATATGGGTAGAGGTTAGCTATTTTCTAGTTACTAAAGAATATAAATAATGGAAGTGGGGCACACTCTAAAAGTATAGGGATCTTTATTAACACAATAGATAACAATACAATAAAATATTAGCAAGTGTAATAAAATATCAGCAATATGTCGACAAAAAGATTTACAAAAGATTTACAAAAGAGACCCCTTCCTCACTGAGGAAGGGGTCTCTTTTGTAAATCCCCGAAACGCGTCTGGTATCTATCCCCCTATTAAGTAGAGAGACCTTACAAGACCGAGGAAGTCTGGATAACCGCTACTTTAACCAGCGAATTGCCGAAGTGAATTACTGCCATACTACTGCTATTGCCATACCACGTGCAGCAAACAAACTTCACTGGCGCCAAAATTTGAATCTGGGCATCAGCTCTTGAGACCGGAGTTAAGACAGACACGCCGAGTCGAGAGCTCAGCGGGACGCCGCTGTACGTATGGATAGCCTGACTACTGTATAATCAAAATTCTCAGGCTACACACGCTTTTGATCACTGCCAACATAGGCGAATAAGGATTGTTTGCAGGAGAGGATGATTCATACTCCCATATAAACTTTGTATGGAACATTATATCAAGCACAACCAGCGATTTATTTTATACTGTTTGATCGGACATTTGTTTTAAGTCTATATTGGGATCCATGTACACACCGAACATATTGTCATAGTAGTATATTTATATGTTTCGTTTTACGGTCAGTCATAATTTAGAATCTATCTTATTGTCAGCATTATCTTACCTGCTGCGTTTTATTTTATTTTTTATTTTTCTTTGATTTGTCGACATTCATCCAATTTTATACTTACCGATACTATATTGCTGATATTTTATTACACTTGCTAATATTTTATTGTATTGTTATCTATTGTGTTAATAAAGATCCCTATACTTTTAGAGTGTGCCCCACTTCCATTATTTATATTCTTTATTACTTTCAGACTGGGTGTTGTCTGTTTAGTGGGTGCACCTCTGTGTGGTTCTCCACCCCATTTTAGTGCCACATTACGTGTCCTATTTTCTAGTTACTGTTGACCAATGTGTTTGCAAGATAAATATATGGTACTTACTAGTATAGCCTTTGTTGAAATTCAGTGCCGTTGTCTATATTTCAGAAGTCACGCCTCCTCGTTTGCCAAGCTGTTTGTGCTGTCAATACAGAGGTCTTGTCTGTAAAGTGACTGCTGATGTAAGGTCATGTGACTAGGTAAATATCCTCCTTATGATGTCTCCTCCATTCAAGTAGCAGTTTGTTTGAATAGAGAAGACTGAGTCTCCATCATCAGCCATCTTATGGACAAGGGGACATAGCTTATGAAATATAGCAAACATCACAGAATATCAACAAGTACTGTAATAGTAAGTGCCATATAGACATCTTACATATACACTGGTCACATGCAGACAGAAAGTGGCCAACCCCTTTAAGGCCCCTTTCACACAGGCGAGTATTCCGCGTGGATGCGATGCGCGAGTTGAACGCATTGCACCCGCACTGAATCCCGACCCATTCATTTCTATGGGGCTGTTCACATGAGCGGTGATTTTCACGCATCACTTATGCGTTGCGTGAAAATCGCAGCAAGCTCTATTTTGTGCGTTTTTCACGTAATGCAGGCCCCAAAGAAATCAATGGGGTTGCGTGAAAATCGCAAGCATCCGCAAGCAAGTGCGGATGCGGTGCGATTTTCACGCACGGTTGCTAGGAGACCATCAGGATGGAGACTCGATCATTATTATTTTCCCTTATAACATGGTTATAAGGGAAAATAATAGCATTCTGAATACAGAATGCATAGTACAATAGCGCTGGATGGGTTAAAATAAATAAATAAATAATTTAACTCACCTTAATCCACTCCTTCTGTCTTCATCTTAGCTGTGTGGAGGAACAGGACCTGTGGGGACCTCCGTTTTTCTGGGACCTGTGGTGACGTCACTCCGGTCATCACATGATCCATCACCATGGTAAAAGATCATGTGATGGATCATGTGATTACCGGAGTGACGTCACCACAGGTCCTGTTGCTGCACAGAGCTAAGATGAAGACAGAAGGAGATGCCGGCTTCGCGATCAAGTGGATTAAGGTGAGTTAAAAATGTTTTCCATTTTTTTTAACCCCTCCAGTGCTATTTTAATACAAGCTACAGAACACCGATCCCGGTACCAAACATGCGTGATTTTACTCACGCGAGTGCAAAACGCATTACAATGTTTTGCACTCACGTGGAAAAGTCGCGCGTGTTCCCGCAATGCACCCGCACATTTTCCCGCAACGCCTGTGTGAAAGAGGCCTAAGGCCGTCTTCACATATCTCAGTTGTGTCTGGACAGCTATTTTAGGTCGGGACCAGGACACAACTGATATATGTGCACTGCACTTCAGTTAGCTGATCTGGCATCTATGCACTGAAAAACTGAGCATGCAGCGTTTTTCTGTCCTGCGCTATTTAAAATCCGGCATCACAATTGATGCATGGCATGTATAAGAACAACCCTATAGATAACTATGGGATCAGTTCTGGCTTCAGTTCCCCTCCAGCATTTTCTCCTTCACCAAGGAGAGGACCTGAACTTGATCACCAGATACATGTGAAGGAGCCCTAAGAGGTTTTCTTTTTTTGCTCCTATCTTCTGTTTTAGGCTGTGATCACATGACCTTGTCCATGACGCTCTTTATTATTTTCTGTGATGTTATGGCCGTATCAAAGTAAAAGCAGGGGCAGTGACAGGGGAGTGTCTATGTTAATAGCTGGGTGGGAGGAGCTATAAACTATCTTGGTGTTAGGGGCAGTGATAGGGGAGTGTCTATGTAAATAGTGGTGTATGAGGAGCTATAAAGTAGCTGGGTGTTAGGGGCAGTGATAGGGGTGTGCCTATGTGACCAGTGGGGGGAGCTATAAAATAGCTGGGTGTTAGAGGCAGTGATAGCGGAGTGTCTATGTAAATAGTGGTGTATGAGAAGCTATAAACTAACTGGGTGTTAGGGACAGTGATAGGGTAGTTTCTATGTAACCAGCTGGTGTAAGTTGCTATAAACTAGCCGGGTGTTAGGGACAGTGATAGGGGAGTGTCTATGTAACCAGCTGGTGTAAGTTGCTATAAACTAGCCGGGTGTTAGGGACAGTGATAGGGGAGTGTCTATGTAACCAGCTGGTGGGAGTTGCTATAAACTAGCTGGGTGTGAGGGGCGGCGATAGGGGAGTGTCTATGTAACTAGCGGTGTAGAAGGAGCCATAAAATAGCTGGGTGTTAGGGGCAATGATAGGAGAGTGTCTATGTAACTAGCTGGTGGGAGGAGCTATAAACTAGTTGGGTGTTGTTAGGGGCAGTGATAGGGGTGTGTCTATGTAACTTGCTGGGTGGGAGGGGCTGTATACAAGCTGGGTTTTGTTAGGGAGAGTGCTGAAGCTGTGGCAGAGAAGTGCATTATGGGTTTGGCTGGATGCAGCAACAGGAAGTGCTAAATACAGGAAGTAAACAAACCAGAGTGATTTGTTTACATGGAGAAAATTGGTCAGGAGAGTCAAAATTGAAAAATAAAAATCATGGGAAAGATGTTAAAAGTCATTGTAATCACAGAAAACTCTTTAAGTCTAGGAAAACCCCTTTAACCTGTTTAGGACATGATGCGTACAGGTACGCCCTGATGCCTCGGTACTTAAGGACACAGGGTGTACCTGTACGTCCTATGTATTTTCGGTCACCGTCGCACGGCGGGTGGTGGTCGGAACTGGGTGCCTGCTCAAATCATTGAGCAGGCACCCGGGGTCAATGCACGGGGGGTCCCGTGACTCCCCTGTGTCGGCGATCGCCGCAAACCGCAGGTCAATTCAGACCTGCGGTTTGCGGCTTTTACATGTTCCGGCGGGCGGTGGTGCCATCGGGTCCCCGTGGGGCTGTAGGGGGGACCTGAGGCATCGGCGCTGCCTTCCTGTGACGAGCCTGTGAGATCCAGCCCCCTGGGGATCATTTAATACAAAACAATAAGACTGATGGGCACATATAAATATCTCTATAGGGTAAATCCTGGTTACAGAATCCCTTTAAGTTTCTTCAGAGCAGCTTTTCATCTTTTTAGATTAAGAGTATCTTCTATACATTATGGTCAACACACATAGTCAGTGTGCCACAGGCATATCTAGATTCCACTCAGTCACGAGGGGAATAGAGACAAAAAAGAGGGATAGGGGGCGCACTAGGGATAGGGGGCGCACTATAGGATAACACGTCCAAAACAAATATAAATTGATTGGAGGACGAAAGGTGCTTACCTTTTAGGGTTGTGCTAAAGATAGGCACAACACTATTGTAGACTTGTAAAATAATAGACCATTTTTTTCCAGGAATGCAGCCGCAGAAAGAGTTTCTTTGGGATCGGATGCCCAATCCCCCAAAGGATACTTGTAGGAGAGGAAGTTCTGGTCAGGCGCAAAATCATTGTTAGAGCAGGTCTTAAGACCTGCTCTACCAGTGATTTTGCACCTGACGAGAACTTCCTCTCCTTATATAGACAGGCAATTCCTCTGTAAACATCCCACAGTGCCCCATCACAGTGCATGAGATAGATGCCAAACTCTGGTACATATTTTGCATCAAGGAGAA
Source organism: Bufo gargarizans (assembly GCF_014858855.1). Lineage (NCBI taxonomy): Eukaryota > Metazoa > Chordata > Amphibia > Anura > Bufonidae > Bufo > Bufo gargarizans. The sequence continues at coordinate 491,537,672 of NC_058081.1, read as the reverse complement.
TTATTTAAAAGGGGATTCACATCTAGGGACATTTATAGCATATCGATAGGATACGTCATAAATGTCTGAGAGGTGCAGATCGGGTCACTCCTCTGTCACCCACTCCTATCTTTAGAGTTGGGCCCTGATGTAAACAGAAAACACCCTCCATTTATTGCTGTTGGACTTCCCAAAAATACTCAAGCTCGCTTATTATCTATTTTTGGAAGTCCCGTAGAAGTGAATGGAGAGTATGCTCCACATGCATGGTGTGCACTCTGTTCACTTCGGGCCCCCATTCATGAGATGGGACCCTCACCTATCTGACATATATGGCATATCCTATTGATACTGTTATAAATGTTCCAGATGAGACAACCCCTTTAAAGAACATTGTTATCCAACAGCATACAGTGACTACCCACTTAAATATTAAAACAGTTTTTATAAAACCATTTCTAAGACTTACCTGTTGGATTTGAGACAAGATTGCCATGACCACTATCAATGCTATCAAAGGTTTTGTGAATTGTGGAAACACAACTGTGTGAATCATTAGGTATGGCACAATTCTGTAGTGAGGAGCCCATGGCAAAAGAAAATAATTATTTGTTAAGGATATATATATATATATATATATATATATATATATATATACAGAAAAAAGATTCAGTGGCAGCACCGTCAATGGAGAATGTGGGTGCAACTGGCCCAATGCGGATAAAAGCCAATCCAAATAGATAAAATAACAAAAAAAGGGCAGCACTCCATCAAGTAAAAAATGAAAAAATTCCTTTAATTACCCATATGGGACAAGCAGGGAGTGCAGAATTATTAGGCAAATGAGTATTTTGACCACATCATCCTCTTTATGCATGTTGTCTTACTCCAAGCTGTATAGGCTCGAAAGCCTACTACCAATTAAGCATATTAGGTGATGTGCATCTCTGTAATGAGAAGGGGTGTGGTCTAATGACATCAACACCCTATATCAGGTGTGCATAATTAGTAGGCACCTTCCTTTCCTTTGGCAAAATGGGTCAAAAGAAGGACTTGACAGGCTCAGAAAAGTCAAAAATAGTGAGATATCTTGCAGAGGGATGCAGCACTCTTAAAATTGCAAAGCTTCTGAAGCGTGATCATCGAACAATCAAGCGTTTCATTCAAAATAGTCGACAGGGTCGCAAGAAGCGTGTGGAAAAACCAAGGTGCAAAATAACTGCCCATGAACTGAGAAAAGTCAAGCGTGCAGCTGCCAAGATGCCACTTGCCACCAGTTTGGCCATATTTCAGAGCTGCAACATCACTGGAGTGCCCAAAAGCACAAGGTGTGCAATACTCAGAGACATGGCCAAGGTAAGAAAGGCTGAAAGACGACCACCACTGAACAAGACACACAAGCTGAAACGTCAAGACTGGGCCAAGAAATATCTCAAGACTGATTTTTCTAAGGTTTTATGGACTGATGAAATGAGAGTGAGTCTTGATGGGCGAGATGGATGGGCCCGTGGCTGGATTGGTAAAGGGCAGAGAGCTCCAGTCCGACTCAGACGCCAGCAAGGTGGAGGTGGAGTACTGGTTTGGGCTGGTATCATCAAAGATGAGCTTGTGGGGCCTTTTCGGGTTGAGGATGGAGTCAAGCTCAACTCCCAGTCCTACTGCCAGTTTCTGGAAGACACCTTCTTCAAGCAGTGGTACAGGAAGAAGTCTGCATCCTTCAAGAAAAAACATGATTTTCATGCAGGACAATGCTCCATCACACGCGTCCAAGTACTCCACAGCGTGGCTGGCAAGAAAGGGTATAAAAGAAGAAAATCTAATGACATGGCCTCCTTGTTCACCTGATCTGAACCCCTTGCAAAGAAAGGTGGCTATATTGGTCGCTGATTTGTTTTTGAATGTCAGAAATGTATATTTGTGAATGTTGAGATGTTATATTGGTTTCACTGGTAAAAATAAATAATTGAAATGGGTATATATTTGTTTTTTGTTAAGTTGCCTAATAATTATGCACAGTAATAGTCACCTGCCCATACAGATATCCCCCTAAAATAGCTAAAACCAAAAACAAACTAAAAACTACTTCCAAAAATATTCAGCTTTGATAGTGCCCCCAGAAGCAAATATGCCCTCATAGTGTCCTTAGTATATATTTATGCCTCTCTCTCTCTCTCTCTCTCTCTCTCGCTCTCTCTCTCTCTATATCTCTCTCTCTATATATATATATATATATACTCACCTAAATAATTATTAGGAACACCATACTAATACGGTGTTGGACCCCCTTTTGCCTTCAGAACTGCCTTAATTCTACGTGGCATTGATTCAACAAGGTGCTGATAGCATTCTTTAGAAATGTTGGCCTATATTGATAGGATAGCATTTTGCAGTTGATGGAGTTGATGGAGATTTGAGGGATGTACATCCAGGGCACGAAGCTCCCGTTCCACCACATCCCAAAGATGCTCTATTGGGGCTCTGTGAAAGGCCTTTACCAGACGATTTGCATTAACATCAGCCGCTGGAACCCACATCCTCTCTTCTGGTCCATAACCCTTCCAGTGGACGAGATACTGGAGGCATCTACAGAGGACTCGAGAGTCCACAATCCTGCTAATTTGAAATTCTAAATTACCGTACACCATGACAGGAGCGGAAGGAAGGGAGGATGGCTCAACAGGTTCGACATTTCTTCAACAACGACTTATGAAATCTATTATGAATTTTCAAAGCCTGAGAAAGTTTAAGATGGAAGGCTACAGGGTTAACAATGGCAGTGATCTTATATGGACCAATAAATCTTGGGCCCAATTTCCAAGAAGGTACCTTAAGCTTAATGTTTCTTGTGGACAGCCACCCAGAATCACCCACTCTCAGGTCCGGCCCATTCATATGTCTCCTGTCAGCCACACGCTTATACCTGTTATCCATCTTTTTCAGGTTATTTTGAATCTTCTGCCAAATTGAAGACAAAGAAGAGAAAAATCATTCCTCCTCAGAAATACCGAAAGTTTGAGAACCAGAAAATGTGCCAAACTGTGGATGGAATCCATATGCCCCAAAAAACGGCAACCTATCAGTGGACTCCTGTCTTCGGTTATTAATGGCAAACTCAGCTAACGACAAGAATATAAGCAACTCCTCCTGGTTCTCCGAAAAATAACATCTCAAGCAAGTCTCCAGATTCTAAATGGTGAGCTCCGTCTGTCCGTTCGACTGAGGAGGAAAATCCGACGAAAAGGACAATTGTACCCCCAGTTGAGTACAGAACGCTTTCCAGAATCTGGAAACAAACGGAGTCCCTCGATCAGAAACCACATCAGAGGGAATGCCATGTAGTTTCACAATGTTATCGACAAACACCTGTGCAAGAGTCTTGGCATTAGGAAGAGCAGGCAATTCTATAAAATGCGCCATTTTGCTAAACCGATCAACTACCACCAGGATCACGTTTTTTCCTGAATAATTCGGTAAATCTGTGATAAAGTCCATGGACAAATGCATCCAAGGTCTGGACGGGATGGGTAACGGAAGAAGATATCTAGAAGGCCGAGTATGTGTCACCTTAGCCTGAGCACACCCAAATCTGCGCGAGATGAGGTCGACAGTGGATCTACACCCAGGGTGTCCAGCCAAGACAGTACAGTGATGTTCCTCAAATACCTTATGACGTAAGTCTGAAGGAACAAACAATTTCCCTGGAGGACAAGAGTTTGGAGCATCCTCTTGTGCCCCCAACACCTTAGCCTCAAGATCAGGATATAGGGAAGATATGAATACCCATTCAGACAAAATAGGACTAGGATCTTTAGTATCCCCCCCCCTTCCCCAGGAAAGTTGAGCGACAAATCATCCGCCTTGACATTCTTAACCCCAGGGCTGTAGGTGACAATGAAGTTAAATCTGGTGAAAAACAGTGACCATCTGGCCTGCCTTGGATTCAGTCATTTTGCCGACTCAAGGTAAGCCAGATTTTTGTGGTCAGTAATTACCATATTAGGATGAATTGCTTCTTCCAACCAATGGCGCCATTCTTCAAAAGCCAACTTAGTGGCCAGCAATTCCTTTTTACCCATGTCATAATTTCTTTCAGCAGTCAAAAGATTTTTTGAGAAAAAAGCACATGGGCGCCATTTACTAGGTAAAGGACCTTGCGACAGAACTGCTCCCACCCCTACCTCGAATGCGTCAACCTCTATAATGAATGGCTGAGACACTTCCGGTTGCACCAGAATAGGGGCTTAAGCAAAACATTCTTCACAGCAGAAAAGGCTTGCAATGCCGCCTCAGACCAAACAGAGAAATCGACCCCCTTCCTAGTCATGTCTGTTAAAGGTTTAACCACAGTTAAATAGTTCAAGATGAATTTACGGTAGTAGTTGGTGAATCCAAAAAACCGCATAAGCGCTTTCAGATTTTCGGGTCGATCCCAGTCCAACACCGCACGGAATTTCTCGGGATCCATACGAAAACCTGAGAGTGAGAGCAGGTAACCCAGGAATTGCACTTCCTGAACAGCAAAAACACATTTTTCCATCTTCGCATACAATTTATTCTCTCTTAGGATCTGTATCACCTGTCTCACATGATCCTTATGAGTCTCCATGTTTGGAGAATAAATTAGTATGTCATCCAGCTATACAACAACAAATCTCCCCACCAGATAATGAAAAATGTAATTGATAAAGTGCTGAAAAACCAGGTTTTCAAAATGACCCTCAGGGGTAGTAAATGCTGTCTTCCACTCATCCCTCTCCCTGATTCTTACCAGATTATATGCCCCCCTCAGATTCAATTTAGAGAACACCTTGGCACTGACAATCTGACAAATCCGGAATCAAAGGAAGGGGGGAAGGATCACAGACGGAAATATGGTTGAGCTCACGGAAGTCAAGACATGGTCTAAGGGTACCATCTTTTTTTTTTTTTTTACAAAGAACAACCCAGCAGCCACTGGGGATTTGGATGGTCTGATATGACCCTTTGCCAAGCTCTCTGTGATATACTCTTGCATAGCCTTTCTTTCGGGCTCTGAAAGATTATACAACCGAGATATGGGCAGTTCGGCTCCAGGAATAAGATTGATGGGACAATCATACTCCCGATGCAGGGGTAAATCCTGGTTACCACTCTTGGAAAAACACATCAGAAAATTCGGAAATGAATGAGGGTACAGTTTTAGTGGTGACCACAGAGAAAGACGCATTAAGACAGTTGTCCATGCAAAAATCACTCCAATCGAGAATATGTCTCGGTTGCTAGTCGATGGTAGGGTTATGTTTGCTTAACCATGGTAAGCCCAAAACCATCGGAGCAGGCAGACCCTCCAACACATAACACGAGACAGATTCCTGATGGAAATTACCCACTCTTAAATGAATGTCATTTACCACCTGCGACAGGCATTTTTGGGTAAGAGGTGCAAAATCAATTGCAAAGACAGAAATGCTTTTCTCTAGTGCACGAGTAGTCAACCCATGAATACGAACAAACTGTCCATCAATCAGGCTAACCCCAGCCCCACTGTCGATAAATACTTCGATTTACACAGTTTTGGACTCTAGCACCACCTCGGCAGACAGGAGAAATCGGGTGCTACCAGTAAATGACAAAAGTACGTTTTCTTGCTCCCCACCCACACCACCAATAGTAATTTGGGGATTAGGCGTTTTTTTGTTTTTGTTTATACCTTGACGCTGAATGTACGGACAAATATTCATGAAATGTCCCTTCTTTCCACAACAAAAACAGACTCACTTCATATGACCAGAGCTCTTACCAGCAGTCCCAGGAGTAGCTCCCCCAACTGCATAGGCTCCTCACAAGGCGTAACCACAGGTGTCTCTTAACCATAAGTGTCAAAGGAAGCCGCCACCTTATTTGACAGTATGTCCTGAGGATGAGAACCATTAGATCTCCCCCTCAGGCGTCTATCCAAACGTACAGCAAGGGACATGGCTGCTTCCAATGACTCAGGTTTTTCATGAAAGGCCAACGCGTCCTGCAGCCTCTCAGATAGACCCTGACAGAACTGGCTACGTATCCATAGCCCATCTTCTAAATTAAGAGTAAAAGATCTCCGCAGAGCATTTTCCCTGCCGTAAACCATGCAACTTGGTCTCAGCCTGAGAGATCCAATCCGGGTCATCATAAATAAGACCCAAGGCTACAAAACATTTATCTACCGACTCGAGGGACGGTGATCTGGTCGGCAGAGAAAAAGCCCAAGACTGTGCATCATTCTTAAGCAAAGAAATTATCATAACCACACGTTGACACTCATCCCCAGAAGAGTATGGACGCAGCTTAAAGTACAATTTACACATTTCCCTGAACCAAATAAAATTTTCACTACCACCAGAAAATCTGTCCAGGAGGGCAACCTTAGGTTCAGGGCAGGCCTGTTTACCCACCATCGGAACCAACCACACTGAACACAGGAGGGAAGGGGAACAGTAACTGGGCCTGGAAACTAGGAAAGAAACAGGTCACCTCCTAGGCAACCCTAATCTGGGCCCTGACTATCTATCAATATGAATAGACCTTAAAGGTAGGAATATTCATAACCAGGATACCTAGGCCCTGATTTCCCTATAAGGCCCTAGAAAAAGTACAGGACCAGAGACAATCCATTCCTCCCAAGATGGACGAATGAAAGTCTCTGTCTCAGGCCCAGATACAACAACAGGGAATATAACAAATACAAACAACTGCGACACTTAACGTCTGTAGAGATGGAAGAACAGGAACACCAGAGATGATCTCCACCAGCTCAGCCAAACCCCAATGAAGCTATCAACCGCATAGTCAGAAGGGTGGATGAGATTATAAAGCGTAGAAGTAATGACCACTGAGCAACAGCTGAGAAAAGGTAACTGGTCATTAACCCTATCAAGAGAAATCAAGGAGGCAGTTAGATTCCTCCATGCTCAGCCATTCTCCTTGATTTCCTGACATCAGTCACCTGAGGGACCGTGACAGATATGGAGTGGTGTGGAGCAGAGGCATGGATTGGAAGACCACGGAAGCACTGCGGAACACTATTTGTGGTCTGTAGCACAGGCACAGGGCACATACGCTCATAGGACTTTAATCACTTGCATGCGCTAGGACACTTAATTTTCACTGGAGGAAGTAGGACCTGATGTTTCCAGTGTGATCACACTTGGAGGGCTGGTCCTGCTGCATCAAATGAGGAGTGAGTGTCCTAGCGTGCAAGTGGTTGAGGTTTTTTCTTTATTTTAAACCTTGAAAGTCCTTTTTTCCATAGTGTACCCATTTTTAACAGCCGTTAGATGGGTACAATTCTTTCTAAACATATGTTAAAAACAGTCCCATTGATTTCAATAGTGTCCAAGTGTCAATAGAACATATCCTATTTTTTAACTGCCACTATTCACTGGACTGCAGTGGTTCTGAAAATGGCCAGGTGACATTTTTCACTGTTGCGTTGAGTCCTGTCATGATACACTTACTGCAGGTAAACAAATTGCAATTAAGGATAACTTACAGTATCTCTAGAATGATGTCTAAGGGACGTAAGCACTGCCTTAAAGAAGTTTTCCAGGAGTAGAATATTGATGACCTATGTTCAGGATAGGTCATCAATGTCTCATTATAGGCTCCCACCCCCCACTGATAAGCTGTTTAAAAAGGCCACATTCTGGTGAGCGCTGCGGTTCTTCCTTGGCTAGTGATTTCAATTTCAACAGCCACATGGGCTACAAGCACCTCAATTCCATTCAGTTGAATGCTATATAGTGTACTGTGCTGTGCTTGGTGTGCTGTAAGAGGGCTGCAGCGCTCACCACAGTGCTATAACCCCTTCATACAGCTGAGTGGTGGCAATGCTAGGTGTTGGATCTCCTTATGATCTTATATTGGGGACCTAACCTGAGAATAGGTCATTAATATTCTACTCCTGGAAAACCTCTTCAATGTCCTAATGGTCAGTCTGCACTTGAAAGTATGGAATTCAGTAGACACATTGGAAATAACTTTTGTGGAGCTCCTGATTGGTGAGTGTATGAGACCGTGAGTTGAGTTCTGTTTTTCTTGGTGATAAAAAAATGTTCTGTTGCAGTTTTTATAAATTATTATCATGTTTTTTAGTACTCATTTTATTTTTTACTGGTTGATATCTACCAACAGCTAATGACAACATGTTGCTCTGCACATTGATGGTACCAATATTGACCTTTTTAGAAATGATTCCTCATTGGCAATTTCACAGACTATATGTTTCTATTACCTGTTAAAATGTTCTTATAGCTTGGCAAGTAGTCCCACAGCTACATACTGTATGTAATGAATAATTCCATAGTTATATAATGACCATAGTTCAGGTGCTTGGGATCAAGTTGATTTTTGCTTATAGGGTCAGCCTCTTAATATTTTGGTTTGTCAGTATAATCGAACAACCCTCATCGACTTACCTCATTTATTGGTGACCATTGATTTAATCATAAATGGGGCTTTTGAGCCAGTTATACAAAATAACATTCAGTATTCTGTCATTGCAATGCTGACACAAGCTATTGTGATGCGGTTGCAGTGTCACACTACTACGGTTGTGGTACACTGCAAAACCATTGAAAATGTGCTTTTATGTGATGTGCGCATTTCATGTACTTTTGGGTGCATAAGGAGATTTAAGTCTTATGGTGTCTTGACATACATTAGAAAACCACCTGGCCAGCTGTAAGTAGAATACCACATCCCACTAAGGACATTGTGGAAGACAGCAACCTGAGAAAAAGGTGCAGAACTTAATCATCAGACAAGTAGAGAAGAAGCATTACTAGAATAAATTAATGCACACCCCAGAGCTTAAAATAGCAGGAAAAGATGAATGTCACATGTGTGTCCAAAATAAACTTTTACACGAATAGGTGCACCTATTCGTGTAAAAGTTTGTTTGATATAGTCAATTACATCCACACATTTTGTTATCTGGTGTAGGATGTTTTTGTGGCACTTGTGGTCAGCTTCGGGCATCCTCCATTGCATGCATTTTTTGCTGGGGATCACCATGTGCAGGATTTGCTCCCCTGGGTATAGATGCATAACTGCATACGGGGTTGAGCATCTCCTGCTTTTTGAGACCACATTATTTTGTCATGTAGTTTGCACATATGTTTCCACCACAAAATTATTCACTAGGTGGGAAAGGCTATCGGGTGAATAAACTAGGAGTAGCTACCACTGCTATAGATATAAATTATTTCAACAAAAAATTGAATACATTTGAATTGATAAATTACTTAAGTACTTAACTGTTCCTTGCATTTATTAGTACTTTTTGAAATAACCCCTTTAATTAAAGTTATTCTTTGTATAATGAAAATTTTTCCAACAGTTTTAAAAAATTTCTAAAAGTATACTTTGTGTATAAATTCCTCATAATAACCTGGCCATGTGCTGAACACAGAGGTGCACTGCTCATTGCTGTAACAAACCTACCTGATTATGTTCACATAATGTCCATCTCTGTCCACCAACACCCTCCAGACTTCTTTGTTACACTGGCAGTACGGCTGGGCAACCAGTGCTCAGCCAGTCACGATGCTCAGCCAATCCAGAGGTCAGGCTGATCGGCCAGTCAGTAGGCTGAATCAGTGGAAATGTTAGTGCAGCCAATCTGAGAGCTTGGCTCTCTCTTTGCTATGCTGTTCAGCCAGTCTCAGTTATTCACTGTTTATTTTGATGTGCATGATTGTTGGTTTGACTTCTAATTATCTGACCCATTGTGTCTCCTCTGGCTTAAGCCCTGCTGTTCTGACCTGGATTTGATCATGGACTGTTTGACTTTCCATATGCCTACCATTCTGACACTTGTAGTTCTTCTTGGTTATTAGACTTGACCTTGGTTGTCTTTGGGTATAACCCAAATTATCTGGGGTTGACTCCTGGCATGTCTGATTCCATTTCTAAATTGCTCCACCAGTCAGGGGTTACGCTACAGACTTAGCAAGTGAACTCCCAACAGTGGACACCACATTTCTGTACAGAGGTAAAAGTGTGACGAACTGGGACTTTTCAAAGATGCTGCTAAGCCAAGAGGCCTATGCAAAGCCTATTGAATAGCAGAATGATCTTGTGCTGGAAATGAAATACTTATTTAAGCAACTCTATAATGTAGTCATTTGAAAGCTTTTTGTTTAGAGTAATAAAGGGTTTTTCCAGGAATACGATTTTGATGACCTATGCTTAGGATAGTTCATCAATATCAGATCGGTGGGGTTCTGACTCCCGACACCCTTGCAGATTAATAAGGGCTACAAAGCTCATACAAGTGCTGTGGCCTACTCACAGCAGGCCAAGTACAGTGCTGAAAATTGTATAGTGGCTGTGCTTGGTATTGTAGCCCAGGATAATTATCTTAAAGGCTATTTAAACCTTTGGGGGCATTTTTTTTTTTTTTAATTAGTGCATTGTACTAATTATAATCTAAAAATCATATTTTAAAAATATTAATTATTAAAAATATGGAGCCCTTTTTTTGTGCAGAGCTGAGATGCTCTACTAGCAGGATCGGAATTTTCTCTGCTCCATCAAACAGCTAACTGACGGGCTCATTATCTCTGCTCTCTGACCTTATAAACACTCAGCAAAGCTCAATCATTATCTTACTGAAAAGAATGTGGCTTAAATTAGAGTTTATGACTAGGGTTGAGCGAACCTGAACTGCAAATTTCGGGTTCGTACCAAACTTTGCGAGTTTGTGTACCCAGACCCGGACTTTTTCACAGAAGTTCGGGTTCGGTGTTCAGGTGATTTTATTATTTTCCATTATAACATGATTATAATGGAAAATAATAGCATTCTTAAGACAGAATGCTAAATAAAATGGCCATTAAGGGGTTAAAAATAATTTAAAAAAACCTCATCTCATCCACTTGATCACGCAGCCAGTATACTCTTCTTTCTTCTTTCTGCAGGACCTGCAAAAGGACCTTCGATGACATCACAGCGCTCACCAGGTGACATCATCGCAGGTCTTGCAAAAAGAAGAAAGAAGAATATACCGGCTGTGCGATCAAGTGGATGAGGTCTACCGAGCACCCGAGCATAATGGAAGTCAATGGGAGAACCCCAGGCACCCACTGCTCAGAAGAGAAGAGGGTGTCTGGTTCACAAAAAAAGGTTAGAAATTGATGGAAACCCTATCAAAATAGTTTGGAAACAGCATTAAGAGTCTTGGACTCCTATTATCTATGACATACAATAGACAACCACACAAAGGCTATATGCCAAAAGCCAGGTATGTGGAAGCCAACAATCTATCCATGAGACAGATAACAGTCAGCATACCTTACAATGGCAGCCTTGTGCACTATGAGACATTCCAAACCAGCTCTCATCTAACTGAGAGCCAGTAAGCCTCAAAGTTGCTTCACATCTGTTGGATGGCTTGGGTGAAATTAATCCAATTGATGGCTTTGTTCATGAGTAGTGTAGATCGCAAATTTTCCATGCAAATGGTTTTTCGGCTGAAAAACAAGGCAGATTTTGCTCATTTGCGTGTCTTTCCCATATGCCCATGTTTATGCAAATGAGTTTCTACATGACAAAATTGTATAGAAAGGTTATTGAATATTATGTTAGGACAATCAGAAAACTTTTTTGTCACCCTAATGATATTGATCTAGGTGCGCAGGTCCACCCAAGCCATCCAACAGATGTGAAGCAACTCTGAGGCTTACTGGCTCTCGGTCAGATGAGAGCTGGTTTGGAATGTCTCATAGTGCACAAAGCTGCCATTGTAAGGATTGTTTGCTTCCACATACCTGGCTTTTAGCATATAGTGTTTGTCTATTGTATATCATAGATAATAGGAGTCCAAGATGCTTCCAGCCATCCTCTTAATGCTGTTTCCATACCATTTTGATGGGGTTTCCATCAATTTCTAACCTTTTTTTGTGAACCAGACATCCTCTCTTCTTCAGAGCAGGGGGTGTCTGGTTTGATGCTTGGGTCTTCCATTGACTTTCATTGTATTAAATTGTACTTGAGCACCCGCAGTATTTGGCCGAGCACTACAATGTGCCGAGCATAGCGATGCTCGAGCCGAACAGCAGTTCGGCCGAGCATGCTTGCTCAACACTTTTTTTAATCCCTCAATGGCCATTTTATTTAGCATTCTATCTTAAGAATGCTATTATTTTCCATTATAACCATGTTATAATGGAAAATAATAAAGTGAAGTTCGGGTCCCCATTGACTTTAATGGGGTCCGGGTCGGGGTCAAGTTCAGGTCCCGAACCAGAACTTTGACCTAAAGTTCGGCCGAACCGGAACTTCCATGGGTTCGCTCATCCCTATTTATGACCTCTTAGTAATTTAAAGGATAACTGTCATATTTTCATTAAAAAAATCTATTTTAGCATATTTTACTGCTGCAGCAGCATTGTGCATAAAGAAATCTTTAGTTTCTTCACTTACCACTGTTTTCCTTGAGTTTTCCCCTTAGTTATGGCTGTTTTGAATCCTACATTATGAGGATCTTCTCAAGATGGATCCTCTGCCAGTTCTCTGAGGCCAAAACTGCATTCCCTCTGGTCACATACAAACATGCTGTAGCCAGCATGTTCCTGCCAGCCAATCAGATTGGATTACAGAGACATGCCTCCTCACTCTGAAGCCTAATGCAGGCATGCTGTGTGAAGGACCTCCCCTCTGTCTTCCTAGCCTGAGACAGATGAGCCATAGCAATGGTCTTTGGAGGGAGCAGTGGAAAGGGACAGGACACATTAATGAAAGCTGTTATTATAAGGTAATTACAGATCTTTTGGCAATCATTGACAGACTAAATCGGGTATATCTGCCTAGCTCTAATAAACTAGCAAATACAAAAATTACAGTCCTGATCAAAAGTTTAAGACCACTTGAAAAATGGCAAAAAATCATATTTTACATTGTTGGATCTTAACAAGGTTCCAAGTAGAGCTTCAACATGCAACAAGAAGAAATGAGAGTGAGACAAAACATTTTTTGAGCATTCAATTAATTGAAAATAACTATTAAACTGAAACAGGCTGTTTTTCAGCCGATCCAAATTTTAGGACCACATGCCTTTAAAAGGCCAAATCTGTGCGAAGATGTGAATTCATTGTCATTTTCTGTCAGGTAGTCACACGTTGTGATGGCAAAGGCAAAAAAACTCTCCCTTTTTGAACGTGGTCGGGTTGTTGAACTGCATAAGCAGGGTCTCTTACAGTGCGCCATCGCTGCTGAGTTGGGACGATCCTTAAATGATCCTGAGGGTTATGGAACAAAAAAGTCAAGTGGAAGACCCAAAAAAATTTCATCAGCACTCTGCCGGAGGCTCCAATTGGCTGTCCGTCAAGACACTGGACGATCCTCGACCCAAATTAAGGCCCTTACTGGTGCTCACTGCAGCCCCATAACCATCAGACGGCATCTGAGACTGAAGGGCTTCAAAAACAGAGGATCCAATTAGCTCTCCGTCAAGACACTGGACGATCCTCGACCCAAATTAAGGCCCTTACTGGTGCTCACTGCAGCCCCATAACCATCAGACGGCATCTGAGACTGAAGGGCTTCAAAAACAAAAAAACGTCTTCAAAGACCTCGTCTCCTTGAATGCCACAGAACTGCTGTCCTGTTCTCACAACATGTACCCCCGGGGTCTGTATGCAGTTCAACAGGCAGATATCACCATTCTACTAGTTAATAATATGAGACTTGTTTCTGTAGTCTGTGGTTTTTATTAACCGGCAGTAGATAAGGTAAACTATAGGAAAATGAACATACAATAACTGAGTATACAGCACAATGTACACAAAATCAATACAAAAACATAAATAAATCCCTTACCGACGATGCTTTAGTAAGAGACACACAATGTGCAGCTGCTCCTTCCATGAGGTGAGGAGAAAAGGAAGCAGGAGCCTGTCTCTTTCCCAGAAAGCACTGTGAGCAGGAAGTCAGGTGACCTAATGAATATGCATAACTTAGCAAGGCAGAAGATGCACTTACAGCTAAAGGTCACTAGATGGTGCTGAAGGCACACACATGAGCACTCACATTAACAAACTATGAAAGAAGACAGTACAACTGCTCATTTTGACTTTGCAAGAGAGCACCAAACATGGGACATTCAAAGGTGGAAGAAAGTTTTATTCTCTGAAAAAAATTTAACCTTGATGGTCCTGATGGTTTCCAACGTTACTGGCATGCCAAGCAGATCCCATCTGAGATGTTTTCTACAGTGGTGGGGGGTCCATAATGGTCTGGGGTGCTTTTTACTTCAGTGCAACAATGGAGCTTCAGGAAGTGCAGGGGCGTCAAACGGCTGCTGGCTATGTCCAGATGTTGCAGAGAGCATTCCTCATGACTGAGGGCCCTCGTCTGTGTGGTAACGACTGGGTTTTTCAACAGGACAACGCTACAGTACACAATGCCCGCAGGACAAGGGACTTCTTCCAGGAGAATAACATCACTCTTTTGGCGTGTTCCCCTGATCTAATTCCAATTGAAAACCTTTGGGGATGGATGGCAAGGGAAGTTTACAAAAATGGACAACAGTTCCAGACAGTAGAAGGCCTTCATGCGGCCGTCTTCACCACTCGGATAATTGTTCCCACTCACCTCATGGAAACGCTTGCATCAAGCATGCCGAAATGAATTTTTTAAGTGATCAACAATAACAGCGGAGCTACTCATTACTGAGTTCATGTTTGGAAGTTGGATTTATGTTTTGGGGGGGTTTAGTTTTTTTTTGGAGGTGTGGTCCTAAACTTTTGATCAGCTGAAAAAAGGCCTGTTTCAGTTTATTCTTTGTTTTCATTAAATTGAATGCTCAAAAAATGTTTTGTCTCACTCCCATTTCTTCTTGTTGCATGTTGAAGCTTACTTGGAACCTTGTTAAGATCCAGCAATGCTAAATATGATTTTTTGCCATTTTTCAAGTGGTCCTAAACTTTTGATCAGGACTGTAATATGACAGTTATCCTTTAAAGATAACGGTTATTAGATGACTGTCACAAATTGAAAGTGTAAGTATGATTCACACAGCTAGAAAAACAGTGAACCCTTTATAACAGAACGGCTCAATATTTTCAATAAAGACCAATTGAAAAAAATATTTTTAGCCCCAGATGAGTAAAATGCAATCACAAATAAAAATTCCCCCAAAGTCTTGAAATGTGACTTAGCTGCACGTAGGCTACATGACCAATGAGCATGACTCAATGGCCCAGGAAAAAGCCCCAGTGCTCAAATGCTGCCTAGTTTTCAAACAGATTATTGGTGGGGGTGCTAGTAGTCAGACCCCCACTGATCTGATATTAATGATAAATCCTGAGAACAGATCATCAATATTGCATTCCTACTAAAGCCCCTTTAAATCGTATGTTCCCCCCCTAAAACCGCAAATAGCTTTTATATAGGAATAATATATAAAAATTAAGTAACTTGGAAAATACAGTTAATTGCTTGTACTACTAATCCTGAGTCACATCTTGTAATATAGGCAAGAGCAAAATTCAAAATCCTTATGATTGCTACTGGAAACTGTCGACAAATGATTATCATACATAACCCTAACAGTTTATCGGAGCTCCTATAATGGCGTGAGACAGCTTTTCCTATTGCCTGGGGTAAAGAACACATTTACAGTAAAGAAAACTCTTTGCGTAAGTTCAGTCGGCAAGGAATTTTAAGAGATTTCAGTTCTGAAGCTTGGATAATTGTAAATGCATCTCTGTGCTATAATACAGACTGTAACTCAGGATCAGAACACAATAAACATTTTCTGTAGATTAACTTCATAGTTAATGGGGAAGGTTTACTATTGGAAATGTACAATTTTCTGCCACATTTTGTGGTGTGCTTTGCATCACATTTAGCAACTGTTTCTGTTGCACAGACAAATCTTTGCATGGATGGAATTGTAGCGTAAATCTGGCTCCGAATTTACGATACTCCAAATTTATAGAGATCCATGCTCTAGAATAGTAAATTTGTCTAATATTTAGACTGAAATTCATATTCTTAGACAGTTTAAAGTGTGATACTATTAGTAAATCTGCCCCAATGTGTTCTCATTTCCATATCTGTGTTCATTAATATAATTTGTGTACTAAAATAATACTGAATCCCCTACTTACTAAAATGATATTGAATCCCCCTACTTTACCTATTACTGAAGATCTGAAAAATAGTAAATGTCTAGATGCATTCTGTGTGGAATGCACAATCCCATGCTGTAGGGCTTCTACCATCTTGGGGACCTTCAAGTCCCTCTGTCTCTATTCTTCTGAAATCTACAGTATCTATTTAATTTAAAGGAGATGTTTTTGGGTGCCTTCTCCTTCTCCCCCAGGCTTGCGATGCTCCTCTGGGCTCTCTTGATGTCAACATCTGATTTGACATTGCCGCAGCCAATCACTGACCTTGTTGACATCGAGGGAGCCTGCAGGAGCAGGGAGCCAGCGCCAATAATTGGTTAAGTAATCTTTCCTTTACAGGTCTGGCTAAGTGTGTATGTGTGTTGGGAGGTCCCCGCGCCACCCCCGAGACTTTCACAAACCTTTTAATGACCCTTTAAGTATGATTTTATGACCAAGAGACTTTCAATGAGGAAGAAATGCTTGTATTAGAATATAAGGGCCCCCATAACTTAAAAGATGGGAAAGATCCTTTTAAAAGTTTCCTATGAGGCACAAGATATTTTAGTTATGCTCCTGGTTGTTTTTTTTTATGTGTATAGTGTATACACTACTCACCTCTCAGGCCCACACCTTTCAGAAAAACTGGGATACCTTGATGGTTTTTCATCAATTCTATCCATCTGAAAAAAGGTGAAAATGCATGTGTGTGGCTCTTTGTTTTGAAGCCTAAGAGAGTTACTGACTTTACTATTACTATAACTCCCACAGACTTCAGTATCGAGAGCCATATGCATGCAACCTAAATGCGGTTGGAGTAGGGAATTAAGTGCTCTCTGGATTGACAACATTTTTTACCAAAGGCCTCCACCAACCTAAATTCAGCTTTGTATGAAGTACAAACTCAAAACTGGTCTATAACTCTAGAATTATCATTAAAGGGGTTGTCCAAGTTACTAAAGCTGGCAAAAGCCAGAGACAATGTTAAAATAGCAAAACAAGTTATATTCACTGGTTAATAAACCTCTCAGCTCTAGTTCTGCTGCTTGGATCCTTTGGCTGCATAGATGACATACTCATATTCCACACATGACCACTGCAGCCAATCACTAGTATCAGTGGTATATGGCATGAGACTGCTGAGGCCAGTGATTGGTGCAATAGTCACATGTAGTATACAGACACGTCTCTCTGCTGCAACCATGAAAACAAAGCCTGGCCTGAGCAGTAGCGATGGGTTGCAATGGTTTGGACCACAGAGTATACCTTATTCTGTTATTTTAACACCTTATCTGCTTTTTGCCAGTTTTTATTAACCACCCATGTTCTAATTACTGCTGATATTGTATGCTGATCCTCAGTGCTACTTTTGTATGGACACATTCATACCATTTACACAGAAGTAATTTTGTCTCAAAGAAAGGAATCACGTCCATTTTATATTAATTCAAAGAAAATAAATGAAAACAAAGAGGAGATACGCAAGAAGCAAGGAGATGCTGATGAGAGATACCACCTCCCCATCACATCTTAAAAACAAACCAAACAATGCTTCTGTTGTTTGACCAAACGTAATCTCGCTTAGCACTTTTGACATCAGAGTTAAAACAAATACAGCTTCTGTGGAGAAAAATATCCAGGTATCAAAGAGGAAAAACAGAATGAAACGCCTGAAGGGAATAAATGTGGAGTCCACTCTCGGGGTAAAAACCGAGCATGGTTCCACATCTTTGTTTTTAAGAAAGTGTAATAAAAATACAAAGTACAAGTGAAACACTCAACATCTCCAATGCTGATTTGTTGTGTCCTGCACTCCACCAAGTCTTGTTGTGAAGTCACTGAGCAAGTAAGACCTTCTCTGTGCAAGACAGATCTTTTTTGTTCACTTCAATGCCCTTATCACGTGGTCAAGTTCAGTTCCAATAGTAGCAAGGCCCTTGAGTCAGATGGCTGGATCGCTCCTCATAATTTTGAGGAATTAAGTAAAAAGGATATGTTTCCACTACAAAATGGTAACATACTCTTTAAAAGAGGTTTAGAGGATAACATATGTTTGCTTCATACACCAAAACAAGAACTCAAAAATATAAAAAAGCAACAAATATTTCAGAAGAACTTTTTGAAAGAGGCTATTTGCTGGATATTACTACTTCTTCCAGCCCTTCCAGGTGTGGGAAAGACTAAGGGACTAAAGGAAAAAAAAAAATAAAAATAAAAAAAAAAAAGAATGAATTTGTAGATGAATAAAGCAGTGTCAAGTGCATAATTCTATCTCCACATCATCTGTCAACATAAGAGCAGTTAGACCCAAAAGCAGTCCATTTGTAACTCCTGACATTGGTGACATTCCCATGATTGCTGGCAAATTGTGTATTTTTCTGCTTTATTTTTTTAATATTATGACAGCATTAATGTGAACATTCAAATAATACCACTGAACAGTGCATGGTTGGTAGGTGGGACTTCATACCTTCAAAGAATCCAGCTGGTAAGTCATAATTCAAGTTTATTCTGATGACAAACTGCAGGACATGTATCCATATCCTCATCTGCTTGGGTCTGTTTGTATAGATATGCCTTTATATGCGGTCATGTAAGCTGTTGACTTGGATGCTCTTAAGTTGCTGTGCGCTTTTGGCTAGTTGACTGGTGCCCTCAAATGTTGATAGTCATGGCTTAGGATTGAGATCAAGCAAAGACATCTGCTATCTACTAGTAGCATCCCTCCATTGGCAAATTATGCACCACTTTATGTATTTTTCTTAAATGATCCTATAATCTTGGACACCATAATGTCACAATTCCATCTGTGATGCTGTGAATGATTTCACCATTTCTTTACTATTTCGTAGATTTTATATGTACAACTGCTGTGACTCTTTACTTTCTCTTGCTCTTGGATCTTTGTTCCATCCGAAGAAGACTGTATTCTGTATTTCAATACAGAAGGACTGCTCATATGAAAGACATTCCAGTGTGGTATCTCCTAACATTTCAGGGAATGCCAGGAGAATGTGTGCCCAACTTTATTCAGAAAGCTAACACGGGAAAAGGCAAGGAAAAAGGAATAAAAATGGAAAAAAATATTCCTCTAAAACAATTGAATATACTAAGAGTTGATGAGTTGAACCGTTGTGGGGTTAGAGTCTATTGATCACATTCAAATGCCCAACCCACAGGGTAGGTTCTCTTCTCTTCCCCAATCAGCTCTTTATTGCAGTTACTGTCTTGTAGATTTGCCACATGTGGCAAAAAGAACAAAGAAAACAAAATAACAAAAAATAGATCTTTGAGTGACTGCGAAAAGTCCATAAAATGTTTCCTTTGTGTTTTTGGCACTGGAAGGGGGGGAAGTTCATCACTGCTTCACTAGGCAGTATGAAGTCTGCTGGTATTATAATCCAGTTGCTCCTAGGGCCATACCTGCGCTGTGGCTCATACATGGAATCGTCTGCATGGATTTTGGGAAGTCATGACTGACCACTCTTCCATTTTCTCCACTACCTCCTGCTGTTGAAGGTCTTGGTAAGGTTGCCATTCGGACCGTCTCTGTTACTGTTTGCTGTGGAATTAAACAGAAACCCTTTGAGGAGGATAGGGGGTTAAACCCCTGTCCTTTCTGCGATATAACATGTCAACATAAACCATAGAAACATTTTTGCTAGATATCTTTGTTGATATGTCTTTTAACATGAAACTGGAACCTAGAGAGCAAGTCCATCCAAATGTTTTGGGTATCACACACTTTCTATTGATATCTGGAGATTGAACATTGATCCAGGGATGTACCTGATAGTTTTTTTTTTTCTTCTTCTGGATCAACAAGGTAGGATTATACATTAAACTTAATGGGGTATTCTGGTTAGGTTAAGTTATCTCCTATTGACAAGATATCTATCCACTATTAGATCAGTGGAGGTCCAACCACTGGGGCACCCTCCAATACTGCCATTGCGTTTTTACGTTATAAATTTTACAGCGTTCATTTTTCGGTATAAATAACATAATATCTTTATTCTCTGGGTCGGTAAGATTACAGTGATACCAAATACATATAGTTTTATTTACATTTTGCAACTTTTTTGCAATAAAACCCCCTTTTTTTTAAAGGAAAATATTTTTTTGCATTGCCGCTTCCCAACACCCATAACTTTTCTTATTTTTCTTTCTATGGAGTTGAGTGAGGGCTTAGTTTTTATGCAGGACGACTTGTATTTTTTATTGGTATCATATTGGAGTAAATGGCGTTTTTTGATCGGTTGTTATAAAGTTTTTTCCGTGGCAACTAAATTAGCAATTCTGTCCTTAGAAAAAAATGTTTTACACCTTTTGCCGTAGGGGATAATTTACATGATATTTATGTAGTCTGGGTCATTTGAGATGCGCAATACCAAGCATATGGGGAATATTTTTTTTTGCTATTTTTTTTCATTAAAAAGCATATTTTTTATTTTAAAAAATGCATAATTTTTTATGGGATTTTTTTATTGAATAAATTATTACTTTGTTAAAGTGTTAAACAGCCTGGATCGGCACTCCTGATGGTCTGGGCTGTTAGAGTAGGGCCGCGGCTCTCATGTGAGAGCAGGGAGCGGGGGACCCGTACAGTGCTTAGACTGCCATAAAAACACGTAAGGGTGGTCTCTAAGGGGTTAATGACTATTTATTTAGTTCCTTTTCCTGAAGAACCTCCTTAAAACTGAAGCATTGTTTGATTAAATCAGCTAATAGTTATAATTTGTGGGGGAAGCCAGCGGTAAGTGTTTAATTTCCAAACAGCACCGCCATAGGAGAAATGAAGTATTACATGAAATCAGTGGACTGTTATTGTAATACAAAGATGTGTTAGGTCCTGAGATTCTCTCTTTGAAACTGCTCTCTGCCATGGCTAATTGATCAGAATATTACAGACTTGCATTGTAATGACTAATATTATTTATATATTTATATATATATATATATATATATATATATATGTGTATGTATGTATGTATGTATGTATATATAGTGACCATTTCTCTAATTCCATCATGTCTTGACAAACTATCACATGGATGCAAAACAGCCATAGCAAGGAATACATTTTTATCTAGAAAAAACTGTTATTGCTGGTCAATAAAAAGAAACAAATTGATTTACTTACGTGTCATGAAACTTAAATTCTGTACTGATGTCACATGTTAGTATTTCTACAATATCTACATTCTAAACACTATGTGCTCCTACTGTTTAGAAGGCTTTCTTAATATTAAAATGATGACAAAGGTTAATTGCTGGGAATCTCAGGAGATTTGTTGTGTTTTAGTGAAATGTATTTGGTTCATGCAATAAAAGAGGTATTCCCATCTAGACACAAAATATACCATAAAAGTTTGATGCAGCTCCACCTTTCCACCTCCACTGCTACCTTTCCTCTAAAAAGATGGGGTTTGGAGGACCCCCTTTCCCCACACTTTCCCAAATGTGGGATGCAAACGTATTGGACATTTATGGCATATATTGTGAATATGATATAAATGTCCAGATAGGAATAACTGTTTAAACGAGATTTGTCACCATAACCTTGGACTATTATCTGCAGCACAACATCAGTAGTACTGTAGATATGGAGTCCAGATCACCATTTTTGTTTTCCTTTTAACCTTTGTTCCCTCATTGTCAGCGCTTAAAACTGTACTGAAATGCAAAGTCCATAGTGCAACGTTACGCTAACATGGAGAGAACTCCTGTACCTGCACACAGCAGTACTGGCAATGTATTTCAGCACCGCTTTGAGCAGCGATGGGATGGAAGGCCAGTTGGATAATAAAAATAGTTATCTGGACTCCATATGTTCAGTAATAGTTATGTAGTACTGCTGATTAGTCCAAGATCCTGGTGATAGATTCCCTTTCAGTATTACACAAGTTCCTTTCAAATCAAATGGTTATCTGTGCAATGCAGGACAGGATAGGTCCTCCAAAGTAAGGGATGTTTTATGCAACTGCTCCCCAGACTGGTCAATAGCTGAGGATCCTGACTAACTGCCCCCTTTATTAACTCAGAATTCCACTAATATACAGCATATGAAAATTAGTTTTCTAAACTAGACAACCCCTTTAACTAAATTAACTAGTGTGCATAGAACATACATTAATTTAATTGCCATTGTTTTATTTTGCCTTATTAGCATACACACCCAATTTTTGCTTATTAGCAATCTTCTTCAATGTAACAGTCTACTATGTGTAATAGTGTCTAGTGCTAGAACACCATTAGAGGGTTTCTCCAGAATATTAAAGGGGTATTTCAACTACTGACATGTATGGCTTATTCATAGAATACGGTATTCATGAGAGAATGGAAGTCTCCAAATTGCTGATGGTGACAAAAAATGGGAGAATAAGGAGGGATATGGGTACACCAAAAATATCAATGATTGGAATTCCCTTTTAAACCTATAACATTACTATAGGTGCAAAAGTGTCTAGTTGTGGTACATGAAGAAAAAAATAAAAACCACAAATTTCATTTTTGACCATAGGTTGATAATATAGTGGTGACCATTGTAGAAAATCTGGAGTCAATCATACAGTTAAAACATTGTGCATTATAAAAAGAAAGCAAGATTGTAATAGAGGGGATGATGACATAAGATGCGAGGCCACCTTCATCTTTTTGGATTCACTTCTTGACTTGTAACAGAACTCGATTAGGGCAACCAACATAGCCAGTCCCAGGCCACCGATCAGGATATAGAAGACTCCAGCGACATTGCTGAGGCTTAGTGCACTTGTTTTATCCTAGAACCAGTGACAGAAGATAGGAAAAGGGAAAGAGGAAGGGGAAGAATGTGTTATTAGTGCACCAAATATGTTGAAGACGTCCTCAAGCTTCCTGAGCAACCTATGCCCCCATTCTTAAATGTCATTGACCATGTCAACAAGCCAAAACATACATCAGGCAACACCACCAGGCACCTTTATGCCTACTAGAACTGGCAATAGAGGTGTTCAGCCTTTTGGATATGGTCTGTATATATAAATTAAGCACATTCTGGAATAATGTTGTGGGGATGGTTTAGCTTAGTCTTTGAATCGAAATTACACAGATTTTTTTTATGACCGTGCAACAATAGTAAATTTGTGTCCGCACAAGAGAGGGAACAGATACTAAATCTTATGCGTGTGTAAATTTGTTGAGCAAAGCAATAAATGCAAAAGGTGATTTACAATTCAAATAAAACATTTCTCAAAATAATCTCAGTTAATTAAGGTTTCTCTTAAGACCTTTCAGGTGAATTTAGAGCAGTGGTTCGCAACTGG
The DNA here is from genome assembly GCF_014858855.1 of Bufo gargarizans. NCBI lineage: Eukaryota > Metazoa > Chordata > Amphibia > Anura > Bufonidae > Bufo > Bufo gargarizans. The sequence continues at coordinate 491,514,256 of NC_058081.1, read as the reverse complement.
TACCATGAAATGCCTACAGTCCCTACAGTCCTAAATGAATTGTCCATTTTAGATTCACTGTGTAAGGAAATATAAAGGAAGTCTAAACATGCAGATTCAAATAATTTTTCGTGAGAAAAGAAAAAGTTTTTGGGAGTGTTTTGACCCAATCATTTCAACTTCTAGTCTTTCTAGTATCTGCCAGCATAATCACCCCTATTAAACAAGACATATTGCCTGGAAGGGCTGATCATGCTTAGTAAAAAATATATTTATTTTCTTTAAAGGTTTAATAATTGTTGAGATAGGTAATTTGCATAAATATACAAATGAATATATTTGGAGAACCAAGGAGCTGGACATAGCGCTAGCAGCACCACTTACATAACACCTCTGTGCTCTCTGTTATTCCCCCTCCCCTATGATTGACAGGGCTAGACCTGTATTGTTGCACCAGCGCTGGGACTCTTTTCATAAGTGTCTTCTTATAAGCATGAAACATTATGTTCTACAAATTTTTTAAATGCATAACTTGTTTGACTTATTCCATGCCACTATTTTTTTTTGAGAATACAGAACCAGAATTTAAAAATATGTTAAATTACTCCTGGTGTTTTACAACTCATACATATAAGAATTGCTAAGTCATTAAATGCATATTGCCCACTATTTCTATTACAAGGAAGAACTTGTAGTAACATCAGAGACAAGGCTTCTATATTTGGCTGATCAGGACCGGGTCCAGTTTGCAGAACTTCTTGGCACCTATATGATTGTCTTTGTGTGTATAGAGAACTTTTGTATTGTGGGACTCATTACTGAAGAAGAACATCAGTTTTGTGTAGAGCATTAATTGAACTCCATGTCCTACTAGCCATGTTTTCAACTTTTTAAAGGCCCCCATACACATTAGTGTAGAGAACGGTGGGTTCAGCCAATAGTCTAATGAGCATGAGGAGTTTCTGACTCTCTCATGACAGGTGATGTCTAGAGAGAGAAGGATTGAGTAAAATGAATTTTCGCCTGGTCCTTTTGTTGTCACGACCATGTTTATGGCCGTGACTTCTTGGGAGCCGCATACAGTTGCCCGCGGTTTGGGTTGTAGTGTCAACCGCAGCTGGAGGCATAATGTTGTTGGCCTCAGGTGTGGTTGCCGCAGACAACAGGTATGTGTGCGGTTCCCTTGGAGTTTGTGTGCGTGTATGTATGCACTGTTGTATGTCTGTATGCACTCTGTTTTGTGTTTGGTGTGCACTGACATCCTTCCCTTCACTGTGGCTGTCCGTGGCAACTTTTGGTTGATGTGTACATGTGGTGGCAGTGTCCCGGCCTTCGGGCTGACTCCCAGGACATGGATGCCACCCATGTCGTTGCCTGCGGCAACAGCCACAGTGTGTACTTGGATTTGGACACTTCCCCTTTAAGTTGTGTTTTCCCTTCTGTGGTTTTTGAAGGATTAACTCCCTTTCTGTGTGTGTGAGTCACGGGGTGTGTCTGATTGTTGGGTGTGGCCTCTTGGCCCTATATAGCCTCAGTTGTAGGCAGTAGCCAGAGAGGGTGCTTCAGCCATGCTGACTGGAGACATCCTCCTGGTTACTTACCAACTGCTAGTGGGGGCCATCCTTCTGGTCATAAGCAAAAATAATGTCGTTTGGTGTTTTGAAGATGTGTTTTGTCTTTATGCTTTTTTATTGCACCTATGGTCCTGGGTTCCCGTGTGATGTGTGTCGTGTGCTGAGTCCTGTTGTTTGTGGATAGCAGTACTTCCACATGGGTTCCAGGCTTTGTGTCTGTGGCAGGTGAGTGTTATGTTTGTGGCAAGTACCTGCCATAGGTTGTATTTGTTCTTCCTTCCTTGCAGCTTGGCCAGTGAGACTCCTGTTCCTCCGCATCCAGAAGGAACAGGTTGTCTTACCTTGACTCCTAGCCCAGGGACCGGTCGGAGGGTGAGTTAGGGCTCCGAGGTTCCTGAGCATGGGTCCTCCTACCTTAAAGGTCGGCCCATGCAGCTAGGAGTTAGGGTCAGGTTAGGGACGCGATAGGAGGTGACCTGCTCCCTAATTCTGTGGTCCTGGCCGAGCAGCGACCATCTTCCACCATCGCACGGCTGAGGGTTTTCCCCATCCTCAGCTGTGACATTTGTTCTTCCAAGAGATAAGCCACTGCCAGAAATGTCTGCCGGCCACTTTCTCCTCTCACCCCATTGAATACAATTGCATGTTTGGCCAAACCAAATGTGTATGTCTTTGGGAAAAGTCGGGTGAGATAACTGTCAGCGAAACAATGCTTCAAACAACAGCTATTGAATGTGTGTGGGGGGCCTTTACACTCTTGATATTTTTGTTTTTCTAAAATCCTATACTATAGCTTGTTTGGTTATCTTTCTGAGTTACCATATCTTTACTGTTATGGATTTTCAGCTCCACTAACTTTTCCTCATTATTTATTGTCCCACTATCTCTATTGCTTCTGGTACTATCTTTTATTTCATATTATCTTTGCACTTCTTTCTGTCTGAAACCTACCATATACTATATCTCAAATAGGTTTTTTTCCCTTTTCTGGTATGGTTATTTACTACCCAACCTTTTATATTTAAAGTGCTTGTCAATCTAGCAATATCTGCATATTAATATCCATTCTATTCTATTTTGTCCAGGTTTTTTCACACCTCTCCTACCCTTGTATTAAAACCCCCCTTAGATGACTTGTAGTACATGAATGACTATAACAGATAACATCATTGTTCAAAGCATATCACTGGTTGGGTGACTCAGTAACATCATCGCTTTGCAGATGTAATCAAGACGTGGCAGGTTTTATTATACCGGTGGCATGGTAATGGTGTAAAATGTGCATGTTAACTATATTTCTGTGGGTTCTTTTTTTCTTACCCTATCGAAGCCTCTTGAGAGTTCATTTTAAGGGTTGTAACAAATTGTTGGTTTCAGTTGCAAACCATTGACTCATCCATCTTTTTATTAAGGGACATGACCATCAAAGTCAATATGCACTTTCTAGCACCAATAACTGAGGTCATAATGTATATTTGAATCAAATGACCATGTCAAAAAGGCTTGGCATCTGCCATAAAAACAGTCTGCATTACACCATTTCAATATTTGGACATTCTTCTACCTCCCACCACATCATTGCATTGCACAGCCCCAAAACCCACCTCCCTCCAGAATATATTAGCTTTGACTTTAAGCATGCACCCAATGCTGCCCAGTGATTACAGTAGTCCCACCATTGCTATTTTCAGGGCCTTTATTATATGAGCAAAAAATGTAGCAGAATCTGGTGATTTGATGTGTGTTTGTGAAGGGCTATGAGTTTATGAATGAGTCACCTATAGTATTGTTAATCTTATTATTAGTCGTTTTACTCCTTTAATGATCAACCTTTCCCTTTTTATAGCATTAATATAAAGCTAAAGTAACAATACTATGTGATTTTTTTTATAAACCCGATATATTTCTGTAGAGTGATTTCTGTTGACTCCGATTCAACATGCAATGTGAAAATATTCTTCTTGTGAATGCTTACGACCTGAAGAAATGAAAAAATATATTTTGATCTTTTTGAGCTAACACAAGAACATGAAAATAGGACTAAAGCACATAAAATAATAATGATACTAATAGAACAAAAAGTTAAAATAATATTTATTAGTTTGTATTACACGTGTTTACCTAGGAATAGTCTGATTACAGCAAAGTGTAAAGAAAAAGACAATAGTGGGGGTCATTTGCAATAGGTAAAACTTACAGTAGCTTAGAACACTTTCAGATGGTACTTAGAGTTCCTCTGCTACACTGGATCTCATGATACATAGAATATTGTGTACAGTTTTGGCTGCCTGGGTATCAGAATGCCGAAGGCAGCATATTATAGAGCAGGAGGAACTGAGCAGATTGATATACAGTTTTATGGCAAATGATTACTCAAAATGTGTAATTTATTCATTTACTTCTCTGTTCTTTCTGAGCTCAGTAGCCAGGAAGGACAGTTCTATAAGTAATTGACAGCCTTCTCTAGTGTAGGTGTGCATACATACATAGCTGTCAATCATTGATAAGCTCACCCACTTGGCTACTCAAATCAAAAATAAGGAGCACTGGAGCTAAAATTGTGCAATAACTTCCTGTTGCAATTGACCCCCAAAATCTGGCTTGTGTTTCAAGTGATATGTTATACTAGACAAAACGCAGAGCGAGTAAAGAAATCTGATTGGTTGGGCAACAGCCCCACTTTTGGTCTGGATTTGTTTCTCATAGATTTAGTCCATTTTTATAAACACAAATTCATCAAATGTATTACTTAGAATCCACAATAACCAAGTTAGATAGGCGGCCCATGTCCATCTCGCTGCTCCGCTAATTTTAGTAGAAACATTATTCATTAATATACTATTAATTCCATTTTTGCCCTCACTACTGTACTGACCTTTCTTGGTCTGCCCGGATCTTAGCCTGCTCACCGACTAGGAGTATTGCCTGACCCTTTGGTGCTTTATGTAGGTTGGCTGCCAACTACACTGGGACTATTCCAAGAGGTAGCGGCCTGGTGGGTCCCCTGCAGTGTAGGCCAGATCCCTGTATAGGGGTTAAAGGGTGAATACTAGGGGATTTCCAGGATAACACCCATAGGACCATCCCAAAGTGAAACCCATTAGTTGGTACAGTGGTTCCACACTCATTGCCCATTACAAACCATTATATTGTGATATATTCCTAGTGGTCACATGAGATATTAAATTGTAGGAACTAAGACTACTGGACTTTTCCAATCAATTGCTTCCAACCTATCCAAATGGTTCTATCAAGAACAATGAAAAAGTTACACATGGTTCTAATACAATTGCCTTTCTTGAACGAAACCTATCTGTACAATGGCACTTAAATGCAGAAAACAATAAAATATTACTGCCTCCCTTCAGACCTAATGCCAGGACTCACTATATAAAATAGTTATTGTATAGTCAATAGAAAGATTTTTTGACTATTGATAATCAAACTTTGAATCAGTCCTCACTAGTGAGGCGCATTACAGTCCTGCCGTCAGTGTCGGACTCGGGTTCCTAGGACCCATGACAGAAAATTATTCTTGAGGCTCAATCCTATATCATCAATAAAGTTTAATGGGTTTTGAATCACAGAAATGGATCCTAGTGGAAGGCTATTCACTCCAAAGGCAGCCAAATTGAATTTTTCTCCCGGATCTTTGGGGCCCACTATCGTATCAGAGTTTGGGCCCACCACAGGATCCTTCGGTACTCTGTTGGACCAGTCTGACCCTGCCTGCTGACATTGACATAATGTTTTTCTTTTTATACAGGTTGTTCATCTAGAATACATTTTCCTACAGAAGTTCACTTTTAACTTTCTTGTTGTAGAAGAAGTGGCTGGATCATGGCAAGGTAAGTACTGTATTTTAAACACTGCTGGCACTGTGGCTATTATTAGCAACACTGTGGCTGATTTTGGGGCATTTTGGTTAGCACTACCATATCACATGAAACACAATTCAAGTCAACATTAAAATATATTGAAAATGAATTGAATAATTAAAAATAAAAATAAAAACACTATGGACGAAACTTGAGATATCGTGAAAACTGCATTATTAGGGTCCATTCACACGTCCGTAAATGTTTTGCGTATCCGCAAAACACGGACACCTGCAATGTGCCATCCGCAATTTGCGGACCGCACATCATAGACACTGTAATAGAAAATGCCTTTTCTGGTCCGCAATTGCGGACAAGAATAGGACATGTTCTATTTTTTTCAGAAACTGAATTGCAGATCCTGAATAAACAGATCCCGAAAAAACGGGTGTGGATCCCGAAAATGCGGATGCGGATCCTGAAAATGCGTATTCGCATCTGTTCCAGCCCTATTGAAAGTGAATGGGTCCGCAAATTGCGGAACGAATGCGGACCCAAATTACGGACGTGTGAATGGACCCTTACACTATCACCTGCATTTAACACATCATCCTATTTCGGTACACTCACTATTTTATGACTTCAACTTTAAACAAATAATTGTCATTATTACTTTTGTTATTATTATTTATATTTTTCATTTTACTTTTTAAGCCGTGGGTTTATCAAAAGCTTTCCTCATTGTTATAGTAGGGAAACTACTGCATAGAGTTCTAGCATAGCATTCAGGATGGCTTCCTTCTCATACAACATAGCGGTGGGTGACCTTAAGACATAGGGGGGTGAGTGCTGATATGAATGTTTGTAATCCAAGGCTAATAAAAGTAATAATATATGCAATCAGATAAATAGCTACATTTGGGAGATTTTTGGCATGGGCTGGCTAACATATATTGTGATGATGCTAGGGCTGTGGGTTTGGTGGGCAAATCAATTGGCAATTATTGATAATTTTTTATTTCTGTAGTTTTTTTTTATAATAAAATGGATTTTACACATTGAAGCAGATTATTTTACAGATGTTTTATAATATGAATTGTAGGATCACAACGCTCTAGAGATATGATAAATTAATGTTTAGACTTGGAGTAGTCAAAAGTCCACTTGTTCGAGATAATTCAAATTCTTGGATAGGCCCTCCAATAGCCTTGTCCTCTACCGCTGAGGACAGTGATTGCTTGCTGGGGTCACAGGTTGTACTGTATGTCACTGCACATGTTACAATGTTGGTGGTATGAACAGTGACATGCAGGTGTACAGCAGATGATGCCTAAAATCATGTGCTGTTGGTCACTAAGGACAGTGATTTCTGCTGCAGTCATGTGCTGTATATCGGCAAGTCACCGCTGCAGTTTGTAAACAAGCAGAGGAATGAGGACCAGCGGTGCAGAGAGCGGCACTAGATAATTGGTGAGTATTACATGAGTTTTTATTTTAGGCAATTGAAGGGATTATCTGTCATTTTTAATTATCTCAGAGAGAGAGAGTTCTATTAAAAATTTTGGGTAGTAAATACTACTACACTAAATAAAGTTAACAGGAATGCAGTACATAGAAGTATATTTAAAGATTTGCATACTATGAAGGGATATGTACATAACTCATTATGTGCTAGTATTTTGGAAATTACAATTGCATAAATTACCATTTTATATCTAGGATTAGAAATTATCTATTTTTTTTTTAACAGAGGCAATGTCTAGAAAAGCAGATCTTTAATTTAGCATCTTGAATGGTATGTCAGTATTTAAAGTATAACATCATAAAGAGTTTTAGCCAAAAGCATTAAAATAAGAATAAACATTAAAATAGGAAAATTGTAATTCAGATTTTGGTATTTAAGGATATCTTTAAATCTGAATTAAACAGATGTTTAAAAAAAAAAAAATGTGACATACATTGGTGGTAAAAATTACAAAAATAAATAAATAAAATAAAATAGGATTTTGGTAAAAGTGTATGTATATGTTATTTTTGTATGTGTGATTTAGCATATTTTTGTAATGCACTGTATGCTATTGGTATATATTAATCTGTCTGTCTGTCTAAATATATACATATGTTGTAGATGATATTTTGTCCAAATGATAATGCAGTAAAAAGTTGGAAATGGTTTATGGGACAAAAAACTATATAGAATTTTTTTAATTTTTTAATTACAAAAAATAATTACAAATGTTTATTTTTGAAAAATTATTTCACTGAAAAGGTGTGCCTTCTCTTTTTATTAATATATTTTGTAGCGCAATGTATATGACCATGTACAGTGTTTTTAGCAAGCCGACATGTTAATATTAGATACTATATATCACAAATGTGTCTTTTGTAGTGGGTTAAATATTTACATGGATCGAATTGTTGACAAGAACCTTAAAAAAACACATGGCTTACTATGTTAAACGTATGGAAGAAAAAAAAAAGACTGTGTTAACCATTAAGTAGGCCCCTGCAGTATCACGTGATCATTGGTGGGAACTCTGTTATGGGCGTGACTAACCTTACTTCCGGAGTCTTTGCTTCCACATTCCCCTTTATCGTACCACCATTTGCTTTTCAGCTTGTCTAAGACGCCTTGCTCACTGAGTTTCAATACCGCTAGGTTTACAGCACCTCTTCAAACCATGGGAAATAACATAAATAACATCACCAATGTTATTTTATGTTATTCAGTAGCATAGCAACATTTCATTGAGGCATTCATTGACGTATGCGTGAACCATGACAAAGTGATACACTTCAATACTCTATCAAGCGCCCCCACCCTTACCCTCCATCCCCTAGTACCCATTTCTCCCCTCTCTTCCAGCCAAGCCAGACGAGTATTAACTATATCACTTTGAGTAACCAGCAACACCCGTCCCTTGCCTGTGGATGAGCCACTTTCTTGCACCCGGTGACTTAGTTGCTTACTTTCTTCTTGCTTGGCTTAAGACAACTGAGGCAAATATTAAGTCCATACAGTGAAAAGTGGGGATCCAATATGGTAGGATTTTGACATTGCGTTTTGTCAATATGAATTTTTAACTAGAAACAGTTTGACTTAAGTTTAATGTGTTCGATATATCTGATTATTCCATAAATACCTATTATAAAAACACATTTAGCACATAAGCTTTTTGAAGTATGATTGCAACTACTTACATTACATCCAGAGTCTTCTAGGATAACATTTTTGTATATTTCTTCCACAATATCTGTATTTAATTGTGTCACTTGCCTAATTTGCTTTACTGTATTTTTCCATGCAAGCCTTAGTAGAATAGCACCGGGGCCTTGGCATAAAAGGTGTACAGGGCAGTTGCTGGTTACTATCATGCTGTTTTGTTACCCGCTAGTTTGTTCTTACTGGGGCTGACCTTGGAATCACCTCCCCCGCTGCCGCATTCTCCCTTGTCGTACCACCATTTGTTTTTCAATTTGTCCAAAAGCCCCTGCTCGTTCAGTTTTAATACTGCCAGGTTTACTGGATTTCTTTAAAAATGAATAGATAACACTTGATAAGTTACAGCTTGAGAAATCACTCATGAGGTCATGAGACAAAGGATAGGTGAACCAGCTGCAAGTTTCATCCTATACCACCATATGCCCCCATACCTACTCCAGCTCCGTCACCGCAGTGCATGCAGGTCTTCAAGAAAATGGAATCTTATATTTGTATATACTGTGACTAAAATGTACATCTCAAATATGTTTACCAGATCTGCAATGTAAATGCAGGCAAGCGTATTGACATGCTGAGCAGCAGTAGTTTTACAGCCATGCATGTGAACCCATTATGATGCAGCCATATACAGCCAGGGTGCTACCAAGAAATAAATGATAGACTCAGTAGTGTTATTTTCCTTTTACCTTATATTAAATAGTGGCTAATAATAAAAGCAGGCTCAAGACTAGATATATGTTATATATGTTGGCCCTTAGGTGACCGAGTCACAATTGGTGCTTTGTCTACCTCTTCCTAAGCTTGATATAGCATATATAATGTTTACCCAGATCACTCTGGGCACTCTAAATCCTGTGGACTTGCTGCTAACACCAACCCTGATATATATATATATATATATATATATATATATATATAGAGCCTAGTAGAGAGGTTCATAGGTCCCAATCCATCTCATGCCAAGGAGGGGACCAGTGGTGGACCTCCATCATGGAACCGTATGTAGAGCCACCATACTGTTTCAGAATCTCATCATATCACATGAGTCACATCCTACTCAGAGGTCCCATGGTATTACCCAAGGAAATCAACTGGACTAAGTCACCATTTTGCAAGAGAAGTATGGCTTGTTGCCATGTCTGCATTCAATTTAATATGTGGTTTTGAACTAAATGTAACTAGAGGTCCATAGCAATGTGTGTGTTTTCTGAACTACAAACTTAAAGTCACAAAATATTCAATTAATTGTTAACGGTTGGGTCAAATATCTATTTGTAGGCAACTACACATAGTATATATGAATACATGTTGCTAATGTATACATTTTAAATAACCTTTCTTTTGAAACCCCTAATCATCAGTAACTATAAGGCAGGTTAGGCTACTTTCACACTGGTGTTTTGGCTTTCCATTTGTGAGATCGTTCAGGGCTCTCACAAGCGGTCCAAAATGGATCAGTTTTGCCCTTATGCATACTGAATGGAAAAGGATCTGCTCAAAATGCCTCAGTTTTCCTCCGTTCTGTCTCCATTCCGCTTTGGAAGCGGACAACAAAACGCTGCTTGATGAAACTGAGCCAAACGGATCCGTTCTGACACACAATGTAAGTCAATGGGGACGGATCAGTTTTCTTTGACACAATCTGGCACAATAGAAAACTGATCCGTCCTCCATTGACTTTGAATGGTGTTCAAGACGGATCCGTCTTGGCTAAGTTAAAGATAATATAAGCAGATCCGTTCTGAACGGATGCATGCGGTTGTATTATCTGAACAGAGCCATCTGTGCAGATCCATGACGGATCTGCACCAAACGCGAGTTTGAAAGTAGCCTTACCCACTTACCATTGTTAAGAACCTTATTATTTATTGTTATGTAAAAAAGTAAACTATATAGTTACCCTTACAGTTCCAGAAGGGCTGTCACTCAATTTCCTAAGGCAAATTAGGTAAATCTGTCTCACAGGGAAAAAAGTGATCTGCGGGCAATAGTGGATTGAACAGTTGGGCATGTCTGATTGCCTATGGCTTGGGAGGGCCCACAACCACATGGATTTTTAGAGCACTGCTTAAGGTTGAAGTACAGGGCCTCTGTAAACAGAAATACATGCAAATGATGAGTTAAAATGCATTTTTTAAAGCTGTTTTCTAGGATCCAGAAATGTATGACCCATTCTCAGGCTAGGTCATCAATATCAGATTGGTGGGAACCCCCACCAATCAGCTGTTCCCTGCAACCTCCACTTTGGGGATAAGTCATCAATATCTGGTGGCCAGAAAACCCCTTAATCTAAGTTAAATGTAACATGGCTATAGTGGTTGGTCAGGGGCCCATAACCGATAGTGTCTGTGTAGGTAGATCTACACTACACTCAGTGCTCTAGGAGAAAGGAAAGACAACCCCTTTGGTAATTGTGTTAATGGTCATATTGTTTCTTACCTACCTTTTCTAGAAACATATTGATTATTTTGTATGTGACCTTCCTGAGAACACATTAATTTACAGTGCTAATGTACAAATTAATGGTGAATTCAGCTAAAATAATTTCTCTAAACATGACTTTTATTATAACATAGCCACTGTTAACCTTAGTGACGGAGCTGCAGCCTTACTGCACTGAGCAGTAGCAAAAGGGAAAACAATTGCGGCATTTTAATTGCAGTTTAATAGGAGGAAGCAGGATGGATCTTGCAGTGGGAGAAAAATAATTATGTGAAAACCAATTACTGGACAATGGTAATGGTCAACTTCAATATTGACCATCATGTTCTTTTAAGACTTCCATGTTATCCTTGTTCCTTGGCAGCGGGGGGCTGGGATAAGGTGTGTCATATTTTGGAAAGCATATAGGGAAGAAATAGAGATTAAACTGGATCACCAATCCTTCTGAGTGATTCTCTAATGACACAGAACACACATACACAGACCAAACCTTTAGCAATGTGCCTAAGGCTGTAACAAGTGGAACATATGAGATATGAATGTGGGTAACAGGGCTTCTGGCTCAGGATAGGTGACAAGCCCTGTCAGCCATGCTGTGGATGAAGGTAGGATGAGTGGGATGGAGAAAAGTCTTATTTAAAGTTTTTTTTTAAATATATAATTTACTTTGGTTAAAATGGTTTGACAACTCTATAAATACTGATACTTGACAAAGTTGGCCGTTGAACTAGGTGGTTTCCAAGTTAACTTTTAAACTTCTTATTAGTTATTAGTTTCCAAGTTTAAACTTCTTATTATATTAGGCATCTATAAAGAACCCAACTGGTAAGGAAAACTGTGATTTAACAAAATATAATGAATCATGAAGTTTGGATGCAAACCCAATCAACCCCATGTAAAAATAGGGACTAATAGGCAATTTGTTAAATAACCTAAAGTAAGAAATTGAGAAATGAGTGCTCTAGTGTAATTTTCAGAAGGTTGTTGTCAGTGTTAGACCTGGAGGAACCTGTTATCTTGTCTCAGCTTTGGCCCACCACAGTGGATCCAATAAATGCTTCTCCTATAGGCCTTTTTGTCCCTGAAAAGACACATAGTGATCAAAGTCTCATAGTTATCTGGATGCATCAGTTCTTCTACAGTATATCTGCATAATTCCATATTAATTCAAATCTAGGTAGTCACGATTCATTCACATAATTGTGACATCTTGTATTGCAACCTTGACTATCCTCGTTGGCTTATTACTTCTGTTCATTTTCCGCCATTACACATATGAGTGTGCAAAGAAGAGAGGGAAGGACATAGTGTCATAATGTCATCATCATCTTGGAGATGATGATAATTTTTAACTTTTCTACTCAAATGGGCTAGAAGGTTACTGTGGAGATCAAAACTCTGTTTAATTATCCTAAATTAGTGGGGATGTGCCAACTATAGTAAGGTTGGATTCACATATACTGTATGTCAGTTGTTTTACCCTCCATTGGGACACAATAGATTACATTATTAATGTACTTTGTACACTAACCTTACATTCAGAACTGGATAGAAAAATGGTCCATGCTACATTTTTCTGGGAGACATCTCGCATTATAAATTTGGTACTCAGTGCCTGAAAGGATTCCATGGAAATCCATGGGATCAATTCTGGCATCAGAAATAACGACTACTGGAAATAGCTGGATTGCAGAGTTGGTCGGCACTCAGTGTGGAGCATGTGGGTAAGCAGATCTGGGGGCAATAGACAGAAAATTGCAGCACTCATTTCTTCTTACTCTTTATATAATAGTCAAAAATCATATAACTGCAGTTTGCATTTCAGCCCATCCCAGATTTGTAGATGTATATAGAATTCACAAGTAAAGAATTCACTAGTAAATTCACTAGTAAAGAATCAATTTGACTAATTCAAGATTTGAGGAAAGCAGAGTCATGGAGGCTTAGTATATGAGAGATTTTGTTCTTGTTGTACTGTACAAAAAAAAAATAACATTATCTGAAAATAGGTCTGCTCTACACGTAACATTTACAACATTTCTCTTAAATCGTTTGCACACATTTCATGTTTTTTTTCTGCTGCAGCAAGACAGTTTATGTGGTATGGCCTCAGGCTATGAACATTTCTTGTGAGTAAAAACAGAACAAGGACATGTGTCTCCAAAATGTATGGGGCTGCATCCTACATGTAGAAGAATATGTTTTGTGTCAAGTGGAGAAAATAAATTTGCATTCCCTTCTTGATATTCTAAAACTAATTAGTAATAGATGGTGTAGAGGTAGCAGACACACCAGGTCCCAGGTGCTTGAGTAACCCTGAAGTCCTCTGCACTGAACAAGACACATAGCATTATGATTGGCACGCGGTACTTGTTACAGATTTTGCATTGAAACCCATGATCTATACAGTATGTAGACATGAATAAGTTTGGGCACTTCTGGTCAAAAGTATTGTTACTATTAGATATGAGTGAATCGAAGTTGACGAAGTGGAATTCGATCTGAATTTCAGTAAAAATTTGGTGCGCACTGAATCTGAATTTCATCACGCTTCGTGGTAACAAATAACATTTTTTTAAATGACTGCTGCATGTGTTAGGGCATGGAGCAAGGAACTTTGGGAACGAGGGATCACCCACAACGCCATGCATGCAGCCAATCAGCAGCCAGCCCTGTGATGTCACAGCCCTGTAAATAGCCTCAGCCATCTTGGATTCAGCCATTTTCCAGTGTACTTAGTGCAGGGAGAGACGTCAGCAGGTGCTAGGGACAGTGTTAGGAAAGACTTGAAAACTTATATTTTGCTGTATAGAAGTTCAGGGAAAGGATAGGTAGGAATCATTACACAGTATTGAAGTAGAACAGGGTTCAGTAGGGGAGTTTACAGTCTGGGTAATAGGAACAATCCTATTGCACCTTGCTGCACTGACTGTGGATCCAAATTGCCATTATACAGCTCTGTAATTCCAGCAAACAGTTCTTGTTATTGGTGTGCAATTGCTGTTTGATACAGCCATTAACAGGGTTTATTACAAGGAAATATTTCTACGTCTTATTTGCCCTTGTGCAGTTATACTTTCTAAAGCATTTTTTTGCTTGTAAAAAAGGGCTTATTAGCTATTGTGTGGTGAAGTGAGAAAAGTATAGCCCTTTTTGGTGTGTATTAGTGTAAAAAAAAAAATATATTATTTGCCGTTCAGCGGTGCAGTTATATGTTCTGAAGCCCTTTTTGGCGTGTATTAGTGGCAAAAAAAATATATATTATTTGCCACTCAGCGGTGCAGTTATATGTTCTGAAGCCCTTTTTGGCGTGTATTAGTGGCAAAAAAATATATATTATTTGCCACTCAGCGGTGCAGTTATATGTTCTAAAGCCCTTTTTGGCGTGTATTAGTGGCAAAAAAATATATTATTTGCCATTAAGCGGTGTGTTATATGTTCTAAAGCCTTTTGTGGAGTGTATTAGTGGAAAAATTAAAGGTTCTTTTTGCCGTTCAGCAGTGCAGTTATATGTTCTAAAGCCCTTTTTGGAGTTTATTAGTGGCAAAAAAAAACTGTATTTGCCGTTGTGTGGTGAAGTTAGAAAATTACAGCCCTTTTTGGCGTGTATTAGTGGAAAAAAAAATATATTATTTGCTGTTCAGCGGTGCAGTTATATGTTGGCACCACGGCCCTGCGTCAACATATGCAGAGTCACCATAAAGTGGCCTGGGAGAACCATGGCTCTGATGTGGTGGTCCAGCCTGCCGCAGAAACCGCTGCATCATCCAGTGGCACGCACCCAGTTTCAGGCAATCAAGGCTCCACCACCTCAGCCTAATGGAGCTGTCTGTCCTTCCCATCATCTGCTGGTCCTGATGCTCCTGCTCCTCCTCCTATTCCTAGTCAGTTATTCCATCAGCAATCGCTCACCTAAGCGATTGCCAAGAGACAACAGTATGCATGCACTCATCCAACGTCGCAGAAGCTGAATGTGATCCTGGCCAAGTTGCGGGTGCTGCAGTCCCTCCCTTTTAAAGTGGTGGAGGTGTAGAGTCCCAAGTCATCATTTCTTTGCCAAAAAGGCAGTAACAGCCCTGCACACGTATGTAGAACAGAAGGTGGGCCAGTCCTTGAGCCTGTTGGTGTCTGCCAAAGTGGACGGCAGCACCGACGTGTGGAGCTGTAACTACGGCCAGAGACAATACATGTCCTTTATGGCCCACTAGGTGAATGTGGTTCCTGCACAGCCACACCAGCAACTTGGCCAGGTGATGCAACTTCCACCTCCACGTTCTCACGCCGTTGGTCCTGCGACAATGTCTGCCTCTGCCTCCTCATCCTCCACCATGTCCTCAGCCTCCACTGCAGAAACAATTCACAGTGCTCCTACAGCATACCAACTGTGCAGGGCACGGCGGTGTCACACTGTTCTGCACCTCATTTGCCTCTGTGAACGGAGTCACATCAAGAAATCGAATCCTGGCTTTCTCCACAACAACTCAAAATCAAAAACAAGGTGACCGACAATGGAAAGAACATGGTGTCGGCGCTGCATCAAGGAGGGCTTAGCCATGTGCCCTGCATAGCATACTTGTTTATTCTGTTTTTCAAGAGGTTCCGGAAATCTTCCACCCATCTGCAAATCCTAAAAATGCCCAGGAAACTTTGCATGCACTTCAGCCACTCGTACACCGCAAAGCACACCCTCCTTGAGCTTGCAACAGCAGAACAGCATCCCCCAACATAGGCTGATAGGCGACGTTTCCACCCGCTGGAATGCCACCCTCCATAGATAGGACTATACGAACAGAGAAAGGCCATAAACGATTTCTTGATTATCCAAGTGGACAGGAGTACTCCCCTGTGTAACTTCGATGTCAGCCAGTGGGAGATCATGCGTGACTCCTGACGTTTGCTCAGGCCCTTTGAGGAGGCCAAGTTATTTATCAGTCGCCAGGACTATGGGATGAACAACGTCATTCCACTGCTTCATGTCCTGGAACAGATTCTGGTAAATCTGGCTGGTCAGGGGACTAGAGATGTGGCGCCTAGATCTCACGGCCACATTAGCCCTCTGGGGGATGAACTGGAGGAGGAGGACATTGGAGCACAAGCAATGTGTAGCAAAATGGGTTTTTCTACACAGGTGACAGGAGGGGAAGAGCAGGAGCAGCCAGAGGAGCTACAGGGCGATGAGGAAGACAAGGCAGAGGACACAGACACACCGTGGCAGTATGCAGTGGAGATGGAGACAGGGAGTCCCTCAAAGTGACTTGCACAAATGGCCCAATGCATGCTCACTTGCTTGTGTAGTGACAGCCGAATTGTCACCATTCGGCAGAGGGATGACTTCTGGCTCTCCACTTTGTTGAACCATCGCTATCGGTGGGGCCTTTTTTACACCCCCTGAGAGGGAGGACAAGCTGATCTACTAAAGAGACATCCTATGTAGTCAGTTGGCCGCTGCCTATCTGCGCCATCATGCATCATCTCGTAGGTCTGACTGGGGGGGCCAGTTGCGCTTACGTTCTTCTGCCATGGCTGCTGTGGCAGGGTGGTTGGGTAGGAGCAGTTCCAGCTCCATCAGCTGCAACTTGAGTCTAGAATCGCTGATAAGCAGCTTTCTTCACCCGCCTAGTGAATAAACTACTCACCACCAGCAGCAGCAGCTGGAGCAGGTGGTGGCATACTTGGAAAGCACCCTGCCACGCCACATTGAAGATCCGCTGGACTACTATGCAGCCAAACTGGATTTGTGGCTGCAACTGGCAGAGTTTGCCCTGCAAAAGCTGTCCTGCCTGGCCAGTAGTGTGACAACAGAGCGGGTGTTTAGTCCGGCGGGGGGCCATAGTTACCCCAAGAAGAACTCACCAGTCCACCCAAAATGTGGAGAGACTGACCTTTGTCAAGATGAATCAGGGGTGGATCAGCCAGGATTTCCACCCACCAATGCCTGATGCATCAGACAGGGTCATCCATGGTGCCACACCAACACTTTGACAAAAGAGACCGGCTTCTTTTGGTACCTGCTTCAGCTGCTATTCTGATGCTGCCACTTGCCTGATGCCACACATCTGATGCCAAGTGCTCCTTCTTTCACCCACCTGATACTGCTGCTGCCACCTCCACCACACTATGTCACCTTGCCACTCTGTGACCTCCTGATGCTACTGCTGCCACCGCCACACTGTCATTGTGCCATCCTGTGGCCTCCTCCTGATGCTGCTGCTGCCGCCACCTCTAAACTCTGTCATTGTGCCACTCTGTGGCCTCCTAATGCTGCTGCCGCCACCTCCACACTGTCATTGTGCCACCCTGTGGCCTCCTCCTGATGCTGCTGCTGCCACCTCCACGCTCTTTCATTGTGCCACTCTGTGGCCTCCTGATGCTGCTGCCACCTCCACACTGTCATTCTGCCACTCTATGGCCTCCTCCTGATTCTGCTGCCAACTCCATACTCTGTCATTTGGCCACTCTGTGGTCTCTTCATGCTGCTTCCACCTCTCCACTATGTCATAGGGCCACTCTGTGGACTTCTCATCCTGTTCCCACCCTCCCCACTTTATGACTGGGCTACTATTTTGCCTTTCGGCCTGGCTGACATGATTATTTATTTGACCCCTCTTCTGATATGTCAAGGCTCGTTTGGATGTTTTTTTTTGTAAACTTCTGATGCTGAATTTTGTGGTGACAACACAGGAGAGGTTTTCTTCTGATGACTTTTCCATGAAGGCCGTATTTGTGCAGGTGTTGCTGAAGAGTAGAACAATGTGCTACAACTCCAGAGTCTGCTAAATCTTCCTGAAGGTCTTTTGCAGTCATGTGGGGGTTCTGATTTGTTTTTCTGGCAATCCTACAAGCAGCTGTCTCTAAAATTTTTCTTTGTTTCTCTGATCTTCTCTTCACCTCCACTGTTCTTGTTAACTGCCCTTTCTTAATTACATTTCAAACTAAGGAAATGGCAACCTGAAAATGCTTGCTATAATTTTTTAGCCTTCTCCTGATTTGTGGGCCTTGACCATTGTCATTTTCAGAGTGTTAGGCAGCTGCTTAGAAGAACCCATGACTGCAGTTTTTTTGCCAGGTTAAAGGTTAGAGTGTGTATTTATGTATTTAAGCTGTATATTTATGAATTTAAGCTTTAAAATCTACATCACCTAGCCTTTCCTAAGGTAACTGTGACCAAGCCTTAATCCTAACCCTATTCAAGGAACCATAAATAAAACAATACAGTACTATGTGGTATATAGCAATATTATTTGGTAACTGAGAGGGTATTATTTGCATACTGCATATTTTGTGGTCACTATATTGTGATACTATAAGGGCTTGATTGATGTAGGTTTTATCTGTGCCGAAATTATGAGAAAAAATGAATACTGCCCTGAATTTGACAGATATACAGTATATTTTGGTTAAAATCACCCTACCTCCTTTCATCTGTCTTTTAGCTTGTTCTGTGATTATAAATAACCTATCAGAAAGTCAGGACCATTCCACTAAAACATCAGTTAAACTCAGCCCTCACAAACTCCTAAATATATTTGTTGTCAAACCACTTAACTACAGAAGACTTTGACACATGTTATGAACTTAAAATAGTCAAAAGTCTCAAAAAATTCAGCAGAACAGAAAAATGTAGCTAGTTACAAAAGCAAAGTGAAGTTAAAGGTGGAATAACACTGACAAACTGCAAAATGTATACAGAGAACATTTGCGAGGAATAGGAGACCTACCTTTTATCAACTGGTGGAAAGTTATGATTGTAATTAATGATTAGAATTATTAACATGCTATCATATGGTTTTATGGCTAAACCAACATAGAAATTGGGTCAATCTGTTTTTTGCCCCAAAACAGTGCGACTCTTGCCCATAGGCTTTGTCTAGTATTGTGGCTTATCCCCATTAAAGTAAACGAGGCAGAGCTGCAATACCAGACGCAGCCTATGGACAAAAGTGGAGCTGTTTCTGAAAAAAGTGATTTTTTTTTTTTAAATAATCAATAACCCCTTCAACAAAAACATGTCAACAGGAGAGGTACATTTAAATTAGAGGATCAATACTAGTGGGTGCCATTGCATTTACTAAATTATCTCCCTAGGGGTCTGTTCAAGACATGTTTGGCACGTATATTTTAAGTGCATATGCTGAACAATAAAGCCATATGGATTGACTGTAAAAAAGTGTCCATTGGGTAGTTTTTTGTTACTGTATACAAAGCATAGTATGCTATGCATTTTTCTTCCATGGGACACCCTCAAAAAAACATTTTTCTAACATGAGGGCCTTTATGGGTGATGTATGTTACTATATGGCTTACAAAGGAGCATTTGTTTGGTGCATATGACGAGAAGTTTTCTACACAGTATCTGATAACATCAAGGAAAAACGTGATATTAACTGAACCTACTGTAAGTCATGTGACATCTCTTACTTTCACTGAATGCCTGAGAGGACTCAAAAAGGGAGGGGACAAGCAATTGTCAAGAATCACCATAGGTATTTCTAGAGGCCTTTTAGTAGGCCCAGATGCCCACACTACTTCAATGTCATATAGATGCTCTAATTTGATGGGACCTCTTCTAGTGACAGGTTCTCTTGACATAACCTTCCTCCTTAACACTTACAAAAAGCTCATCATTTTTTCTTTCTAGTAAACTGACCATTCTACTGCCTTCCAATATTCTGCAAAGGCTAAAAATATTTCTTCATATTTCCAAATGTACATCTCTAAAACAGAATTTTATAGTATAATTTAGAGTATAATCCAAGCCACATTCTACCAATATTTGTTACAAGATGTAATATACAAGATGACATGACACCAAGCAGATGGATGATATGGTATGAAGTATATGAAGGGATGATTTCTTATAGAAAACTTTTGTTTGTGTAACATGTACCCTTGGGTATACAGCCAAGGAGTAAATCTATGGACATTTAGGCAAAGCTCAGCTACTTACCTCAGAGGTGACCCCTTTGGGGTGGCAATGCCATAGCCCTTGGAATCCAAGTTACCTCCCACCTTCATGGTGTCACATGGCTTTCTCTGCTCTATATACTCATTCATGGTGGACTCCAAGAGATAGGCATATTTGCCCTTGGACTTTCTAACTCTGTTCATTCCATCCTCAGTTGTCTTAACAAACACAGAGGGTTCGGCTGAACGCATATACGTCCACATCTTCTCAAAGACGGCAATTTTAGATCTCTAGGGAAAATAGAAGACCAAAGAAGAGGACTGCAATAATTTAAGGAAAAACTGAAAATGGATACAAACATTTTATTAAGCAGGTGGGAGATATTGGTAAGCAGAGTATAAAATTCTAAGGCGGCTATTCATAAAGTTTAATGTCTCATTAAAATCCTTTTATCAGATGCAGACTTAGCACGTTCACCGCTTACACTAATGCTGCTTCAAGCAAAAAAAATGAAGTTTGAAATACAAATTAGATACAAAAACACTTTGATATCTTGGTAACATGAGACAAGTTGTGAAAATGGTTCTTTTGTGCCAATTTTATGGCAGGGAGACCAGATGTAGCGTTTGATAAGTAAGGCTTAATGATGACGAGGAACATCACAGTTTTATGATGGGTTATGGAAATGCAACACAAATTTGCAATGCTAATTATCAGCACACCCAGATACTTCTTGGAAATGAATGTGTTTAATTTGTTCACTTCAACCTCAAAGCAAACATCTGTATGAAGAACAGGGTCAGGACACAAAATGCCATGATCGCACAAGCGCTTTATGTAGAGATGATGACTTAAAGAGTCCAACAGTATACACAGCATCATTTATTTTTAAATGAGTCCTAAACTCTGTGCTGATTAATATTATCTTATTGGGCTATAATCTTTGTTTTTCTGATAGAGAGCTGCCTGTAGCTGCCACTAGGGGGAGCTTATTGCATAGTCATTCAGTCCTAGTTGGTGTATCTATACGCAGTGAGCATCTAATCTCCTTCTAGTGGTCACTACAGGCAACCAGTTAATTAGAAAAAAAATGATATATGAAATTAGATATGACCCCAATAAAGATTTTTCAGAAAAAAACAAGCTTAAATACAGCCACGTGAACATTTACAAATGTACCATATCTTTCACCCCATAAGACGCTCCCTTTCCACACAAAAATTGGTGAAAAATGTTGGGGCAAATGCTAATGAACACTTCCATTATGAAAGCGCTCATTAGTCCCGGAGGACTAGGAAACAGTGAATACAGCGCTCCCCAGGCTCTGTAGTCACTGCTTCCTGGTCCTCTGTTGTCAGCTCTGCTATGACTGCGCACAGTGTAAGGATGTTTTGTGACTTCACTCTGTGCGCATCTGTTCATACATATCCGGCCGCAGGAAGAAGAGAAAGCTGGATCCTTGGAGCCCAAAGCAGGAGAGGTAAGTTGATTTTTTAAACTTTTGTTTGCTCTGTGGCAAGGGGGCTGTTCTGTGGCATGGGGGCTGATCAGTGGCATGGGGGTCTGATCTGAGGTATCACAGATTAGTTCTGAATGGAGGGTCTAATTTATATTGGGGCTCTTATTTGAGGTTTGATTGAGGGTCATTCACATTGGGGTCTGATCTGAGGTCTGATTGTGGGTCTGATCTGCGGTCTTATTGGGGTTTTATTAACTTTGGGGGTCTGATCTGAGGTCTGATTGGGGGTCTGATTGGGGCTGTGAGCTGAGTTCTGATTAACATTGGGGGTCTGATTGTTGATCTGATCTGAGATCTAATAAAAAAAATAAATCTTATTTTCCTCCTCTAAAACCTAGGTGCGTCTTATGGGCAGGTGCATCTTATAGGGCCAAAAATACGGTAAATGTTCTAACTCTTTGAACCTGGCAATGCAAATAAAAACTAAAAATAGCTTTTTCCCTTAGGCCCGAAATAGGTCCGTTTTTAAAACATTAAATTATAGATCTTTCCATGTTCTTGATAGGTTCACTGATCACAAGTACTGGCTTTATTACACTACACACAATATTCTAGCGCCACAGTCTCTAAAAATAATATTTAAAAAATACAGAAAAAACTATTCCAATTAATAACATAATTAAAAAATTTCATCTAACCTTAAAAAATTCTTTAGTGGACCCAGAATCTAGTGTTCCATATGTTATTTCTGTTTGTTTTGCTAAGTCGTCAGCACTCTCGATAGGCGACACCATTCTCTCAACTGTCAAGAAGGCCGCTAGGTTTGCTGTGTAAGATGATATGATGATGAGCGTGAAGAACCACCAGACACCGCCAACTATGCGTCCTGAGAGAGACCTGCAGGAAAAAATGACAAATTGTTATATATTTAATAAGTTGTACGCCTTATTGAAGACTCAAAATACTACCACCTGCTGCTCTTTCTACTGTCATTGTCATACTTTCTCCTAGCCAATGTCCCCATGCTTCATCAAAATTGTCTATTACATAAAGAGCTGTTCTAACTATCATAATTATTTGAATTAATTCCTGTAGTTTATATAGCACCAACATATTCAACAGTGCTAACATATTGATATTGTTCACATCAGTTCCTATCCCACATGCACACAAAGACAAATTTCAAGTCAATTAACTAAAAGTATCAGTACCGTATGTTTATGGAGCGTGAAAAGAAACTGGAGTACATGGGGAAAACCCACCCAAACATAAACATTTTCAACCCAGGACCCTAGTGCTAACTACTATGCCACTGTGAAGTCCTATATACCTTGCAGGCTGCTCAGGGGTTGAATGATGGAGATCTCAGAGTTATTTCTGATTCCAGTCATTGCCGGCCAGTGTCAGCTGTATTATACAGAAGGCACCTGATTTCTATAGAGTGGGCTTATCATGGTAGCCTGCTCCATATATGACCTGTGCATATATGACTGAAATATTTGTTTTTTGCAGTATATAGCTGTAACCTGCTCTCCCTGAATTCATTTGAAGCCAGTTGGTTATTGTGACTATTGTCTTGATGAAACAGTTATGGGTTAAAGGTGTTTTCTCATCTCAGACAATGGGGGCAAATTGCTAGGATATGCCCCCATTGTCTTATAGGTGCGGGCCCTCCGCTGGGACCCACACCAATATCGAGAACTGAGCCCCGAAAGTGAAGGAGAGCACACTGCGCATGCGCAGCGGCCCTCCATTCATTTCTATGTGGCCGCCAAAAATAGCCGAGCTCTGGCTCGGCTATTGCGTCTGCCCCATAGAAATGAATGGGAGCATGGGCCGCGCATGAATGGCACCCTCCTATTCACTTCTATGGGAGAGGCGGGGATTAGCGCTTAGTGGTGGACGGACCCCGGGAAATCTGAGGTCCTCCAGCCACAGCTCTCCCCGCTCCGTTCTTGATATAGGTGCGGGTCTTGCACCTATTAGATAATTGGGGCATATCCTAGCGATATTCCCCCATTGTCTAAGATGGGAATACCTCTTTAAGAGTCAAAAAGAAAAAATATTTTAATTACCCTGCACAGCAGAAAATTTAGTTCGGGAGTAATGGAGACATCACCATCGATATGAAAAAATGGCCCATATCTCAGCCTCTTGGACAGAAGCATTGAGCAGAAGCATAAATTGAAGCTCCTGTGCCCAAATGCAAAATATGTAAAAAGACTCACACCTACCATGTGCTATTTACAGCAATATAATATTCAGGGGCAGGGGTCGGGTGTGACTGCTACTTCTCCATTCTGTATAGTTACACCCCTGAATGTGGATATAATGTAAAAATTCACACTTTAGGTTTTAGGTTTTGAGTGGAGTTATGGTGCGATCACACAGCGGAGTTGTGTTATGGTTGCTATGCAGTCGTACCTCAGTTGAGTACCATTGCAGTCGTACAGACAACAGTTACCTATAGTTAAACTATTAAGACCACGCTATTCAGTTCAGTATCATGTGGCCATTAACAATACAGACCCACAGAACAGTGTGTTCTCATTGGTTTAATTAGAGGCAACCACAACACGACCGCATTGTGCGTTTGTTCCCTTAGGTTTTAACACACCTTCCACTCAATCATTTGTATGATTGTGGATGTCAAGTTTCTCAACTTTTGGATACTTTGATCATGACAAACTCCTTTCTGTCTCTTCTTGTATGAAATCTACCAACCTTTACATTCAACCAGAGATCATTCATCTGTCTGAGTTGCCCACTTACTGTTGCTCTATATCATGGATGTCAAACTCATGGCCCTCCAGATGTTGCAAAACTACAACTCCCATCATTCCCTGATAGCTGTAGTATGCCCATGCATGATGGGAGTTGTAGTTTTGCAACAGCTGGAGGGCCACGAGATTGTTACAGATTGCTCTTGTTTGCGCCTACAGAACCTTTTCCTCTTTACTAGAAAACATCATAAATTGTAAAATTTTGCATTCTATGATTCAATAAGATAAGATAAAAACTCTCTGCAACCCGGACAACATGAAGTCCTCCACCAACTATGGATTGCCATATATTGTGTCTCTTTACTTTAGGCTACCTTAAAGAAATGATTTATAGTATCATTAACACTCTTTGGAAATATAAATTGAGATTAGAATGAGATAAAGGAATTGGGTCCATGAAAATGAAAAATAGCTTTCAAAGTCAATTAACTTGGCTTGATCCAACAGTTGATTGTGTTTCTCCTACGACAGTCGCATTTAAATGAAAAAAGAAACACAAAGTAGATTCAGCAGGAAAGTTCTTTAAAACGGATTTAAAAAGTTCTATAATTGTCTCTTCTTCGCACACAGTAGGTTTTCCCAAAATTAGAAAAGAAGGCTTATGTCTAGTGGAATACTGGGCTGGAAACGGTTACCTGAGTCAGTGAGTGATGAGTAAAAAGGCTGTTACAAGATAGTCGTAGGAAAAGATCAAAGCATTGCACGTGACACTGGTGGCATGAACTGGGATTTTTTGGGGGTTTAGACAGAGTGATATCACTTGTGGCAAATTTTGCTGCAATAAATTCTGTAACTGAAAATCAGTTCCATTCACCTGAATGGGCCAACAGGCACATGGATTTCTGTAAGATGAATGGAAGTGATTTTTGGTTGTAAAACAGAAATCGGTGGATTAATTCTAATCTAAACTAATCGGATTTATCACAAACTTCACAAAAACTTCTGAAGTTTTGGCAACTCGCTTTGGATGAATCTTGCAAAATGGCACCCAGCCTTTATTTTGGTCATAGCTACGTGACGTCAAATGTCGCCTGCGTTTTTCCCCAAAAAAGTTGTTGCAATTTTTATACAATTTATAAATTTACAAACAACTTAAATAAGCATATTTTAGTAGTATACATTTTGGTCTCAGGGATTGTCCAATTGAGCCTGTTTTTTTTTTCTTTTCCAAAATACACTTGCAAATTTCCCTCATTTACTCAGTGTAATAAACCTCTGACTTCTCATTGTTTAAATATGCTTCATAATAAGAAGTCTGGTAAATAGAGTGGAAAATGAAAGATCTGCGAGCAAGAATGTGGGTATCTGTAGTTGCAGTGTAGCCGGGACTAATAGAAGTGTCAGACAACAGTTTTTCCTAACTTTCAATAGATAACATTATCATTGAGGACATAAAGGTTGACATTGTGCACTGGATGGCTCACATCCTCTCAATCACAGCAAGTTGACGTTAATGTCACCTGAGAGCAACACTGTCCTTTTGTGCCAGCGTTTAGCACATTCCTGCTGCTCCTCCTTCTTGTGGCCCCAGAGAAGCTTTTCATTTGCATCATCTTTGTCTTCACTGCCCCCTCCTAGTGCAGCACCTTCTGTTTTCCTAAAAAGAGCCCCAAAACACCTAATTTGCTATGGAAAGATATAAGGGGTCATTTATTAAGATATACAGCCAGCAGCGTGATGTGTGTGTGACCGTTCTGTGCTGCTGGGGAACACTGAATTTGCCCAATCAGGGAAACACGTAAGTATTTCAATTTTTTTTAAAACTTTATGAATGGAGCTGATGGGGGTAGAAGGTGGGCATTACTACTGTGAGGGGGCAGAAGGTGAGCATGACTACAGTGACTGCGCACAATGTGGGCATTATTACTGTTAAGGAGGCACAATGTGTGCATAACTACTGCAAAAGAGGCATCATGTGGGCATTACTATTGTGAGGGGACACAATGTGGGCATTACTACTCTGAAGGAGACACAGTGTGAGCATTAGTACCATGAGGGGTGCAGTGTGTGCATTACTTCTGTGATACAGCAATGTGTGGGCATTACTACTGCGAGCGGGCACAATGTGGGCATTATTAATGTAATGGGGCAGAGCGTGGGCATTATTACTGTGAGGGAGGTACAATGTGGGCAGTTTTACTGTAAGGCGGCACAATGTAGGCTTTAATACAGTGAGGGGTACAGTGTGTGCTTTACTACTATAATAGGGCACAGTGTGGGCATTACTGCTATAAAGGGGCACAATGTGTAAATTTTTACTGTGAGAGGGCATTATTACTGTTAGGGAGGCACAGCGTGGGTATAACTACTGCAAAGGAGGCATCATGTGGGCATTATCTTTGTGAGGGGGCACAATGTGGACATAATTACTGTGAAGGAGACATCATGTGTGCTTTACCACTGTGAGGGGTACAATGTGTGCATTACTTCAATAATAGGGTACAGTGTGGGTATTACTGCTGTGAAGGGGCACAATGTGGGGATTATTACTGTGAAGGGTATAATGTGTGCATTACAACTGTGATAGTTCACAGTATGGACATTATTACTGTGAGGTGGCACAAGGTGGACATTACTAATCTAAGGGGTCACAATGTGGGCATTACTACTGTGAAGGGCACAATGAAGGCATTATTACTGTAAGGGTTCACAATGTGGTCATTAGTACTGTGTGGTAACATTAAGTATTACCCTGTATTACCCTGTTATACATTGGGACGGCTATGTGTCAGCATTCTCATACTGTCAGTATTTATGTGGTTGTTCTTTTTGCTCTATCACCACAAGAACCTTGTTCTGGTACCCGCGGAAATCACGCCAACACGCCAGCCAAACCCTGGATGCAGTAGGGCCAGTTGGTACTTTCATTTTTCGCCTTGGTGAATCCTGCCTTGGGTGCTGGACAGCCTAGCTACACCTCTGACAAAACATCCAACAAAAAACTGCCAGGGCCAGAACTACTTCTACGCCTAGCAGCACTGGAACTGGTGACGCTGCTGCTAGGCGTAGGCCCAAAATGTGCCAGACCTAGGCCAAGGTCGGTAGCTGGAAGCTCTGTGTGGATATCTCCTGAATGACAATTTTTCTCTTCAGTCCCTACTGATAAAAACCACTGCCGCGTGCAATCTTCTGTAGAATGAAAATAAGCTGTGGGTGTTCAAACACAAACATAGGCATGACAGCTCTAATGCATCACATGACACATCACCAGATGTAGTGGGAAAATAGAACTGGCCAGCAATCGGAACAAGACTGTCCACTTTCATCCAGACTTCTTTGTAGCGGACAGGTTGCATGCACAAGCAACATAGTGTCCTTGTCATCAATTAGTTACTGCCTTTCCAGCTTATACCCTCATCCTCTCTTCCATTGTCAGTCATTCATAATAGGAAGAGTGGCCAGGAAACTAATATACATGCCCAGCAATCTGCTTGTGTGCTTGCTGAACTCCGACCTGGCCAAGTTACTGGCGGTGCAAATGCTGCAGTACCACTTAGCGTATTTAACTGCTTTTAGCGAACTGATGGCATTTGCTAACCTCGAAGGAAGATACCTAGTCACCATTGTTTCTAAAAAAAAGCTATCCTTTTGTTACCCTCATGTGGGCCTGATGAAAACACGAGCCACTCCGTGAAATTGTCTCTGTGTGGCAAGGTGCATATCACTGTCGACATCTGGAGCAGCAATTATGGCCAGAAACAGTAGATGTCTTTCAAGACCCACTGGGTCCATGTTTTGCGTGGCAGCAGTGACGCAGCACTACAGCAACAAAGCTAGGTCCTATTGCCACCTCCACATTTGTGTCAGCCGGAAAATAGCTTCCACATCTTTATGGCCACCCTGTAGTTGTTCCCATGGAAAAAGAAATGGAGGAAGATGAGGAGCTACCGCTGGAGGAAGAGGAGGAGGCGTTGGTGGTGCAGGAGAAAGAGACTGATGATAATGATAACGATGATGACAAGACTGACCATAACCAATCATTGCAGCTGGGAGAGGTCGAACCTGAAAGAATTGGGACCTCAGGCACACTGGAGAGCACGAAAAGCGGCATGCTTGGTTGCTTATGTGCTGACAAGCATATTCTTGGCATCAAGCAAAGTGATGGCTACTGGATAGCTATACTTTTAGCCCCTTGCCATCAAACGAAAATGGGGAAATATTTTCCTGATTCCAAAAGGGAGGCAAAATTGTTGTATTACCAGGATATGCATTCAATGTGTCTGACCAAGAGGCGCCTCTTCATTCCCCGCTGAGTCACCAATATCACTCCATCTCTGCTGCAACAACAAGCAGCCAGTTCAGTTTGATGAACATGTGGGAGAAGTTTTTCAATGTCTAGCTGAATCACATCATCAAACGGATATATACACTATTTAAACAACCAGGTTCAGTCCTATATGAACTGTGCTGTTTCTCCAGCACATACCCTGTTTTTGACCCCATGGACTTCTGGGCAGGCAAACTGGGACAGTCGTCAGAACTAGTCCAATTTGTTATTGGTGTTCTGTCTTGCTCATCCCCCAGTGTACTGTTAGAGAGGGTATTCAGTGTGGCAGGTGGTGTTGTCACTCCCAAGCTGACAAAATTGTCCTCTGCAAGTGTACAAGACGTCACATTTGTCAAAACAAATAAGGCATGGATCCATGATTTTCATCATTTTGACTGAGGCCAACAAATAGATCTGCCACTACTGACTCCTCGGATGCCATGATCAGTAGTGACTACAGTATCTAAGTGGTTGAAAGAAGGCTGTTGATTGGACAGCATGTAAACTGTATTCCACTCACCTAGTCCAGCAGGGGCCAGAAGCATAGAAGAAAGGGGCTTGGGGTGGGAACCGGAGAAAAGATGACAGGTGAGTATTTTTATTAGCTCCTGCTCCCTGCCTGCACATACAGTATGACATGGGGTTCCCAGTCTCTGAAGACCACTTTAACAATAAAAATCTAGATATTGAGTTCCACCACAATGAGAAAGACCTGTAGAATGAACGTAACTCATTGGTTATTCCACCCAACTCATTACATAAAAATAATACTGGATTCAGTTTTTTCCATTCCCCTTACAAAACATCTATAAAATTAATCCATAAATTATGCATAACCCTAAATGATACCAACGAAAAATGCCCTCATACTGCTTCATCGAATAAAAAAGTAAAAATCTGCTGCCCCCCACAAATGTGGGGCCAGTATGTGGTGCCCCCAAATGAACTTTTTCCATAAAAAACTAAAATGTAAAAACAAAAAAAAAAACATGCATATTTGGCATCATTGCTTGGCTACTGTGTATGTTCTTCAAAATACGTAGGGTCATAGAAAAATATAACTCTGCAAAAAAAAAAAAAAGAACAAATACAAGCCCTCACCCAGCTATATTAGTAGAAAAGGAAAAAAGTATGGGTCTTGATGATGAAAAAAGTGAAAAATAAATAAATAAATCACTTGGTCATAAAAATGACAAACAAGCCTGGCAGTTCATGGGTTAATATTTGATAAAGATGCCAAATACTATTCATCTTTACTCTGGTCCACAATGCTATTTTAGGTGACAAATGACAAAAGGGCATCCTTGAATAAAATCTTGATGCTTAATTAGAACATGTTAAAATCCATAGTACACAAGCCCGCTCTCTCGGCTTACGTGAGTTCAAATCGCCTAAGCCAATAGTGTGGGCTCGTGTACCATGGATATTTTAATAAAGCATCAAGATTTTATAAAAAAATGCCCTATTGCTGGATTGTCTGTCTCTTTAATTGTTTGCCTGTCTCTGAGAGTCCATGCATTGGAGTACTTGTTGTGGAGAAGGGGCGAGCTATCTAGTGCTTTTGTGTATAAGATTTTATTTTAGTGGATGCACTCTAAGGACTCTGTAAAGGGAACAGAGTAATAAACCTCATATTCCCTTATTCCTTCTGACTTATGTAAAATTGTGAGCGTTCTACTTTGAATGTTATTGTTGACATGTGATGTGCTATGTCCCACAGGGGAGGTGTGGTGACTGAGCTGGAGAGGATAGGAGTTGTGGTGGTGGTGGCAATGAGGTTGGTCCTAGTCCTTACTGGGGCTAACCCTGCTCAGGAGTTTTCCTAAGCCGAGCGTGGAGTGCATGGAGAAGCACAAGCATTCTTCCCCTCAGGACACTCCCTGGATTTTGAGGTTTCCTGCCTTGGGGTGGTTGGGTTGCCCTTGATGGTAGATGAGAAGTGGGTTGCAAGGCAGGGGGTCAGAAGAGGTGTCGGTGGGTGCAGGGAAGCAAGGACCAGGCTGGCTTGATTATAACAGTTAACAGTCAGATTGTCTTTCTTTATACTTCAATCTCATAGGGTAGTTTTTTTTCAAAGGCTGTGTATAGGGAATAACTACTATGATGGTCCTCCCTGAGTCTCTGTAGATGCAAGCAATCGTTCCAAATGACCAAAGGTTTGCAATTTAATGTAATGTATCTTTGCAATGCCCAACTACGGGTGCAGTCCAAGAACAGATGGCAGGCCTGTCTCAGTAGTGTGGTGGGAGCCAGAATCAATAAACTTAAACCATGTGCAGTAAAGTCTTTAGATGTATGTGTGTGTTACCTTTACTGTTTTTCTTCAAGCACTTTCCCTTTCAATTGGTCCCCACTCCTTAACTTTCTGTAATATTCTGTTCTGTTCTCACTCAGAGGCTGGTTTTTGGTATAGTTGCTTCTCTGGCAGCTGGAAATCACATAGGTATGGTATCTCCCGGGAGAAGAATATGTTTTCTCCTGATTTAGCTTGAGCTTGTCTGACTTATATATTAGTAACTGCATACACTTTTTTTTCTCTTGGGCTACTTGCCAACAACAACAACGCTGTAGCCAGTGAAGAGTGGGGCCAGACCACCACCAGGCAACTATTACTATTAATAAGGACTGCAAATTAACTATTTCCTCCCCATATACAGTCTTTTGGGATAACTATTGCATAGATAAGCCATTGTAACGATTTGGACCCCAGAAAGTTGGCATAAAAGTAAATGTTCCGACAACTTTAACAATTAACTATTTAATGCACTGATGAGCAAAAGGGTAACAATGTTTATAACTTTTGACTTTCAGGCTTAATTTCTCACCATCTACTGCAGCTTAGAACTTGAGACTACCGTCATTTTATAGACAATCATCTCGGCTATCTCATACATAAATTAGACTTGCAACTATTTAGCATATGGTCAGTTATGCAGATTCTTGTCATGCAACTGCATTGTTACTGGTTTGCTCCTGGTGGTGGAACAATCTTTTTCTTCTTGTATACTACAAATTACAACCTGTTATCACATTCCCTAATAGCTCAGTGTGTTATTAGGTTGACTCCCAAGGTAAAGGTCACTGACTGGAATCCATGAGCATCCATGAAGAAGATTTGCCAAGAAAAGAAAAACAGCATCATCCAACTCATCAATATCTAGGCAAAGAAAATTGGCAAAACTGCATAATGAGAGTACAATGACAGTTAGAAGAATACAAAATTAAGTCTGTCCATCCATTCCAAAGCCAAGAGGTAGACATCCAGAAAGGATATTGGAGTCAACAAGTTGGCTCTTCACAAGGTCTATCAGGTCTAGTTCAACAAACACGTCAGTGGAGGTGTCTCGTATGCTTCATAATAGTAAGATAACAGACATCCTTGAAAGCACCATGTGATATACATTACATAAGTATGGAGTGATGGCCTTAAAAAGGTGAAGATGTCTCGACTTCAAAAAAAGTATGAACTGTGGACACTAGAAGATTGGAAATGGGGATTTGGAGTGATGAGAAAAAAGTCAATAGACTGGGCTCTGAAAGGTGCAAATAGGTCTGATGTCACTGATGGCACCCTGGCTGCCATATTCTTTTACATTGTGAAGAACTTTGAACCATGACACATCCATCAGGTGGTACAGAACAGCCAATTGAGACGTTTCAGCACATGGACATACCCCCTACCTTATAAATAAACCTGATCTGGCCGCATTTTACATTCAGTATTTTGACAGTGTAGGGAGAGGTTGCTGTGTGGAGCAGGGACAGACTGTTAGGGGCACAAATCGCTAGCTAATAGGGCCACAAAAGTGGTATAGGTGTGCTGTCGATAGGTGTGACTTACTGAGGGGTGTAATATACTTAGGGACCACTCATGGAGGCGACCTTGACGTGGTGAGTGGCTTATTACGCTTTGGCCAAAATGTACACCAATGCCTCATTCAACATCCAGCATAGAGGCAGGGCAGAGTGCTGGTTGCAGAGTGCGATTGGATTTGTGTTTTTGCATTTGTGTCTGTATTTCGCCATAGCAATGTGCTCCTGCATAGGGTTGTGCTGACTGAACCCCCCAAATTTTTTTCTTTGTAGTATATATTGGAGGCGTGGCGATCTCCATGCAGTCATGCACACGTGACCAGTTAGTCTGCCCTGGAGGCTGGTTTTAAAGTCAGTATAAAACTGAGTCTGCTTATATAGCACCTACCAGTAGCCATTTGGCTCCAGGAGAAGTATATAGTGGGCTCAGCATGCATGTTGGTACTTGCATCCCTGGATCCGATGAAAGCTGTAATGGCACCGGACGGGGTTAAAAGCAGAGTGTGCTTGGCGTGCATGCTGTACCTGCGCTCCCTGGACTTTGTGTGGCTGTAATGGCCCATAACAGGTAGGAACCGGTGTTAGGGACCGCTCATGGAGGCGACCTTGACGTGGTGAGTGGCTTATTACGCTTTGGCCAAAATGTACACCAATGCCTCATTCAACATCCAGCATAGAGGCAGGGCAGAGTGCTGGTTGCAGAGTGCGATTGCATTTGTGTTTTTGCGTTTGTAATATACTTATAATATACTTTCTAACATAGAAAGTATATTATAGTGTAATTGTATTCTTCAGCAGTTGTGTGCGGTTCTGAGTGCCAAACGGTATTGGAACAAATAATTGCTACTGGTGTGATTTACCAGTTGCCCCCCGAAAAAAATGATTGAAGCAGGGGTGTTATATACCAAAAAAGATACATTCTATATAGTGCAGTTAGGTAGTGCAGCATTTGTTTGCAGTTTTGCTGCGTTACCGCACCTACACAGAGTGACAAACGCTATTGGAACAAATAATTTCTACTGGTGTGATTTACAAGTCGCCCTCCCAAAAAAACTGATTGAAGCAGGGGTGTTATATACCAATGATATACTTTCTATATAGTGCATTCAGGTAGTGCAGCACTTGTCTGTGGTTTAACTGCATTACCACATCTACTCAGAGCGACAAACGCTATTGGAACCAATAATTTCTACTGGTGTGATTTACCAGTTGCCCCCCCAAAAAAATTATTAAAACAGGGGTGTTATATACCAATAATATACTTTCTATATAGTGCATTTAGGTAGCGCAGCATTTGTTTGTGGTTTTGCTGCATTACCGCATCTACACAGAGTGACAAACGCTATTTGAAGAAATAATTTCTACTGGTGTGATTTACCAGTTGCCCCCCCAAAAAACTGATTGAGGTAGGAGTGTTATATACCAATAATATACTTTCTATATAATGCATTTGGGTAATGCAGAATTTGTCTGCGGTTTTGCTGCATTACTGCATCTACACAGAGTAAAAAACGCTATTGGAACTAATAATTTCTACTGGTGTGATTTACCAGTTGCCCCCCCCCCAAAAAACTGATTGAGGCAGGGGTGCTATATACCAAACATATATTTTCTATATAGTGAATTTAGGTAGCGCAGAATTTGTCTGCAGTTTTGCTGCGTTACCGCATCTACACAGAGTGAAAAAAACTATTTGAAGAAATAATTTCTACTGGTGTGATTAACCAGTTGTCCCCCCCAAAAAACAGATTGAAGCAGGGGTGCTATTGACCAATAATATACTTTCTATATAGTGCATTTAGTTAGTGCAGCATTTGTTTGCGGCTTTGCTGCGTTAACGCATCTACACAGAGTGAAAAACTATATTTGAAGAAATAATTTCTACTGGTGTGATTAAGCAGTTGCCCCCCAAAAAAACTGATTAAAGCAGGGGTGTTATATACCAATAATATAATTTCTATATAGTGCATTTAGTTAGTGCAGCATTTGTATGCGGTTTTACTGCATTACCGCATCTACTCAGAGTGAGAAACGCTACCCCCAATAACACCACCACCACCATATCCCCTCCGCTCGAGTCAGAGGAATTATTTTTCCATCCATTACAAGACCTTACCGATGAGCAGCCATCATTGGCATCGGATCAGGAAGAGGAGGTATTAATGATCGCCACCCAGCAGTCTGACGACAGTACCCAGATCAGCCCAAGGAGGGTGGTCCCCACTGTTGCTGCCTCCTCCGAGATCAATAATGTCAGTGGTGGTGAAGGTGATGAATTCAATGATGACATGTCGATGGAAGTCACGTGGGTGCCCACTAGAGAGGAAGAGGAGGGCAGAAACAGGCAGAACTTACAGTGCACAGGAGGAAAAAAGCAGACTGCTAATGTATCTGGAACGAGCCATCCACCATGCACGGTCACATCTGGCGCTCCCAGGATGCAGGTACATGGCTCCGCAGTGTGGGCTTATTTTAACGTGTCCGCTGCTGAGAATAGTGTCACCATCTGCAGCCTGTGCTGTCCCAACACTCACCTAGGGACGACCGCCTTAAGAAGGCACCTGATCCTCCCATCACCTCCCAGTGGGAGCAACACCGTCAGAACCCACAAAGCTACACTCCTGGCGCTCCCCGTCCTGCCTCTTCTCCTTCTCCTCTCTCCTCCCAGTTGTCCTCCAGTCCATCTTCCACCGTGCCATCGTCGCGTTCATTTGGCAAAAGGAAGGCTTCCTTGCCCAATTGTTCAAGCGAAAAAAGATGATGGCGCTGGATAACCCTCTTGCCCAATGGTTGACTGCTGGCTTGTCCGAACTGGTAGCCCGCCATCTACTGCCATATAAACTGGTGGACTCGGAGGCCTTTAGAAAATTTGTGGCCAAAGGTACACCGCAATGAAAGGTCGACGGAAGGAAATATTTCTCCCAGAAGGGCATCCCAGAGCTATATGGCCACGTTCAGCGGCAAGTGAATGTATCTCTGGCACACAGTGTTGGTGCCAAGATACATCTGACCACAGACATGTGGTCTAGCAAACACGGGCAGGTGTACATAACTTTTACTGCCCACTGGGTGAACCTTCTGATGGCCGTCAAGCATGCAACCTGTGGCACCCGTGTAGATTTGGTGTTACTGCCACGGATTTCATGCAGGCCTGCCTCTTCTTTAACTCCTCCTACTCCATCCTCCCTCTCCTCCTCAGCTGACTCCTCCTTTTCCGCTGCTACAGTCTCTTCTGCTATGCCCCGAAGGTCCCCAGAACCTATTCGACATGCCAGGTGAGACGTTGTCATGCTGCGCTGCGGCTGTTGTGCCTGGAAGCCAAGAGCCACACCGGTCCTGCACTCCTTCCAGCTCTGCGGTCATAGGCCAATCTGCTGAGCGTGCTGAAACAGGGCAAAATGACACAAGGGCCGTGTATGGCACACGTTCTGAACTTAGTGGTGCAGTGATTTGTTGCCAAATACCCCGGGGTCCAGGACGTCTTGTGGCAGGCCAGGAAAATCTCTGCCAATTTTAGAAGATCTTACACAGCCATGGCTTGCCTTTCTGACATTCAGCGGTGACACCACCTGCCCGTCAGACGTCTGTATTGTGACTGCCCGATGCGATGGAACTCCACCTTGTATATGCTTGAAATGTGCAAGTAATGACTACGTGTACGAACTCTGCGGCAGGACAGGTTCTGGGGAGATAGTTTTTTATTCACCACGACAGTGGCTGCTCATGCGCGACGCATGCAGACTTCTGCTGCCATTTGATGAGATCACCAAACTGGTCAGTCGCAGCCAGGGCGCCATCAGTGACATCGTACCTTACACCTTCTTTCTGGAGCGTGCATTGCGTTGTGTCATTGATCAAGCCATCGAGGAGCAGGAGCAGGAAGATGAGTAAGTCGCAATGCTGGATGAATTCCCAGGGGGGTCTACTCCATCTGAGAAAGTCAACAACAGGGGTCTGAAGGGGAGTCAGAGGAGGATGGTGCCAGGGTGGTGGAGGAGCAAGAAGAGCATGTTTTAAACGTTTCTGGGATCTCTGGTGTTGTCCGTGGCTGGGGGGAGGAGAACGAGGATGACATTATCCTGGATGATGAGCAGGAGCCAGGCCACCCCACCACTTCCAGTTTAGTGCAAATGGGGGCCTTTATGCTCCAGTGTTTGAAGAGGGACCCCCGTATAAAATCAGAAAGGGCAAGGACCCGTACTGGGTGACAATGTACTTAGACCCCCTGGTAAAAACACAAAAAGGCAGAAATGTTACCTCCATCACAGAGGGCTGTCAGAATGCTACACTTGCCTTGCTCCGAGAAATGCTGCATTCTGCTTTTCAGGGCGCTGGCAGAGGAATTTCCACTCACAGAGAAACAGTTGCGGGTACCAATCCAACAGCGCATGCAAGAAGAGGACAGTTTGAAGAAGTGTTGGTCACTTCGGCTATGAGATCATTCTTGCAACCAACCCATCGACAGCCGTCCTCCGGATCCAGCCTCAGGGAACGCCTAGACCAACAGGTGTCCGACTAAATCAGGTTAACGGCCGATGTGGACACTCTGAAAAGTGATGAACCCCTGGACTACTGGGTGTGCAGGCTTGACCTGTGGCCAGAGCTGGCATAATTTGCCATGGAACTATTGGCTTGCCCCTCATCCAGTGTCCTGTCCGAAAGGACGTTCAGTGCAGTAGGGGGGATCGTGACCAATAAGCGCACTCACCTAGCTCTAAAAATGAATGAGGCATGGATCTCGGAGAAATTCAACATATGTGACGATTGAATTTCCTCATGACAGCCCACAAATATCCGCCACCACCCAGAACAAATCATGATCCCTGTCTTAGGTAAAAACAGCGGCATAAAAGGCCTTTTATGTCCGTTGAATGCCACATTTTTGCGGCCTGTACTGTTGACAGTTACATTTTTATCCTGTGACCGCCTAATGTACGTCCAGCCACAGAATCCAAAGTTCTTTGCTGTCGGGTGAATGACTATTGCCTAATTTTTGGGGCCTGTACTGGCTGACAGTTACATTTTTATCCTGTGACCGTCTAATGTATCTCCAGACCCTGAATTCAAAGTTCTTTGCTGTCAGGTGAATGCCTATTGGCTAATTTTTGGGGCCTGTACTGGCCGACAGTTACATTTTTATCCTGTGACCACCTAATGTACCTCCAGCCACAGAATCCAAAGTTCTTTGCTGTCAGGTGAATGCCTATTGACTAATTTTTGGGGCCTCTACTGGCCGAAAGTTACATACGTTAACGCGTATGCATTTTTATTATAGACTCTGCAGGATACAAAAACGTGGAGTGCTGCACATTTGTATACATCAAACCGATAGGAAATAAAAATGCTCTAGGCTCCAGCAGGGCACATTTTTTTTTAGAGTTTCCCTTTAAGACGCATAAAAATGGCCCTTGATTAAAATACATATTTTTTGTGGGAATTTTTGCCAATGATCCCTCTCTAGTATGTCACTGTCCATGTTGTAGGACTATTTGTGTAGTTTGGCTGCAAATATGAAAGTTTTCCAGGTTCACCTGCCATTAAAGTGAAGGGGCCTGCCGCAAACACTTGCCTGCCGTATGGGGCGATGTTCGTCCATCGCTAGTCTCAATTTCGTAGCTGTAGTGGATTGTGAAATATGAAGCCTGAAAGTCAAAAGTTCAAAATATTGTTACCCTTTTGCTCGTCAGTGTACTTTAGCAGTGAACTAACTCCTTGGCAGTGAACCATCGGTTTACTGCACCTCCAGCTTGCAGGAGGAAGAAGTGCTGAGCTTCAGCACAGGCTACCGCAGAGGCGGAGTATTGTGGTGTCAAATATTAGAGCTACACAATTACTATGTCTTTCACATCCCATATATTTTAAAAAAAAATGTTAGAACTCAGTACAGAGCTTAAAAATGTAAAAAGTATTTGACCAGGATGTCAGTATGCATTTATTTACTTCGAGGTATGATGGATTTTTTCCTTATTTTAACACAACTGTCTAACTCAATTTCAACACCAAATCCCTCACCAGGAGGTGACCTTTACAAATACATAAAATCCAGAAGGCCTGCGGCTTCTGCAATGTCTGAGAGTTCTATTCTCTTCAGCCGGCTGAGATTTAATTAACACTATGCCCCTTAGTGCAGGGATAAGGCGCAGTGACAAGGTTTGCCATGCATGTTTATGCATGCAGGTTTAGGGGATAGGCTTCTATGGATGGCATCCATGCTGTGCAGATTCTTTGTCTACAGTGAAGCCCTGTGAATTTCTGCGCTGAGAGGGACTTTATTGCTTTTAGAAACAATTTAGAAAGAGGCAGTGGAAGTACTTACTGTATCCCGCAGGGTAGGCATTCAGTATTGGGCTGTCTGTAGACACTGTGTGCATTTTACTAGGGTATTCACACAAACATTATTAGTGGCCTCTGTGGGAGCTTGAGAAGCCGCGGTTTCGCCTCCACTCTCGAAATAATTAAAATGAATCATAAGCCGGTGTTAATTTTGCACCATTTTGTTCTGATGAAAATGTGGCCACTGAAGAATTCATACAAGTTACAGTATATGAGAAGCAATTACCGTGTACTATATTAATAATAACTTCTTCTTCCAGTTACTCTGATGACCTAGATTATCCGACTGTAGCCAGTGTCTAGGAAAAAGCATTAAAATTAACAACATTCTTATGTCACGGTGGAATATGTATAATGGAAAGTACTTCATCACCATGTTAGACTCAGCCTCAGTTACGACGGTTTCTTAGGCGTGTAGGTATACAGACCTAATAGATGGAAAAGCCCCCATTTGGGATCCCTTCTTTAAGCCAGAGTGAAGAGCTACTCACAAAGAGTGTCTCTCGACATGGTGGACCCGGCCCATCCACGTGTTCAAGGTATGCTCACAATGTAATACTAAATTTAACATGCAGCGCTCGATCACTTGTCCGCGAGAGTTCGAGGAGATTGTGTTAGCATGCCTCAACACCATTTTGTTATTTACTATTGGGCCCCCTCTGCAATATGTACACACTGCTATAGGCAAGGCCATATGTTCCAAAGAGACAGTCTGTACAGCTTCTATGGGGAAGTGGAGAGAGAAAGCGCAGCTCGGTTAAAAAGAGACACACTTTCACCCTCTTCATCTGACTTCTATGACCTCTTTAAGACGAAGGTATTTGCAATGCGTATATAGTCCAGATTTTATGTCCCTAAATGTTCATGAATAGAGCTATTCACATGCTATAATTTCCATCAGTATATACGCCGCATGTCCGAGTTTTGTGCAGATTTGTTTCCAAATACGCACATTACTGTCTGTGCAGTGCATAAATAATGAAGGAAAGAAGAAAAAAGCATGTAAATCCTGATGAAATCCTGTAGCAATCCTGATGACAATACTGATGGTATATCATCAGGAATCCTGAGCCAGAATACTGACGGATCTCAATACAACACAAAAGGCACAAAAATATAGAGAAATCCAGCTTCCATAAAAATCCATAGTTTATTTATACAAAAAGATAAAACAGACAACAGTATTTAAGCATTTCGGGTCATTGCGTACAGACTATTACCCATGACAGGGTCTCTGTGCAATGACCTGAAACACGTA
Source organism: Bufo gargarizans (assembly GCF_014858855.1). NCBI lineage: Eukaryota > Metazoa > Chordata > Amphibia > Anura > Bufonidae > Bufo > Bufo gargarizans. The sequence goes on along the minus strand of NC_058081.1, from coordinate 491,474,402 downwards.
GACGTCGTTGTCTATGTGTATGGCTTTTTATCTTTTTGCATAAATAAACTATAGATTTTTGAAGAAGTTGGTCTTTTCCATATTTTTGTGTCAAGATTGGCATACCCAATCAACGTGTTTTCCGTGCTTCTGAGAATTACCCACAGGTGAGCTCTGGATTTATACTTTATATTGAATCTCAATGCATTGAGCTCCCGCTGATGGTAGTAGCAGAAATGCTACTGTTAAAGGGGCTATCTCACTTAGGAAAAAGCACTTGCCTATGGGCACTACCATGGTCCCGGCCACCAGAGAGGCTGGCACTTTTTCCTATAGTATGCAAGCCATCACTGCTAGTTTGCTGGGTGGACGTAACAATGGAAACAAGCAGTGTATAATGTGATGGAAAAATGAATCCAGCCTGAAAAGGAGGCAATATGGATAATAACAATACATTAGTAAGTGTCTTGTATTAACTTTTTCTACATAATAAATGCCACTTGGTGAAGTGAGAAAACTCCTTCAATGTAAGGAAGGAGAAGAAGAAGTTGTTCAGTGCTGGGTTCCTCTCGCCATGGGCCCCATAGCAGTGGAATGATCTGCCTTATGGTAAGTATGCCACTACTTATGGGTTATGGAAAGGATGTGTAAGGAAATGTGGGTGCAGTAATGGGTGGGGGGTGGATAATTTTAATCTTTGCTATCCTTCTCTCTCCTAAATAAAGCTACTAGATCTGGTTGAAAAAAGTAACACCTATTTTATGATCTGCTACAAATATTGAGTCATTTTTCGGACAAAGAATTGAAAGTCATAGTGCTGAAGGAGGAACATGGAAAAACACTTAAAGCCATTTTTATCCTACCTAATGCTGTTTTTCTGCATGGATGCTTATCAACATGCCATGCATGCAGAAATTTTTCAGACCCTCTCACTTTTTTCCTATATTGTTATGTTGTGGCCTTGTGCTAACATAAAAGTTTTTCTCCATCATTCAGCACTCAATACCCATAATGAGAAATTGAAAACAGAAAGTTCAAAATCTTTGCTCATTTATTGAAAAGGAAAAACTTAAATCTTGTATTAACATACCTATTCAGACCCTTTACTGAGGACTTAGTTGAAGCACCTTTGGCAGCGATTGCAGACTCCAATTTTCCTGTGTAAGATGCCACAAGGTTTGCACACCTGAATTTGGAGATTGTCTGCCATTTATTTGTGCAGATCTTTTCAAGCTTTGTCAGGTTGAATAGGGACTGTTGGACAGCCATTTTCAGGTCTCTCCAAAAATGTTCTGTTCGGTTCAAGTGGCTCTGACTGGGCCACTCAAGGACATTCACAGAGTTGTCCATAAGCCACTTTGTGTTATCTTGGCTGTGTCGTTAGGGTCATTGGCAAATATTTATCAAAAATTGTGTTATTGTACGCCATAATCTCCCTGTACTGGAGTAAGATGCTCCTAATTTATTAAGAGGCAGATGCCTTATAATAAATTAGGCACATCTCTGGCACTCTGTGTGCCAGAAACTGAAGTCTATGCCAGCTAGGATCTGGTACAAACTGGAGCTATAATTTACACCAGTTTCTGGCCCTAAATTATGGTAAATCTGTTGGGCTACGATAAGCTCTGCCCCTGCCACTAAGCTCTACCCCTTTTCTTGCCCCTTTTGGCAAGATTCTCTAAAATTCACAAATTATAGCACAAATATGGGCCATAATTTGTGACTATTTTATACCACAATAGTTGTGTAAAGACGATTGATCCTGTGGATCAGGTTTTCATTAAGAATATATCTGTAATTTGCTCCATTCAGTGTTCCCTCAACCCTGGCTAGTCTTCCCGTCCCAGCCACTAAAAAAGACAGCCACAGTATAATGCTGCCACACAAGGCTGGGTCGAGAGTAGACAAGGGTAGTAGCCCGCCTAGGGTGTCCCCTCACTACCCAGAAGTGGGGGCGCAATGATGGCCACATCTGCAGCTGTTCAGTCTCATAGGCTGTAGGCCATTAGGCCAGAAGCCTCTACGGCAGTAGAGCGGTGCAAGAGGGGCGGAAATGTCATGTGGGCTGCATGTGCCGGTGTGCAGCAACATAGGCCACAGATCAGAAGAGTTATATGGCCTGCAGAGCAGATGGCAGCAGGGGAATGGGAGTGAGATAAGTGTTTTTTTTTTTTTACCTTAAGCAATGGCACTATGGTGGGGGAGAGCATCATATATACTGGCACTGGAGTGGCGGGAGCATCATATATAAAGTACTGGCACTGGGTTGAAGGGGAGCATCATACTTTAGTTACTGGCGCTGGGGTGGGGGAGCATTATATATACTGGTGCTAGGGTGGGGGAGTGCATCACAAATACAGGCACTACTGTGAGGGGGAGAATTATATACTGACACTTGGGTGCTGGGAGCCTTATATACTGACACTGGGGTGAGGGGGAGTATTATATACTGGCACTAGGGTGGGGGAAGCATAATATAAGGGGGAGTATAATATACTAGCACTACGGTGAGGGGGAGCCTTATATACTGGCACTAGGGTAAGGGGGAGAATTATATACTGGCACTAGGGTGAGGTGGGCATTTTATACTGGCACTACGGTGGGAGGGGAGCCCGGAGCATTATATACTGGCAGTAGGGTGTGGGGGGGCTTTATATACCGGTTGTATGGGGGATAAAATTAGATACTGGCACGTGGGAGTGCCAAAATACCTTGCCTTGATGCCATCACCATGCTTCACAGTAAGGATGGTATTCGGCAGGTGATGAGCAGTGCCTGCTTTCCTCTAGACATGAGGCTTAGATTTGAGAAGTTAAATTTTGGTTTCATCAAGAATCTTGTTTCTCACAATCTGAGAGTCCTTCTAGGAGATTTTATTATAAGTTTCAGGGGGGCTTGCATGTATTTTATTTATTTTTTACTGAGAAGAGGCTTTTTACTGGGCCTTCTGCCATAAAGCCCAGAACAGTGTAGTGTGGTTGGCCTTCTAGAATTGTCTCCCATCTGCACACAGGATCTTTTGAGCTCAGCCAGAGTGACTATTGGGTTCTTGGTCACCTCTATTACCAACGCCCTTCTTCCCTGTTTACGTAGTTTGGTGGGGCAGGCAGCTCCAGGAAGAGTCCTGATTGTTCCAAACTTCTTTAATTTACGAATTATGGAGGCCACTGTGCTCTTGGGAACTTTCAGTACAAGTACACCTTGATTGGATGTCACGTCGTAAATTCAGTTTGATTGGACATGGATTTGGAAAGACACAGTACTGGTACACCAAGCTTTAGGCCTACTTTGCTTACTTATCACAAATTACTGTGCTTCTGATACCAATATATCTTGAGAAACCATGAGTGGCATACAGCATATTTTTAGATAGGTCAACAAAATCAAATCAGTGGGGGTTTGATTCCCAGCACCCCTGACAATGAACAGTTTTCTGTAGATGTGGTGCCGGAACCAGGAACCAAAACTACACAACTCTTTACACTGTATAGGGGGCCTGCCTGGTTACTGTAGGGCTGCTCCCATTCAAGTGTCAACCAAAGTATCCCATAAGGATGACAGACAAAGTGTCCCAAAAGTGAAAGTCAAATTGCCAACAGAGGGTCCACAACACTCTCTCCAAATGTGGTTCTAGAAATGTTTTCATAGGAGTGCAACACAGTGCCATCCAGAGAATGCTTGGGATAGTGTCCCAGTGGCTACTAAATGAGCACCAGATAAAATGCTTTGTACACTAGTCAGGATGTACAGTCAATGACCCTTTACTTGACCATGATGACAGGAGGGACTAGAATAATTGAGCAGAACTAGTTGCGCACTTACACACACTGTTAATAGAGAATTCCGGGCCATCACTAAACCACCATGTCTTTACAAACTCTTGGACAATCCAGTATAGTATAAATATATATATGAAAAAGGCTCATTTTTGGAGCCGAAACGTTTCACCGTATGGTTGAATAAAGGAAACACGTATTTTCATCTAGCCGGAGTGCAGTCCATTTTCTGGATACATTGGTTGGGGTAAGAAGTCAATTCCCCTGGAACGTGCACCACCCAATCTTCTCTGAACACAGCCAGTTTCGCCATTTTTCTTGAAAATATATATATATATATATATATATATAGTCACTAAACTCTAGTATAAACTTTTTGAGCAAGCATTATGAAGAGTTGATCAAAAGACCAAAGTGCTGCAAAGGAAGCAGAACATTGCACTAATTTGACTGCAGCTTTTAGAGCAGGAAGAGTCACCTAATTTAAATAACAAATAGAAAAAGCTTTTAAAGCCTACAGCTCCTGAAAAATGGAGTTATTATTAATGACAGGAACAATGGAAGTAAAAACAGTATTATCGTGTCATTCATCTGCAAGCCTGTGAGAAAGTAATGTTTAATGGAATATTTCCCGCTCTGCAGACACATACATTTTTATGATTGCCTTGCTTTAAAAGACATCTAAAACAAAAACTTAAATAGAAAAACTAAGTAAAGCTGCTTTATCAATGTTCACTCCATGGGTCCAATTATCCTAAGGGATGCAGACTTTTAAATGTTAACAAAGACATGACTCCTGGGCCTGCAAAATCTGTAACAGGACCACTTACAATAATGGTGTACGGGTGTCTTCTTAAGTGGAAGGGTGGAAGAGGATGCTTTTAGCACCACCACCACCACCCACCTCCAGCTATATCCTTGCCTTGATATCTTATACCTTGAGATGCCATTCCTAATATTTGAGCATTAAAGGGGTTCTCCAGGAATGGTTTAAATTGGCCACAAACCTTTGGTCCTAGAATGTGAGCAGGACTGGTTGTCTCCACTTGCAGAGCTGCCTAGGATGGTGAGGAGGAAGGGTCTCACTATGCAATACACTGTGGCACTTGCATATGCTACACAGTAGTGAGCATTTCTGTCAGGCTGCTCTCCATGATAGCATATCGTAGGCAAGATTGCATGATTACCATCTACTGTAAAGAAGTGTAGTGAGGTGAGTATTTTTTTTTTTATCCCTGCATCCTGCCTAGCAATATCAAAAGCGGATATCAGTCTCTGAGAACCCAATGAACCCCTTCCTGACCATTGCTGTACTAGTACAGTGCTGGCCCGGTCTTTAAGATGGTGTCCGCCCCTGAGTGAAGCAGTCCATATAGCCGTGGGTGCCTGCTGTCTCATTTAATACTTCAAATGTCATGGTCAATCTTGACAGCGCATCTGAGCACAAGTGTTGATTGCGAATAATCAAATTGCGAATTTTCGTTGCGAATATTGGCACTTCGAGAATTCGCGAATATCTAGAATATAGTGCTATATCTTAGTTGTGGTCATGGCTACGGCCAAGAGGTATCCGAAGAACCCTAGGGAGAAAACAACGGGAACAACCTAACCCAGCTAGGCGTGTCTTAGCTGACCTGACTAAATGGCTTGTTGTGTGCCCTAAGCCATGATCGTGGGTAGGCCTATAAGTGGGCAAAAACCAAGCCAAGTAGGGTAGAAAAGGAATTTGAATGGCATGTACAAACTAATCCCCAAGCCAACTGCAAGGCATCCGGGATCTAGAGCGAAAATTCGGGGTATGTAAGGCAAGACCAGTAGGAAACCTACAACCCATCTTGTGGATGACAAGACCAGAGACATGATGCTCAATATTGCGGATACTGCACCAAAGCGGAATGGAGGACCGAGAAAACGTTGTGAAATGGATCATAAAAACCAACTGAAACTTGTAAAGTTTGGTTCTAGTGCGAGTATTGGCAATGCCCTAGCGTCAGGAGATCGTGGGACCAAAACCTAACTGCCTAGACTATGCAGGAATGAGGGCCAAAAAGAACCATGTAGATAGGAAGAGAATCCTTGAATAGTTACCCAGACAACAGCTATCCGCGCTTTGTTCTACTGTGCGCCCCTGAGAATTGTTTTTACGGTTGAGACGTGAAGACCGACCTACTATCTGAATCTTCTACCGTGAGAAAATGCTGGACCTTGTCCAAAATCCGATTCAATGTGGTTGTAGGTAGTCGGAGGTTAGTGCGGCAAGAAGCTACAAAGCCATAATATACAAGATTCTGTCTATGCCCTCCCATGAGTGAGGGAATGCAATGCAATGAAGCTACTGGCGAAAATGAATTCCTGGTCGTGGTAAAAAGGCAAAGACTTTGCGCGGGGACCTGGTTGACAAGATATGATCGACTACAATCAGAGACTGAAATGCTAGAGCGAATTGCCCTACTTGTTCTTCCTCTGGCAGGACCTGAACGAAAGCATGAACAATTAAAGAAAGACGAAATATCTGCGTAAGACATGACAATGATGCTGTAGGGCGAACCGGACCAGTTTGCGGTCAAAACATAAAATGAGCGATCAACATGGATTATTAGGGAAGCAGGTATGTATGCAATACATAGGGGCCATGGGGCCGAAGCAGTCGTCGGGCCCCCGAAGCCATGGGACCGAAGCAGTCATCGGGCCCCCGAAGCCATGGGGCCAAAGCAGTCGTTGGGCCCCCAAAGCCATGGATCAACATGGATTATTAGGAAATTAGGGAAGCAGGTATGTGTGCGATACATAGGGGCCAGCCTAGATGCACAGATGGACAACCAACCAGGCAATCAGCCCAGCAGGACTGAAAACAGTCGTCGGGCCCCCAAAGCCATGGGGCCAAAGCAGTCGTCGGGCCCCCAAAGCCATGGGGCCAAAGCAGTCGTCGGGCCCCCGAAGCCATGGGGCCGAAGCAGGTCGTCGGGCCCCCGAAGCCATGGGGCCGAAGCAGGTCGTCGGGCCCCCGAAGCCATGGGGCCGAAGCAGGTCGTCGGGCCCCCGAAGCCATGGGGCCGAAGCAGGTCATCGGGCCCCCGAAGCCATGGGGCCGAAGCAGGTCGTCGGGCCCCCGAAGCCACGGGGCCGAAGCAGGTCGTCGGGCCCCCGAAGCCACGGGGCCGAAGCAGGTCGTCGGGCCCCCGAAGCCATGGGGCCGAAGCAGGTCGTCGGGCCCCCGAAGCCATTGGGCCGAAGCCATGGATCAACATGGAGCGATCAACATGGATTATTAGGAAATTAGGGAAGCAGGTATGTGTGCGATACATAGGGGCCAAATCAGCCTAGATGCACAGATGGACAACCAACCAGGCAATCAGCCCAGCAGGTTTGAAAACAGTCGTCGGGCCCCCGAAGCCATGGGACCGAAGCAGTCGTCGGGCCCCCGAAGCCATGGGGCCGAGTTTTTTTTTTTTTTTTAAGAATTATAACTATGAAAAGTGACATGAATAAGGTGCACGTGAATTAAACCATGAGCCTGACCGATGTGGCAGTCGATACCCAAGATAAACTACGTGGCCTGAATAACATGCAAGGCGAAATATCGTTAGGAACGAGACCTGACGACGTGGAAGGTGACCCCAATAGTTCAACTGCATGACCTGAAAAGACTAAGGGAAACGTGACAGAAAATGGAGATAATAACGGGCATTAACTAAAATTAATAACATAAGCTGGCAAGCAGGTAAAGATATGAGTCATTCAAAAGCATAGCTGCACAGGTGGACAGACAACCATTGGTCAGACCCCTGAAGCCATGGGGCTGAAGCAACCACCAGGGGCCCATGGGGCCGGGCAGCCGCCGGGATGCGAACCTTAGAATTAAGGACGGATGGGGAAAAGATTGGGCCTTAACCCAACGGGTTTAGTAAGCAACCGGGACTCGATAACCTAGAAAGACAAAGACATGGACTCGCATAACCTCCAACAGAAACCTGGGACACTAACCAGCCTACAACCATGTCATACCCTTAACAAACAAAACATGAAAAGCGGTCAAGGGGCCCCCGGAGCCATGAGGCCAGATCGGTCATAGGGCCCCCGAAGCCAGAGGGATGACGTTGCGGTGAAGATAAGTAATTAAAACGTAAGCGGGACCTGATGGCATATGAAGCGACTTGAATGATTGGATTGGCTAGAAGGTGGCCTAAGGAACATGACTGCCAACAGGCGTTGAAAATATAGACTATTAGTAATCCGAAGCACGTGCATACATAAAACACTAACCACCACGAACCATAAACGTAAACATGAAATGCCTGGGGCATTGCAAGTTCGCTAAGAGAAGTCTCTTATCGTGACAAACAAATGAACATCTTGTGAAAACATAGCAGGAAACTTACTCCTATCGGCCCACTGACCTCCGCTGAGGAGCTGTTTGGTGAACTGGGGCAGGAGACCAATCTGAGTGAATACGAACCAGAAGTAAAAGGAGACCAGTCTGAGTGATTACGAACCAGGATTAAACAGAAAGTAGGCCTATGGAATGTAACAGACCACCGAGGAAGGGAACGTAAGCCTGAAAAGAACGCAGTTATGTTTGTCGGGAGAGAGATACCAGAGCGGTGGGTGCAGACTGCCCCGGTGAGATTGAGCAAAACCATGACGTAGCAATAAACAGGAGAATGCAGCTTTGAGTGGGAGCAGAGTACAACACATGATGTAACAACAAATGGGTGAATGCAGCTTTGGAAGTGAGTGGTACCTAAAAACATGGTATAGGCGCAGCTCTGAGTATGGGTAGCGCATGAAAAGCATGGTATAAAGCAGACGTATAAATGCAACCTGAAAGTGAGCAGAGTATTGACGTGATGCGAAAGCAGACATGTGGACGCAGCTCTAGTAGTGAAAGGAGTATAGGACAAGATGTGAAAAGCAGACATGCGGACGCAGCTTTGGATGTGAACGGAATATTAACTTGATGTGACCACAGACATGGAAAGCGGCTTTGGTGAGTGGGGTATACAACCTGGTGTAGCAGTAGAAGTGTGAACACAACTTTGGGTATAAGCAGAGCATTAAAATTGGTATAAACGCAGCTCTGGTTGTGAATGGAGCAAGGTGGGAACACCAGTGTGGTGCGTCCAGAGCATGAAAACGGAGTAACAGTAGCAGCTATGGCTGTAAGCCGAGTATACAACATGTAATAACAGGCATGTAATATGGATCCGGCTGTTGGCTGGGGACGGAATGAGATGTAACAGCCAACAGGTGAACGCAGCTTGAATGTGAGACCAATCTGAGTGAATACGAACCAAGAGTAGAAAAGTGCAGCACAGTGAAGACGGGCGGATGCAGCATAAGACATTAAATAAAAGCCGAAAGTGTAAATGCCGCTCAGGATAACAGCAGAGCATGAAAGTGTGAGATCGTGGATAAGCTCTGCCTGTATATTTATGTTTACATTGTATTGGAGCTGTCATTTGGCATTCCGGGCACTAGAGGCCGCTGTTTTGAAGCACAGTCAGCATGCTTCTGGGTGAACCAGGACGTGTTGATCTGACATGGTGGAAGGATTGTGCTGTGAGGGGCTGAATCCGATTCCATCCTGGCTTGCGGATGTCCGTCAGTGAATGGGCACTCAAAGGAAGGAGAGTATCTGCTGTCCCCTGTCTGGATCCAGCACTTTGAAAGAGAGGTTGTCCCAGGAAGACCAGTTCCAGTGTATGGACAGAAAACCTTAGCATCAAGCAAGGCCGCACGGTTGCTGGGAGCTTGGTGGCCATCCCGGGTAAGCGGCATCCTAGGGCCCAGAACGGACACAGGTCAGTACACCTGATTACCAATTGTACTTCACTGTTTGGCGCCTAAAGTAACAGAGACTAGCCTAGGCCTTGTATAGCTAGTTAGATAGGGTTATAGCTTTGTTAGGCCTTACTGTACTGGACTGCAGCGCAGTAATTGACTTGCAGGCTCTGCTGCGTCTGCCACCGGTTAGGTGTGCCTTCTATAGCGGCACAGTACGACTTGTAGGCTCTGCTGTGTACGCCAGCAGGCTAGGCCTGTCCCTCGGACAGGGACAGTGACTGTGGGCCTGGGGTATTGCTTATACTGTTTGTACTTGTGTTAATACTGTTTCCAAAGTAAAGTTTATATTCTTGCATATAAAGCTGGTGTCAGTGTTGCTTCCAAGTCTGTGACTTTTCTGTATCCTGGGGAGCCCACCCCGGTACACGGCTTACAAAAGTGAAATACATGAAGTTTAAAGATGGTGGTAGCAGGGGGAAAAGGGGGAGGGAGACACATGGCAAGGAACAGCTACAGCAAAAGGCCTAAACAATAAACACTGCGTCCGATCTCCAAACATGACGTCACGTGCAGCCCGGGTAACTCTTACTTCAGCCGGATTGCTGTAAAGAAACTTTTCATACGAGACGAACGAAGCAAAGTGAAACTTGTAAGATTTATAGGAACCAACTCTTATTACCAACAAACAAAAATGAAAAGCAAATGGAAGTATTTAGGCCCAAACGAGCAAACCTGAGGTAGCAGATTCTGAGGCGAAGCCTCCCGTTCGCTAGCAAAGTCGGATCCGACTGGCCAGGAGAGACGGCCCCGGCCCAACCTACTTACGTAGTATGGCAGAGAGCAAAATAACAAGCTCCATGTTGCAAAGAAAGAATCCTACCACCAGAGAAGCTAGTGTGCTAATGACACCCAGCGGCAGCTGTGCACCTGAAAACACACACCTGTGAGTGAGGGTGTGGCTCGTATATGAAGAGCCTCCGCCCCTCCCACAAATGCAGGCTGACTAATCAGCCTTACCAACTAATCGCAAATATTCTAGATTTTTTTTCATCAGTACCCATGATCCCTCACTGCTTCTTGCTTGTGGGCCAATGAGAAGGCTGCAATTGGAGATGGTCTTGTTGTTCGCCAAGCGGTCGTTTCGCGGCGAACTTTGCTAGTTCGCGATTCAACGAAAATGCAAACATAAGGCGATATTCAGACGCAGCATATTTTTTTGCATAGTGCCGAACTTTGACCCATGACACATCCATCAGGTGGGACAGGACAACCAATTGAGACATTTCAGCATATGGACACACCCCAAGACTATAACAGAACCCGATCTGGCAGCCATTTTACATTATGTGTTTTGCCAGTGTAGGGAGAGGTTGCATTTTGGAGTAGGGACAGTTAGGAACACCAAACGCTAGCTAGTAGGGTCACAAAAGTCCTTTTAAGGACTGGTATAGGTGTGCTATTGATAGGTCTGATATAGAGGGGTTTGATATACTAATACATTTTCTAACATAGAAATTATATTATAGTGTGCAGCAATTGTGTGCGGTTCTGCAGCGATACCGCAGCTAGATAGAGGGACAAATGCTATTGGAGAAACTAATTGCAACGGGTGTGATATACCTGTTGCCCCACAAAAAAACTGCTTGAGAGCTGCGATATACCTTCTTCCACAAAATCCTAATTAAGAGGTGCTATATACCTGTTTCCACCAAATACTGATTGAGGGCTGCGATACACCTGCTTCCACAAAATACTGATTTATAGGTGCCATATATCTGTTTCTGCCAAATATTGATAAAGGGGTGCTATATACCTTCTTCCACAAAATCCTGATTGAGAGGTGTTATATACCTGTTTCCGCCGAATGCTGATTGAGAGGTGCTATATACCTGTTTCCGCCAACTACTGATATAGGGATCCCATATACCTTCTTCCACAAAATACTGAATAAGGGGTGCTATTGCTATATACCTTCTTCCACCAAATACTAATTGAGGGCTGCAATATATCTCGGTCCAAAAAAAATACTGATTGAGGGGTGCCATATACCTGTGTCCACCAAATACTAATTGATGGGTGCTATATACCTGTTTCCACCAAATACTGATTGAGGGCTGCGATACACCTACTTCCACAAAATACTGTTTTTGGGGTGCCATATACCTGTTTCCGTCAAATACTGATTGAGGGGTGCTATATACCTGTTTCCGCCAAATACTGAATGAGGGGTGCGATACACCTGCTTCCACAAAATACTGATTGAGGGGTGGTATTGCTATATACCTTCTTCCACCAAATACTGAATGAGGGCTGCGATACACCTGCTTCCACAAAATACTGATGTAGGGGTGCCATATACCTGTTTCCACCAAATACTGATTGAGGGGTGCTATATACCTTCTTCAAAAAATCCTGATTGAGAAGTGCCATATACCTGTGTCCACAAAATACTAATTGAGGGGTGCTATATACCTTCTTCCACCAAATACAGATTGAGGGCTGCAATACATCTCGTTCCAAAAAAAAAACTACTGATTAAGGGGTGCCATATACCTGTGTCCGCCAAATACTAATTGAGGGGTGCTATATACCTGTTTCTACCAAATAATGATTGCGGGCTGCGATGCACCTGCTTCCACAAAATACTAATTCAGGGCTATGATACACCTGCTTCCACAAAATACTGATGTAGGGGTGCCATATACCTGTTTCAGACTAAATACTGATTGAGGGGTGCTATATACCTTCTTCCACAAAATCCTGATTGATGAATACTATATACCTGTTTTTGCTAAATACTGATTGAGGGGTGCTATATACCTTTTTCTGCCAAATACTGATTGAGGGTGCCATATACCTGCTTCCACAAAATACTGATTGAGGGGTGTCATATACCTGTTTCCGCCAAATACTGATTGAGGGGTGCTATATACCTTCTTCCACAAAATACTGATTGAGGGGTGCTATTACTATATACCTTCTTTCACCAAATACTGATTATAAGGTGCGATACACCTGCTTCCACAAAATACTGATTGAGGGGTGCCATATACCTTATTCCAGAAAATCCTGATTGAGGGGCGCTATATACCTGTTTCCAAAAATGATGCTTGAGAGGTGCTATATACCAGTTTCCCCCAAATACTGAATGAGGGGTGCCATATACCTGTTTCCGCTAAATACTGATTGAGGGGTTCTATATACCAGTTTCTGCCAAATACTGATTGAGGGGTGATATATACCTGTTTCTGCCAAATACTGATTGAGGGGTGCCATATACCTTCTTCCACTAAATACTGATTGAGGGGTGCTATGGCTATATACCTTCTTTCACCAAATACTGATAGAGGGCTGCGATACACCTGCTTCACACCAAATACTGATTGAGGGGTGCTATTTACCTCTTTACACCAAATACTGATTGAGGGGTGCCATATACCTTCTTTGACAAAATACTGATTAAGGGGAGCTATTGTTATATACCTTCTTTCACCAAATACTGATTGAGGGCTACGATACACCTGCTTCCACAAAATACTGATTAAGGGGTGCCATATACCTGTTTCCGGCAAATACTGATTGAGGGGTGCTATATACCTGTTTCTGCCAAATACTGATTGAGGGGTGCCATATACCTTCTTCCACTAAATACTGATTGAGGGGTGCTATGGCTATATACCTTCTTTCACCAAATACTGATTATGGGGTGCGATACAACTGCTTCCACAAAATACTGATTGAGGGGTGCCATATACCTTCTTCCACAAAATCCGGATTGAGGGGTGCAATATACCTGTTTCCGCCAAATACTGATTGAGGGGTGCTATATACCTGTTTCCACCAAATACTGATTGAGGGCTGCGATACACTTGCTTCCACCAAATACTGATTGAGGGCTGTGATACACCTGTTTCCGCCAAATACTGATTAAGGGGTGCTATATACCTGTTTTTGCCAAATACTGATTGAGGGGTGCCATATACCTTCTTCCTCTAAAAACTGATTGAGGGGTGCTATTGCTATATACCTTCTTTCACCAAATACTGATCAATGGGTGCAATACACCTGCTTTTACAAAATACTGATTGAGGGGTGCCATATACCTGTTTCCGCCAAATACTGATTGAGGGGTGCTATATACCTTCTTCCACAAAATACTGATTGAGGGGTGCTATTGCTATATACCTTCTTTCACCAAAAACTGATTGAGGGCTGCGATACACCTGCATCCACAAAATACTGCCTGAGGGGTGCCATATACCTGTTTGCACCAAATACTGATTGAGGGGTGCTATATACCCTTTTCCACAAAATCCTGATTGAGGCATTCTATATACCTGCTTCTGCCAAATATTGATTGAGGGGTGCTATATACCTGTTTCTGCCAAATACTGATTGAGGGGTGCCATATACCTTCTTCCACAAAATACTGATTAAGGGGTGCTATGGCTATATACCTTCTTTCACCAAATACTGATTATGGGGTGCGATACAACTGCTTCCACAAAATACTGATTGAGGGGTGCCATATACCTTCTTCCACAAAATCCGGATTGAGGGGTGCTATATTCCTGTTTCCGCCAAATACTGATTGAGGGGTGCTATATACCTGTTTCCACCTAATACTGATTGAGAGCTGCGATGCACTTGCTTCCACCAAATTCTGATTGAGGGCTGTGATACACCTGTTTCCGCCAAATACTGATTAAGGGATGCTATATACCTTCTTCCTCTAAAAACTGATTGAGGGGTGCTATTGCTATATACCTTCTTTTACCAAATCCTGATTAAAGGGTGCGATACACCTGCTTTTACAAAATACTGATTGAGGGGTGCCATATACCTGGTTTCGACAAATACTGATTGAGGGGTGCTATATACCTTCTTCCACAAAATAATGCCTGAGGAGTGCCATATACCTGTTTTCGCAAATACTGATTGAGGGGTGCTATATACCCTTTTCCACAAAATCCTGATTGAGGAGTTCTATATACCTGTTTCTGCCGAATACTGATTGAGGGGTGCCATATACCTTCTTCCAAAAAATACTGATTGAGGGGTGCTATTTCTATAAACCTGCTTCCACCAAATCCTGATTAATGGCTGCGATACAACTGCTTCCACAAAAAACTGATTAAGGGGTGCCATATGCCTGTTTCCGGCAAAAACTGATTGAGGGGTGCTATATACCTGTTTCCGCCAAATACTGATTGAGGAGTGCTATATACCTGTTTCCACCAAATACTGATTGAGGGCTGCGATACACCTGCTTCCACCAAATACTGATTGATGGCTGTGATACACCTGTTTCCGTCAAATACCGATTAAGGGGTGCTATATACCTGTTTCTCCCAAATACTGATCGGGGGGTGCCATATACCTTCTTCCACTAAAAACTAAATGAGAGGTGCTATTGCTATATACCTTCTTTCACCAAATACTGATTAAAGGGTGCGATACACCTGCTTCCACAAAATACTGATTGAGGGGTGCTATTGCTATATACCTTCTTTCACAAAATACTGATTGAAGGCTGCAATACACCTGCATCAATGAAATACTGCCTGAGGGGTGCCATATACCTGTTTTCGCCAAATACTGATTGAGGGGTGCTATATTCCTGTTTCCGCCAAATACTGATTGAGGGGTGCCATATACCTTCTTCCACAAAATACTGATTGAGGGCTGCGATACACCTGCTTCCACAAAATACTGATTGAGGGGTGCCATATACCTGCTTCGGCCAAATACTGATTGAGGGGTGCTATATTCCTGTTTCCGCCAAATACTGATTGAGGGGTGCCATATACCTTCTTCCACAAAATACTGATTGAGGGGTGCTATTTCTATATACCTTCTTCCACCAAATCCTGATTGAGGGCTGCGATACACCTGCTTCCACAAAATACTGATTAAGGGGTGCCATATACCTTTTTCTGGCAAATACTTATTGAGGGGTGCTATATTCCTGTTTCCGCCAAATACTGATTGAGGGGTGCTATATTCCTGTTTCCGCCAAATACTGATTGAGGGGTGCCATATACCTTCTTCCACAAAATACTTATTGAGGGCTGCGATACACCTACTTCCACAAAATACTGATTGAGGGGTGCCATATACCTGCTTCGGCCAAATACTGATTGAGGGGTGCTATATTCCTGTTTCCGCCAAATACTGATTGAGGGGTGCCATATACCTTCTTTCACAAAATACTGATTGAGGGGTGCTATTTCTATATACCTTCTTCCACCAAATCCTGATTGAGGGCTGCGATACACCTGCTTCCACAAAATACTGATTAAGGGGTGCAATATGCCTGTTTCCGGCAAAAACTGATTGAGGGGTGCTATATACCTGTTTCCGCCAAATACTGATTGAGCAGTGCTATATACCTGTTTCAACCAAATACTGATTGAGGGCTGCGATACACCTGCTTCCACCAAATACTGATTGATGGCTGTGATACACCTGTTTCCGTCAAATACCGATTAAGGGGTGCTATATACCTGTTTCTCCCAAATACTGATCGGGGGGTGCCATATACCTTCTTCCACTAAAAACTAAATGAGAGGTGCTATTGCTATATACCTTCTTTCACTAAATACTGATTAAAGGGTGCGATACACCTGCTTCCACAAAATACTGATTGAGGGGTGCCATATACCTGTTTCCGCCAAATACTGATTGAGGGGTGCTATATACCTTCTTCCACAAAATACTGATTGAGGGGTGCTTTTGCTATATACCTTCTTTCACAAAATACTGATTGAAGGCTGCAAAACACCTGCATCAATAAAATACTGCCTGAGGGATGCCATATACCTGTTTTCGCCAAATACTGATTGAGGGGTGCTATATTCCTGTTTCCGCCAAATACTGATTGAGGGGTGCCACATACCTTCTTCCACAAAATACTGATTGAGGGGTGCTATTTCTATATACCTTCTTCCACCAAATCCTGATTGAGGGCTGCGATACACCTGCTTCCACAAAATACTGATTAAGGGGTGCCATATACCTTTTTCCGGCAAATACTGATTGAGGGGTGCTATATACCTGTTTCTGCTAAATACTGATTATGGGGTGCCATATACCTTCTTCCACAAAATACTGATTGAGGGCTGCGATACACCTGCTTCCACAAAATACCGATTAAGGGGTGCCATATACCTGTTTCTGCCAAATACTGATTGAGGGCTGCCATATACCTTCTTCCACTAAAAACTGATATATTGGTTGCTATTGCTATATACCTTCTTTCACCAAATACTGATTAAAGGGTGCGATACACCTGCTTCCACAAAATACTGATTGAGGGGTGCCATATACCTGTTTCCACCAAATACTGATTGAGGGGTGCTATATACCTTCTTTCACAAAATACTGATTGAGGGCTGCAATACACCTGCATCCACAAAATACTGCCTGAGGGGTGCCATATACCTGTTTTCGCCAAATACTGATTGAGGGGTGCTATATACCCTTTTCCAAAAAATCCTGAGTGAGGAGTGCTATATACCTGTTTCTGCCAAATACTGATTGAGGGGTGCTATATTCCTGTTTCCGCCAAATACTGATTGAGGGGTGGCATATACCTCCTTCTACAAAATACTGATTGAGGGGTGCTATTTCTATATACCTTCTTCCACCAAATCCTGACTGAGGGCTGCGATACACCTGCTTTCACAAAATACTGATTAAGGGGTGTCATATACCTTTTTCGGGCAAATGCTGATTGAGGGGTGCTATATACCTGTTTCTGCTAAATACTGATTGAGGGGTGCCATATACCTTCTTCCACTAAATACTGATTTAGGGGTGCTATTGCTATATACCTTTTTTCACCAAATACTGATTATGGGGTGCGATGCATCTGCCTCCACAAAATACTGATTGAGGGGTGCCATATAGCTTCTTTTACAAATCTGGATTGAGGGGTGCTATATACCTGTTTCTGCCAAATGCTGATTGAGAGGTGCTATATACCAGTTTCCCCCAAATACTGATTGAAGGGTGCTATATACCTGTTTCCGCCAAATACTGATTGAGGTATGCCATATATCTTATTCCATAAAATACTAATTAAGGTGTGGTATTGCTATAAACCTTCTTCCACCAAATACTGATTGAGGGCTGTGATACACCTGTTTCCACCAAATACTGATTTAGGGGTGCCATATACCTGTTTCCACCATATACTGATTGAGGGGTGCTATATACTTGTTTCTGCCAAATACTATTTGAGGAGTGCTATATACCTGTTTCCGCTAAATACTGATTGAGGGGTGACATATACCTTCTTCCGCTAAAAACTGATTGAGGGGTCTACTGCTATATACCTTGTTTCACCAAATACTGATTAAGGGGTGCGATACACCTGCTTCCACAAAATACTGATTGAGGGTGCCATATACCTGTATCTGCCAAATACTGATTGAGGGGTGCTCTATGCCTTCTTCCACAAAATACTGATTTGGGGTTGCTATTGCTATATACCTTCTTCCACCAAAAACTAATTGAGGGCTGCGATACACCTGCTTCCACAAAATATTGCCTTAGGGGTGAAATTTACCTGTTTCCGCCAAATACTGATTGAGGGGTGCTATATACCTTCTTCCTCAAAATCCTGATTGAGGAGTGCTATATACCTGTTTTTGCCAAATACTGATTGAGGGGTGCTATATGCTTGTTTCCGCCAAATACTGATTGAGGGGTGCCATATACCTTCTTCCACTAAATACTGATTGAGGGGTGCTATTGCTATATACCTTCTTCCACCATACACTGATTGAGGGCTGCGATACACCTGCTTCCACTAAATACTGATTAATGGGTGACATATACCTGTTTCCAGCAAATACTGATTGAGGGGTGCTATATACCTGTTTCTGCTAAATACTAATTGGGGCGTTCCATATAACTTCTTCCACTAAATACTGATTGAGGGGTGCTATTGTTATATACCTTCTTTCACCAAATACAGATTATTCAGTGCGATACACCTGCTGCCACAAAATACTGATTGAGGGGTGCCATATACCTTCTTCCACAAAATACTGATTGAGGGGTGCTATTTCTATATACCTTCTTCCACCAAATCCTGATTGAGGGCTACGATACACCTGCTTCCACAAAATACTGATGTAGGGGTGCCATATACCTGTTTCCACCAAATACTGATTGAGGGGTGCTATTGCTATATACCTTCTTCACAAAATCCTGATTGAGGGCTGCGATATATCTCGTTCCCAAAAAAAGTATTGATTGAGGGGTGCCATATACCTGTGTCCGCCAAATACTAATTGAGGGGTGCTATATACCTGTTTCCACAAATACAGATTGAGGGCTGCAATACATCTTGTTCCAAAAAAAAACTGCTGATTAAGGGGTCCCATATACCTGTGTCCGCCAAATACTAATTGAGGGGTGCTATATACCTGTTTCTACCAAATACTGATTGCGGGCTGCGATACACCTGCTTCCACAAAATACTAATTCAGGGCTACGATACACCTGCTTCCACAAAATACTGATGTAGGGGTGCCATATACCTGTTTCCACCAAATACTGATTGAGGGGTGCTATATACCTTCTTCCACAAAACCCTGATTGATGAATGCTATATACCTGTTTTTGCCAAAGGTGCTATATACCTTTTTCCGACAAATACTGATTGAGGGGTGCCATATACCTTCTTCCACAAAATACTGATTGTGGGGTGCTATTGCTATATACCTTCTTCCACCAAATACTGATTGAGGGCTGCGATACATCTCGTTCCAAAAAAAAGTATTGATTGAGGGGTGCCATATACCTGTGTCCGTCAAGTACTAATTGAGGGGTGCTATATAACTGTTTCCACCAAATACAGATTGAGGGCTGCAATACATCTCGCTCCAAAAAAATACTGATTAAGGGGTGCTATATACTTGTTTTTGCCAAATACTGATTGAGGGGTGCAATGTACCTTCCTCCTCTAAAAACTGATTGAGGGGTGCTATTGCTATATACCTTCTTTCACCAAATACTGATTAAAGGGTGTGATACACCTGCTGCCACAAAATACTGATTGAGTGGTGCAATATACCTTCTTCCACAAAATCTGGATTGAGCGGTGCTATATACCTGTTTCTTCCAAATGCTGATTGAGAGGTGCTTTACACTAGTTTTCCCCAAATACTGATTGAGGGGTGTCATATACCTTCTTCAACAAAATATTGATTGAGGTGTGGTATTGCTATACACCTTCTTCCACCAACTACTGATTGATGGCTGTAATACACCTGCTTCCACAAAATAGTGATTTAGGGGTGCCATATACCTGTTTCCGCCAAATACTAATTGAGTGGTGCTATTGCTATATACCTTCTTCCACCAAATACTGATTTAAGGGGGCTGTGATACACCTGCTTCCACAAAATGCTGACTGAGGAGTGCCATATGCCTGTTTCCACCAAATACTGATTGACGGGTGCTATATACCTGTTTCCACCATATACTGATTGAGGGTTGCCATATACCTTTTTACACAAAATATTGATTGAAGGGAGCTATTGCTATATACCTTTTTTCACCAAATACTGATTGAGGGATGCGATATACCTTCTTCTACAAATACTGCTCTTCTCTACGGACTTAGGCAGAGGGTTTTTTAGAAAATGACAGGCAGAGAAAGAGGCAGACCGTTCCGCAGGGATGTTTGAGGTCGGAGCACCAGGCCACAGCCTAAGGGGGAATTTGTAGAAGGCGTGTTCGATAACTTTAAAGAGCGCACCAGAGTTGGTTAAGTGGCTCTCGAAGCCTTCCGCTACTGCACCCTCTTCATCCTCTGTATCTGCACCCTCCTCACTCTCTGCTGTGTGCACCCCCAAAGACACCACCACCACCATAGCCCATCCACTTGCGTGAGAGGAATTATTTTCCCAGTCCTTACATATGTGCAGCTATTCTTGGCATCGGATGAGGAAGAGGAGGTTGCAACGGCCGCCACAAAGCAGTATGACTACAGTACCCAGATCAGCCCAAGGAGGATGGTCCCCGCTGTTGCTGCCTACTCCGAGATCTCTAATGTTAACGGTGGTGAAGGTGATGATGAAGACGTGTCGATGGACGTCTCATGGGTGCCCACAAGAGAGGAAGAGAAGGCAGGCTTCCGTGGCCCAAATGTTTGAGCGTAAAAAAATAATGACGCTGGATAATCCTCTTGCCCAATGGCTGACCGTTGGCTTGTTGGAACTACTATCCCACCAATTACTGCCATATAAATTGGTGGACTTGGAGGCCTTTAGAAAATTTGTGGCCATAGACACACCGCAATGGAAGGCCCCCAAAGGAAATAGTTCTCCCAGAAGGGCATCCCTGAACTATATGGCCACGTTCAGCGGCAAGTGAATATATCTCTGGCACACAGTGTCGGTGCCAAGATACAGTACATCCATCCATCCGTACCGTCGTGTCATTGATCAAGTCATTGAGGAGCAGGAGCCGGAAGATGGGGGCTACTCCATCTGAGACAAGTCAGCAGGAGTCTGAAGAGGATTCAGAGGAGGATGATGGCTGGTGGGAGGAGGAGGAGGGGGAGGAGTAAAAAGAGCAGACTTTAAACTTTTCGGGGAGGCCTGGTCTTGTCTGTGGCTGGGGGGAGGAGACCTAGGATGACATTATCCTGGGCGATGAGCAGGAGCCAGGCCGCTCCACCTCTTCCAATTTAGTGCAAATGTTGTTTAAAGAGGGACCCCCACATAAAAAGCATACTTGGTGGCAACGTACTTAGACCCACCGACACAAACGCAAAATGGCAGACATGTTACTAGCATCACAGTTTGCTGTCAGAATGCAGCATTTCCAGGCCTTGCTACAAGAGATGCTGCATTCTGCTGTTGCGGGTGCTGGCAGAGGAATTTCCACCCACAGGTGTGGGTAACAATCCTACTGCGCCTGCAAAAATTGGGCGGTTTGAAGATGTGTTGGTCACTTCGGATAGGAGATCATTCTTGCAGCCAACCCATCGACAGCCACCCTCTGGATCCAGCCTAAGGGAACGCCTAGACCGACAGGTGGCCGATCTGAATGCTCTGAGATGCGAGAAACACCTTGACTACTGGGTGTGCAGGCTTGACCTGTGGCCAGAGCTGGCACAATTTGCCATAGAACTGTTGGCTTGCCACTCGTCAAGTGTCTTGTCTGAAAGGACGTTCAGCGCAGCAGGGGGAATCGTGACTGATAAGCGCACTCGCTTAGCTCACGACATTGTGGACTATTTTTTTTAATGAATGAGTGAACCTGTGATGACCACGTGTAATTGAATTTCCTCATGCCAGCCCACACATATCCGCCACCATCCAGAAAAAATCATGGTCCTTTCCTTATGTAGGCCTTTTATGTCAGATGGATGCAAAATTTTTGGGTCCTGTACTGGCCGACAGTTACATATTTATCCTTTGACCGCCTAAAGTACCTCCAGCCACAGAATCCAAAATCTTTGCTGTCAGTTGATGACCTATTGCTTAATTTTTAGGCTCTTTACTGGCCGACAATTGTATTTTTATCCTGTGATCGCCTAATGTACCTCCAGCCACAGAATCCAAAGTTCTTTGCTGTCAGGTGAATGCCTATTGCCTAATTTTTGTGGCCTGTACTGACCGACAGTTATATATTTATCCTGCGATCGCCTAATGTACCTCCAGCCATAGAATCCAATGTTCTTTGTTGTCAGGTGAATGCCTATTGGCTAATTTTTGGGGCCTGTACTGGCCGACAGTTACATATTTATCCTGTGATCGTCTAATGTACCTCTAGCCACAGAATCCAAAGTTCTGTGCTGTCAGGTGAATGCCTATTGCCTAATTTTTGGGGCCTGTACTGGCCAACAGTTAAATTTTTTATCTCTAGCCACATAATCACGTCCCTGTCTCACTCCTGTGCCTCCTATTATGGTGGAGTATGAACTGCAATCACTA
Source organism: Bufo gargarizans (assembly GCF_014858855.1). Taxonomy (NCBI): domain Eukaryota; kingdom Metazoa; phylum Chordata; class Amphibia; order Anura; family Bufonidae; genus Bufo; species Bufo gargarizans. Next base: position 491,451,904 of record NC_058081.1, on the reverse strand, counting down.
TAAGGACCGTCTAATGTCACAGGATCATGTGACTGTGCTCCCACCCCATACTGTGCCCCTAAACCCGTACTGTGCCCCCTTATACCCTGCATTGTGCCCTCTTACCACACCCTGTGCAGTGCCCCTAGTTATACCCTGTACTGTGCCCTCTTATACCCTTTTATCCGGTCAAGGTATGGCGGTGTTATCAGGTCACTGTAAAGAGGTGTTATCCGGTCAATGTGTGGCTGTGGTATCCAATAACTGGATGGCCATAACTGTATCCCTTTCCCTGCCCACGCCATCTTTTTTTTGACCTGGTATGAGCATGAAAAATATGCAGATTGCGGTGCTGAGGATCTTTGCGCCACAATCTGTTAGAAATACGCCTAACATAGACGTATTTCTATATAATAAATGATCACCTAATTGTATTATCATTCGGGGGTAGGGCTAATATCTTTATTATATAAATTCTAGCGTATTATACTGTACCCTGTATTTCCCAGTAGAAAATGATCCTTGGGAAACAGTCTTTATACCTGACCACCAGGACCAGGTAGCTCTCTGTCAGTACATGGCAGCCTCCCCTCTCCACCACACTGCTCTGATGTGTACTGGTGCTTATTCTGACACTAGGGCTGGGTTCACATTCTATTTTTGACATCCATTTAATGCACGCCAAAAATGTATGCGTTAACAGACTAATGCCGTACAGTGGTGTCCGTTCACCATACAGTTCCATGGTAGAAAATAAATTTATGTTAACATATGCATTTTTTTAATGGACTCTGCAGGATACAAAAACGTGGAGTGCTGCACATTTGTATACATCAAACCGATAGGAAAAAAAAAATTCTAGGCTCCAGAAGGACACATTTTTTAGAGTTTCGTCCATCATTAGCTGCAATATCTTTTACTTTAGGAGTAGTGTTGATCGCAAATTTTCATATTGCTAACTTTTATAGTAAATTTTCTGATTGCCGATTTTAGCAATCAAGAAAATAATGACTGGAGATCACGAATTCTCGAATATTTGATGAATATTCACCCAAATATTTGCGAAATATCGCGAAATGTTTATAAAAAGTTGTACACACCCCAGTTATTTTACCATTTATCAAAAAGGCAAGAAAAACTATACATATAAGGTATCGCCGGATTCGCACTGACCTGTAGAATTAAATTATCTTGTCAGTTTTATCGCACATCAAATGTCATAAATAAACATTTCCAATTCCACCCCATTTTCTTCTTGTTTCCCACTACATCATATACAATATTTAAATAGTGGCATTGGAAAGTACAACTTGCCCAGCTAGAAACAAGCCTTCATACGGCTATGGGAACAGAAAAATTTCAAAGTTATGTCTTTGGGAAGGCAGGGAGCACAAAACGAAAGCGCAAAAACGAAAAGACCTCCAGGGTTAAGTTAATGAGTTAACATTGCAATATCCAACACTGCTGATATTCCATTTCATTTAGAGGGTATGTATACTCTTCTAATGTATTTTTATACAGATGCCTAAGCCTCTAAAATACGGTATATTAATAAAGAAACTTTGTAAAAATCCAGCTCCTATGCAGACCTATGTTTCTCCATGGGTATAAACTACTGCGTCACATTGTGATTCGTGTAACCAAAATCTTTCAGACTTACCTGGGAGAAATATCGCACCCTTGTTGCATGAATGCTCCCAAGGAAAACCATAGGCTATTAAATATTCCAAATTCATTTGAGTGATCTGTCGAGGGTTGGTCTCTTCCTTCCTCGAACTCTTCATTGTGCCATTCATATGGGCTAAATCGACTGACCAAAAAGAGAACCACGCTAACTCCAATGTAGGCAAAGACTATGCACATCCAAATTTCATATGCCAGGGGATCCAGGAAGGAGAAAACACCAGGTTTTGATTTTTGAGGTTTCTTGATCATAATAGAGATGCCCAAACTCATGAAGGGCTTTGAAAAGTCAATAACTTCTTCACGAACCAGGGTAATTGTCAAAGGTGCCACAGCAAGGTCAGCTCTCTGTTAAAGGAGAATGGAAATAATGAACACCCTGGAAAACATATTGGCCACTGTTCAAAATATAACACTCTAAGCCCTATTCTTATTAGCAAATGAAGGTTCTTGAGTCGACTTGTTCTGTAAAATTTTTTCCTAGTCTGGACCTGTGGTACCTCTCTTGGAGGACTTTTGACATTCACGAATCCTTCAGGCCCTCCACAAAATATTTGGAAGATATTCATAGACAGTGGTGTACAAAATAGAGACGAGCTCCTATAGAACATATCAAACTGCACCACCAATAATTATGCTGAGTTTTGCCACCCATGACAGAAGTGCCACGTTGTTTGGTTCCCTAGTAGCACCCTTTTGTTAGCAATGCAATTCAGGTGGAGAGGGGAGTATAGATTGATGCCATTTAATAGCAAAATGTATGGGAGCAACCATAACTGGGCCCTATATCTTTAGGCAGTTGGTATATAACCCTTTGTTCACAGAGCCACCATCTACATTGATCTGGGTCCAAGATGACTTCAGTACTCACTATGCTCTTGGCTCAGGTCCTACATCTGCCCTATTTTTGGAATTTTACTGTAATTTTGTAAGTTCTCCATCTTTGAGTTTTATATACATTGTTCTATGACAAGGTGATCACAGAGAACATCTGATAATCTGGCCCCTGTGAGGTCCCCTTGATACCATCTTAAATTTAACAAAGCAAGAAAAATGCCAAGTGTTTTTAGTGTGTTCTCTGTTGGTGCATTTACCAAGTCGTAAACTCACTTTAGTGGTCAATGACCACCTGCATGCAAGTGTTTCCTGCTTGCAGGTTTGCATAGAAACAAAAGAGGAGGCAACCATTATTTTGCTGTGCAGTGCCCTAGAGGAACACTGCAAAGTGTTAATTTAACCGGTAGAGGACATACGTCGTACATGTATGGCGCTGGGAGCCGTGACTTAAGGACCAACACTGTACAGGTACGGCTCTCTAATTGGGCGGGTGTAGGCGCTGCCTCCGATGGGCCCGACTATTACTGTATATGCTGTCATCAGTGCATACACCAATGGCAGTGTATTGACCTCTTGTATGCTGTGGTCAACGCGGAGTGCAGCATGCACGGGACTTGTGCAGGGTACGAGCTCCCTCCCTGTCCCCATCAGGTCACTGCGCTGCATTGACAGGGGCCCGATAGCTGTGAAGGCAGCCCGATGCCTTACACAGGCATCGGGGCTTACCTTCTATGGAAGCCTGTGAGACCCAGCCCTCTGTGATATTCACAGGTTATGGGAAGGGGCAGTCACATTGTTAAAGGTCCATTCCTGCCCATGATTTGTAACTAAAGATGCCTTACATGCCTAATGCAGCAGCTGAATACATTAATGTAACAGGATTCATATAAACAACAGATTAAAGGACATGTGCCATTCATTTTATATACTAATGTACATTTGTTAGGGGTTTATGCCTCAAACCCAAAGGGCAAGCACGCCATCCTGGAGATGTACAGGGCAAAAAGCCGAAGTACCCTTTTGGCTCACTGTCAGATGAGTGCTGAAATTCTGCACCCACTGAGACATGAGAGAATAGGAAAGGTTACCAAAATGGCTGCAGGCCGCAATGCAGGCACCATAGTCAGGTTGTCATGGTTACCAGCTTCCATTGAGGGAGGTAAAGCAACAACATGTCCATAGCCGTAGGGGGCTAGAAGAGAAAAAAATGTAGGACGGGAGGGGGGATTCACTGAGCAGACTTTGGATGGAGAGATAGAAATCAGTCAGATAGAGCTGTATAAACTCCAATTGGTTATGTAAATGTAATTAATAAATCAAGCTAGGAGTTTCCTTTTCCCCTTATGGCCTCCTATTGGGAATCCGCACACTAGAAAAAGCTGAAGGGGCTTGGAAATATTTCCTTTTATTTTAACCTGTTCCCTGCTGTAGGGAATGCCCTCACAAACTATATACAGTACATACATGCCTCAGGTATCACAACTTTTTTTTTATTCTGTAATTTCAGAAATTTGCCTACAGTGACAGCAATTACAAATCTGAATATGGCTCACTAGGATTCAATTAAATCTTGAGGAAATCAATGTACATATTGACTGGCCATGGGTGATCTGGTCATAGATTTCCAGTGGGCTAAGGCCTAGAAGGCAGCCCAGGTACATAACGATGCTTCCAACCTTAATTAACGCTGGAACGGTCAGGTACTTATGGACGTGGCTGGTAGCCATAGGTGTCCTCCTTACTTCAACTGTATCCTCGTTCTCAGGACGGCTATACAGTTGAATGCTGTGGAAAGACTGGGAACCGATTGCTTCAAGACCAATGTTCACCCTCATGGACCTCGGGCCACTAGGCCTGAAGCCTATGAGGCAGGGTACAAATGGTGTCAGGATGCAGGTGTCAAAATAACATTTTCGCCAGAAGAGGCCTGTGATCTGCACCTCAGATGGAGGCATGACCATTTAGGGAGCAAAGCATTGAGGGCATTACTGGGGTCACTATAGGAGGATATTTTCAGTACTGGGGCACTATGGTGACATTATTATTACCGTATTGGGGACATTATTTGGGCATTATTATTACAGGGGACATTATAAGGCCGATTATTACTACTGGGATCACTGTAGGGAGCTTTATTACTACTGGGTGCATTATAGGGCCTTTATGGCAACTGGGGGCACTATGGTCAGCTTTATTTTTGCTGTAGACACTCTGGGGAGCATATTTCTACTTGGGACCACTATAGGGTGGCATTTTTTTTTTTACTAATGAGGGCACTATAACGGAGAACTATAACTGTTGAGGGCGCTCTGCTGGACACAATTATTTTTGCATGGTACAGTTTTTTCTGCAGTATAGTATTTAGGGGCATTAGGAAGAGCAAAGGGGTGGACGTAAGAGGACACTTTTAGGGAACCAAGATTGGGCGTTTGTAATGAAAAGGTAGGGAGGATGATAAAAAAATAACTGAGTAAAGGATGAGGAAAGAGAATGTCTAAAGTCAGAAGTGATGTCACCGGATGTAATAGGTATGTAGTGCTGTATTCTCCTGTATGTTTTGTAGTGCTGGAAAACCAGGAAGCAAGTTGATGTAGGTCTGGATTGTTTCTGTGGTCTGCTCCTCACCACCTCAGTCTCCTTTATATCTTAATATTTAGAGACAACTGTAGGAGGAGGTGGACAGAATGTGGAGGCTCATGCTGGCCACCCCAGAGTGAGATATATACTGTGATGCTGTTTGGTGCAACTGGGGCAGTAATATGTGCTGTACTATGATATTTGTTTCTGCTGGGCAGTGTTGCCAACCATAATTTCTTTGAAATGCCACAGCAAAGCTGTTTGTAATGAGGAAGCATTTTACGCCCCATTCACACAACCATGTCTGTCTTGCTGACCCGAAGAACATGGACACCAATCGTGTGCTTCTGGGTCCAGGCGGCTGCACTGCAGAAGATATGACATGTCCTATCTTTGGCCGCGGATCCATCCATATGGGGTGCACGCGGCCAGTGTTTTATGGATCCATGGTTTGCGGTCTGCAAAATGGACCTTAAGGTAAAGGTAAACTGACAGCTTGCATGACCAGATACCTAGGTAACAGAAATGTATAATTATACTATAGACATACCCCATATACCAGCTCCCCCACCATCCCGTTCCATGCTTTCATGTCTGAATCACGTGCGCCATACTTTCCATCCCTTACGATCTCTAGTTTGTACTTGAATCCCACATGCTTGGCAACTTCTTGGGCTAGTTCCACGCAGTAACCCTCAAACTTATCATTGCCTTCGAATTCATCAGCGTTCTTTTTGTACATCACATATGGTGCTTCCTAATTACGATAAATAAAGGACAAAAGTGTTTCATTAATTACACAGATTACCACTTACAGCCGTCTATCGAAGCTCAGCTTCATTTAAGAGCAATACAATTACAGCATATCCTCTAAATGGCTTTCCAAAGTACCTATCAGGGAATGAAAATGATATGCCTCTCTCTTGGGTGAGCCCTGTTTTTTATGTGACACACTTCTATACAGGCTTGAATCCTTAGAAATAAGACCATACCTGTTTCCAGCATGGTGGAGGAGAAACCACCCACCAACAGTGCATGGGCAGAACAGGCTGATGCATGAGAGCAGTTATAGGGGGCACAGAGGCAGCAGATACACCAAGGCCCTCGTGCCTGAGGGGACCAATGTGCCATTCTGCTACACAAGAAGACATCAATGTTATAAGTGTCACATGGTAACTTTGAAGCTATGTTACTGAGTTTGTATTAGGTCACAGGACTTATGCCTTTAAAGGATAAATGAATACAGATAAACATAAGGGGATTTTCATGTATTACTAAATTATGTCCCAGGTAAATGACAGTCTAGCATTGTTCCCCTTCAGACATAAGCCCAACATAAGTATAAAAAATTGCATAATAATACTACAAACTTAGGACCTAGCTATAGAGGGTGCAGTCGCTACTGGGCCCAGGAGCCTGAGGGGGCCCAAAAACCCTTGTATTATAGAAAGTGCATGCTGGTCAATTTACACCTCTGGCTGGAGGGAAGGGGTTAGGTCAAGAATTTAGATTGAGGTTGTGCCCTTTCAATGTTTGCCTCTGGCAGCAGGAAGGCTACGTGCTCCCCTGCCCCTTACCAATAAGCACTAATGGAAGGGGGGCCCAAGCTGAACTCTTGCACCAGGGCCCATGAGCCTTTAGCTACCCCCCTGGGGCCTGAACATAATGATCGGAAAAAGTCAGGGGTACAATGTTCAATATCATGGTTGTTTCGCACATTGGGGAAGATTTACTAAACCTATAGGATTTTTTAAAAGGCTGCCTAGACATGCTCCAGATTTATCACAGTGGCTCAGGATGGATGATGAATCCAATGCAGGGATAGACACTTTTGTCTATCTGCATAAACTTTTGGTTGGCTTACTTTGAGGCATAATTTTATGCCAGAATTCTAGTACAATTATGGGAGAAAATTTAAATTTACACCACTTTTTTAGACAAATTCTAGGTGCAGACACAATTTTTAATCTGGGTCATTGTGTGCCCTGGCTTAGATGTGATTGTATGACCATTAATTCACACAACTGAGCATTTCATCATAGCCCAGCATCATTTTAAACTGTGGCAAGCTAGCACATATTTTTACTTTCTTCCTGAAAGTTTTTGGGCTTTGTATTTTTTATATATTTTTTGCTTTGGAAAGAAATCTCTTGAGCTTTCTATTTTCGCTACCTCGTTGTCAGAGGACATAAATCATCTGCAGATATCAGTAAGTATCTCTGGACATTTGGGCACAGTAATCTACAGTATACTGACTAAGCGATGCTATCTCAACACGCTACTGTGAGCTACACCTTCATCTGTATGCACTGTAAGGTGACTTTAGTTTTCTTCATGTGCGGAGACATTTTTCTCTTTAAACATTATTAGATATGGTACATAGTTACATAGTACAGTTGAAGAAACTTTCCTTTTTAGGAAAGGTAAGGAAGAATCAGACTTCAACACATTTTTATAAGCAGTAATATTATTTAATAAAAAATAAATAAAATTGTCTAAGGCTACTTTCACACTAGCGTTTTAGTTTACCGGTATTGAAATCCGTCATAAGGGCTCAATACCGGGGAAAAAAAGCTTCGGTTTTGTCCCCATTCATTGTCAATGGGGACAAAACGAAACTGAACAAAAATGGAATGTTTCAAAATGCATTCCGTTCCATTCTCATACCGGAGAGCAAACTGCAGCATGCTGAGGTTTGCTTTCCATCATGGGATGCGGAGCAAGACGGATCCGTCATGATCCACAATGCAAGTCAATGGGGAAGTTTTTGCTAACACAATAGAAAACGGATTCATCCCCCGTTGACTTTCATTGGAGTTCATGACGGATCCCTCTTGGCAGTGTTAAAGATAATGCAATGGAATCCGTTGTATTATCCGTTGTATTATCAGTAACGGAAGCGTTTTTGCTGAACCCTGCCGGATCCAGCAAAAACGCTGGTGTAAAAGTAGCTTAAGCCTTTTTTTAAACTGTCCACTTTTCCTGCCGTGTCCTGACGTAGACTCTTCCACACATTTACACTTCTTATGGTAAAGAAGCCTTGATGCCTCTGGCTGTGCCCCCTTGTCTTTTGAGAGGATTTTAGATGGAACAGCTTTTCATCATATTTTTCATAAGGGCCATTTACAGATTTATGTAAATTGATCCTGTCCTCTCCTAGATGACTCTTCTTTAGATGACAAAATAAAAGAGGAGCCACCCTTAACCAAGGGCTGGGTCTGATATTTCAGTTCAACCCAATCCACTTTAATGTAGTTGAGCTGCAATATCAGTTCATATACAAGAGTGGTGTAGTTCCAGAAAACCAGCCTGTTTTTCTAATCTGAGTCTTAGTCAAGGGTCTCTCAATGATAAACTAATCACAGGGTATGTAGCTTCTTGGAATTCTGAGTGACCTGGTCAATGGGGGAACCTAGTAGCAAGAAGAAGACAAGCTAGAGAGCCACGCTATCCTCAATATTAATTACCTGTCATCAACCCATATTTCTTTTTATCAACCAAGACTTTTCTTTACTTTTTCAGATTTTGGGATTTTGCTGACTTGGCCAAACAGAGAGAGAGATCATGCTACTGTACAAAATCCAATGGACAATCAGCAGTGTGACCAGCAGGATAATGTAGAGTCAGGTTGGCATAGTAAATCAATGCAGTGCTGGTAGACTGCATTGAGGTTATGGGTTCAAGTCCTATCAAGACAACTTGTTTGAATATGTTCTCTATTTATCCCCATGTGTCTACTTAGCTGTTAACTATGTTGATAAAGAGGAGTAAAGACCAAGGTACCATATTTCCAGAATTATAAATCTTCCTTAAATACTATGGCATGCTCTTAAATTAGCAATGAAGATAAATGGTTTGGCATTATTAGTCAGTTTATAGTGCACTGGGGTGCTGTTAAAATGGCCATTAGTAAACACACACACATTAAAAGGGCGTTGTAGGTGGCATTTCATTGTCAGTTCTAGCTTTTATGAAGGTCTCTTTAAAGGGACACTACAGGTAAAATTGGTATGTTGTGTTATACCTAGTGCAGGGCCTCAGGAGGCAGTGCATGACACAGGAATTTGAGGAGCATCTGTCAACATGATCAACCCTAGTAACCCAGGTACTCTACCACCAACCTGGTACGGTTGATCATGCTGAGTGCACAACCCTTCTAGCAATCTGATCTGTCGTTTTGGTGAAAATATTTCTTTTCCTTTCATGTTAATTTGGTGTTTGGAACAAGGGGGGTTGGTCTAGCCCCTCAGAGCACAGCTACCACCGTCTTTCAGGCTTAGTCATTCTCTCTCTTCACATGTAGTGTATTTTTTCACATAGGAAAATAATAGGGGCCTCATTCACAACTGTGTTGGAGGCTCCATCAAAAATTCTGGACCTATAATAATCAATGGGACCTGACGCATGGCATTGATGTGTGTCATATGATGGATCCATCTTTGGTTTTCTTTCCACTTTTCTGTTCCTGTGACAGAATGGAATGCATAAGTGAACGAAGCCTACCAAGACTGAGGCAAAAAAAGTAGATTTATTGCCTGATTAGTTGTTTTACAGTCTTTGCCCAGAGCTAGACTCTAGATGTGTGATCTCATGGACCAAGCCTTGAAAGAGTAGTCTGGTGTTGCAAACATATTTTCAACCCCCTTTTAGGATATTTTGTGTTAATAAAGAGGAGTCCCTTATTCTTCTGTTAACCAAACTGGAGCATGACTACAAAGAGGATCTCTCATTCTGGAAGACCCAGCACTTCCATGCATTGCATAGACCGCAGATTTATTTTAACAGGAACTTCCTGCTGTGGTATGATCCATCTCCATAAACAGAATAACCATCTAACCGTGAGTGGGACTACATGGTCCATATCCGAGCTCTTGATTTTGTAAAGTCACCCTGTGTCTTATTGTACATAAGTCCATTGTATCTTATTTTTGCAGCTATCAATAATATTCTTCTTTTGTGGAACTTATTTTAATTAATAATGACTAAAAGTTAAGTTTTAAGTAGGATAACTATTCAGTGATATAAGGAACTGTGTAATACTTCAATTCTCCTGTGGTGGTGCTGCAGGGAAATTAAAGACTTACTGCCAGATCCCTAAACAGGTTCTAGCAGCTGAAGTCCATCTTATCAGGTTAGATTAGGTGGCTGTAACATAAGCGATTAAAGTGCAAACCTATATGTAATGAAGCAATGCATACATACCAATATGGTGGTGACAATATATGTCCTGTTCTGCACTCCTATAGATTCATTTCCAGCTTGAGCATCGGTAGCCAGAGGGATTAGTTTATCATCTTCATTCCAAGTAGCAATCTGTTAATTAGAAAAGAAAACGTATTATCCATGAATGGCTTCTTTATATAGTTCTAGACCATTAAACATGCAATTAAATATTCTAACAAGTTTTTTTTTAAGTTTGGAATTCCACAATAGGTAAGGAAAAAACAAGAGAGCCATCCTAGATTTATGGCATTGGCTAATAAATCAGTGTTTCCCAGTTGGTTTGGAGCTGTGTGGTGTCAATGCATTGAGTGTGGGCGACTTTTACAAGAGGATTTAAAACTGTCAGTCAGTGGCAGCAGCTCCAGCTGTCAAGGGCCATTAACAAGAGTGAGAACTCATATTTCCGAATAATCTTGCAAACACCCCACGCTGTTAAAAATGTTACAGGGATTTAAAAGGACTTCATTCTATCAATTTTTATCTCAACTGGATCTCATTTTGGTTGATTTAATAATGTTTCTTAGTTTTTATTGCCTAGATCACCAGTCTCAGGCTACGGTTAGCTCTGATTTAGAAGTCTAGGATAGAAATGCTTATTGACAAAGACATATAAGGGCGATTTTGCTGAGGCTAATCTGAACAAATAGATGTCCTTTGGGTAGATTGAAGGGTTTGTGGTACTGCAATGGGCTCTGTGAGGAATATGAATTAATATTTACTGTCAGCCATGTCCTCACACCCCCCATTTGCTGACAGGATTTCCCTGCTTCAAAGCCCCCAGCTCTGATTGTAATTTTATGCATCTCTTGGCATGACTCAGGGTACATGCAAAATAAGTTTACACCCCCCATGTGCTGACAGATTGCAGAGGTAAGGAACTCCACAGGAGGGCCCTGCTTCAAGGAAAAGTTCACACCTCCATGCACCAGTTTGGAGCCAGCTGAATCTTGCAGGAAACCCCCCCCCAGCAGGGGGTATCTGCTTTTGCCTGGTTCAATGAGATTTCCTAGACATATTGGCACCTACCTCTCATAAGGAATTATGAATCACCTGGCCACCGCAGACGCAAACCGGATACATATTTGTGTCCCGGTGGCCACGAGGTACGGTCCCATGGTCTTTGTTTACTCGTACCCAGTCGGGGTAGGGAGATACCCATATCTCCCCATAGAAGCCACCTACCGGTACCAGGTTTGGGCTCTAATTGTAGCCGGAACCCAGGCAGGTCCATTGGTCCCAGAACCATCTCCCTGTGACCCTCTGGTCTGGAGCTATGACCCCTAAAGTGTTTTGTGGGTCATTCACCGTCAGCCCAGAAGAGGGGGAGTTGACCCCTCCCTGAGGCAGGGAGGGGATGGACCAGCTACAGGTTAAAAGCCTGGTGCCAGCAAGTAGGGGGCGTCTTTTTCTGAAGAGGGGTCACATGCTACACATGTGTTTAGAGGGACCCAGGAAATAGCAGGAGATCACAGCCCCTCGTGTGGCCTCCGGTTCAGGACATCGCCAAGGAACTTTCATCATACTTGGTAACTTACTTTCACCCTGCTTAATCCTATTGTAACCATATACCCTGTAATCTGTAACCTCAGACCACTGTATATATATTGTCTGTGTATAGTGTGTTATATCTAGTGTGCTCTTATAGCGATTAAATCTATAATTTAATCTTGTGCTATCTTGTATCTCGATCACGAATCCCCACGTCCGTGTTTTGGCCTAGTTATAAGCTACCGTGGGTTGGTTTCTGACCCTATATAATCCCGTTAGCGGACCGGGCTTATATCAAACGAGAAACTGGTGGCAGTTACCCGGGCTGAGTGTGGGCTGTTTTCACTGCGGCAGTGAAAAGGCCCTTGCAGCTTGTTGCCTCTCTGTGCCCGCGTGGACAGGAGGTGTGTGTGTAAACTATACCAGCCTGACCTTACGTGCTCCTCTGGAGGGCGTAACTTCACGTTTTTGGTAAACCCCGTGATCATACCAGGTCTCGTGAGCTCGACGTGGTTGACGTCAGCGGACACGAGGGGTGGTATTCATCACAGGCTCAAAGAACCCACCCATCCAAAGTTAAAAATGTCACTAAGCTAGGTAATAGCTGTCAAAGCAACAGGATTGGCCCCTATCGATACATGTACACTGATGGCGTGTATGGTCTATATTTCCCAGGCTGCACAAGAGGCTATATTCCAAGTAGAGGTGCAGTATGAGACCACAGAGGACAACAGATGCATACATATGTATATACTGTATGTATAGGATGCCAAAAAAATTCTGTTCCCTTACTCTCTGCAACATATCATTTTCGTACAGTCTTGGTTTTTTATCTGTAAGATAAATTTACATGTCATGGTTCATACGATTACCATTAAGTAAGTCTATCATTAGGAGAAAAGACTCCTGACTTTCAATAAGAACTCTTGAGATGAAAAGTGACTCTGAAATATACCTTGACATAGCAGAGGTACACAACCTCCATTTCAGGACTACACAGGGCCCACAATTCAATTCTGATATGGGGAGGGGGCACTGGGTGACTGTAAATGTTACAAGGTGAACTGTAGCATTCCATTTTGAGCAACTTAAGGTTACTGCCACACATTCATATTTTAACAAAGCTCGAACCAGCCCTGTATCTCACATGGATCCAGAGATATTCACATTTATTGCTCTGCTAGATTTATCTCAAGCTGACAGCTCAGGGGAGTGTCTTTTCTGCTGCAGCTCAGGGGCGTGTCTCAGCTCTCCCTATCACAGCTCAGGAGCCTGTTGAAAGCTGAAACTGAGCATGTGCGGCCATCTCAGTGAGCAGGTCAAAGAAATAAGAAATTAAGTGTCACTATGCAAATACATTTTATTGAATAACTCAGTGGCTATACAACATTTTTAATTACATATAATAGCAAAACTACTCAGATCCAGGTGCTGATTTGAAAACTGTTGAATATTTTTCATGGGACAACCTCCTTAAGGCAAAATCTGCACCAAAATCTGCATGAGTAACTTGGATTTTGATGCAAATTTTCTGTGGATTTCACACTCTGCATTTCAAACAGTGAAATCCTTGGCACACATTCACAGTGTACATTGATATGCTGTGGATTTAAAATGTGTACCTCAAGATTATGTGCGGATTTCGTTAAAGAACTTTTCTCCAGCGTGTGAAAAAGATTCTTAAAAATCTCAATTTTTCTGCTACTGTATTGGCTGTGTTTTTTCCATGCATGATACCACTGCAGAAGTTGTGGCGCTTGAGAGTGGTACAATCTGACAACAACTGACAACCTTGGATTAGAAAATTGGTGTACCTGTGCACTATAGTAACCTGTTCTACAATCTGAAAACTGATTATAAGAAGAATACAATCAAAACGGCACTTGGAAAATGGGGTGCTTTGGTGCTGGGTTGTCCATCCGAGTGCTCCGTTTATATAGGAAAGAATCATATTTTTGCTATTTGTTGCTTGTGGTGAGAAACAGTCCTGTACAGGTTAATGTACAGAGAATAAGGGCAACCTGAACTGGCTTTCTATGGCTGCATATAACGTATGGTACCATATGCTTTGCTTCCCCTATATATTATACTAGGATCACTCTTCTGCTGGGCAAAAAGAAAATATGGCAATGTCTACCATCAGGCAAACCGACAGTGAGTCATTTAGAGCAATAAATGCATCACTAGTGACAAGGTTGGAATGAAGTCTTCATCTCTGCTGTCTTGGGATTTTGCTTCCCTTAGGGTTAATTCAGACAGTGGAATGCTTTGTTCTGCACTCATTCCCAATTTTTGTGGAACAGCTGCGGACCCATTCATTTCAATGGGGCAACAAAAGATGCGGACAGCACACCGTGTGCTGTCCGCATCCGTTGTTCTTTTTCGCAGCCCGCAAAAAATATAGAGCATGTCCTATTCTTCTCTGCAATTGCAGACAAGAATAAGAATTTTCTATGAGAATGACAGCCATGTGCGGTCCCCA